>NC_089614.1:3793115-4993115 GCF_039881205.1 Euwallacea similis | reverse complement strand
AAAGTTTTTAGTACATATCCGAAATTGAGTATCTCAGAAAATACGAAAGATACTACAGTGCAATTTGAATCGTGTTAGGGGGTATTCTGCAGCCTGACAATATGTGCTGTTCTGTAGGAGCATAAAGCCAAAATAATCATGTGAACAGAACAAACCAACAAACGATGTACCTAAGTGCTATTTGACAATTTAGCTTAGTATTTTTTCTAATAATAAATAAAGCCTATGAAGGAATTGAAAACAGCACTGAACCTTTGCTTCCGAGTGTTTATATTGTTACAAGTCCCTTGCATTCTTTTGTGCCCCATTGATTACCTACTTTAGGTAAATATTTGGTGATTCAAGATAGCTCTTGGAAAAACTGCCTTATTGTCTGACGATACAATTTCCTTATCATTTATAAAGTGAATCAACGACCTTTGACGAATGTAAATAAACACTTCTTGTAAAATTTACGTGCGTCATGAACTCATGTAAAACACCAAAAATATCCCTTACGAGCTTTCATAGTTCTTTTATTTTTTCAGGTAATTTTGTAACAATTTTGGCCCTATTGCGATGCCCAAAATTAAAGGCCCACGCTACAACAGCATTCGTGATGTCTCTCTGCGTTTCCGATTTGCTGTTTTGCAGCTTTAACTTACCTCTAACAGCAGCGAGGTACATTACCGAACAGTGGATATTCGGAGATGCACTTTGCCAGTTATTTCCAGTTTTCTTCTATGGAAATGTCGCCGTTTCTCTACTTAATATGGTTGCAATTACTCTAAATAGGTGAGTAAATACTAGAAAATAACAAGTGTTTCTAACAGCGGAGGGGAAAACATGACATTGGTAATAGACTTCTTTACTTGGTTAATAACATCAATTAATTTAGTTCATACCAGCGGGTCAAATATCAAATAGTCCAGTTAAATTAAAGTGTTCGTTATTAGATTAGTGATGTTTTCCTTGTAACGATCAATTTTGTTAGAGCCCTGCCCAGTTAGTTGAATCATGATTTTGGATGTAATATAAACATTACTAAAACGATATAAAAGGCATCACTCAGCTGTCATTATAGTTAAACGTTGTGCACACTTGAACTGGATTCAAGTGGTGAAATGTTTGAGTAATTGGATATGCCTGCATAGGATTTTTCATTTATACAAATGCACATTAGTTCGATAAAGCATGTATATAAATAAACATTCGTGGTGCGCTGAAACAGAGATAATACTCGACGTTTCAGTTGTAGCCTGCGTCCTTTCAGTTGGTGGTAAAAAGGCGCAAAATAACACCACTTTATAAACAAAAATTATTTGAAAAACTCATACAAATACAGAAACAAACATAAATTGCGTTAAAGTTTCAGATTTTTTTTGGTTTTTTCCTTGCAGCTTCTCCAGTTGTTCATATATTTTACATTAATCTTCAAAGTCCGCAGCAATATCTGGCCCACGAAGCCAGTTCAAAAATCTACAGTTAATATTTTTCGGGCCCCCTATTATCGCCCTAAACTTTTCCTTTCAAAGTTCCCCGTTCAAATTGAAAACTTTTTTGTTTTTCGCATTTCTCCACATCTGCCTCTGATTTTCCAACAACTGGCAAGAGTTTAGGGAGAAACGCCCTATTTTTATTATAATTTTCCGATAGGTATTCGCAACACGGTGGGACATGGAATTAATGAACATTCGAATTTGGATCCCTAACAATCCCTTTCTTTTGTGCCACCAAGGGCGAAATTACGGACGTTAATTGGCAAAAAATTTTTATAAGTCTCGTAATTTCTGCTCAAGAATCGTGGTAAAAAATAGAGCGTTTCTCTGGATACTTATTCAAATTGCTGGTAAACTGGTGAGAAGTATGAAAAAATAGAAGTCCCAACAAAATCTCTAAATTGGACGGGTAATTTAATATTTTATTAGTTAATATCAGTGGCGTACCACAAAAACAACGAGGATTGACCCGAATTAACCTAACCCTTCAATAAATATGATAAATAGTAGATAGCCGTAGGTCATAGAGGCCAGTCTATGTGGACTCTTATGAGAAACGTATGTTCCTAACAGGAACGAAATATCTCAAAAATTGGAAAAGCTGCAAAAAAAACGAAAAAATCTTTAACGCTTCAACGCCTAGTCTACTTGTTAATATACATTATATAAATAAAGGTTACATGCAAAGTCGTCTCATTTTGTGGCCTTTTCCCTGCCAAAACTAAAACACCCTGTAGAGCTGCAACCCATCTTAACTCCCTTTTCTAGTAGGGTATTTTCCATAAGTATAAAAATCGCATTTATAAGTTAAACCCTAAGTTGCATATCTCCATTATTTCGAAGAATTTATAAACTATGACACAGTCTTAAGATAATAAAAATTGTTTACTGTACAAACCACAATAAGTCTTTATTGATTTGACTCTCTGACCCCAATAAATGGGTATTTTTTTATTGAATGAGCTGTAATGCGCTATATGGTTTTGCACTGATATGCAGGCTAAAAATATGAAGTTTTCTAATGGACGGAAAATGTGCCAGATTGAGGGCATTGGCCCTTAATCCCAATTAAAATTTTAAGCTGAGATCAAACAACACATGTATTATATTAAGAAAGGAAGCGGACTAAATGGTGCATATGAATAAAACAGACCCATCCAGCAGCCAAAAGCTGATTTATAATGAAGTCTCGGGTTTTAAATATAGTGCTGTAGAAATATTGTTTAACGCATCGAAAAAATTATTGTTACCTCGACAACGCTGTTTATAGCATTGACGATTAAGCATAAGCTTCCACTAAACCATTATTTATTTATTTGTTTTGGTTCTAGATACGTACTGATTACCATGTACGATTACTACAACAAATTTTACTCGAAGATATCCATTTGCTTGCAGCTGCTCTGTACCTGGCTCATAGCGTTTCTAATAATGGTAAGAAAGATCCTTTTATTTGTGGAATTTGATTCATCGATTTTCTATAAGGGTCGTCGGTTGGGGCTCACCCTAAGTTTACTGTTTGTCATCCGACCGTCTATTTTGCAGAGGGGTGCCAATGTTTGCTCAGCGTCTGTTGATAATTTAATGACGAAGACTTTACGTTGGCTTATTTTCTAGATGCCTCCGTTGACCGGAATTTGGGGTCGCCTAGGACTGGACCCGTCAACGTTTTCCTGCACAATTCTTCAAAAGGACGGGAAATCCCCCAAAAAATTCATTTTCTTGCTGGGGTTTGCCTTCCCTTGTCTGGTCATCATCATCGCTTATTCTTGCATTTATTGGACTGTGCGCAGTTCAAAACGAAGGCTTAGGTCCCACGAGTAAGTATCAAAACAATCGGATATTAAAGTCTAGCAGCTTAACATAGGACTCGATGTTAATAAAATTCTAATTATGCAAGGCCACCCAAATAGTTTAGTGTGTCATGTTTAATCGCCTTGAAGATGTCTGGTTAATTGATGACGATTTTTAATAGCTTTAATTGCTATTAAGCATATGAGTGCTTTTAAGCTATCTCATCTGACCCTTTTCCGGAGTAAGTATGTAAGAGGAAAAAATCAAATTAAACTTTTAGATGCCGCAAGCTCGATTTAGTCCAATGAAGCTTTGATGAAAGTATCTGTATAATGTAACCAATCTTCAGAGGTTTTTCGGCATCCGCAAAGTAAGATTAAATCTACACGGTATCTCCAAAAGGTCTAGTCCGTAGAACGGTAGAATTTTATATAGACCTTTTAGAGACATCCTGTATATCACCATGGAAAGGGCTTTAGATTTCTGTACCTCAACAAAACTCCATCAATTTGCTTTGAAAATCACCTCAAAAAATACATTAAATATCTCCAAAGAATGAGAGGAAATTTCTAAGAACCCATTTAAAATTTGTTCATTATCACAAAAGACGTTTAAAAAGTACTTACTTAATAAGTTCTCAAGACATTTTTATTATTATTATTATTCTTTAATAAAAGTTGTGAGGAAAATTAGGATTAATATAATTTTGTCAGAATTTGGGTATGTTTCTGAGAAAAGTATCATTGATACCGACATAACTCGTTACATCGACATTTTAGAAACGAATTTCTCCAGGTCGAAATAGAGGTCATCCAACCCCATTAGAGATCCATAGTTTAAATTTTTTGTTACTTTCCGTTTCCATAAAATAGGTACAGGAGCGTCGAGTTTGCGACACTCTTACATTCAACACTTAATATTCCTAATTAAACTCACAAACCTGTTTCAGCACAAGAACCCACCACAGAGCCAGCAAAAGAGAACGCGACGATAGGAGATTGACCAGACTGATGGCCCTAATCTTCATATGTTTCCTCTTCTGCTTTTTGCCATTAATGCTAGTCAATGTGTTCGACGACAAAGTCTCCTACCCAGCCTTACATGTCTTCTCTTCCATCCTCGCATGGGCTTCATCAGTAATCAACCCTTTCATATATGCCGCTACAAATAAACAGTACAGATCAGCTTACAAAAAGCTGTTTACCGTAGTGAGGTCAAGTGTCGTCAGTGGGCCCGAATCCCTTCATTCCAACTCACTAAGGTCCAAACAAGACAAAATGCAAAGTGTTAGCTATAAGCATAAGGGAAGCAGCAGCGCTATAGTTTAAAGATTTGTTTTTAGTCTAATTAGATGTTTATTGAGCAGTGGAAAATTAAATTGCTCAACCTGTTCGTTTTTCTGATCGGGTATCTAGTAAATTTGTGCCATATTTTTGTATATATTTGATATGACATGCTTAAATGTTGTTATTTATGAGTGACTTTAAAGTAAGTTTAGAGTGGATTTAATAACATTCCTAGATCTGTCCAAAGTTTAAGACTGACTGGTTGGGTCCACCTGTAGTAGAATTTTTATGAGGGACTGTTAATAGGGTACATACCTAACCACGCAGCACCAGGTTTGTGATAACAATAACCCTGTGCTTATTTAGATGCCATTATTACCTACTGCTAATAGAATATTTTTGAATACTTTTGTACTTTAATAAAAATATATTATGTGAACTCGTTGAATAAATAAAGTAGTGCTTTAAAAGACCAAGTTTCGTTGAGAGGAATGAAACGACATGAAACTATTATAAGTTTTTATTTCTTGATTTTTTATCCAATGAACACATCGTTAATAATAATGTATAGAGGTTATATGAATAAAGAACAAAGTATCAATTTAGAAAACAATGTAGAATTTAAAATTTTAACAAAGTCCAGTAATTTTAGGACCTGGGACAACTTAACAGTACCTAAATAATATATCATATGGCACCACAACCAATTACATTAGTGTTTTAAGCGCATTTAGTTAAACTCGACGAAACCATTCGCGTAAAAAGATAACACGATCAAATTGCAGTTTGAATCAGCATTCACATAAAACTTTTAAAAAACAAATGTAACAGTGGCGTGAACAAATGATTCTTTTAGCAAATTCGGATAAGAGTCTAAAATCGAATGTCCTCAAGGCCCTATGAGATTTAGGAAAATTGAAAAATTGCGACACGCCACCACTTAAGTTACAGGCACCAACAGTCATAATTGGTTGATGTAAAATTGGGCGTTACCGTTTTACCCCTACTACTTTTTGCCTTTTGCCAAAGGCTGAACGGACCGCCAGCACCGGCTGTGGCCTTGGCAAAAAACCTAAAGTTGGCACATCGAGTACATACAAATAATTATTAAACAGATTTAAGGCTAGATTTGATCACTATGTTACATGCTATCTTTTCACTAGAGATTACTTAGGTTTATTTGAAAGCTATGTTCAGCACAGTGTAAGTGTAAATCACATTTACTTAATTCTAGTTACAACGATGTGGCACTGACATCAACTAAGCCACCCTGTTTCTGTGGGTATATCACATATGATCTTCTTTTCCAATGGTTCACTTGGGAGGGTGCAAGCAAAATCAGTTTGATTGTCTGAATTTCCGATTTAGCTCTGCAACGTGGTGCATTTTCGACTTTAGTCCAGGGTGACTTCTAAAATCGGGGTTACGGGTAAGGAACGTTGGGGGTGCTTAATTACTAACATTTACTTTTGTTTCATCTGACACAGCCAATAGTTCATTTTTAGCAACATGTTACATCTTCCTGATGTCGTACAGGCAGATCAAAAATGCTCATCAAGTCAACATTTATCTTTGTAGATTTAGAATCTATGTTTTCTTCATTTATGCTGAAAATAGCTTTTAAGGTGGACTAAAGCCCAAATATCTCGTAGTTCAAAAACTAGATCATACCACATAACTACGTTACTACAATCTTATTTATACAACTATTTCGTATTATTGGAAATTAGATTGCGACTAAGAGGAAGTTTTAACCAAATTCTAGGTGAAAATTAAATTACTGATTCTTATAATCTTTAGGCCAAATGCTTATGTAACTACGCATGCATCCTTCCACGGATTTATTCATTGCTTGAGCGTCGAAAATTTTAGAGTCTGAATTTAAGTTAAAACTTCACTAACAAGAAATAATGCACGTAGTCGAAAGTTAGCATGCAGTAGGGTAAATAATCCTTTTAGATTTCAAATATCTGTACAGGGTGTTCCCGAATACAAACGTCAACAGGAATATGCTCTAACTACCTATCATGATAATAAAGTTTCAACAAGGATAAAATTTGTCTATAAAGTGAAAATAACAATTAGTGTTCCCTCATTGCATGGAGGCCCAAAACTAATGGAGGCTGCTGATGCAAAACGTAGTACTATTTCAAATAAATTCCATGCAATTTTCGACTTCGTATTCACCTATTCGCTATCAGGGAGGATTCGTTTGAAGTCACAGTATATGAAAAGTTTCACTTTTAATATGTGTAAATAATTTAAACTCCCCTGGGTGGGGCGACTTTTCTAAAATTATCCAACAATTATAAAATTATATACCTACAATCTAAAAAGTATAAAAATACGGAGCATTAAATGAAGGTCCTGGAGACACCCTGTAAATATGCTGTGCAAATGTAAAAATATCGTTTCTAAAATACATATTATGTAGGTACATCGAGGAAGAAAATTACTTAACGTACTTAAGATTGTATGTTTATATACGTTATAATAAATCTATCACTCATAATTTGACAGTTAAATACATGGTACTTTAATATTATAAAGTTAATATTGCTCAAATTTATAGTAGTACAATTTACTCTTTACGCGAAAATACGTGTTCTTATACTTAGAGACCTCATTGTACACATTCATGTCAAGTGTTGTGTAGTAAATGATTCTACTGGTTTATTAAACATGCGTTTTTTAACATTACGTTAGAGGTATATGTTTATTGAATAAAAATAAACTTCGATCTGCGACATATAAGAATAGCATCAGGTTCGTTAGTTTCATACAGGGTTTGTCAGACAAGATTACGTCGTCATTTCATCGGATATTCCTAAGGTCTGGCTATTCTTCAAAAATAAATACCTACTGGGTCGGTCTTTAATAAAAAGCAAAGTTTGACGCACCTCAAAGCATTTTTCCGGGCTAGTTATTGAAAGCTGATTTTGAAAAATGTGGGGAAAAACTTGATTTTGTAAAACAATGGATTTTTTCCTGAAGGAAAAACATAGCGAAGCATCGCACATCACCATTCTTCTTGTCAGGAATTGAACACCGCCGCTGATTAGCATGATGAAGCAGCTTGCATCGCCGTTTATCGCTTAAATTCGACACCAAAAAAACCGATCCACTAGGTAATGTGGAAAAAATATGTTTTGAAAATCTACTTTTGCTATATTATTGTTTACAATTGATAAGATTAGTTTCTCATTAAGTTTTAAGGCCGTTAAAAAATAATTCCACAGCGTTATTTCCTTTTTTTTTATAAAATAGGAAGGATAACTTTTAGGCATTTTGGAGTAGTTTACTTCAAAATGTATTGTGAGGTAATTTGATTTCTTTGGATAAACCTTCTTCTTACTTTGTGCTTTCTTTTTTTCGCGGCATACATTAGGAAGAAAAGAAAAATTTATTTTGCAATTTTGTTAAAATGTTCACGTCTTTTTTTGAATAAAAATAATTTTTTTTACAGGCACCTTAAATTTTTAATTCCGCGCCGTTATTTAATTAAATATCATAAAAACTTTTCGTTTCGCTCAAAAAATTTAATTTTTCACAATACATAGTCAGAGAAAAAAAAATTGGTCAGTTCGCCGGGTTTTTTGCCGGTGAGTTTAATTCTACTGTCCAGTTTTTTGCGAACAGAAAAGCAATAAAAATGTTGTCTGATTCAGATTGTGATAGTGCATCCAGTAAATCAACCGCGTACTAGACCCTGTGAATTCCTTAATTTTTATCAGCAACTTAAAGGACATCCTGATCGTCATTGTGAATACTTAAGAAGTACCCAATCTATGTTCAATTGCATCTTGCAGCTTACGGAACCAAGAATCGAAAGGCGGCAATGTGTCAGCTAACCTAAGCAGCCCATCAACGTGGAAGAAAAATTAATAGTAACACTTAGGTTGCAAAAGAGAATCTCTAATCAAAAGGAATACCCTCACTTAAAAAAAACTCATTGTGACATTTTAAGGCAGAATGCGTTATTTCTACATAGGTATTGTAGTGTCATAATAATAATATTATTGAACTAGATGCTAGAATTAAAATAGATATAAAATAAGACTTCTTCAGTGCTAAATACTTGTTAGTCAAATTTGCTTCTCTTTAAAGTGACGATATAGTAATTGCTTGAGGAATATGGGGTACTACTGACTAAACGCAACATGCGCTGTTGCCGCATGGAGGGAGTGGGGGGTTGAACGAACCAATCACGGAGCAAGGTTCAAGCACCTCGTCGCTGAAAAACAAAATGTTTTCTTCCTCATTTTACGTCGAGGTGCGCGGCGAGATGCGACACTTCACTATATTTTTACCTTAACTTTTCGTTCGCAACAGCGGTGGACATTATCGAAGAGGATGAAAAATGATTTTCGCGTGTCTGGCGATGCTGGCAGAATTGCTAATTGGACTTAATGGAGAGTTTTTCTCTCGCTCACTCTTCTTCGCCACAACCGTTCACGGCAAATGCCCTTTCCAGATTATTGAGTTCTGTTTTCAGTTCCGATAGCTCGCAAATCCTCTTTGTTAACAAAAGTTCTAACAGCTCTTCTTTTCTGGCTCGAATAGTGATTTGAACTTTTGTTTAGATATCAATCAGTGATCATTAGTTTTCGGTACACCGTGTATCCAAGTTTTCTATTTGGTGTTCTGGATATGAGAACCCCTAAGAAAGAACCATTCTTTTTTGTTTCCATTGACAATTGCATCTTTGAATTTGTAGTATTAATGTCCTCTAAGAAGTACGTTTTCCCATAATCCCTAACAGAGGTGTCTTTCACATATCAAAACCAACATCTTTACTGTGATGGCTAAAACATTCTTTTTTTGGTTAACCATCCCGCCACTACCACTAGGCCTTAGTGGACTTCCCATTGCTACGCCATCTGTTTGCTCATAAAAACCATCTCGCAATTGAGCATTTAAGGTGCTAAAGTAATCTCGGAATAACCTGGGTATGTCTCGTTGGAATTCCCGTTTCGTATCCTATTATAGCTCCGATTGGTATTATTGTCAACAGCGAAACGAGATCAAAGTCAAGAAGAACATCATCCGGAGTTAGAATTAATGATTGCTGGTTTTTCAGGAAGTGACTTCAGTCCTTTCGTCTTTGAACCACCATCATCAACTGAATTTTTTTAATACGGACCTGGATGTTTTTATTTTGTCTTTTATTACCTTCTGCCCTTCTAAAAACAATGACGTATAACAACCACCGCAAAAGTAGTAAATACGATAAAGATACTCTTTTAAAAAGTGCACGTGTCTATCACTTTCCCACGTATGGTTTTTACCATAGGTTTGTCTTCGTTGCAGTTTATTCTGCTTGCGTAATAGATGTTTTCATTCAATTTTAATGTATTAAATAAATAACATAGATAATTTTTTATAAAGTATGACAAATAGATATGACTTAGAAGTATTAAAAAAACTCATATCTAGACAAGCAGATGGCTATAGATTGAGTTCGTTCTACTTTTTTTAAAACAAGTAAACAATTGTCAAATTGTTTAATTGTCAAATTGTCGTTCTATCAAAATCTATTCAATAAATTATAAAATTGATATTAATTATTATTAAAGTAAAATAAAATGTTCTCATCACTTGAAAAGTGTGATATGATAAAAATCTATTATGCTTGCTATAGTTATTTTTATTATTTTTTTTTAATTTATCCTCAGTTATTTTCAGAGCGCTATTTGCATAAATAAAAACTTTAAAAGTGGTATCAAAAATGATTGAAATTACGGATTTAATTAAATTATTTAAAATGGAATGATAATAATTCAAAAGTTTCCATTTTTAACAAATAAATGCAAATGAATATATCAAAGGATCTCAAAAAAGCGGCAATAATGAAGTGGCAGTTGTTTTGAAGTATCTCTTCAAATAAATTTAGGAAAAAATAAAAAATATATAACAAAATTTTGTTTTTTCCTGAATATCTCCGGAATCGTTCGAAGTTTTTCCCGGTTCAAAGTGGACTTTTCTTAGGCACTATATTGTGCAACTTTGCCCCAATTTAAGCGACCTCATATCCCTTATAGTTTCCGAGATCTTAGTGATATACCTGGAATTTGGACCACTCTGTACAACCCACACGGCTTTAAAAGTATATTCACATTTCGACATTTGTCCAACAATTAGATTTGGGATATTTCGATATATTCACATGACGTTGAAAAGAGTGTTTTGACGCATTAACATAAGCATACGACTTGCACATTTACACTATCATCAAAAGTGAACATGCGATTAGTAATATTTCATGCATATTCTCTTCACATCCGGTTTTCCACCTCCTTCAATTTTTGTTATTTTTGCTATATGGCAGCATAAAATTCAAGTTGTCTTATAATTAATGAAAGCGAATATCAATACTACGTTAATTTTACTAGACGATGTGGCAATGGGTAACCCACTTACTGAGGTAGGGACGCTACTGTCGTGGGGACGAATCCAAAATGCTGGTCTTAATATGTGTCTGCGACTGTCGTCACTTGGGGAAAATAAACTTGAAACATTCTTAGGATACCTCAATTCCGTAAGAAAAAGATGGTCAATTACCGTCCTTAAATGTTCTCATATCCAGAAGACCTAGTGGAAAACTAGGACACGAGGTGTACCAATGGCTTATACTTAAGTCCCAATAATATTTCTAGTCGTACTTTGATAGGCCGTGGAAGCCTTCACAGTCTGATAAATTTTCATTTTTAAGGTTTGATATGCATCGATAATATGTCGAAAGTGGATGAAATGATAAGTAAATAAAAGTGAAAAAAGTGGAGTAATGAATGTTGTAAGTGTATGAACGAATAACTCAGGAATTACTTCATCAAAAAGAAATTTTAAACTTTTTCGACATGTCGCATTTTGGATTTAGCCGCGTATGACATGTTTTTCTCAGTTAAAAAATAAGTCATTTCGATAGGGTTTAACTTCCTCAGTGATGAAGTAATTTCCAACTTAACCGAAAGTCAGTTGAAAGTAGTAAATCTATAACATACAATTATCGATACACATAAAAAAAAAACTAGAATGAGCTTCTTCGCTAAATTTTTCAAAATCGCCTTTCATTTGATTGCCCTGGAAAATACCCCTAATTACATAAGAAAGGATTTCCTGATGTCCTGAAAAATAAAAATATTTTGCAAGTTTTGACAAATCCTGTATACCCGCGATCCAGCTGTGAAAAAACTGATGAAGAACGGCTTGCACGAACGTTCCTACATATCTTGGAAATATTAATCTAAGTACTCTAATTAGAATACCAAAGTACTCTGGCCTATAGTAAAGAATGAGTCTTGTTTCATAGGTCTATAAATTTATCGCTAAATGAAAGTAATACTATAAATACTTTAATAAAAGAAGTCTGCTTTCGATTGACCGAGACTGCGTGAATATACGAATTGTGTGAGTGCAAAACTGTTAAAGTTGCATTGTTGTTCTAAACAACCCTTCAGCACCTTTCAGTGTCTCGTTACGCACCCTCTATAAGAGGAAGAATACATAATATCTATTCTCAAGCAACATCAAACAGTTTCGGGGACGCTAAGTGACTCCTATAAATTACATGAAACGTGATTTAAAAAATGTATGACACGATAGAGCTACTGCCTAGTCCAATTCCGTTGGAGGAACTTGCTCCTAGACCGATTTAGCTGTATAATACATGAGCTAAAACAATGAAAGACTCACTAATATGGCCGGTATAGTTGTCATAGAAAAATGAGCACTTCATGGAACGTTATTTTGATTTGAAATCTGTGTGTGAGAGTACGACGACAAAACTTCAACTAGATAACGATAGAAAAGTCTATGCAATAACTGTAAGTCAGATTTCGAAATATAATTTACCAACATTACGAAGAATATTCTCTTTGGTTAGTACATACTATTATGCTTTCCAAACAATTCTCTATTAAATACTGCGATGTGGAATGGATTCTCAATGCTCGTTCATATAGGTGCTTAATCAAAGTTAATACTGTATAGAACCTACTTGTATTAAATGCATCTTTTCTTCAGGAAAATAATACTGTAGAGGGAAATAATGCGCTTGAGAATCCACATAAAACACTTAAGTTTTAACCATAGTGTCCTTTTTGATTAAAGTATCATCAAAATTTTCATTTTGGCTACAGTCACCAACAGAATTGGTGAGCATTTGCTAGATTATGAATAAATGGTGATCACTTCTCGACCGCCCCCTCTCACCATCAATACTTTCTCCATGCCTTCGGACAATACTTCCAAAAAGTCCAAATCTGCAAGAGATCGTTATGCCAATTTAAATCGCAGAGGAGTGCACTAGAGGATCAACATACAGTAATACTGTTTTCCTGGTACCGGGTTCTTAGGCGGACTAGGTAGGTTCAAAATTACAAGCTGAGAGTCTTTCGACATTGCTCGGATTGTTTCGTTGAGCCTCATTGCAGTATGCACTCGTCTTACTGTGTCTGCCTCTCTGCATTAAAAAAAGGCCTTAAATGTGCCTTTATTAATAGAAATTTATCTTACAAAGAAATGCCGTCGCCCTCATTGGAATCTTCAGCGTTCTGCTCCTTCAAACTCTCTTTTTCTGGTGCTCCATCTTCCTTTTCTTTGGTGTTATTTTCGCAGTCTTCCTCCTTTGGATTTGGCTGCAACACATTTCTTGATTGAAAATCTACAGTATCGTTTAAATGTATGGGAATGATCATATACACGGTCTGTCGTATATATGGAATAATGACAATAACTTTTTAAATGATTTTTCTATCAAAAAATGTTTCAAGTAAAAATTATAAGGCTAAATTGTTTTCACTTTTGGATGGCCTTGAACTTTTTTCTCACTTCATAACATTCCGACGAAGTACAACTTTAGTTTTTCAAATGTGGCCCTATATTTCCGGTTTGTTTTATGGAATCACACTTATTGACGCATACAGATGTATCAAATTTTATTGGGGTTTGATGAGAAAAATTTGGAAAAAGAAATAGTTTTCTTATTTTAATAAAAAAATTAAATTTGATCAGAAAAGCCAAATAATTAAAATATTCTCAACATTTTTTATAAATCAAGTAAATAGCATTCCAGAAATTCCAATTTTTAATAAAAAAAAAGCAGTATCAACTTTTGGCTTAGTGCAATAAAGTGGCCATCTCGGTCACCTGATTCAAAGCCGTGCGACTTTTTCCTTTGGAGCCATTTAAAAGTTCAAATTTATAAGAATCGGCCAAATAACGTAGATGACTTTTGAGGGTTTGTATTGTCGGTGTAATACAATCCATCAGGCAAGATACTTGTGTTCAGGTGAGATGATCATTTATGTAAAGAATAACACTATGTTTGGCTAACGACGGAAGACATTTTGAGCAAATATTTTAAACTATTAAATAACAATTAATTTTTGCAATCAGTAAATTGTTTTTCCGCTTTTCTGATCGAATTTAATTATGACGGACCTTGCATTATTCCAGAGGCCGTTTAATAGAAAATTATCTAATTTGTGTATAACAGACAGGGTGTATAGTTTTTTTTGCTGGACTTTAACCACGTATTTTACGGACGACAGTTGTAATTTTTATGGTGAACGAAGCATATTTGAATAATGCCGCGTTAAGGATATACAGGGTGTTGAAGTTTAATATGTTTTCCATGGCAAAAATTAGAAATTTGCGAAAAACATCAAACAAATTTTAAATTTAACACTTTCTTTTTCTCTAATGTAGCATTTTTTGAATATACTTTATACAGCAATATAGTATTGTTTTTGGAGGTATGTAGAATACTTAGTTAGCGTTATTAAGTAATGCCCCATTCAATGATCTGCATTTTTTCAGTACTAAAACTGTAGTAATAGGATTGGTGAGGTCTAGAAAAATAATTAACAGAAACCAAAAACAATCCAAAGTAATTGGACCAAAACTGATAAATAAAGTTGTTGAATCATTTCAAACTAAAAATTAAATTGCAACAAACATCTCTTCTTTGATTTGTTTAAATGCCAGTTTATTACCACAATATCAAGGAATGTGGACTCCTCCGTAGCATATAACAATATTTTTCTGATAATCGAATGTGTGGTGAATTCGAGCCCAACTATCGATATCTTGAAATTGGTTAAAGATTTAAGTTTACAGACGAATACGTACTCATTCCTGAAAGGCACTATATCCATGGAAAGGATTTCTACTAAACCACTTACCTCGTTCGTGGGTTCGCTTTTTGCTTCAGTCGTATTTTCCGTTTTATTGTCAGCAGCGGCGTTATCTGTGACTTTGGGTTCTTGGAACCTGACTTTGGAAGGTGTCTTTTCAATCGCATGATGCTGGTCAACCACTGTTTGCACCTAGAATTTGATTCCAAATGAAAAGCCGGAAATGGCGGCATTATCGACATTCAGTGCAAAAATGGGTGTACATAATTGGGCAATCAGTATTAGTCGAATATAAGAAATGCGTAGGATGATGATTAGAAAATTATAAACGCTGCGAAAAATGTGCCAAAAAAAAATGACAGACACATTCTAAATTTACCAGGATAGTCTCTTCGAGTCCACCATTCGTAAGCGTCTAAATAAGTAAAAATCAAATTAAACAACCAAAATTATGACTTCTTCACGATTCTTTCAATGGGAAAAAAGGGAGGACTTACCATTCCCAAAGCCTGCCTTTTATTGAGATGAAGTTCTCTCAGCATTTGAGTTCGTTGCTCCATTACTAAAGTCCTCTCATAAGCGTAAGCAGATATATCTTTGTCCGACTGAAATTAATAAGAATACTGAAATGTAGTGGCATGCTAAGCATAGACCTCCAATCAGAAGAACAATCACCTTCTTAATCTACAATAGTTTAAGTTAAAAACATCCACAAACAAAACCCTTCTCCCCTTTTCCTTGCATAAGAATCGATAGCAGTGTGCAATCAAGCGTAGCGTGTTTTGGTTAGACGAAAGGATTGAACTCGTAAATTAAAACACAAAGAGAAACAATTAATATAGAAAACAATGAAAGTCATTAGAGTGTTTTGTGTATCTATATTTATGAAGATGACGACAATTAAAATGGTTTGAGAACTTTAACTTCTCATTTCGCGTTTCACAAAGGACCACACCCTAAAAACCAACCTCCATAGTGTAAAAAGGGACCAAGGCGTCGTTTCAACACAGCAAATATACAAGGTGGTCGTTAAAATCGTGCTAATATTTCAGGGTGTGATTCCTCAGGTAATTGTTCGCAACGGCCCAAATTTTCAGCTACAGGGTATTGAAATTTTTCATTTTCTAAACGTTATTTTTAAATTTCTCAAAAAGAACTTTAGATATTACTTTCAATTTTGTTGTGTTAATAGGACATAAAATCCCGCACTTTAATAAGAAAAGAAGTTCTGTTGCTCAATCAATGGCGTCCCTGCATACATATTGCCTACGAAAAAAGAGATACTCCACTGAAATTTGTTCTCGGGAATATTTTTTCTGATTAGGCTGGTCATTTTTACAAGAAAAGGGTCTCTTACACTTTTCTTGTTAGATGAAACATTATCGTTTAAAACAATAAAAATTGTCTCAATTAATTTGTTTATCTTAGAAGTTTATTATAAGTTATTATTTTACGTTAAATATTATATATCCTATAATTTTTTATAAGAGACCCTTTTCATCTAAAAGTGTCCAGCATAATCAGAAAAAATATTTCCTCGAAAAAATGTCAGTGGCGTATTACTTTTTTTGTAAATAATATCGGAAGCCATGTATGTAGGAACGCCACTGATTGAGTAATATAATTACTTTTCTTATTAGAATACGGGATTTCATATCTTATTAACATAAACCAAAATTGAAAACCGTATTTAAAGTACTGGCTGAGAAATTTAAAAATAACGATTTGAAAAGAAAAATTTCAACACCCTGTAGCTAAAATTTTGGATCGTTATAGACATATGTTCATATAAATTTTTCTTCATAAAATAACCTGAGGAGTCACACCCTGAAATATTACCACGACATGAAGGTACACCCTGTATAAGAATACAAAAATTACATGAAATAATAAAAACTAATAGGTATTCACCATTTCCACAACATCCACCTCTGCTTCTATTCTCAATTGATATAGAAATTTCTTCAAATCCTTCTTCATTTGAATGGAGTTGTCGTTAAATTGGGCCACAGTGAAGATGCGCAGTTTACAATTTTTCCAGCTGCGGTGTTGTTTGAGTAAGAAAGGAATCAGCATCAGTAGCCCACCGTCGTGCACTATCCACCAAATATCGATGTGCCCATTCATTTTCTGAGTGATATCTGGGAAGAAATCGATGCCTCTTGGTATAAGTAAGGCCATTTTGGCAGCTGTAAGGGTGCGAACGGTGTTCTCAAACGCTTGTTCTTCATCTGCGTCGTCTCTCCATCCATAAGGCCAACTTAAGATTACAGTGTTCGGTTTCAAACCTCCCAAGCCTGCTGTTTGAACCCTACGATCTTAAATATGTGAATATGTCTTTTCGACATGCAAAAAAGGTAACTTACAAATTACAAAGACCATCGGGGACGTTCTTAGCCACCAAAATCTCTGCAAAGCCTTTGACTTTTTCTTTATCCATAATTGCTTTGAGTGATTGCTTAGCTTTCACGGCCTCTACAGCCTGCTCAGTATAGTCTCCTTCGATAACAGAAGCGCAGATCGTTAAACCTTTGCCAGCTTTCAGTTGCGAGACCAGGGAAACATATTTGCGATGCTCAGGTTGGAACTCAGAGTTCAGTTTTACCAAGAGCAGAATCTGAGGACGCCAATTTTTGGTATGTGGAGGACCTTCTTCCAAGCGGAGAAGAGAGAATCTTGCAGCTGATAGAGCTAGACCTCTAATTCCGTCTCCCCATTCCTTCTCAGCTCTGGAATTTTGGAAAATTGTTTAGTACAGCGAAAATTGTAGCATCGAAATTTACAATAGTTGCAGAAAAAAAGGCGTTTTAAACTTTAACCAGCATTATGAGTCTGAAAAATTTGGCAGAAATTCACATAACTTGATATTGGATCGCGTATTTTTAGCAAATCTTAAATGTCGAATTTGATATTGTGTACTTACCCTCGATACTCAATATACTTGTAGATAACCCCAGCCATGCCCATAGCCACCAAGGCCAAATACCAGGACGACATGAACATAACTGAGATACAGAGGGTCAAGCCTATGACTGAAAGAATCCAATGGTAGTACTTGAAACGTGGCCTCCAATTTGGGGTTCTAAGTAAGGTCTGCACTGCACAGGCGAGGTTGACAAATCCGTAGCACATCAAAAAGAACATAGACAAGAGAGGAGCCAAAACGTCTACGTTTCCAAGTAATAAACCGCATTCACAGATTATGAGAGTGAGAACCAGAGCTCTGGTGGGTTCCCCACGTGAAGATGAAACGGCAAAAGGAGCTAGAAATGGTATGATTTCATCTTTGGCTATAGCTTGCAATAGTCGAGGAGCCCCAGTAAGAGATTGCAGGCCTGCTCCTAATGTGGACAAAAATGATCCTATCAAAATAACCCATTGGTTTGGCCATGCAAAGTTTGCCACGACCAGCTTCCCACCTATCGAACTTCCAAACCTGAAGACAAATATTAGGTATACAGTGCGTGGAAGATGAGGATGTCCAGCATGGGGATTTCGTTAACAGTAATATGTACAGGCTTGGGTAAATAGGAGAAAAATTGTGTATTGAAGGAAGTGTTTTTACGATGAAAAACAAATTTATTTTTGTTTTTTTTTTAATTTGGCCTGGGTCAGTAGCAAGTGGAATGAAATGTGATTTTAGTTTTCATTTATCTTTTACCATAACTGGTGAAAAAAAATATAAAAACTCGAAAATCTCGGTTTGGATGGATAACAAAAAATATTTTTATAGATCTGGTTCCATTGTGAAATTGCTCCCTTGAATACAGAATTTCTCTCCTATTTACCCATATCTGTATCTATTACCGTTTACGACATCCTCATGCTGAACATCCTTATCTTGGGCACACTGCATAAAATTGCCGGATAGCAATAACCATCTACTTACTTGTCCCTTAGAAGTAGATTATCGACGGTCGCAGCAAATAACAATACTGAAGATAAGTATACAGTTGAAGTAGTCACAATAGCACATATTGTGCCTATAGGTATAGACTTTTGTGCGTCTTTGAGATCACCCGAACGATTAGATCCAGCCATAATTCCAGTTACGGACGGGAAAAAAATACCGATCAGTATAGTGAAAGTGGTAGTTATATCAACCATCACTTGGGAATATGCATTTCCACCAACATTGTCCGCGTCAACAGGATGATTCCCCTTAGCTATAAATTGCCCTTCCGTCAGGAAACTGTTATGGATGTTATCTAAAATTGTCGTCAAGTATTAAGTAGTCTTTATGGTATTAATCAATGTGAGTGAATAATCACCAAAAAATACTCCAGAAGACAGCCCTTTAATTCCTCTCTCCACGGTAAGATTATTCTTCTGCCAATAATCAAAGCAAAGATTATTAGGACAATACTCCTTGTATAAAGGCCCAGTGATGTTCTTAGTACAGTGGCTTATATCTTCCACTTTGAGAAGTCGATTTCCCAATACGCACATGCTAAAACATAGAACATTTACTACGGAAAAAACTTACAAAAAGCACTAACAATAGCTTGTCGCTGCCATGGAAGTTGTAAAAAATCCCCACGTAAACAGCTACAATGGAAAGCAGTACGCAGGCAAGAGCAATTGCAGCGAACTTGTTAACGAACTTCACCCCAATATAAACGATGAGACCCATGATAATTAAAATGCATGTTCCATAAATCCGGAAGTTGTTAAACTTCACAGTATCGTCAGATATATCTCCGAACAATGTTATCGATGGAGCCATGTAAACCTTAAAGAAAATTGGAAAAATAATTCGTTAATTTATACAGAGATCACTGGGTAAATTACCGAGAACAATTTCTAATCCAGAACACCTCATCTACACATTCGTACTACTACCTATATGTATATACAATTTGAAGTAGTACCCATATTAAATAACGAGCACGAAATCGGAAATGAGTATTTCGTATAAATTGTCTAGATTAGAGAGATTTCCAATGGTTAATTCGGAAACCCGCACTGGTGCGCACTGATTACCATAATGTGACAACAAAAATTAACTGCATCTGTCTAAAATGTTGCTAAACGTCATAATTAAACGGGGATAGTCGAAAAAGTCAGTTGGTCATATTGCCGCGATGAGTGTGCACCGGTGCGTATGCTCGAATTCATCATAAGTTTGTATAAATAATTGCACAAAGGATTTAGAAATGAATAATTTTTCAGATGAAAATGCTTTTTACCTTCTAACACTCACTGATCTTTTCCGCACGTGTTAATTTAGCCTCTATGCTAATGCACTAAATGGAAACACAGAGTGTTTTTGATTCAGCAACAATTTAACATTTTAATTTTCTCCTTATTACATGCATCTTATATGTGTTTTTCTTGATATATTTCAATTGTTTAATTTTCTCATCCAATGAACATGTATTTTCAGATTTCAAAAAAATGTTCGAAAACTCCGACCCTAAATCAACTTGATAGTTATTATGCACTCACCAATACAATTTCAACAGCACCCACAATATACATTGCAGCAGCTAATGTTGTACCAGTGTAGAAAAGCATCCCAACTGCACCACCAAATTCAGGTCCAATTGCTCGAGATATCATAAAGTAACTCCCCCCTGCCGGTACCACCCCGTTAGTGGCAATCGCAGACATGGAAATAGCTGTTAGCATGGTTACGCAACAACAAATGAGTACGATCAAAAAGCCACAAAGGGCTCCTGCTGTTCCTACAACCTGTAATAGAATTACCTATTACAGTTCAAGAAGCTAAAAAGTATTCTTATTATACAGTGCTTTTACTTAAAAAGTCCATTAAATACTTAATTCGTATAGAAAATTATGTTTATTCTAGAATCACTTCAATAAAAATATCGAGTGGAACGCTTAAACTTATACTAAACTTGTACTTAACTAAAATAATGTTAATGGCTTCTTGATGTATATAGTTTTAAAAATCCTCAAAATCTCAATTTAATATTGTGCAGAAAATTGAAATTTAGCCAGCCATGCTCGAAATAGAGGCAAATATAAAAAATAAAGGACAAAGTTTTGTACCGTTAGAAATCCACATTTACGAATACGTACGAGTAGAATTCACACATTTTCCTCTTAAATACAATGTACTACACAATCTATTCATTTACACCCCAAAACCCTTATTTTTAGTTGTCCACTGGAATTTCTTTTGAAGTAATTCAAAAACCCCAATTCGGAGGTTGACACGGGACACTTTCACATTTGGAGCCTCGTAACTCACTCTAGTGAGATAATTACAATGTTTATGTAACAAGATTAAATTTAATTTAAAGCTCAAAAATAGAGTTGAATCCTGATGCCTCGTTGGAAATTCTATCTTTTACAGAGGCAAAATTAACTTCAATTAAAATTTTCATTGAGTTATAAAACTGCACTCTGATTTTTTGCGCCAGATTATGAGGTTTTAAAGATTCTGGCGCCTCTAAATAATGTGTGTATAAAAAATCTTTTTCTTTAGGAGATATAAACCAACAACGAGAAATATTGAAATTAGCTGGAAAAAAATATAAAAAAGTAATGGTTCTAGAATTATCTTCAGCTATTTCTGTTAGAGTGACATATCATCAGAAACCATAAAAATATAATGTCTTCCAAGGACTTCCTTTGTATTGAAAATCTCTTCAAAGTTGTCAAATTTAGCATTTTCAGGAAAAGTTCGAACGACAACATTTGAAAAACTGTAAAATTTCTTGAAATGTGATCTGTTAACTTTTTAATTGAACTTTAACTTTAATAACACGTTTTTATAATAATTCTTCTATAGGTGACATAATTGAATTTCATATATAGGGCGAATTTTTAAGTATGTCATTTAAATATTTCTGAAGTTAACAGTCTTAGAAAAAAATTTTAAATAAAGAAGGGAGAAGAATGTATGAAGGGGGAGAACTTTTGGCATAATCACTCTTTCGATTTAAAGTCACCTTTAGGCTCTAATCAAGGTCAATTTTGTTTGTTCAAATGGGAAACCTCACATGTTTTGACAGATTCCGATTTATTGTTGAAAACAAACATGTTTTTAATTGAAACAATTTTTTATTCAATTGATAGTTTTAAAACAAATTGAAATTTTTGACTATTTTCTTTTTTAACGAAAAATGCTTGTATCAATACATTCTTCAGAAAGGATTAAAAAAAAGACATAATAAATATTTTTTTAATTTTCATCAATTTTTTTTTACTCACAGTCCTATTCGCTTACAGTTTCAATTCAATTTTAGAATAACAAACATTTTAAAATGACAATGCGTTTTTCAAAAGACAAAGAAATTGAAATTATTTTTGCTTATCAGGTTAAAGTCCTACTGCAACTGTGCAACTTTATGCCGAGCGTTCGCCGCAAAACGTAGTTCCGTCACGGACTTTTGTCAATAAAATTATGAGTTTATTTCGAGCAACAGGAAGTGTTGAGATACAAAAAGAGTACGCTCAAAGACTGTCATTGGAAATGAAGGCAATCAATTTGGTATCTTAGCTGCCGTTGCACTTGATCCTCATGTAGGTACTCGCCAGGTGGCTGAAGAGTGCGGTGTATCACAAAGCAAAAATTTTGAAAAATCATAAGTTTCATTCTTACCACTTCTCTCTTCATCAAGAACTTCATGGTAACGACTTTCAAAACCGAATTACCTTTTGTACTTGGGCTCAAAGAAAAATCAGATGATTTTTTCTCGAATGTGCTGTTTTCGGACGAGTCTGGATTCACAAACCTTGAGCAAGTTAACAGAGACAACATGCATTACTCAACTGTTAAAAATTCCTATTGGTTACGAGAAGTGGAAAACCAGCGTCCATAGACTATAAATGTCTGGTGTGGCATTGTGGGTGAACATTGCATTGGTCCTTTTTTATCGATGGAAATCTTAATGCTGCTAATCTCGATTTTTTAACAAATAATTTACTAACACTTCTGGAAGAAATAAATTTAAATCGAAAAATGACTATATGATATCAACATGATGGATGCCCAGCCTATTACGCAACAATTGTTCGAAAAAAATTGGATAAAATGTTTCCCCACAGTGAATTGGTCGTGATGGTAATGTTAACTGGTCAGTACATTCCGTAGACTTAATACCTCCAAATTTCTTTCTTTGGGAATACTTAAAAGAAATTGTCTACGCTGAAGTGCCAAAAACTACTGAAAATATAAAAGAAAGAATAAGAGCAGCTTGCTGTAATATTCCACCAGAAATGTCCAACAGTCATTTAAAATGCTAATCGCTAAATACAGTGAAGTAGAAGAACATTATTTTTAACGTTTATTTGATTGAATAGTTAAAAATTTACGTTTTTTTTTTAATTTTTTGAGTAGAATGTATTGATACAAGCACTTTTCGTTGAAAGAGAAATTAGTCAAAAATATCAATTCGTTCAAAAGCTATCAATTGAATAAAAAATTGTTTCAAGTAAGAATGTATTTGTTTTCAACAATAAATCAGAATTTGTCAAAAAATATGGGGTTTCCATTTGAAAAATAAAGTTGACTTTGATTAGAGCCTGAAGGTAACCTTAAATCGAAAGAGTGATTATGTCAAAAGTTTTCCTTCTTCATATAACCCCTTCTTTATTTGAATTTTTTTTGTAAAACTGATAACTCCAGAGACATTTACATGACACATTTAAAAAACTCACCCTGTATATGGATATATATGTTACTAACTAAAAACTAAAAAACTAAAAGGTTTTAAAAAAGCGCGAATTTTTGTACTATAAATATGGACAATTTTATAAGGAAATGTTGTTACCACACTTATAAAGCAAAAATATTTTATAAAGCTACAAGCATTTATTGCTATATAAATTCAGACAGAGTCGCCTTTATGTACTATGGAAAGAGTTAATTTTTTGCTAAAATAAAATAACTAGAAGAAATGATTAGTGCCAAAAATTTTAAAGTTCTTTTCAGTCAAGCTCTCTAAACGAAAATTTAATTATACAGGGTTATCGGATGGGTCAAACGATTGATGTAAAATTTTAAAAATCTTAAATTAGAATGAAATTTTTTATTTTAACTCTGCTTGGTTAAAAACTAATTTCCACTAAAATTTAAATTTTGGAAATTAATGTTTCAGAAATTTTCAAAGAGATTTAGGCCTTCATACCCATTTTAAAAATCTTGGGCCAATTTTTATTTCTCGCGTTTTCTTTTAATGCGTTAAATATAATAACAAGTATATTAAGATGCAAGTTTCGCACACAATTTGCAAGAGGAGTGAAGCGACCAATTAAAAATGTATGAGAGCGCCAGTGGCCTAATAAATCTCTTTCGAGGTCGAGCAATTATACTAAAAACTCAAAAATAATTATAAATTTGAAGCATCTACATACTTTAAAGTTTCAAAAATTTTACTAACAGCATTATCAAAAATATTTTAAGTTTCTGGACTCTACTTTTTAAATTTGTATTTAAACTGAATGCGAATTGTAGCCAACACAACATAGATAAAATAACTATAGCAGTACGGTTATAGAACTCATAATCAAACTGCTAGCAGTGTGGGTGTTATGTAGCCATAACCGTTCCGCATGGAAAAGATTTCTAGCGAAGCTTTGGGATGAATACAAAGAATATGTGTTCACCGAGGATTTTGCATTTTTATGTTAATTCAAACAGAATTTTTCTTAACAACTTGTCATTATATTTGTTAAATAAAATGTATTTCTAACACACCCTTTATTTTTCTAAATTAAAGCTATGGTGGAAATGAATATTTAACCAAGCTGGGCCGAACTCCAAAAAGTTGAAATTTTAAATCGGACGTTTTTTACTTCTCAAAAGCGCCGTCTCACCTACCTGGAAACGCACTGTAGATAGAATCAATAAAAAAATATCTTGTGTTTTTATCTACTAACCAAATGCGAGAAAATTCGAATCTCTTTGAATTTCATTGTCTCTATATTCTATATCACAAAAAAGGTTAAAGAAAATCGAACCGTTTTTGAGATATTAGATTCTCAAAATGAATTGTTAAATTTTGATGTTTTAAATTTTATAAATTCACAAAGCTATCTTGTTTGGAAAGTGTTGATGGTGATTCCGCAAAATTTTAAATGGAAAGGAAAGAAGATACATAATACATTCTTTTTGAGGGAAGTAGACTACGTGGAAAAAACCTTAAAACGTTCGTGTTAATTCTTATTTTCTATCCATCTTATTTTAGGAAATAATCCACAATTTCCTTATGTAAAAGTTTTCCTGCACATGACATCAAATCATGAGGTTCAGGAACAGTTTTTTGAACTTTAAATCGAATTCACTTTACTTATTGTTCTGTTGCTTTACTTACCCAAGTAAGACGAATGAACAAAATGACACCAAAAATGTTTTGAATACAAGGCAGATAAACTCCTACGAGGGTACCCATTTGTGCCCCCTTTTCTGGAGGTGCAGGGGGTGCGTCCGGGTCACTGGTAGGATTAGGAATTGTGTTGGAATAGTTTGCCAAGGAGCTAACGAATGTAGAGATTCTTGGTCTTTCTTCTTCATCTTCGGTGTCGTAGTAGAAGTCGAAAGGTTCTTCATACCCTGGAAATAAATAATCAAATAATGTTTGCATTCAAAAGTTTCAAATTCACTGGTTCAGCCCATAAAAGCATTTCTAAGGTTACTGATGGAAATTAAGTAAAATTATTCTTAAAGCTTTCTAGTTTACAAGAGTACGCTGAAAGTCGTTCTAACTTTCTGAATATAAATTGAAATTTTAATTTTATCGTTATTTATTTATCAGTGATTTATTTCCAGTGGGTTATTATTTAAATGTAGTTCAGTTTATCTGGAAGTGAAAGCTATGAAACTGAATGGAAATAACAACACATCAATATTTGATTAAAAACATCATCGCTCAAATGATTCCACATTTTAGACGAAAGACAAGTATATAACGCACCTTAATTTAATTACAGAGCAAAGAAGATACAGTTGGTTTCAACAAGCTTAAAATTGACCGGGGATTTAATACTTAATGCCGACTTATTTCGTCAATATATCTATAAAATCTATAGTATACGACATGGCTTGAAATCGAAAATATCTAAGCATTCTTAAAGTTCTAAACATTAAGAGCTTTAGAAGTTTCTGGGTTAATACGTTGTGTCTTAACCTAGAGCTTTTGCTCGAAACTTCGCTTTTGGCACTCACGCTTAAGCCTTTCGAGTGTATATATCAGGGAAAGCTTTAATTAAAAATGTCCAAAACGGGGCCGCCTTTATCCTTGAAAAAAAAAGTGCAGAAAGAGTTAGAAATTGTCAGTTCTTCGAATTTCTATTTTACTCACATGCATAAATCTGATATTGTCGCTTGACGCTTCACCCGATTGAAATCTTCTAAATAATTCCTCGCTTTCGTTCAACAACAATTTCACACATCGTGAAATTTAGAAATCTTCCCGGAGAAGAGACTCAAAAATGTAAATACCAATGTAGGAGACACATGTCCAAAAATATTATTTCGAATTCGAGTCACTTCTCAAAGAATGTTGATCTCATTTATTTTGTAAATTTGGTTCGGTAGGTTCAGGCCTTCGTTTGCGAACCTTCAAAGTGCAACTAAAACATCTGAGTGTAGCAAACTCCATTTAGATATTCAGGGAAACGTTAGTTAACTATCACAGTACTATATCTGTTCTATTAAATATTTACATTAAGGCTCTAAATCCACTCCCTCTAAGCTTTCCTATTTTGCCCTTTACTGGAACCCTATTACTATTGTCCGGGCTCAATATTTACGGATGTTTAGCAGGAACCGTTCTTACTCCAAAATGTTAAAAGTAAATAAGAACTTCAATGACGTACTGGCCTTTTGCAGGAGTATCAGGGATCTGGAAGATACACAATACACCAAGTGCGAAGTTTCGGTGCTTGTTTTACCTCACTAAATTACGTTGTGCCTTTGTGTTTACTGTTACGCTCTCATATCTGTGATTTTCGAACTGGTTAATTGTTCTTTGACTTTGTGATTAAAATTAAAATGTCATAGTCTATTGTGCAAGAATTAATTGGCACTCACCCTAAAATGGATGAGATTCTGCTTAAAGGAGCTATGTGGAGAAATTTAATTTATTTTCAAAGCAGTATCGATCGAAATCGTTCTTTGTTTCAAATATACTGCGTGACATAGTAAAGAGAACACCCCTTGAAACTAGTTTGATTTAAATAATTTTTGGAGCACATGTTTCGTACGCTAAAACAAACACTTCATTAAAAATTGAACAAATTTAATTGTTAAAAACCAAACAAAATTAATAATTTGTCAATCCTCCGCGGTGTCTTATACATTCGTGTACACGTTTAGGCATGGACCTAATGAGGCGATTGATGTCCTCTTGGGGGATCTCATTCCAAGTTAAGTGGACAACATGGCATAGTGCCGCTAAAGTTTGTGGGGGGTGGGATAAATTATGGAACCTTTTACCTACAATATCCCGTACATGTTCAATCGATGAAAGGTCTGGACATCGAGGTGGCCAAGGTAGCAAATTGATTGCATTGTGTTGAAAGAAGTCCATAGTCACTCTAGCCACGTGTGGACGTGTATTGTCTTGCTGGGAAACTGGATTAATGAGAGTTTCCAGATAAGGTACGAGATGAGGTTCCAGAATTTCTTGGATGTACCGTTGGGCTGTTACACTGTCTCTAATGAAAAGTAAAGTTGACCTGCTACCATATGCAATAGCACCCCAAACCAGTACCTCAACAGTCTGATGGACATGCCTTTGTATTGTAAACTGAGGATCCCGTCTTTCGCCCCATCTTTTTCTTACTCTTGCCCGACCATCATGCATACCTAAACAGAATCTGAATTCGTCACTAAACACGATATTATTCCATTCCAAATTCCAATGTATCCGTTCTCTGCGCCACTGCAGTCGATTTTGACGATGATTTAAGGTGAGGGGTAACACAAGATGGGAACGGTTGGAAATCAGTCCAAAACTTCTTATCCAGCGATAAATGGTTCGAATCCCAATGGGCTTTGCATACTTAGAAAACCACTGATCCACCAGCGTCCTCGAGGAGACGAACCTATGTCTTAGGACCATAATTCGAAGGCGGCGATCTTAGCGTTCTGTAGTTCTTCGGGATCGTCCAGTACCTCTTCTTTTACTTGTTTGCTCTTCTTGGAACCATGCCTGGCAACATCTTACTATAGTATTAACACTACGGTTCAATTTAGTGTCGATTTCCTTAAATGACAGACCAGCCTCTCGTAGACCCGCTATTCGACCTCTCTCAAACTCGCTCAATTGATAAAAATTTCGCTGCATTTTGCGTCCAGACATATTTGATTAATCTAAAAGCACTTTCTAAGCGCACTATACACCAATAAATGTTATTTTTCAGTCATATTGTTGATATTTTATTGCAATTTTTATAGTAAAAAAAGAACCTAAAATTCCTGATAGCTCGTAAATGCATTGATGAATATGGCTGAAAATTTAATCGTTTTTTGTGTTTCCATGTCCAAACATGCATACCAAAAATGGTTTAAATAAAACCATTTTTACGGGGTGTTCTCTTTTCTATGTCACGCAGTGTATTTTCTATTGTTCCCTTACAATCTGTAAATCTCCTTAATTTTGAGTAAGCTTTTGGAGGTAGATTTATGACATCAGGCTTTGAGTAGAGGAAATCTCCATTAACTAATTTTGGCCGGGTAATTCTATTAAATATCCAAATAGCCGATATAATTCGGGAACATCAATGCGATACTTGTAGAGTTTAATCAGGAATATGTCAAAACACACGCACCGATTCAGATCAGCTACGAATGAATATTAATAGGAAATGCCCAATAACATGAACTGCTGCTAGACTTCTACCGTATAATTACACTATTCTCTATAGCATTAATTAGAACTTTCTGCATGCGCATTCAATGAGGACTGAGGATTCGATTCAAATTTCCATAAACTAAACGTTAATCCATAACATCGGAAGCTTCTAAATAGCTATATTGTCTTAATCAAATAGCTTAAATAATGAAGTTTAAAAATATGCTCCCATCTTGCTACCTGATGCTAACGACGAAGTCAATAGCAATTTGCTGATAATGGCATTCTTTCAGCAGGTGCCCGGAGAAACTTCTTGTTACTTCGTGATTAATAAAGCATTTTCTAGAACTGCTGATTAATTTCCGACCTCAAAGGAGGACTTAGCCTGTGTTATTTGTTATATACCTACGTATTTAGGAAATACGCCAGAAATTTCATTATAGAACGAGGAATCCTTCTAAATTAGAAATATAATTAGATGCGGCCTTCCAAAGACGCTTACCTTGCTTTGGTGCTTTCGACTTTAGCCCTTCAGGTTTACAAGCTTTGTCTATTCATTTTGAAATTCGAAAAAGTTCCGAAATAGCCCTCTTTCAGGAGTTTTATGTATTCCAGCTTTACATGCAAAACGGATCGATAATAATTGGTGTCATCATGCCGACCTATACATTAGGTTCTCTATTAGCCCTTGACCTAATCTTGTTGAAAAATATTACTTGTAGAGAATAATACAAATATTCCAACTGGTTGTAGTTTACGATATATCGAATAAAGCAGTCAATATAGGGTGGGGCAGGTTTAATGTGTGTTTTTCAGGAGGTGGCAAAAGTAGGTTAGATACAATACAGGGTGTCCGGAAATTAGTGAATTAAAAGGAAATGGTGGATTATATGATCGAAAATGAGAAAAACATGCTTATAAACATATGCCCAAAAATACTTTGTAGAGGAGCTACAGCTCCTCAAAGGAGCCTTGGCAAAAGTTTTTTTGCAACAAAGGTAACACGGTAGAAGTTAAAATCACCGAAATGGGAATATTAAGGTAACTTGACATGTTGAAGAAGCTGAAACATCCCTTTTTGCAAAATGTCAACCATGGGCCTGCATTTGAGGGGGGGGGGGGGGGTCTGAGGAAGATTTTGCTGTAACTTTTTTGACCACCATTTTTTCAATAGAGTAAAAGCAAATCATGAAATTTCAAACTATTTTTCATGAAAAAGATACTCTTGATTTGTTTGTCTAGGATTGATATGATATGTCTAGGAGGCACCGTTTTCGAGTTAAGGCAATTTGAAAATTTCGTGTCTAATTTGATGCTTAATCATTATGGTTTAAAATATCGAAACATGAAACGTATCGATATTTTAAACGCTGAGCTCGACTGTGTATTCAAGAAAATGGAAATATTTTTTAAAATTTATTAAAGTAATAGGTAATATTGGTAGTAATAAAATGGCGTCCAAAAAAGTTAATGCAAAACCTTCCTGCACGTCACTAGTTGACATTTTGCAAAATGGGATATATGTTTATTTGAGGTGTCAAATTACCTTAATACTCCAAATTTGATGATTTTAACTATACCATTTTTTCGTTATTGCAAAAAAATCTTTGTCACAGTTCCTCCATTAAAGAGCTGAAACTTTTCTGGAAAGCATTTTTGGGCATATGTTTATAAGCAGTTTTTTTTTAATTTTCGACCATATAACCCACTATTTCTTTTTGGTCCACTAATTTCCGGACACTCTGTATATTAAAATTGCAGTTTTTCCCCCCATTAAGAAAATAAATGAAACTTAGAAACTTTTTTTTTTCAATGCATTTAATTATACTATTTTTTCATAATTTGCTTTCCCCTGTCCACTGTTATGAAAAATTGAGCTACCAACTAATTTTTTGACAATTGACACACTTGTTTACGTCACGTCAATAAATAAAAACTTTTCCATAATAACCGTGATGCTTACTTGATCCTTATTCATAGCAATACCTGATGATAAAGTAATAGGCAGCAAATTGCAATTTCCCCTTTTGTGAAATGACATTTATATTCCTCCAAATAACATACTTTGTCGAAAATATTAGATCAAAGAGGATAATTTTGAAATCTGAGAGATATCTATCACACATGCTAATTACTTGTGTGAGCTAACTGAAGCTAAACGAGGCTCGTAAATTATAAAATTTAAACAACCTAATTTATGCAAGACAAAAACTATACATTGTCCAACCCATTAAAAGTATGTTAAACACATGATTTATCTAAATTGCGTAATCATGTTTTTTTCTGTGAACATGGAGAGAATCATGAAAAGATAAACGAGTTATGGATTTTATTTATTTGTCAGTAATTTACTGTTTATAGTTTTTGAAGGTGTAATTACTAAAAATTAGAGTTAAATCAGTGAAGCCGTAGAAGCAAACCAGGAAATACGAGTAATCCTTGGAAGATCAAGAAAAGTTACCTTCTTACCCAATAGTGACGTGAGCAGTGATATTTTATGACAAAAGGAAAGGTTCCTGAACACCGTAAACATTTTCAGTTATATTATTTTCAGAAGAATTTCCAAATTTCTGATTGTTATTTTTAGCCGTCATTAAATTTTTTAAAGGTCCTTTGTGAAGTCATACCTTGCAAAAGTAAATTTTAATCTGAAAAGGAGTTCGCATCAACAATAGTTTACAACATACACATGTAAACATATGACATATAGTCCTATACTGTTACAAATTAATAATATAATAAATAAATAAACAATCTTTATTTCTTCGGCAAAAGGTTATCGACCAAGCTGGTCTTTCCGCCCATGGTAAAAATTCTTAACTTTAGGTAACTAAACATTATTACAACCAAACTTATATGTTAAATCTGGAAGTATTCCAATAGGGTGGTCGACAGAAAGAGGAAGCGGGATTGCCTTGTCTGTCTTGTTAAGCAAAGTGGCTTCAGTATAGTTGAGTTGTGGTGATTGTTCTTCCCCTTTTTTTGCAGTTGTAGTAGCTTTCGGTTATTTTTGTCACGTTTGTGGGTTCGTATAGTAATTGGTTTGGTAGGTTGTGTAACTGGTTTTTGGGGTGTCCTATTTTTGTAATTAGTCTTAGTGCAATCTGTTCTGTTGTTTGTATATATCGTTTAGTTTTCTCTGTTGCATTTGCCCTTAATATATGTCCGTAGGTCAACAGTGGTTTGGATTTATATATTTTTGTTGCAGTTTTAGTGCTTACCCCTTCGTCCTTGTATGTTCATGTTCGGAAATGTTTTGTCCTTTTAGTGATTTCCAATTTGATGTTTCGTAAGTGTTTAATAAATTTTAATTTTTTGTCGATTGTTATTCCCAAGTTCTTACATCATTCTTTGGTTCCGTTATGTGTTCGTCTGTTATTGTTGGCGAGTTGGCTTTGATTTGGTAGTTTAAAAGTAGGAGTTGGTTTTTGATAGCATTTGGTGTTAGCCTCCATTTACAGAACCATGTCATTGTTTTGTCCATGTGTCTGAAATCTCTCCACGATTTTCTCTGTACTTTTGCTATGCACAATAAGTGCAGTGTCATCAGCATATGGTAATATGTATGATGTCTTGTTCGTATATTTTTTATCCTGTAGGTCATAATTATATATATCGTGGCAGTATATATTATGAAGTAGGGATGAGAGTGGCGAACCCTGCGAGAGCCTTTATTCAGGCAGAAAGGAAAAGAAAAAGTGGTATCCATTTATACTTCCAGTTGTCGATTTTCAAGTCGACTTTTAATTAAGTACAGTAAGTATTTTGATGTTTGCAGTTCGTGAAGTTTGCACAGCAAACCTCTGTGCCAGATGTTGTCAAAGGCTCTGTTAATGTCCATAAATAGGTTTGCTATTCTTCCACTGTTTAGTTGTGTTGTTTAGATGTTGTTCGTCAAGTCAAAGAGTGGGTGCATTTAATTATTTGACTAAAACACGGCGTTTTTCATTCTTTTAAATAGCTTGAAACCAATTGCAGATGCGAACGAAGAAGACAAACAGAAACAGAAAAGTGTCTACGCTAGTGAATTGATTAAAATATCTAAATCTCTAAAAACTAAATAATAACAAAAAAATTCAAATTTTTAACTTTTAAAATCTTTGAAGCATTTTCTAAACGATAACGAATTAAACAGGGACTCTAAGGTAAGATGCGCCTAAAATTGACTCTCATAATGAATCTTCCCATGAGCACTTCTAAATTTGTGAGCCTCGGTGTCAAAGCCCCCTGTATCCGGGAACGGGCTTTTCTGAATTCCACTACAGGAATCTTATATTAAACGTGCTGGGAGGGCTAAAAGCCGTTCTCCAGGTCTCAGTTCACCTCTAATAGAGGCTGATTCTCCAATGAGCCACAAAGCGTAATGGATGATCTGAGCGATCAGTTACCGGAATTTAATGCAGTGCTTTCCTTTATCAAATAATCCTCATAAGCTTAATTTCCAAATAGCTCAAGTAGTGATTAAAGCAAGTGGCTGGACAAGTACTTGATACTTAAATAACTTCCTCACTGGGGCATTTACTCTATTCAATTCATAAAAGTAATTTTGATTTTTCTTTGAAAATTGTCAAGTTGTCTAATACTGAAGAAATAATTCCTACTAATTCAAAATGTTTCCATTGAAGCACCTATTCTCGTAGTGGACGATCAGGTGAATAGCACATAAGTTTACAATAAAGCCTCCTAAAAGAAATATATATAGCACCTAAGAAGACAAAATAGCTGGCAAACTCTAAACTAAACTTATTGAAGAACTTTCGATCATAGTAAGCAAAATGAGCCCTTTTATTAACTAGGCTCATCGCTGGATAGTAAGAAAATACACTGCTGGACAAAAAAATTTGGACAAGGTTAACTTTATATTTATTTTTATATATATTTAAAATTACTCTATGCGCTTTTTATGCATATTATTTATGTGCATTAAAGCAAGCATATTTTTCAATTTTTTCTAATATAATCATGTCAAAAAACAAAAAAAGTTTTATATTACTGTTTCCTAAAACTGTTGTTATAAGTATGTCCGGATTTTTTGTCCAGCAGTATAGAATTAAGTGACAACGATAAGACCAGAAACCTCAGGAGATGAGTAAACTTTAAGGCTTATTCTGATCAATTTGGGCGATTTATGTATATTACGCACGGCTCCTATGCTTTTAGAACAAAATCGCCGTTTTCGGCAGTTTTCCATTATTTAATAATAATTAATTCTATAATATGTTTGAATATGTAAACGTAAAAATGAATACGGACACGTGAAAAGTAATCACAGGATCGTAAAAAATAAACTACGCGCACGTAGCAATAAACTACAGCCCGGTGTAAACACATACCTGTAGTTTATTTCTGCGTGCACGTAGTTTATTTTTTACGTACTCCCGATTATTTTTCGCATTAGATCCGGATATTAGAGCAAAATCGTCGCTTCCGATAGGTTTAGTTCATTTTCGTGTTTAAATTTATAGAGAAACGCAGTTTGACTGACTTTGAAAAATTAGTTGATTTTTGCATTCGTTTCATGACTACTGGCGAATCTTTGATATCTGGTAGCTTTGGAACACGTAAACATAATTGTCGCTGTTTTAAATTGTTTAAAGCTTGATTTGACCAACATACGCGATTTATGTATATTTTGCGTGGATCGTATGAATTCAGAGCAATATCATCGTTTGCGACGAATTTTGTTAATTTAACTACAATTTTCCGTACTTGAACTTGTCCCATTGCCGCGTTTGAAGTAAACTTAAAATCCATTCAAGTTTTCCCGAGTAGGTATGGTTGACCTCCACACAGAGCCTCCCTGTTTAGAAATTGACCTCCACACTGAGCCTCTAGAAAGTCTTCGCTCGGGTGCCTGCTCGTGAAGCCGCAGCAGCTCTAGGACTCGGGGGAAAACCAAAATTCCTCACCTTCTGCAGTAACCTCACTTTAGAGGATACCAACGGAGAGAATCAACCCCTCCCAACTCATCCAGCCCTCCTGCTGGATGCGTTTCAACCGCTTCGTTGGCAACGACTTTTGACGATAAAAACGATCAAAAGTGGCAACTTCAGCTTGTTTGATCATGATGTCAAAATCTCGTAGAAGAATTCAAATGTTCACACTTTGGGAAAGATTGACGATAGTGATACGAAAAAGATTAATTATTGGCACAGTGACAGAGTTGATGCTCTCACTGAGACTAGTCAACATCTAAAGTTAGTTCGGGATTTCTTGTATCATTTCGTTTATGTTCTATCGATGTGCCATTAGGAATATTTGTAATGTATACAACTAAAATACTTTCTTAGCCATCTGATCATAACATTCGAGGGATATAAATAGAATAGAAAAACTGAATGGGCAGATCCATGCGAGACGAGAGTCACATTGTAAAAAAGGTGTTGTTCATGTTCCAGTTATACGAATAACATGAAAGTAAGTTATATCTTATTTGCAGCATATCTTGCGTATCACGTTATACGTACTTACAGGGTGTTTACGTGATCATGTTAGAAATTGCAAGGGTAAAGTTCTGGCAATGTCTCAGTTCCATGATACAGGGGATCAAAGTTTAAAATTTATTTTCACTTTGTTTTTAATTAGTTTAACTAATTAAAAACATTTTTTGTCAAAACTTGATACTCAAGGGGTTTTAGACCGAGGAATTCATTTCTTTGAATATTTATTACCGTCGTTATGGGGCGCTATTTTCGATTCATTGCATAAGTTTAAACGGCCACAACTTTTTTGTATCTGGTGGGTTTAGGCTTTTTGCAAAGATTTTGTTTTTTAATAAACTTATACGGAAAAAGGTACACCTTGCAGAAGCTAATCTGCAAATAGGTATTTTCAGTAAATTAATTAAGCAACAATTTTTATTATCATATAATTTAACTACCTGTATTATGGAAATGGTACGCATTCTACGCATTTCGTTGTATACAGTGGCGGCCATAGACTTAAGAACGACACATAAAAAAAGAAAACATAATTCCTTGGAAGTGAACTTTAAAAATAACAATAATTTTTTAACGATTTTTATTAGATCTTAAGAGAAGTTAATAATGGAAATTTTAAGAAAATAAAAAAAAAACACTTTTTCATAAAAAGCCGATCAACTCCTCGAGCCCATAATTAAGAAGTATTTAAGCAAATAAGAATGTTAAAAAACAAAAACAAAACGTAACATAATTAGTAAGTAGTGGGGTAGCCTTTATTCTTCTCTACTTTCAAATAACGATTCGACATAGACTTAATTAGTGCTTGACAAAGTTTCTTAGAAATAGAGTACCCCCTTGCTTAACAACGTCGGATAAATTTGAAACATTTTTGATGGTTTGTTGTCTGAAAGCCTTTTTTACATCGTTCCACCAATTTTCAATCAGCTTAAAATCCGAACTACAGGAAGGCCATTTTAAAAGAGACATAATTCCGATCGAACCGAATACGAACATAAGCTGTCGTATGCTTTGAATCGTTGTCTTCCTGAAATTCCCAAATTACAGGCAAGTTCTCTTCGGTATTCGGTAACATTACAGTCTCTATAATGTTCTCATATTAGACCTGATTCATAATCCTTTCAATTTTATTAATAGAGCCTATCCCGGACTAGGAAAAACAACCCCAAACTTGAATCGATCTTCCTCCATGTTTCACTGTGATTGCAGTGTGCCTAGGATTGTAGTCCTGGCTTGGAGAACGCCGCACATAGTGTCTCTCATTTAATTCCATCAGTTTGATTTTCGTTTCATCGGACCAAACGTATTTCCATTAGGATAAAGCACATGCCTTATGGGCCTTAGCAAACTGCGTTCTAGCCGTGCGACTTTTTCTTCGAAGGAATCGTTTTTTTATGTGCAAAACGTCTATGTAAATTCAGACGTTCATTTCGGCGAGGTTTAATTTTTCGAAGGGAACACTGAGCTTTTATTTTCACAATTTTTTGAAAAAAATCTCTTTCTGGATATCAACCGCTGTCATCATGGGATTTCAACGAGAAAGTCGCACAATTTGTCTATCTCTTCCAGGATCCGATTTTCGACATTTCTTTTTGCGTGGTAGGTTTTGTGTAGTTCCATGTTCCTTAAACTGCTTAATCGCATGAACAACGATTGTTTTAGAGCATTTTAACTTGTTCTTATACGATATCACAGAAGCCCTCAAATTAATAATTAATCCTCTAAATTATGATGGGTGTTAAGGTTCCTTCGATAAACGAAACCATGAAAACAACAATTCGGTTTACGAAAGTGGACTGTATTAGTTTTTCCCTAAAAAGTAAGTGGCCTAAGTACTAATCGGGAGTCCGCCTAGATAGGCGGATTACGAACTAAGTTTACGTTTACATGATTAGAGCGACGACCGAGAAAAAAAGACCCCAAAAACGCGCCGCTTGCCTCTTAAGTACTAAAGTTGAGGAGTTTCAAGCAGGGGCGTACCACTACCAAGAGACGCTATGGGTTATGAGGGCGCTTAATGCCATAAATCGCACCCATCGGGTGAATTCCTGTACAAGTCACTTTTATTGGAGTATTGCAGGCGCGCCGAATTATAGATCGCAGGAATAGTCCAAGTTGGAGAGCTTCTACTGAGAAGTAGCGTATTTCCCAGCCACAAGGAACCCTTCGCTTTAACCTGATGGGTATGGTCGTCTGGTTCCCACATGGAATCCTCGAAGTATTATAAATACTGACATACATGGGCGTAACTTAGGGGCTGGAAGTACGAATACATTAACTAAGTAAACTACACAAACAACAATAACCTAAAGTCCTTAACAATGGGAGACTTTTTGATTTTTCCCTTGTTTTCTACATTTAGTTACTTCTCAAAATATAAATCTTACAAAAACTTTCACAAATTATCACTAATGGATACGCTAAACTGAAAAATCAGTAGCGTTCTTAATTTGGCGTCCTCTCTCTATCGATGCTTGAAATGCACCGATTTAGTATTTTCTTAAAACATAGGGAATTCTCTAACTTCTTCTAAAATAGAAGCTTCGGGATTCTCACAGATACTTTGAGGACATAGAGTCATACGATGTTGTTAAATTTTCGCAACAAATTCCAATTTCAATAAAATAAGCAGGCGTTCTTAATCCCACGGCCGCCACTGTAGATATTTATTCATCATTTATTGAGAGAAGCTTAGCGCCAAAGTTCGTACCATAATCGCATTAACACCCTGTATTCGTGTGACATACTAGTTTCGAATGATAATTTCATATATGTAGGTATATCACGTCCAATGTTCTCAAAGGCATATGAAATTATGTGCGTGATGCTTGGGACCCCGTATAGTTAGACAAATGTTTGATAGTCAAGTTGAGTCTCTCAGGCAGGGTATTTCCCGCTATTTTTTACTTTTTGGAGCTCGAACGAAACCATACAGAATTTGAGTTCATGCTCAGAACTTGGAAATCAAATTTGCTTTAAAACTTTCCCAGCATGTTCGTTCAGTCGCGCCATCACTTCCATGCTTAATAATGTTTTATAGTTCTTGCATCGTACATTTCACATTCCTCAAGTAATCAACTGTAGAATAACGCAAATAAGCCAAGTTCTAGAAATGTAGATTTTCGTATTGAATTCGTCAAAGCAAATTCATCATAATACGCCGTCGCTTCGTTGATGCACTACCTTTTACTTCTTTGACGTCCTCTTTGAAATACAAAGTGGCCAAAGGAAGAACATGCATAATTAGAAGGGCCGTTGCGGTTCTCGAAGCCAATAATAGTGCTTCACATGACGAACACAATTTCCTAAATCTTTTGAAAACGTTGAGACTGTACAGTTGCTGGGACGGAAGCAAAATATAAATCTTCGCATGTGCCGGCGAAATTTATTCGTCGCCTTTCCAGGCTCGTACATGCTTTATGACGAATTATGGCAAACTATGTTAAAAATGCATATATCATGCTCTTGAAAGGCCATGCTTGTAATTTTCTGAGAGACATTTATGTGGCAACGTTACTTCTAACGAACTATCGCAACTTCGATACTAATGCCTTTTTGCCACTGAAAGGGGACTTCTAGATGCCGCCATATTTTATATACAGAGAACAATAGCTCCAACAAACTGTTATAGCTAACTTAAATAAATAACTGCCGGAGAAGCACAAGAAGTTTCTTACTGCCCTACTTAGAAGACGTTTTCTCCGATATTCGGGTGTTTATTTATATTCCCGGGGTGAAACTTTATCAACACAACTCTTTTTTGGATTATACACGTCGCTTTTGCAAATTTACTACGGCTCAAAGTTGAAATACATCAAGTGTGACACTCATATATGAATATTATTTTTCCTTCTCCAAAAGTTTTGCATGGGAAAACTTGCCAACGCGGCTTGCACGATAAGAACATATAGAAGATTACTATGCGTTTTATTTGTACTTGATGCCGCCCAAAGCCAGGGAACGTGAACTTTACGCTTTATCCAGTTTTTCACACCTATTTTAAAAAACAAATTTTTCAGACTGAAGCGCGCATTTCCGAAATTAAATCCTCGGGCAATGTAGGTGGCTCCTTCAATCAATAAATATGTTATTTCCATCGAACCAAGATTTATATTCGTTTATTTGTAGATTCGTATCAGTCAGCGGCTTTATTTTTGGTTTAATGACGCTTCGACGCTTTTTATATTTATTTAACCAATATCTGCAATGCGTCCCACATGAAGAAGGTGGCCTCCTTTCATATGAGACTTGGAGTGGCGAGAAGTTTTTATTAAAAAACTTTCTGAACCGAAAAATGTACCCATCCTTCGCATAATAAAACTGTTGAGTGGTTGAAGTATTTCGAGTTCGAAATGGATAAAAATGATTCTCTAATAAATAAAATGTAAAGGTTGAGGACATAAAATTCTTTTAAAGTCCAGTTTTATTATGCTTTAATAGCGTAAAAAGGCAATATATTTGGGTCGGATGGCAGAGCAAAGGGTTTTGTGATATTACCGCCATATGCGGGAAATGTAAGTTTTCTCTAGAGATCTTTTACATCACATAATAAAAAGGAATAAATGAAATGTGTATTTGTTATGGATGAGGCAGATATCCCTGAATGCCGAAAATGCATGTGTGGCAATGTCCAAGCTTAATATCGATTGTTCCTCATAATCGACTAAAACCAGTGATTCAAGCGCTTTTCACTTCATTTCCTCGGGGGATATCGATATGAATCTCTTTCTTTGCAGAAAGTCCCTTATACCATTACAAAATTTGTCCAGGATCACAAAAGAGTATCGGCAGACTATCAGGGCAAGAGGGGCGTTTCAGATACCTATTTATTTATCTTGGAAGCTGGGTATATTTGAGCGGAAAATTTTATGAGTAAGAAGCATGTATTTTGAACAACTTGTCTACAATACTCTTTCCACAACTTGAAAAATTCAGAGATATATGGCTTCGCAAGTAGTAAGCGTCCTGTGCACATAACGATGTAGTTATAGAGTAGTTCTAAACTACTCACCGCTTATTCTAATGTAGGGAAATTAAAAAATATCCTCAAAGTCGAAGTTTTAAGCGTGTTTTGAACTGAACTACCTCCGTTATAGCTGCAGAACGTAGAACGATATAGTTGTGGTAAAGGCACGTCCTGAGCCTATTTTCAATGTACGCTTCGCCGCAAAATTAACGCATAGTAACGAAAATTGCACAAACTTATCACAAATGTGACGTAGTGCTTGAAGCCTCAAAAACCGATCTTCAATGGGTGTAGTCATCCTCCTGCGACCCTGCCCTGGTCTTCGAACGTTAGTACCAGTTGCAAAAAACCGCTGTAGTACTCGGCTAATTGTCGAATGTGCACCATTAAGACGTCGGGCAATGTAAACCTGGTTTCTTCCTTCTTCATGAAGAACGCCAACTGCTGCGCATTCTTCTACGGATAAGTTGCGACTGCGTTGGCTATTAACATCCATATTTACTTAAAATTGGTACGAAGCTGCAATGAAAGTGCCCACAAGACGCATTCGCGTGAAAAAGTAAACAGTAATAAATCATCACAAATAACGTGTTTTTGTTTTTTCTAATAATTAACACAAAAAAAGAATTTTCTCTTCATCCAACTCTGTAAAAACGGTGATAAGACATTTTAAGGATTGTTTATGCAGGGGTCAAAAAATATTTTAAATTTGAAATATTTCACTTTTAAAATGTATGCGTTAATTTTGCGACGAAGTATCTTTAAGCGCAGTAAGTAATAAAAAGAAAAAAACGTAATAACCGTAAACATGTTTGATTTTTATAGGTTCGCCGCGATTCACCTTACACCTTCGAAAATTCAATTGCGAAAAATTTGAAAAAAATCCCAAAAGTACTCAATATAAGGTGAATTATCCCTGCCAAAACTGAGCGAGCTCTGATGAAAACTGGAGATGTGACGCATTTTCAAATTTTGTTTTAAGGCAATTTTCTTGCCCATTATAGATACTTCTACACTTCTTGCGAGTTCGAAGGTAAGTGAGACAGCTCATAAAACTTCGCGAGACTCAACAAAAATTAGTTAAACATAAACGCAATAATTAGTAACATGCCAATCACTTTAACAACGCTTTGAACTATTTTTAACACTTTTACTTCCACTTCTAAACTTTTTTTTACCACAGCGTTTAATACTTAACTACCTTATGGTTCATTGGCCTCCTATATATCCGTGGGTTGGAGCTGCGAAATTAGGGAGAAACTTCCAGAACGATGTCGAATCGTTTCGATACGTCGGTCATCCGTGAATTTCCAGGAATATTCTGATAAGCTTATATTGAATGAATAGCCACACATGCTACCCACATACTGGCATAAAATATGCTTTTATATGGGTACCTCCAATGTTTGACGGGCTAAAGGATTGAGACTTTATATTGTTTGAAACACCCCCTAGCGCGATGTTGCCAAGATGTGCAACTTTTCCTTTAATTTTATATATATATATTTACATATCGCTGTGTTTCCCGTAGCTCATTTGATTGATAAATCTCAAACTGGCAACTTGGCTTTTGTAGCTATCCCGTAATTGTGGGTGGCGCCATCAAAAAGCCTCAAGTCTTCTCTACAACGCACAGTTTAATTTGTTGCTATACAATGGTAAGGAAATCCTTTAAGTGAATTGAATTTACAAAGATGCGTGTTTTAAAAAAAATTTAGCAAGCAAGATTCTCTTAGGGTGCCACAAAAGCGCCAATATGAGTCGGTTTTGTAGACAGTCCAAGGTTTGAATGGTTGATGGTTTCGATTTATGTAAATCTGGAAATTTAGACGGGAGTTTTTCTTGCGAAATTCTAACATCAGAACCTGAACATTTTCTCATGAGCGTTACACGCATACTGGCGTCCTTTCCCCGAAGTTCCCTTACGTTTGGATCATATTTTTACCAAAACACGCTTAATTTCGGAGTATTATGTACTGTCCGTGCTCGTATTCTCAATTAAGTCGAATTCCATGGACGACGTCCACAGACACAGAGTATGTGGTTCTTACCAAGTTGTACTGCTATTTTAGTATTCCTTCTATATCCAAAAAAATATAAAATTTTGTGTTTTTATGCATATGTTCTCTTTATTGTCACTTCGGGGAGATTAATCTCACTTAGCTCAAATCAGCCGAGACAAAATCTCACGAGTTTGTTGAGGTTGTTAAATCAACAATAAGTATTTTCTCCGGGATATTCTGACACCACACATGAGAATAAAGCCCCGGGTCTCTGACATGTAATCACTTCAGACTGAAGGACATCACACTTATAATTCTTTATACATTTTTCCCACGTTTGAATATGTTTTCATGAGCTTTTCAATGCCTTGTGAGTCTGAAGCAATTCCCACTTTCACTAACCAGCCAAATTAAGTCTATTCATAAGTCTTCCTACAGGATGTAAATCTAGAGCTAACAAACATGTCTCTATATTGAAAGTTATAAAGGTTCAGCATACTCTGGAAGTGGAAAAATCTCTCTATAGCGTTCCTTTGCCGCGCTTCGGCGTTTCCCGTGCAAGATTTCTTTTGATAAATGTTTGTCAGGACATTACCTGGGCGAATTCGAAACCTTTCTAGCTGCATTTGAGATGTGGGACAAGCTTAATTTTATTGCAGTACAGTTACATAATAAGACGTCTATCATGTTTTTGCGAGTTTATCGATTCGCCTTCGGAAAAGGCAAAGAAAAAGGAACACGGAAACTTTTTCCCCTTAATTTATTCGGATTCATATTCCTGAATTGAATTGAACCAATTTCTTGCGGATTTATGATCACTCGCACAGCTTGTTTGAAACGAGGCTTAGAATAACAACGTCTAAAAAAATAATGACGGTTTTAGCCATAACTATTCAGCCCTCAATTTATAAACCCTAAAACAATAGCATTAAAGCGAAACTGACTTGCTTAACTGTTTGTCTATATTTAGAGATAATTTTAATTAATTTTTTCATTGTTTGAGTATTTTTATTGCTTTATCTTTTATCCCAACAAGCGTCCTTTGTTTTTCCTTCTCCTTTCGTAAAACATAATACGTAATATTTATGGCTCCAAACGACGTCGCTCCATTTCATGAAAAGGTTTTCCAAAAATAACTGTATCCAGACCTTTTTCATCGTGTGTCTTCCAAACTAGAAACATTTCCCTTTTGTTCGGTCTATATTTAATTACAGCGGATAGTCTCTCGTTTTATTGTAGGCAATTCTCCCTAAATAAGTTATCAGTATTTTCGACCAGGCTTAACCGGCAATGGTCAGATAACGGTATTGATCTCTCTTGGTTTCACGCCTCGTTTGAGCTGAATTTTTGCATTCTCACGATATTTAGAACAACTGATCATCCCTACATTATCACTCCCTGATATTAAAAGCAATTTCCTTTTGAGGCATTTTCTTTCCGGAGTTACATTTTAACAAACTTGGCTAAAAGGTAATTTAGAAACGATAGTTTCAGCACAAAGCAGATAGTATCGCTCCCTCGAGCAATCGGTTATTAAAAAAGTTATACCTACCTAGTTTATGAAATTTGATATGCATAAAAGAGCATCAGCCTCTAAATAATTCCAGTGGAGTAAACATAAAACGGTGCAAAAAATTCGTAGAACAATAAGCGAATATATTTTCCGGATAATTAAAATTATTTGCATAAATTAATGTATATCAGATAGTTCGTTGTTCCGAATTAATTTTATTGTATACAAAATGAGCTAATTATTTCAGCCGAACAAAGCTGCTATTGAAAATTAAGGACTTTAGTTACCGTATAATACACATTCTGTGCATTACTTTTTACTCTGTAAGCCTTTTTATACACATTTGTAAGCAGTGTAAACGATGACACCCTCTAGTATGTGTCCAAAAAAAGGCTGCCGTAGCTCTTATCTTAAATGGTACTACCTACATGTGAGTATATCAATTAATTTTTCCTCGCCCTCTTATCCTGCATGCCCTATGCTGAAACTAAACAAGTTTTGAATCATTAGCACCCAAATCTAAGAATAATCCGATATTAATATTATAATGTAATTTCGAGTCAAGTATTTTACGAATTCTCAAAATTTCGAGTTCGATGGTTCCGACATCTTTTGGGCATAATTAATTTTTTCCACGAAAAATTCGGTATTTTATAAAAAGTAAAAATTTTCCCGAAAACATATGGTCAAGGTGTGACTTTTGGTTGTTCTCGAAATGGCTGAATGTAACAGAAAGCTAGATTTAAAGGAAAATATAACTTCGGCTTTCTTTTTCTCGATTCTGGGAATTTGCTCATGTAACTTCGTGATTTCCTGAAAATAAAAGGTTTGGAGCCGGTAGCGAGACTACCGTCGCCAAAGGATCCTACACCAATCTGCCCACTGCTTTAAAATTAAAGTTTTCTTCCATAATGAAGGACCTTGTTAGACACTTGAATCGAAAAACTGTATTTTGTTTATCATTCTTAATGATTCCTTCCAGTCGGTAAATTTCCCTTAATTGCATCTTTCAAGTCTGGTTACTCACTACTTTAATTTACATAATAAAATTCAAAGCTGCCTCGACAAAAGCTAAATTACTAAAGATGAAAGTTCTTTCACAACATGACACTATTTCCATTACCCTGTAGATACATATATCCCCTTCTTCGTCTTTTTCTTCCTTCAGAAAAGACCGTTGCTGTGAGAGTCTTTTTCTTTGAAAACTAACTTTTCTGTCTTCACAATCGTCTTCCCGAATTTTATTGCTTGTGCGATGGACAAGTAAATTGTTACAATCTTTTTAAACATATGTATATGAGAGTGTGCTTACCCTATAGTTCATCTTTCGGCGCACCGGATAGTGGCTTAAAATCAGCTTATTACTTCTTGGGCTTAAAGTCGTAAAAAATGCACTACGACTCTATCTAACTTGTCCGTGTGATAACGTCCTGTGAACCGTGAGCGAAAGTTAAAAATATTCGATTTTACATAAGAAAAATTTTAATAATTCATTGCAGAATTCTTATCAAACTGCCCAGAATGGCCTTCCCAGCTTGGCGCAACTATTGATCCCTTTATCGTTTTCACTCTCCACATGCAAGAGAATTTCGTAACCTGTCACAAAAGTCCAGGTTAGTTCAGGTTAACTCAATTTGAGCCCCAGTTCTGTCGTCAGTTTGCCACCTGAATTTTACGTCTTAGGGCGCGCGCAGATACGTAACATAACATCGTATCGCAGCAACCCCTGCACCACTTCCTTGTTACGCATGGATGTTACGATGTGGTTAAAATTTATGCGTAACAACATACTCGCGCATCATATAAGCAGAACATATTAGTGTTCGATCAAAATTAACAGAATAAAATTCACATCAGTAACGAAAAAAGTTCACAACTATGTTTTGTCCAGATATGCAAAGAAGTGGTGCAATACCAACGCGTATAGTTTATTTAATGTAACGGCGAGATACCAATAATCCATAGGACTCCTCAATATTACAATATTACGCGATGCTATTACACAATGTCGTCCATACTTGTTGCGAGGCAATGTTGCGATACGAGGTTCTATTGCATGTCTATACGCGTCTTTAGGTAGAAAAATAGGTCTCGCCCTACTGGCCTGGTTTTAATCAGGGTTTAGGGTTGCGCCCCAGATTCACGATGCTGGGGAGTCGAAATGCTTTTTTCGATTGAGCCCATCATGGGAACCCTAGCACTACGCTCGCTCAACAAATAGGTAATAATTTAGACCTTTACCTGCCGACCCGGAAGGTTACGAGGTTCTCGTTATTCCAAACTTGCAGAGATTGTCGCGGATTGAGACGTTACAAAGTTTACGTCCCTGTTACTCAGGGTTGGCAGCACTCGCCCCTATCCTCAAACGTTCAGTTTTAACCTCTGACGACCATCCCACCCAAGACTGCTTCGAGTTTCTTCTTGAGAAAGATCCGGGGATCACGCTTAAGTGGGCACCCATAAGGCCGTGTTCCCACGTGCATCTCCCAACCATTCCCTTTCCGATTCCCGCAAAACTGTAGTTTATTCATCGTGCCCGATGACTGCTGCCAGCCAATCAATTTTCCTTAATTACATCTTTCGGGTTTGTCGATTCCAATTAGCCCATACCAGCTTTCTAGAAAGTCGAGCATTTGCGAAACTATCGGGTGGCCGACAATCGTTTATTGTAACAAGCTCTATTTGCAAATGTTGCAACATGGAAAATTCCGCTTATTGTTTTCTTTATGATGATCCGATATTCCAAAGATCGGAAGGATATTAATAGTTCGAACGCTGCGTAATTTAAGTATAGAATCAAGTCTGATGCAGAAAACAAAAATTCATTAAATATTAGCAATTAAGCTAAGTTCTTTTTATTCAATCTGGGTCCCACGTGTGTATTTAGAGATACCACCCAGTTATATTGTTTTTGCAGCCTCCGGAAGCAACATTGTTCACAGCCATTTTATTGCCTCTACTAAAATTAATTATTATTGCAATCATGGATATTTAATTATATTCTGGGCCTTGAGCAGAGAGAATTAAATAAACCTTTATGCTCCATGATACAGGGTGATACATAGGAAATGGAGAGCCATTTTAAGCTATTCTATGTCCTCAGTAAACTGCTTTTCCGGCCTTATCTCAAATAGAGAAACACTCCTATCCACTTTTCTCTACGGCGGAATATCGATAGAGGAGATAACCACTTTTTACGGATTCCAAGCTTAAGCCTTCATTGATCCGCTTTTTGAAGGTTAACCAGCGTGTGTAAATATTTCGCAAGCTTGCACCTTGCACCGTTCGTTCAATTTAACTCGGATAAAGACTTAAACGTGTTATAAGATCTCGTCTCTTAAAAATTCAAAAGTCGTGCAAAAATAATGCAAAATGGACAGGGAAATTTTGCCGTTCTGCGGAATCCTCGGGGAGCGCCCGTGATCTGAAAATATTAAGAAGAGTGGAGAGAACGTTTTTGACTTCAAAGGAATTAATCTGACCACTTTCGCTCAAAGGAGTCAAGACTACTTTGAGATGCCATAGATGATTAAATATTAAATCCTCTTAATCCCGCGTGATTCAAGGTAAATGTATGGCCGTTACAACAGGTAAGATATTCAAGGAATAATGGATGCTTTATAATTAGCCAAAATCATTGTGAAGGGCTTAAGAGATGAAGGGATTAAACCTTCACGGGTATTATCATATAAAGTTTAACTCGAAAGTTTTTTTGATGAGATTTCGTAACAGTAAATTTTCACTTGAGCTCCTAATCAGTACACGAAGGATTTACATGATTGAACATGAATTAACGCTCCTGCTAATCTAACAAGTCATAAACTCCCTTACTAAAACAGTTGATCGTCACCAAGATCAAAGCCAAGGTAATGTCAAAGCACGTAAAGTCAGTAAGGCAAAACAGATGGCGCCACAATAGAATGAGATGTGGCGCTCGGAATTTCTAACCATCGCCCGCAGCAAAATAGTAAATAACAAACATTTTAATGTTAGTTGCCTTTTGTCTTTGAATATCTACATTCTCAATTTAACCCAACAAGCCTCGAGACCAGACCTCCTATTTTACCCCAACATTCCGGATCGTCTTCCCTACATTTGGCTTTTTAAAAAGTTTTGCCGGATATCCTTGTAACCGACAGCCCAATTATAAAAGTTCCGAGTAGCAAACTAGATGGATATGTAGGTTAAAACCGACGATCTAAAATTAAAATTTCATAAAATTGCTACTACATCGCTCTTCAGTTTGCTCTGGAGTCAAATGATGGCTCAAATTCTAAATCTTTTTGAGAAACGACTCTCATCGCAAAGTAACGATCCCTTATTACGTCATTTATTCTTACCCTACACCTGTTAATAAGCGACCTCGCGTTTTATCCAGTATAGACAATTCCATTTCCGTGCTCCATTCCACGTTCTTCTAAAAAATTTACGTTATGGGGGCGATTATCTTGTTCCAGAGGTTGCGTGTATGTAAATACCATTAAATTAAAAAGACCTATTTTTGGATTCGAATTAAATTGAGAAATATATTGTTGTTTTTGTTGTCTCTTATCGCGTAAAGTTATGGATTAACCATTACGAAAAGCTGACAAACTCAACTTTGCTTTCCAGCCAATTGAATTTGCCGTCAAACATAACAACTCGTTAAAGTTTCCAGGAGTTTCTTCCACGATGCCAATGATGATGTAGAATTTATCCGTGACAGTTTTCCCTGATTTCGCTGCTTGGGGAAAATGTTTCCAAACTGAACCACCAATTTGGATCTCTCTGCGAATCATCACCATGGAAAGTTAATTGTAATACCTACATGAATATCCTAATATTAAATGATGTTTTTCCACAAAGTGTAAAACGTGAAAATGCCCTAATTGTTCTCAGTAGAGAATACGTAAACCAGCAGCAGTCAAGTAAAAAACTTCAACGCGGTTTGCTAATGGCTTAATTGGGCTGGACAGACCTTTCGCGTTAGGAGGAAATGCATATTTGCTCTCAAACTCGAACTATTGTATTTTACCTTTTTGCTTAGTTCCTCCACACCAATTAGTGGAGGATTAAAAGGGAAACGGAAATTTCTCCTACATCACTTCCCAGCAAGAGAATCTTGCATAAAGGTCCATATTAAACATTATATGAAAGCACCCTTATAAGAAAGCCTGACATATCCGTATCAACTATTGTGCCCCAGGGAACCGAGGTAAGTGATTCTGGAGTGACCGAATTCGCTGAACAAACAGAAACACCCCCATTCTTTGCTAACAATAGAGCAATCTTGTTATTGTATGTAAAATAGGAACAAAAACAAACTTCTATATGGGGGACTATAATACGTTCCTTGCAAATATTTGTATTCAATTTCTTCCATTCACTGACTTTGGAATCTTCCATTAATAAGAACTTCTAGGTCTGTGGATTATTGACCTAAGCCCAAAGATAGTATGTGACATTTTTTAGTTAAAATATACCTACACAATATACCTAAGGTTTAATTAAATGTATGGTATTTTTCATTATAAAAATGTTCGATTTGACCCAAAAAAGCTGTGTTGATGAAAATTTAGGGTTGAGTTGTATAACCCTAAATCTGATACATAATCGGAAAACACAACTGTAAAAGACCGGTTAAACGATGCAGGGTTCGTTAAGTGGAGACAAAGAGGAAAATTTTTCCAATACATCGTTTGTATGATAAATATTCCGTGAAATCGGATTTTAATAGATGATAAAATTCTGTTAGAATATATATTAACTCAGCCTGCATCTATACATTGTACCCCAAATGGATTCTACGTCTATGAAAATATCAATTACTATGAGAGTCCAGAGCATTTTATGGAAATTCACATGATCTCTGAAAATTTTACTTTTTCTGTATTTTATGTTCCCACAAAGTGTTAAAAAGTTAACGATATTGGCTCACCAGGTTAACCAGTGGCGGAGGTATAAATACTGAGTAGGTACTAATATTCCATTTATTGTTCAGTGCAAAACTTGTGTATTCCACTCCATTTACTTACATTCAGTAAAAATAAATGGGAACACATCAAGTTTGCACTCAACTGCAAATAGAATTTGCCATAATAATCCTATAGAGAAAATAATCATAGGAAAAAAATAAAGAATGGGTCATTGAAATAGAGACCAAAATTCCCTAAAAAATATTTTTTCGTTTATAACGTGGTTTCGCTGCACACCTGATTTTTGATTTATTGCCATTAAGCTGTTTGCACCTGGGCAGTGGACATCAGTCACAGATATAATACAGATATCATAAAGCACATAGATATCATAGAAATTTGATTTGCAATGCTATAAAACTTTAGTAATTAAAAAAAAATTATCCTGTATCTCAAAAACTAAATGTTTGTAAGAACAACCCGTGCACCTTAAAATATTCTTTTCTAACAATTCCTGAAGTTCTGATCACGAAAGCATGTACGTCCTATATAGCAGGAATGTGCCACTTGATTAGGACATTCAGGATCTAAAATAATTGAAGGGCTGTAGCATTAAAAAAAACTAATTTTAGGACCAAAATGAGAGGCAAGATTGTGATCATCAGAACTTTCCAATCACAAATTTTACTCGAAGAGTAATCATAATATAATTTTTTTTAAAACACTTAGTTTTATTCAAGAACAGCAGGGAAATTCTAAAGTGCAGAGATTCAGATTTGTTAAATTTTCTGAAAAACAGAAAGAGGTAGAATAAATTTATTTTCACTAAAGTTTTTCTCTCTGCGTTCATAAAACATTCTAAAACTTTTCCCATTAACCAACACCGATCTCTTACGGCAACCAAGATTTCCAAACACTCATAACCGATTTTTTACATATTGCATATACATTCAAAATATTGAAGTAGGTATAGGGAATTATTGTCAATAATTTAAAAAAACTAAAAGTAAAAATATTTAAGTGCTAGCGATTTTCGCTGAAGCATAGTTTCCATGAAAACGAAGCAACGATCCAATGGCAAGTTTCTCTTTCCGACTTAGCAAGACTTTTGGCCCTAGCTAAGCTTAGCGAAACATCAATAATTTAGCTCTAAATGCAGCAAGTATCAATTATGAACTTCTCGATTTATGTGTTTAAAATTTTGTAGAATTTGCAAATTCTGATGTAGTTACATCTGAAATAGAGTCTGAAGACTAATTTACTAACAAGCAAATTCTCGATTATTTGGCAATTCCGATCTCTTGTCTTAACACAATACATTGCTGCCAATAATAAATCCTCAACCGAAACATGTTGTGGTTACAGAAAAAGGAATGAATCCCTTACATGGCATCAACACGTGACTGTAGCAGAAATCCAGACATTATAAACGTTCCTTATTAAAAGGACAGTTGTCACATCTCCGGAACAGGATAATGCAAATATCTTTGCGGGAATACATCCTCTAATCCGGCGTAAATATTAATAAGTCTGGCAATGTGGCAAACCCACCAGGATCTAGGTTAGCTACAACAGGATCTAAACGCCTATGGAAGGGCGGGGTGTGCGACAAGGCGTAAGCTAGCTTGAATCGATAACCTAAATGTGTAGTCTATGCTTTGCTTAAAAGTTCTCTAAAGCCGACAATAGAGGGCAGGTAGGTGGAAGGCTTATTTAGCTCCAAAGAATTTTTCCCACAAACCAATTTTTTATTATAAGCTATTTTCCTGTCCATGTGAACTTCTTTCAGGAAAAAGAACGTTTAAGAACACTTCCTCTTGTTAGGGCCCTGACTATTACTCATACTGTTTATTGTTCGAGAGCTATTTATCAGTTCATCACACAGAACCTCCAACTAAAAAAAAACCTCATCAATGAGGACAATTTTTAAGGTTGAAACAACATTTATAAAAAGGTGTGTGTCATACACTTTCAAGTTATGCACAGGTCCAAAACAAGTGAAAAAATCAAAGTTTCCTTCTTTGTTGGTCCGCTGTAGAGCCAGTGAAAAGCCATGAGATGGCGCGAGACAGTCTGGATTGGCGCGCTCTTAAAACGCAAAACTGGATGGAAAAATACCTTTAGGGGTGGTCTTGGATTCGTTGGTATCCGTGGTGGGCGAGCAGTGTCCATCGGCAACCGGAGACTGTTTTTCCTCGCCATTGCAAGGATTCTCAGCCTCCGTGGGGCGCAGATTTCCGTCGTCGACGCCGCTGGACATCCCACCGCACCGGAAGGAGGTTAGGGATGCTGTTGGCGATGTTTTAAGGCCCTTTCTGGACCAACAATCCCGCGACACGCGGACTACGGACTGAACTGCCGGAGCAGTTTCAGATGAAATCTACGAGAGCGGCGCAGCCTCACATAGTAGGACCAACCCCGTCGATCCCGGGAGCCCGAAACTCCCATTAAGTTCAAGCAGGACCGCATCTTTCTCTAAATCTCTCTAGAAAATCGGCCCGTCATCTTCACACGTAACTTCCACGCTATTTATGTAGCACCCCTCACTCACTTTTTTCGACAAAGTTGACCCCATAAAGGTCACATGCTAAAATAGCCAAAGAGCAATTATGTACAACCTTAGAAATGCTTTTACGAAACTTTAGGGAGTATTTGCGTATATCCAGCTGTTTATCCGAAGCATCGCCTATTATAGCAGGAATACTGTCCTGCTAAAACGGTGGACAAAACTTTTGAATTTAGGACGTTCCACAGTTTCCGAATGTTTTGTTTTGTTTTTGCCATTCGGAAGCAAAACTGGGCCTTAGGCAGCCGAGGGACGACCTCTTTTTAAATGACCCTCTGATATGTGTGAATTGGAATTCGAAAAAAACTAATCCAACCCTGCATCCAGTTGCAAGTACAGAGAACTCCCAAATTTAGTGCATTCCACCATCCCTAAATATTCTCTTTCATTTTCACCCCTTTTAATAATGTATCACTCTAAATATTTAATTCTGATATTAGGTAATGTTGTTTCCGAAAACTTAAGAACAACTTCTGACGTATCATACTCTGATTAATTAATAGATTTTTATCGGAACAGCTTTGTGGCCGAAATAAATGAACGAATTAGAAATGAAAAAGGAAAAGTAAATTGTTCTGTTTATTATAATATTAAAATTAAAGGTTAATTTAGCTCATTGCACTATCTCTAAATACGCACTGTTATTTTCACCCCTTTCAATAATTATTTACCATTCTAAATTCTTAATTCTAATATTTATTAATGTGGCATCTACCCTAAAACTTTTAGCCTCGGCATCAATTTTTGATATATCATACTTCAATTAATTACAAAAATAAATGGGAACAAGTTTCCCCTTCAATAAATTGACAAATTGTAGAATTGAAGGGTATGTATATAAGTATCGATGAACACACATATTAATTACTATTTTCCCAATTTTGAAAGCGTACATTGATTTTTCAACGCTTTAGGATCTCCTCTACCTGCTTATCTTCATCAATTTTTTATTGGAGGTTCTACTCCTGACGAATTCATCAAATAGGATACATTCCTGTGATTTTAAGGAATTCTGGAGATTTTTCTTGAGTTTAAAATCTCTTAAAACCAAAAATATTTTTTCAAAAAAGTTTTCATTATTAAATTTTTGCATCATTTTGCACGAAACTGACACGATATGGTTTCCCCAAGAAATTTCATGCATTGTCCACGATTCTATAGGAACTGGAATTGCCCCGAACATGCTCAGAATCTTCTGGCAAGCTACAAATCTGAACTAATTCGAGTGCTACTGGAATTTTGTAGAAATTCCTTGTCATTTTTCTCGATTCTCTAAAAACCCGAATTGATTGAACGTTATCAGAATTTTACAGAAACTTGTTCCATAATGCATGAATTTTAAGGAAGTTGGAGTGATACGGTTCTCCAGAAATCCTATGATATAAATAATAGTCTGTTATACGGGGTTCGTCAAAAAAGCGGAACGGGCGAATTTGCATCAAACCAATTGCCGGGAAAAAATATTTTATGTCAAGCGGTTTCTTATTACGACCTATTCCAAAATCACATAAGAGTATGTATCGTTGTCAAGTCTATCTTTTTATTTTTCAGTACACAGTGATTTTATTCAATGAAATGATATCGCTATTTAACTAGCGCGATAATACTAAAATTCAAATTGGGTAGTTGGGGTTTTCCCAGGATATAATTTTTTTAATTTAATTGGTAATGGCGATTAGGAACAATCCCGAAATCATTTAACAGAACCGGAACGGTCACACACCCGTCCAACCAATTAACGGAAAATAATAAAATTTCATATCTGAGGCTTTATAGGCACGATCTATTTAAAAATTGAGTTGATAACGTCGTGAAATCACAGAGAAATTTGTAAATTTATACATTTCCTGAAGTATATAAATATCGAAAATTCTGAGTGATCTGACAGCGTTAGAATTTCAATTTTTAAATACATCGTCCCGAGAACCTCCGCGTACAAAAAATATATATATTTTTGTAAATTATGTAGAAGAAATTGATGTAGCATTCGTTTTTTGTCCCCCTTTTTGGTAAATATTGCACTAATCCATGGCGACGAAATAATATGAAATGATGTCCATATGCAATCTTGAATTAGGTCTCTAAGATGCTGAATGCATTCAATAACATGAAGCCTAGCTCGGTATTATTTCGTGATTTGAGTAAGCCTTTAATGTGTCAACTATAGCATCCCGCTGGATAAACTTCGGTACTACAACTTTGTCAGCAGTAATTTCCATTTGCTGAAATCATACCTAGATGGTGAAGGTGTCAAGAGGAGCCTCGACGAGGAGAGAGATTAATATTAGAGTGCTCCAGGGCTTAATTTGGGCAATATTTATAAACCCCCTACTTTGCAGTATTAATGATGACTACATACACGTACATTCTCTTCGCTGGTGACACCACTATATTCTTTGCTTCAGACTCTCTGAACAGCTCATTGGCAGAATCCTTGGTGTCACAAAATAGGGAAAAATTTTATTTCGTTGCATTAGGGTTCTCTTAAGCATAGAAAAGGCTAGCCAGATCACTTTTGCACTGCGAAAATTAACCCCCTGGAAGTAAGCTTCTTGGATGTTGTTCTTGATCCTAGATTCCGATGGGGGAGGAACATTTATGCTACTCAAAGCGAAGCTCAATAGGTCGCTTTATGCCATCCTTGCTATCTCCCATTGTGTCTCTGTCGATGTATTGAAAACTTCTTAGTTTGCCACATTACATACTCAGTGCTTGCATGGGTACATTCAGCAGGGGTATATAAGATTTTTGGTCTGCAACGAAAGGCGGTAACAGATAGGATATGTGACATTTGTGACGCTGGATGTTATGACTGTGTCGTCTCTGTACCTGGACCAGGTACTGAATTACCTGGTCTATGTCAAAAAGAGCACGACTCAGAACTCATTGAGAACAGCATGGCTGCAATACAAGGACGAAAGGGGGTTGGTCCTCGAATATGGAAGGCTGTATGGGACGGCCCCGATGTTGAGCAATGAAATTCTTGGAAAAAACTTGTCCATCAGGATCTTTAAGGAATTAAATCGAATCTCCTTTACAAAAGTTTCTATACATTAGACGAATACCTGAATTTGAACTTTACTGAGTTGTAAACGTTATAAGTGTTTTTCTTAGCTTAACGTTAAGAACTGTATTTTCAGTCGAGCCCTGAGGAACTCAATTTAATATTTAGTTTCGAACACTTATTTGTGGCCTGTGTCCTACATCCAGTCTTTTTCGGTTATCGTTCTTTGGTTTAGAAAATATTTGGCCGCTCCGGTTCTTTAAGGTTTTGTAGCCAAATATTCAAAAAGGGGTAACTAATATTATTTGATAAAACCTTTACCCTCGTAATTGATGCATTTCATTCCAATTAATTTTGAGCATTGAATTGGAACAATTGAACAAACTTTAAATTAACGAATTGGAAGATCAACGGGCGTCAATAAAAACAAAAACATCGAGGAGGAAAGTGATTTTTTTTGTGTTTATTGAGCAAATTTGTTTTTTAAATCAAATGGAAGTCGTATTCCATTAAGTTATGTCAACTGAGGCTGTAATAATTAATAAATAACATCTGTGTACGTCGAAGTGATGCAAATCCACTTGAGCAATTTAATATTCTGATTCCCAAGAAACCTTAATCCTTTGCCCGTTTGGGAGCTTATTTTCAGTCTGCTGCACCCCAATAGAAATAAATCCCGTGCATTTAAGCAAATATTATTCTAGAATCTGTCTTAATAGCATGCGGAATGATGCTGTTATGAGAGGTGCTTGTTTATTGCGCGTATCAATGTTTACATTAATTCAGGTGAGTTTCTGGATTGTGGTTTTAGAGGTGTGTTTGACTTGGCAACTAATAGGTCGATAAATAACGGAATGCATGCATTTGGTAAAAAGGGCTAAAAATAAAAGGTGAAGGACTATTATCGCTGGATTAATTCGAACCCCTATTGTGGTTAGCTTAAGTAAAATAATCAATCAATGCCAACATGTCGTCTTCGACAAGAAGAATTTGACAAAAAAGTATTAAGGAATTTTTCTCCACGTTTCGGGGATATTAATTATCTTGCTAAAAATAAGTAATTTACTCGATATTTACGGCAAAAGAATCCAATCAAGAATTTTCCCCATTTTCAAGTTAAGAAATGTGTTTGTTTCTCAAAATCAATTAGCAACCAGCTTAGGCTACGCCTACGGTAATTACCATGAAGTTGTTGAGGTGTTTAATTTGCCCGTTAGCTCCTTCATTCAAAAATTAACTCAGCTACATAGCTGTGTAATTAGCGAAGTTGTCGGTATTGTCAGATTTTGTGATAAGTAAAAACGAAGTATTACCTTGATAGTTCTAGAGTTAGTGGGATTTTCTTATATAGGAGCGGTTTGCTAAAGGAACAAGGGAAACAGTTTCCATCTTTATCGATTGGCAAGACTGCGATAAACTTCAGAATTTTCGCAAGAAATAGCAGCTTTATCTAATCGAAAGTTGACCCAGTATTAGGACAACGAAGCTAGGAAACGTTTACTTAATAGCCATTGCTAAGGTCTTTTAAATTCCTAGATTGGAAATTCGCGTAAAATTAAGTTTCATTACTTACAGCACAGACCCATTAATGGCTCAGTTTATTTATCAATTTAAATAAAAACCCACTGCCACTGGTCCGACTAGAGGTACTAATAATAAATAATAATGTGGGGCAAGGCTGTTCGTTCATAATAATCAATAGAAGAATAAATCACGCTTAAATAGATGCCAGACTGAAATTTCACTTTGTCAATAAACCGCAAATATGAAAATTGTTCACATCCAACGGTCTTAAAATAGATCAAGTGCAAATTAAATTTCGCCGTAAGTTATAGTATCAAGCAGTCGATATCAATTTATTTCTGATATTGAATCAAAGACGTATGAGGCCAATTTTAAACTATTCAATTTAGCGATAGATATATTTGTATCCACAATTTATTCCTATGCGTACATACACTCCGTGCCGGAGTCAAAACTCTTCTAAAACACACCTATTAAAGCCTTTTCTTAGGTGTCATCGATCTAAGATTGCGAATAGGGAAATTAACTTCTGGCACGCTATCTAGAATCTCAGTGTGAAGGTGAATACAAGGCCTTAACCCCGTTATTTTCGCCATATTATTATCTAAAATGCTCGATTAGTTGATAAACATATCTGTTCCCTTATCTTTATTGGGGGGTATTCAAGCACTTGGATTCGCCATGGAATTCCGGCACCGGCAATAATATGTGGGATAAAAGTTATTGAAAGGTGATGTTTAATCCATAAAAAATTCATAGAAATTTGCCGCACCGCCATAAACAAAATAGAATTATCTGGAGGATTACTGACTTCAATACCGATTAAGAAAGCTCGGTAACGTAAAATAATTATCTATAACAAGGGATTTAAAGGATTTATTCTTAGTTTGCCTTACGATGTTGTAATAATTGGCAATAGTCACGTGACAATTGACGAGGTTTCATAATAGAATCCTTTGAATTCCCATACGGTTCATAATCATATTGTGGCATAATCCCTAATTTATGTAAACGAATTCCAGGTGCTTCAAAAGCAATTCTTTATTACGATGGGGGGTTTCATTCAAACTGCCCGAAATTGTGGGTGTTTTTAGGTCCGAAGCAATTACTCGATGGATCAGCCAATACCACTAAACCGAAGTACTTAATCCTGCGTCGTTTCGCCTATAAATGTTCGCAGAAAAGAGCATTAAAGCCAGTTACACGTGGAACTTTTGGTAAAAGGAAATTCCGTTACACCTTTATCGATTTATAAGCTGAACAGACAAGGAATATAGGTCTAGGATAAACTGATTAATGAACCTGATATGCTGGTGAATTCGCGATATGATAGTGATTTTAATCGATTTTTCGGGATAGAGAACAAATAACGGACATTAATTTCGTGACGTTTTTTGAGAATATTTTCCCAATGCCGGAGTAATCAATTTTCGCCGCTTTTGACACACCTCAGTTAAATTACTTTACGAGCAAAATAACAGTCATTATATTTATTACACACAAGACTTCCCTTAAATTAAATTATCTTTTCCCTCCGCGACAAAAGCGTTTTTGACACTGATACTAATTTATCTGAAAAGCCAAACGCCCTAGCTATTTTTCGGCAAAACCTCGAATTAAATTAGCTTCAAAATTTAATGCTATAATTCCGAACTAAGTAATTGGAAACCTGTAGCAATATTTTGGTAAAGCGGAAGTAGTAGCAATTTGGATGTCAGTTTCAAGTTCAGCACTTTTGGGTATCTCCATATCTATTAAATAGGCAATAAACCTTATTAGACAGGAAACGCCTGATCCAAATTTAAGTTCGACAGACGAAACTTTTGTTCATTATTATCCAGATATCCCTAGTGACAGCCCCGGAGCGTAGAATACCTTTACATTTGGATATCTCGTGGGATAACGAGATATATCCAGCTTAATGCTTAGTATGTGTTGAAACCTATCTCGAAAATTTCCAGTTCTTTCGTGTACCTGTCCAACTAAATTTGGATGAGGTTGCTCGCGGAGCGTCAATTCATTATTCTTTTATTAAATTAATGCATGTTTATATCGAATGAACCCTTTGGTAAGATATAGATCATTCAACGTTCTAATTTATAACTAGTTTATTCTGGTTAGTTGCGATGTGTGGTTCAGATTAAAAAGGGATATCGATCAGAATGAGTAAACTAAAAAGAGACCGGAAAAACGAGACGCTGAGCTTAACTATACTGAACGTAGCTTATTGCCCTTTGCACTCTCTAGAATTGCTGAGACGTCCTGAAGATTTGCAAATAAAATACGTATATATATATATATATATATATATATATATATATGTCACTGTGAGTGAGTCATTTAATATGAGACTATAATTCGGGTTTAAAATGCGAATTTTCGAAGTCGAGCATTTTAGATGAATTTGGCTCAATTTTAACGAGGCTTATCAACAAAAAAGTGATGTATGGGGTTAAATTTATCTCATGACAGGAAATATCATTTTAGTTTAAAAAAAAGTTCACTTGAACAAAAGCGAGCAATCGCTTGATTGTAGAGATGCACGAAGTCAGGATTTTCAGGATTTTCAACTTTTTTTATTGCACTTCACTGTTTCAGACCGTCGCCTCTTCAATTTTCATCATCAGTATTTGAAACAAATTTCAAGTTATTTTATACAAATAGTAGCAACTTAAACTAACTTGAAGAAGAGAGAAATAAGAAAAAATCGCATAACTTGTGTAGTAATATACAACTTTTTTCCACGGAAAAAACGAAATATCTAAAACTAACCATTTTACCTGACTCCCTCCCTTTTTTATTAAAAAAAAATTAAGTAACCAGAACAAACTCAACCGTAAGTCATTTCCTAGTGTTTCTGATGTTAATATTTACATATACTCTTCAAAATGCCACATTTCTCCCATGAAAAAGTTAAAATAAGACTTTTTTTCGACACATAAAATTCAGTAGTCAAAGGTAACGGAACCTAAGCATTTATCATGATGTCCTAAAATATCTTAGTGATAAGGACAGTTCTGAGAAACATGCCAAAACTGATAGAAAGGAGTTGCTTTTCCAATTTAAACCTGATAAAAATTCATAGAAAAATCCTCTTTGCTTGTATAGAAAAAAAGCAACCAAAACTTATTAGAAATAAGCATTTTTGCTGATTTCCCAACGGCTATGCCAGACGCTAACATAATATTAAATTGTAACATAATTTTTGCTGTAAAAACAGAGAATCCTACAGTGTCACAGCATTTTTAATGGGAAAATCATTTTAAATTAAGGATATTTATCGCTTTAGTGAGGAGAATTTAATTTGAGTAAGATAATATTATAATAAATTTTATAGTTTTGGCTTAAGGAACTCGGTACCGTACACCTGTTCTTGGAATCTGGCAAAATGTGTCTAATGGTAATATACCAAATTGTGATAGAAATTTCGACACAAACAGGTGTTCCACATTTTGAAATTCAAACCTGATTTCATTCATCAAGAAATCCATTTTTCCGATAAAAATAGAAAACTTTAAGTATCTAGAGCTAACTGGCGTTTTTTATGAATTGTCTGATTGATAAAAATGGTCCTAAGAAAGACATAGAAAGTGAGAGAAACGTGCCACTTTCTTTAATTCAAATCTGATCTAAATTCTCTGAAAAATCACTTTTGTTTCAAGATAAATAGCAAACCAAAGCTAACTAGCCCTAAGAACTCTTATGTAGGTAATAAAAAAATCTTGAAAGGTATGTCAAAACTGGTAGAAAAGTGCCACTTTTTATCCCTAAAACTTAATTTAGAACAATTAAAAATGAAAATATACACAATTTGTTTCTGAATATAAAACTAAAGAGCATTAAATTTGTTTTCAAAATACAGGTCATTTCGTCGTATCGAAATGCAACTAAAAACTGATGTAAAGCTGATAACTCTTGGAAATCCATCGAATCAACGTAGGATGAAATTTAAGTGGTAATGGAAGCACCCGTGGGCTGAAAAAGATAGAGGAAAAACTAAATAAAATAACCAAAAGCAGTGGAATGAAAAATTGAAGGTAAAACGCTTTTCCCGTATACCTTTCCTTTCTGAATAATTTTCATTTCAAGTCCAATATTTCCACGGGTAGAATATAATTCGATGCGTACGGATTAGAACGTCAAATAAATTTCAAAGAAAAATGATTCGGCAACAACTCAAAGAATTAAAATAAAATAATTGGATGAGCCAGCCGAGTGTGTAAACACGCATTATGATGAAGGCTTTATTTTCCGGTTCTCTCTATGAAGTGGAAAAGCACTTGAGAGATATTAATCAATTTTTTTACCATAAAAATGGTTTCTTTTCAAGATTTTGCCGACACTAGAGCCCATGAACCATGTGTATAACCCAAAAGGCGTGGAATTAAATGCCACTCTTAAAATATTTAACACAGGAAGCAGGTAAAATATTAAATAAACGATAATGTAAAATTCTATGGCAAAAGGAACATTGATAAATGTCAGGAAGATAATAAATCGAGAATGATAAAGTGCAATGCCTGGTAAATATGTGGCTATTTAAAAAGCAATATTTTCTCTCATAGGTAATTATATTCCGAGATCGATGTAAACCGCGATTGGCATGTTCTGTCAACGTTTCTGATGAATTGGAGGCACTTATGCGCTACCTCAATATCGGGGAAGTGCTATATCTATGATAAATGACTGCCGAAAGCATCTTTTTAACTAGATAAAAAAATGTGGGGCTGAACCGTGGTAAATTCGCACATATTTCTGGAATAAATGCTCACACATCAACGTGCCAGAAAAAAAAATAGATCGAAAGTCAATAAATAAAAGGTGACGTCATTCGGGAGCCCTTAATCCCTGTTGATTCATCATTTTGATAGCTCTAAAAACACCTATTATTAATAAATGGCTAATAATTATTTGTCGTGTCCATAAATTACTAGCACATTATCTAACTGCACTCGTGATAAAATTAAATCGCACCTTTTGTAGCTACAAATAGCTTTCCTAATCGATTTTTCATCGATTAATCGGTCATGTGATGCATAATCTAAGCCTAAATCTTCGATGGTACCTTTATAGGAGATCATTATGTTAGTTGCGCGCATTTTCAAGCATCCTGTTAAAAAGCTTTATCGTTACAATATGTGAAATATAATTCTTAAAGAAAAAAAATTATTTCAATATATTTTAACATGCGTGAGGACAAATTTGCGGGCATCGTGTAAAGAGATTTTTTGTCCTTAGTCCTTTTTGACCCTGACGCGAATACATAAGAACTTTTATTAAGTTTTTACACTTCCCACGTATATTTAACCTTTGTGCTTTTAATCCATATACGTGAATTAATTTGCTCGAAGCCAGGAAATTTTAATTAAAATCTAATAACCAATGAGGTCGAAGCAAAAATAAAAGACAATTTAAATTAAAGCTAGCATGCCCCAATCACCTCACCTTATTCCTTGAACTTTTAAGAATTATCATCAATGTTTTCCAGTAAATGAATGATTTCCTATGCGAGGAACTGTTGCTTTCAATCGATAAGCTTACCATTTCATCTCGAGGTCAAATTTGGGCTAATAACAGCGAATTATTCAATTTGATGTCTATATTTCAGAATGAAAAATGTTTTGCGTTCTTGAGGCAAAGTGGTATGAAGATTAAAAAGTTTTTCCTTGAGATGCTATAAATCACTGAAAGTAACGCAAACAAGAACGCCTTGCTTCTTATTAGTAATATAATAGGTGGAATGAGCACGCACGTGGACAAGTCCCAGATCGATATCCCTGTGGGTGTTTTTTCCTCCAAAAATTATATTTGTCAAGGCCGCCCTTTTATGCCCCCAGTATGGAAATATAATTCGGATATTTATAGCTATCAAGCCCTGAGAGCTGAGAGGGCGGCCCTAACAAAAACTCCTTCTGAATCATAACATCCGTTTAAAACGTATGTTCGATCAGACATAAAAAATATATTCTCCTTATCTAGCGGGACTTTCCTGAAACATTTTAATTAACTAGGACCAAAACAATTTATTCGAATAAATGTCTAATTATTTCAACGCCTTTTAAACGAGACAAAAGGAACGTTCTGCACATTCCCGTAAACCCACCCGTGGGATGAAATTTCGTTTTCCGTATACGGACTTATTCCTCGCAAAATTCTCTTAACTCATTCAAAGCCATTTATATTTGTTGTGTGTCAGCCGTACCATGTATTCTGGATAATTTTTTATCCCGCAAAAGTGAGTTTTTACTTGTGATGGCACAAGAATGCTTCATTAATCACTACTCAATCCGCTTTAGGCACGCCACGCATGAATTCCGAAAAATTACCACACACGAGTTTCAATATATGAATATGAACTCTTATGTTTCACAATGGGCAAGAACATCAGGAGCGCACTTAGTATTCAAATTTCCAGCATATTCTATTAAAATTTGTCCCCATGCTGCTCTATTATTACGAAGAGCGCAAGGTCACCACGAGGCCGGATTCATCAGGTCAAGTATAAAAAAATAATTTCTTGACTTTTTCGATGCTTGAATTTAATGAAAATTTGTCCTCATGCAACACTATTGTCACAAAGAGCGCCACTACTTCGGCATTTATACGAAATATTTTATTTGCAAATAAAATTACTTAAATGCTCTAAAGTTGCTTTCAGGTAACTTTTCTATAGTAATGCTTAACCGTAGCCGGCATTTACTAATTTTGATATAAATAAAATAGCGCCTCTTTAGTTTTGGCGGCACATCTGTTTAACTCTGAAACCGTTGGTCGCACTATATGTATGTGTGGTACTAATACGGCTTTTTATCTTTTATGAAATTTCAATATAAAAAATTAAGTTATTGGTCAAAAATATAAAAAATAACTATATTATTTACATGAAATAAATTGTTTAGCCCGGCAACGTTCTTTTGATAACATTAAAAAAATCCAGTGATGAAGAAAACAATTTTATATTTAAAAATGAGACAGTTCATGGAACTGATAACGTACATCTAACTTGCAATTTTACAAGGATGCAAACGCCTTGACGAAGATGAGCTGAACTGCGAACTTCGAGAATGTGCTTCAAGAATAAACCGGGTTAATAAAGCCTTGATCGAAAGCTGTTATAACTACCGAAAGAAAGCAGTGTTTCAGATCTGTCCTTTTCCATATTAAGACTTTTTGAAGCTAATTTTAAATTTTGAAAAACGCCTTTTTTCTATTGTCAAACATGTCACGAAACATTGCATTACATGAAAAGGATATATTATCAGATTGAAAGGTCATATTACGACCCTCAAACGAAAGAATTCTCGGTCTTTCTTATTAGATTGTGAAGGTTTTTCTAGGCCTCGTAGTCTCAATGCCTTTAAAAAATATGAAGTCATAAAGGTGAATGCGGTATTCTGTGGGGAACTTGCCATAAACAAAGGCGATAATTCGATACCTAAATTCAAGTATTTTACAACTGTTAATGAATCTATTTTTAGAAACGTCGACCTTCAGGATTAGCTCAAACAGAAAGTGGTTAAACCAATTTTCATCAAACTTAAGATTTCAAGAGCGCGATAGAGGGTGGGCATTGAAGGTTATAGTGAATCTGGAGTCAACATCAATAAATATACATTGCAAATAGGATATTGTTGCACAAATTTACTTTCATTCATTGCCAACAAACAAGCATGGAAAAAAATCAGAATAACTCATGTTTTGCTTAGTCTGTAGTATCTGCCCTACGCTCGAGAACCAAAACCTCAATGTTTAACAAGACACCTCCCGCTATTTCAACATCTTGAGATTGAAGGGCGTTCAATTTCTGATTTGTTATTAATTTCCGACGACGAGCAAATTCGGAACTTAGTTAGAAATAAAACGGACAAACACGTAAACCTTGTACTGTGTGTAATACAAGACAAATGCAGCGAAAAAGGCAACGAAAGAGATGAAGATTATAAATGGTCTTGAGAAAGCACCAATAAGAAAGCCCTATGTGTGGGTTAAGAACCTTTTAAGATTAGTTTCTAAATAATTAAATGAGAAAAATGGATGCAAATAAATTTCCGAACGCCTCGTACGTTGTTTCAGGTCGATCTCAAGAAAATTTAGAGAACCATATAGAAGATTGCTTGAAGCTTAAGGATTGCGTAGTTAAAATAATGAAATTGTACTAAACATGTTAAAATTTCTAAAATTCTAGAAATAAGGAATAACTTCATTAGTAATATATCTATTGAAAGTCTATTAAAACTTATTAAGGATTGGAACGAGCCCCGTTATCATATGTACACCTACAGTCCTTGGACACTATTTTTAATATTCAAACGACGATTTAAATATAAAAGTTAATGAAGAACTGATTACATGCGATGGCTTGCAGTTCAAATGAATCAGCTGGCCGAAAACGTTGAGACAATCTTCTGATGGTCGTTTGACATTGACCGACCTAACATCTGAAGCGAAGTTAAAATTTAGACCGTCAATACTTTGTCACATCTGGGACAAACTTTTTTAAGTGGGAGTGATCTAAAATTCGTGATTATAATAATTTTATTCTGAATAATAATCACGGAAGGAATTTTCATTAGGGTTGTAATCTCAACTACCGTGATATTCATATGATACCCTCGTATTTTCCACCATTTAGTATCCGGCTACGATGTCAAGTTTATAATTACTAATATGGCCTGCAAAGAGAAGAAGTAAAAATGTCATAATTTGACTATAAAGGAAGTTCCAACTTAAATAGATGATAAATACCACAGATAACTGTTAAATGAACCTGTGCCGTACGGGGGTCAACTTGAAAATCTGAATTAGCGTAACACTTAAATGGGGTAATTTTTGCTGAATTTTTTCGGAAAACAATCTTCGTTTTAAAGTTTTAGCCGTAATATCGGGTAAAATATAGAAATGTTAGTTTTAAGGTCGGTTAAAAATATAGTTTGAGATATCTAGAGCCATTATCAAACTAAAACACTAAACGCTGAAATTTAACAAACAATGTGATAGATTTATTCATTTAATTATTCTAGGAGAACACAATACTATTAACGGTTCTCTTTAGCATAAATTGCCGAAAAAGTTAAAAACGATATTTATACGCAGTGGTATGCTTTAACTGTAACGATAAAACGAACCGCAAGATCCTGAGTATGAATCTTAAATTGACGATTACTTAAAAAAAATTAAGTCATCAGAAATAAAAGTCATAAATTCGCTATGCAATGATATGATGTGGTAATGGTAAACTCAGACCATTAACATATCTAATCATACCCTTATAATGTTGAGAAAAATGTCTCCAACCACCATCTCTTTTAATTTTCAGCCAATTTTAAAAAAACATTTATCTTTGTGTAGTTTATGCGACGAGCCTCCGATGTGTCTTATTTAAACGGAAACGATAAACCTACCTGCTATGGGTTATTTTTTTAAGGTGATACCATCGTCTGTGGATAAATGCAGGTCACCTTATGAGGTTAATAGGAAATAAACAATAATTAATAAGTAATAGTGGTGATACGTCCGCGAAAACCTAATAATTTTAATAACATCATCATATGGCACTATATGATAATTACATGCAAATTAGAATACTGCAATTTAATATAACATACTAATAATTACGATGATAAAGTAGTATAATCGGAACAGTCTGATGATGAATAGAATACGTACTGCATATGCGAGGAACACACGACTCTGTATAGTAATTACTCCTATATATAAATTAAAGCACATCAAAATACTACAATTGAATCGAATATGTAATAATCAACAATATAAAGCAATATAGTCAATAGCGACTAATAATAATTAAAGAATTGCATATGCGCCGAACGTGCGACTTTGTATGGTAATTATACATATGTAAATTTAAACAAATCAAAATGCTGCAACTGAAATTAATATGTAAAAGTTTATATTATATACCAATATGACCGCAAAAACGTAATAATTAGAGCATTCTTCCGTGTAACTGTATGGAAACTACCTATATGTAAATTACAACAAATCAAAACAATGCAATTGAATCTAATATTCGATAATCAATATGATAAACAAATTTAGCTGCGAGAGTCTAATAATGAAGGTAAATTAGACTGCGAGAGGTCTACCGCGTGTGTGGATGGGATTGAGGAGGGAGTTGTGACGTTAGGGAGGAATATGACGTCAGAGATTATCAACTCGCCAAAGGAGCAATTCCAAGATATATTAGCTAGAGAAACATTATTGAACAAAACGTATAGTTAAATAAATACACGGTGCACCAAAAAATGTTATATTTTTCTTGCTTAATTTGTACAAATAAATGAATATTATTATATAAATAGTAATATATGAATGAAATATTATATGAATAGTATTGCCCTCTCTTGCTCTGATTATTGCTTCACACCTCCTTGTCATACTTGTAATTATGTCTCTAATGTCAACTTGATTAATTTAATTCCATATTTCAGTGATCGTCAATGGCACCTCATTTAGTCCCTTAGGGGGACCTGCAGGGCTCTAACTTGTCGACTCATGTTGTCCCATAAATTCTCAATGGAATTCAGATCAGAGCTTCTTGCTGGTCGAGGCAAGATTTGAATTTTCACATCTTAGAGGTAATTTCGTATTACTCGCGTCACATGTGTACGTGCATTATCGTGCATCAATAAAAATTCCTCACCGATAAATGGGACATATGGCACTACATGGGATTCCAAAATGTCTATTATGTATGGGTGGTCTGTCAAAACATCGTTTTGAAGCACAACTAACTCTGTGCGATCTTTCAGAGTAATGCCTCCCCATTACATAACAGATCCACCTCCTTAGCTCACAGTTCCGACAATGTTGCACTGCGCATATTGCTCTTCAGAACGTCGATATACTCTCCTATGACGATTTTAACTGAAAAGGCAAAATTGAGACTCATCCGCAAGGAGTACGTTACCCCATGGACGATCTCCCCAATCTCACTGTTCTAGGGCAAATTGAAGACTCTGTCTTCGATGTTTTACGGTCAATAGGAGGCCGCTTGCAGCTCTATAGGGAGCAACATTCCTTTCTCCCAATCTTTTCACTGCATTTTAGCTGATATGGAAATTATATCGATGAGAACACCCTTGCTGCAACACAGGCTTTCAATAAATCGACTTCGTAAAGCTTTTAATCGCAAAAATCGATCTTGGCAATTCGTTGTCAACTTTGTCGTCCTTATCCAGATATTTGATTATTGCCAGTGATTGTAGATTGTGCTACTCCAAATCGTAGTGCGATTTGAACTTGTGACAAGCCTACATCCGCAAGTGCCACAGCAGCTGCTCATTCTTTCACTGAAAGATTTCTCCTTTCATGGACATGTTGGGCCATTTTCTTTGGAAATAAAATTTTAAATTCATAAAACGCACTAAAAACACAATCCAAACGAAGTTAAATGAGGTATACAACCTTCAAACCAAAATAGCTGAAATAGCAATTTTTAATATTTTGTAAACAACTATTGTTATCTTATAAATAAACACACAAAAAATTATGAAAAAGTTTTAAGTCATAAAGTAATAATTTCAAACCACTAGCGGGCATTATCAATATTTTCGAAGGCAGATTTTTCAATTTTAGAAGTTATGCGTTAATTTTGCGGTACATTGTGCGTTATGTCCAAGAGAAGGATCTCCCGCATCGGAATCTCGTAAACGGTGATAGTTGCAGACTTGGTTAACTGAGAAAAAAATTGTACATAATTGAAGAGTGAAAATTTTGCCATGATCTAACAGTCGATCCAAGAAAGTAATCCTGCAGTTTAAGCAATTGCATAATAAACTCTCCCTTGAATGCCCAACTTTTTTAACATTTAATCAAGTTTGTATCTATTACCATTTACTAAAATCACATGCTGAACATTTTATCTTGGAAACATTAAATAACAGACTACCACTTATTCTTAAACCAATTATGCCCATGAAATTATTTACGAAGCATTCGAAAAACTACCTTTTAGATAAATTTGTCTATGTTGTTAGGGAATCTATGAAAACTTGTATGCAGTAGACACCTAATCTGTTTTATGTTTGTTTTTACTTTTAATTTTTTAATTTTTTTTTTATGTTGTCATATCTTGCAACTTTTGGGTCATAAAGGGTTTTGATTTGATTACATGTAGTTGGAAACCACTACTACCGAAACCAGAGACTTGATGGTAATCACCGGCAACAAACTAATCTGAAAACGCCACATGGGAACAAACGTTCAATAAGACAATAGCACTGATATAGCATCTGCGCAGGGCCGTGGGAAGAGATGGGGCCTGAAACCCCACGTCCTACACTAACTTTTCCTTGCAGTAATCAGACAGAGGGTCTCCTACCGATCTGTGGTTTAGAAGTCAGAGATGGATAACACCTGCTATATACTTGACTAAAGTCGGCGAGACTACAACAAGCAGTCTGCCTTGTCATCACCGGACCTTTCACGACCATATCAGAAACCGGGAATAGAGATCAAAGCCTTACTGGGTTTGCTAGAGTTTCCAATCTGGATCAAGAGGGAGGCTATTCGAGGTTGCTCCAATCGTTCGATGGGACATTCTCCTCCCGTTGAAGAAGGAGGTTCCGAATGATCCACTTGAAATGACCGGGATATAGAAGGCTGGCCAAGGAAAAGACGAATTCTTTCACTTGGGCGGCGAGACAACGGTCTGCGAAAAGAGCCACTAAAGAGCTAACGGGAGGACTTCAACCTCTTGACTTTTCTAGTGCTACTAGACATTCTCCCAAGTTGTAGATGCGACAAAACCAAAGAAACCTAAAAGTTGCGATAGCGCAGTACAAAAAAAAATTGGGGTGGAATGCATCTTCCACCCCAATTTTTTTTTGTACTAACCTGCATCGGCCTGAATACCATCCTATAAATTTTCCCGAACAACGCGTATATTCTTGGATTTAGTGTGCATTAAAAAATTTCATCGGATTGAATCTATGAAAAACTGAAGGTGCTAGGAAGTCAGAACACCTAAAATTTTGATACCCTGGTATCTTGGCAGCGACCCCTTTCTTGATAAAGTAACATGAAGAATCATACGTAGATGAATATTAGCATGTCATTCATTAACATTCCATTTGTATAAGTGATCCTGATATTGATCTGAGTATCTGCAAGCATTTTCCATAGTTCAGGTCAATTCTCAATTGACTCAAATGATTTCATCTGAAAAATAAAATTATGAAGAATTTGGGGTGAAAAAAGCTTCCCCTCTGAGTTATCCAGTAGATGAATTAAAAAGGTTATTATGGAAAATTTAAAAATAAATAGGTAATTAGAAACTCCATAAAAGCTATACTAAATCATTATTCTAATCTCTAATAAGAAATGTTCGAACGAGGAGTAAAAAAGCTTTTTGGTCTTTTCTTTGACAGGGGCACAATCTCCATCCTTGGCTGAAGATGGAGGACAAAAAAAGCGTCTCGTCCCGCATTTTTGTGGCTCCTACCCTTAAATTAATTAACGTGGAAGTCCAAGGAAATGCCGCAAACCGTCGGGAGGAAACAAGGTTAAAACGTGCGGGTGAAAAATCTTCAGTTATCGTGACTTTTACATTATTTATCAAGAAAAAAATACCCTCTTCTAGGAACATTTTTTCCGCATTAAAGACCGTGGAAACCAAACTTATTAAGGTAATTGTCAGAGAATCCATTACCTGTGCGAAAAAAAAAGGGGGAGAGGGGGCTTTTGGGTTTATGTGTGTATACGTTCACTGCGGAACTGAGTCATAAATTTCCAACTTCTCCCTGTCATATCGATTATTCGGCTAAACGTCATGTCGTCCGAACTGGTAGCACAATATAATTCAAACTGCAGAACACAAGGTGGATGTTTATCCTGAGAGAAATCGATTCGGAGCGTCTTCTATGCCTATATGAAAAAAATATATCCGAACTAACCAAAACAAAATGCAAATTTTGCATGGCATTTCAATGTTATAGTCTATTAACACAATTTTCAAATTGGAAAAACATTGACGATGCACGTCTCGCAAGAACTGGTTATTTATTGAATTTGACTATATATAGATGATTGCTAGAGGACCTAATAAAACAAATATCAATAGAGATAAATCTCCTTTTAAAGAATAGCCTAGTATTATAAGGGAAAACGCCTACATAATATATAAGACACAATATTTCGAGGCGTCGCAGACAATTGCTATATAAAAGTAAGTCTTCCTTTTGTGTAAAAGTTCCCTCTTTTTGTGGAAGTTTTCTTTTCAGTTTCCTGGGAAATTTAAATATAACGAAAGAGCTTAGAGGGGAATGTTCTAATTACTCAGAAAAGGAAAAGAGCATCTACATTGACCCTAATGGCATTTGTATCCGAATGCATTAAATGCTACAATTCAATTAGTAGATGGTTGTATTTTGACAAGTCACATATGCATAACTATTTGTAACAATTAACATTAATGCCCCATTAGAGCAACAGCGAGGTTTACTAAATGGTAGCAGTAACATAATACTCTGCTAAAATAAAGCGTATTTCGTATACACGTATACTTTACGTTCAAGTTAAAGTGGAATTTAAACCACTTATCTCCTATGGGATAATCCATGTAATCAATGTGAACAATACAGTTAAATAATAAGTAAAGATCGGAGATAAATCAGCTATGATTTTGTCAAAACCTGTAAGATTTGATATGCACGGCAATTACAAAAATAGGTAAAACGTTTTTAAACTTCTGGAGTATTTTTTGTGTAATGTTCCTGAACTATTTTAAATGCTTTTTTAAAAGGTTTTTTGGTGCGATAACCCGCGCACCCCTGACTTATAGAATCTTAGTTGTAAACATTAAGTTTCGGTCTTTTCAAACTCTCTGAAGTCATTGGAGAAACCTTTCCTGACGAAATAAATCAATTTTCTAACAGTATTTGTTTTTTGAGTTCGGCTTAATTTAGGTTAGTTCGGAAAGCAAATTATTTAATATTTAAATATTTTTGATTCATTTAAACAAATATTTTTACCCCTTTTTAAACAATCTTCAGTGAAACCCTGACTTCTAGAAACTCACTCGTAAACTCACTTAAACCCCAAGATTTAAAGAAAAACCTCCGTCGTTTTCATGGATTTTCAAACTCTCTATTTCCGAAGACAGTAACGGAACTTTCCTTAAGGAAAAAAACCCCATTGATTTTGCCATTAATCATCCGTTAATTAAAAAAAACAGGGTCGAATTACGAAGGATTTTAAAACGTGTAAAGACAGATTAAAATTAATCTTTTGCACTGAATTATATATAATCATAAAACTGTTTTTGTAGAAAAGTTACGCCACTGATTAGTAATCCGCTACGAGATTCTTAAATTATAAAATTCGTAAATTTAAGAGCAGGGTTGTGGCACGTGGGGATTAAAATGGTTAAAAATACATTAAAATTTATCTGTGGTAGGAACTCTGTGATTTAAAAATTGAAAAAAACTTTTCTAGGCAATTTACTCCACTGGTTTTGTATATTTATGACGCTTAAATTCAGTTAAGCCAAATTACCAGACTGCTAATATAAAAACAAGGCCGAAGGAACTAAGAACGAAGAACTTAATTTAAATCATATTTAAAGAAATTATTCAACATTAGGATTTCTTTTATTTGATTTTAATGAAGTTTTTCACCTCCTTTTCAGCCCCTATTCTACTCGAACCCGACTTCGGGAGTGCTTACTTCTAAATTCTAAGATTTCAAGGTGAAGAATAATCAAACTTTCTAAAGACATCAGTCTTGGAGCCATTTCTAGACAATTTTAGCGATTTTTTTTAACAGAATGTCTTTTCATAGTTTTAGTAGGAACATTTTTTATCTCTTTTGAAAATAACGAGTCTAACTTCTGGCAGTTTAAAATGCCGGCCCAAACCCAGGAGAGATGCCGAAAATCTAATGTTTATTTAATAAAACACAGTATCCACCGATTTGTTAAATCTCGCTTCTCTCGAAAACTATTAGAGATTTCAACTTTCAACAGTACGTTTTTTAGGTAAAAATCTCCAAATCTAATATTTTCCCTATAAAATCGTTAATGAAGGTAAATACCAAAAAGTTTAAATACTTTTATGTACTGTATTACCCACCCCAGGAAAGATGTGGTAAATCCTTTAGAGAGATTCAGAAAGAACTTAAAAAGTTATAATAAATTACAAATAATTCATCTCGAAACGTTTCGAAAATAGTAATTAAAAAAACATCCTCAAGAACCAGCCTTTCACCCTGTATACCGAAAACGAAACGAAAAGAGAGAGAGAGAGAGACTTATAAGAGAATTTTATCAAAATGTTGATAAAATTATTGAAATGTCAAATAGTCAACCGCTTTTAATGAAATAAGGTTGCAAAAGTTTGCAAAGGTTGCAAAATTGTACTCCCTTAGTGGTGACCCAGTAGTAAAGTCGGCTGTACAAAATCTGGGTCGCAGGACTCGTTTGTGTCTGCGAAAGCAATCAAATACGCACCCTCAATTATTTGGCAAATTCGAAGGGAACAAAGGAAAAATAAGGCCAAAATAAAATATTTAATTCGATCAATTTTCAAACTTCATCAATTGCCAGCTGTTTCAATTTAGCGGATTTTATCAGTTGGATGCCATTAATCGATTGTCTTCAAATTGTGCACCTATACTATTTATTTGCAACAGGAAAACTGGAAGTAATTTCCTATTGATAATGTAACTTAAAAGTTACATTTTTTTTTAAATCACACAATTACCATAAACGCATTTCTACTAGCCCCACATGAGCGCAAATTCATCCGCATTAATTAATCTCAGTTATAATAGCAAACCTCCGGGAATGGGGCAATAAACAATAACCTACAAAGTGTTTAAGCTTTTCAGGAGGATCGATCCAGATAAATGTAATCCAGGGTCTAGTACGCGGAACTATATTAGGCATTCAACGCAAACTTTCTCCTTCCTGTCGAGGTGGTAGAGTGGAGAACCGTATAAATGAGTATTAAAAAAGCGATTTAAGGAGTTTCATTATGGCCAGGGTTTAGGGCATAAATCTTGGCTGGTGAAATAAATGGAGGTTTTGGGAAAGCGTGCTCCTACGCAAGAAGCATTAATGTGAATGCTGAAACGTATTAGTACTTGAGCAAAATCCGTAAGACGTCGCATTACTTATCTGACCAACTGAGCCATGTCACACACCCCTTGTTATCGTCACTGAAAATAAACACTATTGGGATGTTTTGTCGGGAATACGATCAGTGTTTCCAGATGTGAAGCCTGGAGGCACGTGTCCGATATTACAACAGACATGAAACAGTTTCGCTCACGTAAATACTACGTGACCATTAAAATGCTCTTTCAAAAAAGTAGGAAATTTCGATTTCTAAAAAAGCGCTTAATTAATACCGTAATTGTGCTTTTCAATATCGAAAAAAATCAATTGCTCTATCAGAATTGGCGAAACGCAGCTTTGTAATGTAAAAGGTCTTTTGTCAATTTTGATTTGCGAATTACACGGGAATGCCTGGGGAAATAAAAGTTTCAACATTTGATAAAGTGGTACAATAGAGAAGTATTCTGTGTTTCCTTTATCGAAAAGGAATATTTTTTTAGTTTCAGAACGTTGTTCGATTCGGGGTCCTATGTTCACATAGGATTTGTGTTACTTTTCCCTCTTTGATGGATTGTTGCGGCCTTCAAAAATGTATTACAAGAATAAAGAAAGTAACGTTTAGGAAAGCATTTTTAGATAAGAGTTACAATCTTCCAAATCCCTATTATAACGGCTTTACTCAATATTTCCCAGGCGCACCCAGATTGGATTATGGATTTTGATGGGCTTCTTTTTCAGAGGTCGGGATTTTCAACTTTACAGCTTTAGAGAATAAAGCTAAGAAGCACGTAAATAGCCAATTTATTATTTTTTCTCTTAATACATACAAGAGCTGATTCAAAGGAAGTACGGTTGGTTTATTTCCAGCTGCCAAATGACAACTCACAATTTAAGAATAATTGCTGGCAATTTGCGAAGTGGTTGTTGATGCAGATACGTGGACATAACACCCCTATTTAATTCCCCGCATTTATTCCCTAGCACGCAAGGGGTATATTTCAATTACACCCGGTTTAAAATAAATTCCACTACCTCTTTACGCGATTATCCTGAAAAGCTCATTTCAGTCCCAGATAGCTGGTTCTATTTTTATTATTCGTGCCTCGTTGATTGGAGCATCATGGTGATAAGGATATAATAAAGGGAGATCATTAAAACAAAACCTCAAACGAGCGGTGTAGTATTAGAGGCACGTCTGAGATTAATGTATCAGCCATTATCTATTTGTCAAATGTTTGATGCTAAACGGTAAATGATTTAAGCACCGCCCTACGTTTACGGCTCACCGCCTACTGCAACGTATTTTTTCAAAGACCCCCGTTATCGTAAATGTCCATTTTGTGGGCGGATGATACTTCAGTTGTGTTATCATCAAATGCTGAATAATTTACACATGGCAAAAACCCATTACCTGATGATACGATTGTTGGATTAGGCCGCTTGTCTGGTAAAAGTTTTTCGGTAACCCTCTGATCCTCATTGTCAGCACTAAAACTACTGAAATTGTTCCCTTCGTCTTTAGTCTCACTGAAACTATTATAATTGCCTGGATCTTCTGCCCGAGTCACATTAAACCTTTCCGGCATCGCAAGCGCGCTGAAGTCACTTTACTCCCCCGCAAGTTATGTATTAATTGTAAGAAGCGCGCTTATTTGAATTTAAAAACGAATAACTTGCCAAAGCTGCCAACTTCCTGATGCAGCACTAAACACCGGCTGGAAAACAGTTTACTGTACCCCGCACTGGAAGCTAAATGGTATTTATAAGATTAAGATTAATGTTTTGTGGCGACATCTACCAGTCATTACCGTGATAATAGATAAAATGTGATGGACCGCCATCTAGTGCGAAAAGATTAAAGTTGTGATAAAGAGTTTTCTATGATTTTTTATTGATCAGTTTGGTTCCAATAATTTCAAAGTTACTGTTTTAGTATGGTAAAAATTATCTACAGGGTATCCAATATAAAGATGTTCAGCATGGGCATTTCGTAAACGGTAAAGATGCAGCCTTAATTGAATAGAAGAAAAGGTGCGTATTAAGGGAGTAATTTCACGGTGCGACCAGATTTATAAGATTATTTTTGGTTTTTCAGTTATTTCGGAGACAAAAATTTTGAATCGAATGTAGACCCTAAGAAAAAAATGTATCGGAGTAATATCTGGAGAACGGACTGGCCAACGATGTTCCGAGTGAGTGCCTATCCTTCTAGGAAACATAACATACGGGTACGGAGTCCTATTGGAACCAACAGTTATGACACACGTTATTTCCAAAGCGATGTTGGTGATACACAATCGTATATGATATAAATATTTTTATTTTATTTTTTAGTCTCCGAACTGAAATTTCAACCAACAGAATTTAGTTTTTGTCTGGAATTTTAAACTATATACCTTTTTAAATCATAGAATATATGTCTGCTTCGAATTAATGATTTTTAAAATCTTTTGTATTGCGAATTGAAACCATAGAATTTGGTTTTCTGTTGCAGATATTGTAATTGTAAACTTTTAACAGTACCACACAATTTCCAATTTGGACACAAACACAAAACCTATATCTACTCCAACACCGGTTTTTAGATTTGTTTTCTCTGATATTAACATACACTTACCATTAAAAAAGGTCAAGATATCTCTCATTTGTGAATCAAATTGTTCACTCATTTTACCTCTTGTATGTTTAACATTAAAACACGACTGTCCCGAAATTCGGTTCACCAATTACGGTCTTTTCTTATCTCTACCCTTAGCTAATGGTTGTTAGATTATCATTGTAAACAAAGTTCGAGTTCAACGTATTTATAGAATTTATTTAAAGAAAATTTACACATTAAAAAGTACAACAAAAATATTGCTTTCAAAAAGGAAATTTAACAGCCGTGTTACCACAACACGTAACTTGACACAGAAGGTATTTTTCTATATTATGTGGTAAAAATTTCCTATTATAATCTTCAATAAACTGTGTAAAGATTGTATAGTTGAGCATTACAGATCTAAGGGTAAGAATACCTACACATCTTCAAAATATGACTATAATGGCGATGGAGTGGTTGATTTAAGTATGGCTCTCTCTCTCACTGGAAATTTAAGTACTGTAAATTTTTCTTTTAAGATAACAATATTAAAAACGACAATTAAAGCAAATAGTTGCACATATATGATCAAATATAGATAAACAAGCAAAATTGAACACTTAAAATATACAAATACGTAATTTCACGCCTCGCAGGCGCCATATTTCAAAGATATTCCTCTATTACTAAACTTTAATTTCAAAATCAAATCAAGACTCACAGAAATGAAATTGAAGTTCAAGTTCCTAGTACTGCTGCTAGAAAAGAAAAGGTACTTAAACCAGGCAAGAAAATTATTCAGAAACTGAGATTCATTAAAATGTGTATCATGCTGGGCAGTACTAGGAAATTGACTCATCCAACACTATAACGAACCATTATTAGACTAGTCCAAAAATATTCTAAGTCAAATTGTTAGTTTGCAAATACGCAGAAGCCGAACTGAGAAGCCCCAAACGGTGTTTTTGCTTCCTCTGCTCAGCCATCTGCTCCTTTAGCTCCATAAGCTGGCTCGACAAATTTTTAACCAAGGTCTGAGTGCCTTCTAAAACAGTTTGCAAACTTCGGAGCTCTATTTGTTCTCCATCTCCTTCAACTGCAGCCAATGACTTGGCCTGCAAGCGTGGGAACCAGTCCAAATTCAGAGACTTTACAAGGGAGGAGACGTAACTCTCGGGTCCGGTAAATTCCGTCGGATCTTTCACCCTTATCAGAACTATGAAGTACAGGTAGTGCCACATATTGTGCTCTCGTTTAATGTGTTCCTCGAAACTCACGGTTTTGTTATCAAAAGCTGATCTGTTTAATCCTGCGAAATATAAATATGCAATGTCGTACATAATCTATGCTTAATATGAAATATTTTTCTTCAGAAACTAATCAAGTGCGTAAAGTAACTTTTTACTACCCGCCGATTGCAGTAAACAAGCGACGCGAAGCGAAATTTAATCAGCTAACGGGTGAGGTAAAGTATAGCTTCTAGCGCATTTTAAATACAATGTTTTTAGTACGTATATATTTCTGCTAACTTCCCACAAAGTGAAAATTATGAATTATACAACTCACCATTACAATCTTCTAAATACCAATAATTGCAGTGTTAGTTATATCTAATTCACCGATTGAATTTTATAGATTCATCCCCCAAATTAGAGTTAATGATGCGTGAATTAAAGTTCACGACGCGCGGTATAGAGTTAATAATATCGATTGAATTCAAAAAATCACTTACCACAAATAAAACATGTGTTCTTTAAGATCAGTTCTTTCTGTTGCTTCTCAGATCTAAGATCGGCAAATGTATCAATAATCACACCAAAAATTAGGTTAAGTACGATAATTATCACAACAAAGAAGAAGAGCAAATCGTAAACTACTCTAGGAACGAATAGTGACTCCTAAAAACAATATTTTTAAACCTTTATTTTTAAGACTTTCGAAAAAATTCACCTCATTACTAGGGGCTCTCAGAATATCTCCAATCCCTCCGCCATTACGCAAGCCCTGATTTAAAGTAGTGATAATGCACATCCTTAAAGAATCACAGGCTCGTTCCTTCTTTTCTTCCCCCGGGTCTATAAGCTCACAATATTCATGGGAGGCGTCTTCTTTATAAATTTTGCCAGTTAATTCAGAAATTTTCTCACACGTTTCATCTGAAAATCGCCTCAGAATTCTACCTGTTAATTTCAAATAACAAACCTCACCATCCTTCTTTTTAACGCTGACAATGAAGTCATCCCTAAAGAACATATAGCCAATAATAGAGAACATGTACACCAAAATTAGGGCTAGAACTGCGGTTAAAATTATAGAACGACCATTTCTTGTCACTGAACGAATGACATTTAATAACGTCTCCTCTCTATAGACCACGTCAAAGAGCTAAAAAAAATCAATCACGTACAAATCTACTTTATAAGTTCTTAAGTAAAATGTTCTTACCAAAAATGAATAAAAAAATGGATGTATCACTAATCCCATCATACAAAACACTAAATAAGTTAGGTGATAAACCAATTCGGCATCAGTCAATATTTGCTGATATGTCTTTGTAAGGGTGCCATGATTGCCCATAATACTGACTAGATGAATTCCCTTTAAAACAATAGTGACTGATCCTAACAACCACAAAGTGGGTTCTGGGCCTAAAGAGTAAATTAGCCTTAGTATCGTTGAAGCTACTAAAGTCCGTATTCCTGTTTCCCTAGGTAGCGTAATTACTATGGCTGACGACACTAGCATGGCAATCCATATTAGTACTGAGATTGTCGAACTTATTTCTGAAATTGTATTAATCAGAAATTTGGAGTTATTTCATTAAAAGTACTTACGCGGCATAATATCCTCGAAAGGATAGAAACAAGCTACTATGAGATTAATTAGTACGGCACAATTAAACAGAATATTACTCCATAAGGACATGTAACTGCTTACCCAAAACAGTACAGGTTGAGCTGAAATATTCATAAATTAACCACAAACCAAAAACCTTTCAAAAACACTCTTACCTCTTAACTTCTTCTGCCAGTTCATTTCATTAAACATATCATCAGTCCTTTCAAAGAAATCAGCAACTTTGGACCCTTGATCGTCCCTCTCGGCTATGTTCAGTACCCTAATTTTGGTATCCTTAGTTATGTATTCACATATTTCCGGAATAGGAAACACGATTTGCTCTAGAGTGCGGTCATGCCTGACTATTTCTATCTCTGCAGTGTGAGTATTATAGTATTCCAGTGCTTTTTGGACTTTGGGGTCCACTGCATCTGCAGGTCTCATCCAATTGGCCAGCTGTTTATGGTGTTGAGCCAATTGATGGCAGAGAATGTAAATATTGTGCCCTACATCCTTAGGTGATACCACGTCATCCACATTAGGATCATCCAAATCATCTTCATCTTCATTAGTTTCCTGATGAAATGCCTTACATGCAACTTCAACTAATTGCTTTGGATTCATATTCGATAATATCCTTTCAGCATTTTCATTATCGCCTCTGCTCTCCATTATAGCAAGAAGTAATTTTGAGGCGTTATTCTTCAACTCCAGAACCAAATCCATCCTAGATTTCCCCAAAGGGTTAATGTCGTTAAGAATTAACGCAGTTACAATATCTAAACCACTGGACTCGTGAGTGGCTATACAGTTTTGATTGTCATGGCAAGGTCCCTGGCAATATTCAGTTAAAGTTTCTAGAGTTTGATTAATCAGAGCCACGTTATTTTCGTTGATATAGAGACCCAATAAGCCTAATCCTCCAGTAGTTGAACCACAGATACAGTCCAAGAACATGAGAGTTTCAGACACTAAATTGTAGTTGGTTTTGTTGTTCTGATTCCTAAGCAAGTTCTGTAGTTTTGGATTATGGTTCTCGCAAAGTAGTTGCAGGAATCTCAAAATCGGTTGCATGATTAAAACCTTGTTTGATAACCCAGTGGGCTCATCTCTTTCACGATGTCTTTCTAATTTTTCTGCTAACAAATCCTCGAAAGCGCTGGCAGAGCTAGATATTAAATTATCATCTCCTACGACCATATTTCTATTATGAGCATAGGCTTGAGAAGTCGACTCTGCAGCTCTATTCAACTCCTCCCTTAATTCATCACTTATCAAAATCCCATTACTTTTGCCTTGCTTCTTTGAAAATTTATCTAGTTCTTTGCAATCCTGCTTATCATCATGGGCCTTTGCAGCCATATCAGAGGTATTCACGCTCACCGTAGATTTTATTTCCGATTGAGAGTCACGCATTTTATCATAAAATACCTATAGTGGATTTGTAGTTAGCTTCGGATAAATGGAAATACTAAGAACTTGCCTTGAAAAATGACTGACTCAGGTCACCCCCTAAAAGCTTGTTGAACATACTTTTCTGGATAATAGAATTTCCCCCTTCTAAAAGGGCTATTCCTAATTCAACCGCTTCTTCGAAAATAGAAGGGGAATTGACGGATTTTATTACTAGCTCTACTACCAAATCAGAGGCGCCTTCTTTGTCTAAGTGGACTTGGACATCGTGGAGAGTTTGGCCAGCTCTGCTAATTATTTTTGCTAAGAGAAGTTCACATAAAATTTCCAATAAAATTCTCAATAAAAATTTACAAAATATGGGATAATAACTGATTGAATCGTAGAAGTTGTAGCCTTAGAAAGTGATAAAAAAACAACTACAATAACATTTTTCCAATGCAATATTTGGAAATATTGCAAATCGGAATGGGGTATGCTTTTTAGGACACATGTTCATAGGAACTTCTTCTTATTACTTTCCAAGAAATTATCTCACAAAATATATTCACCTGTTATTCTCAGACATCCTGTATACAACAATCGACGTTTTTTTAGAAATAAAATTATAAATAAATATTAAAATATTACCTCCAGGTCCATGGGTTACTGTGACTTGATGAATAGCAACAGAAACACTGTCGTGAGTTTGCGTGAAATTCTTCCCAAAATACCGAGCTAAAAGGCTGTTTCGGAGTACTTCTCCCTTAAATTGAAGAAAATAGTGAAATTAAGATTTATTTATATCTAATTTTAAAGAGTTAACATCGAGAAATAGCATATAATAATAGGGGACAAATAAAAACACTTAAAGGATCACACCAAAGGGGGAAAAATACTATACCATAAGGGCTTTTGAGTCGTTTTCATTCTAAGCAGCGTTTAAAGAGAAATTTGTTATTAAGCTTAAACATTAAGTAAGTAGGAACTGACCTTTTCCCCGTAATCTGGATCAACCGCCATCATCTTGCGTAACGTCTTAAGAACTTTAACACATAACTTGTCTTCTTTCTCTTCCAGCAACTTCTCAGTATGTTTTATTAATCTGCAGACGTTTTCTCATTAAACTTCTAAATAATAAAGTAGGAAAGAACATACCTCCTTATAAACCCGCCACTTTCACACCTTTTTCTAGATTCAGTGCCATCAGGAAAAAGTAATTCAGGCCTGTATAAAACATCTACCAAAAGTGACAACTCTGATTGCACTAAAGGTTTTAATTGATCTTCCAAGAGAGAAACTATGTCTTGCAAACCTTCAATAATACTTCGGTCTAATCTCATTAGCTACAAGCAAAGGTATTTTCAATATGTTTGATGTGAAACCATGATTTATTACCGTGGACTGCGATCGTTCAATTTTTGGGGTTTTCGATGCAGTTAACCATTTGCTAGTTTGCCTAGTAAGAATACTAGCTTTGTTAAACATTGGAGTCACCTGACTTTCAAGGTCTAGGGGTATTGCAATGCCTCTATTTTTAGCTAGAATTTTTGATAATTTTAAAAGTAGAATATTTTTATGAGTGTCTTGAAATGAATCTTGAAATCAAAAAAGGCACTAACCAACTTCTGATAGCGTACGAATGCAGTTTTCAACATTAAAGCGTTGTGAGGCTGATAACCAAAGACACTGCGACACTCTGAACGCCGATTGCAGTAGCTGTACGAAAATTGGCTGTCTTGTCTGCAAAAATAAGCGATTTATGAGGAACGCAAGAGACCCACGAAACAACCAAGTCAAAGGAAACATTTCCGTTCAACCAAAAAACAAAGGGAAGTTGGAATAAGAATTATGCTATTACTCAAACAGCACACGACGTCTTTAAGACATTTAATATGCAACAATTCTAGGAAGGAACCAAAGTGTAATAGTACATTTTAGTAACATTATTATAGCTGTTAGTGTTACACCAAGGTGTTAAGTTTACACACATCAACAGTTGTTTATTTAGTTATTCAGTTCCAAACTCCAAGGACCGAACCTCAAAATAAGGACGTACTTTGTATACAAATTCATCTTATACACGCGTTGCTGTAGCATGGCGAATCTTAACAACGTCCTAGTACTATATGAGTATCTATATTCAAATCAACAAAAACAAGGTAATATAGGGCCTGATAAAATACACACAATGCCAGTCAAGTACAACTTGATTCAGCCACAACAGTTATTTACTTACATCAGAAGAAAAAGGAGTCTGTTTAAGTGGAGCGTTATTTGCAAACGGATCATACTCTTCGACGGTAGAATCAGTCCAATACACTCTCGCTTCATGCAGATGTTTCTAATAAGATATCCAAATGGAAACTTAAGTGTACACGACATTATTGAAACCGAATATTCGCTTTATTTATTTTAAAATTTAACAAAAACCGAAATTATATAGTGTGACAGTCTAAGGACAAATGAAAGAAATTCTCTTCATGAAGTACCCAAAAACAACATAGCATTGAGGCACTACCTAAGCCATAAAATTAAAATTTTAAACCCCCAATTCATGCCAAGGCAGAAGCTAAAAAGATAATGATACACTTACCTGAACTGTAGTACTCTGATCTGAAAATGGGCTTTTAAAAAAGGTGGTTATTAAATTCATGACGCAATTCGTAACGTGATTTTCCAAGGCTTTATCTGGATGCTTCCGATCGTTCGGAGCAGTAGCGATATCAGCCATATCCACCAAAAACGACTTCTCAAATAAGGTCCACATATGATTGCTTGTGTATATCTCTTTCATCTCGACCTCTGTGTCAATATAGCAGTGGTGTAAGAACCCTACGTAAGCTTCTTTAACTTCAGGAATGCAGTCCGGATGGGTCACCATAGCCACAATATCATCTAACGGCAATAAACTGTGGCACTTAATTTCAGTATAAACATTTTTCCCCATCGTGCAGCAAGCGAGCAGTTTGACAAGTTCTACGTGATATTTTAAAGGACTGCTTTCATCCATACAATGTCGTTCCGAGCGCATCATTTCAATAAAGTGGTTAAATGACGCCTTGTCATTATAAAATACCAAGACTTCTTCTCCTGCATTAATAAGCTTGAAAGAAAACAGTTGAGGACATTGAAGAAGGAAAATGATGAAAATACCTCTTGCATGACCATATCTTGGCACTTGCGTATGAACTGATTATCAGCTTTAACAATTGTTTGAAGGAATTTTAAGTACTGAACGTGACGACCATGTGTCTCTATAAATCGGACGAAGTCCTGTATTACTTTTTCGTTTTCCTCATTGCACAATGTAGGATTGTCTTGGAATATTGCACATACCGTCTGAGCTTCTCTTATCTAAGGATTCTCATATGTTATTATTACATAGGGCCGATTAATAAATTCCTACCCCAGGATTTAAAAACAAATCCAAATGTTTGTAAAGCAAAATTTGATTCTGCTGATTCCCCAAACAGAAGTTTTGCAAGAATTCATGTGCTAAGCGCATCAGTTCGTTCATCCTAATGTCTTCCTTTTCGTCATAAGGAACTTGCAATAAATCTAAAACGACCGTGTGAACTCCAACGTTCCTTAGGAGCCTCTGTTCGTGTTTCCTAGGCTTAACCAAAGGCTCTTCTTGAGTGCACAATTTATTCATTCTTATTAGAATCTGCTGTATTTTTTTGTACTCATCTGCTTGCTCCGGGTGCAAGGGTGGACCTACATCTAAATTAATAGCAGAACCTTTCTTTTCTAGTGCACTCAACATTGGTGGTTTAGGTAGAGGTGCGTCGTCTTCTTCTTCTTTATTTTTCTTGCCTGTGCCTAAATTGATATTTAAACACAAATAAACTGATCAACCAAGTTATGGCAATAAAAAAACATACCAGTTCCATGCTCGTCACTTTTTGCTTTATACACCCACAACTCAGACTTTTCAACACTCTGCCTCAATACATCCAAATCAGCTTTAATTTGCTTATAAGACTCCACATCACTATCAGATACCAACAATTGCACTTGTCTAAAAGACTGGAGGACTTCCTGTCTCTGACTGAAATGCCTGTTGAGATTGCAGTGATAAATATTGTTTTACATTCTTTTAACAAGAAAATATACCTAAAAAGCAAATGTAAAGCTCCAGAAACCAATGGGGGATAATCGTGCATTGTTAAATGTAACAGAACCCGGAGAAAGGTTCGACCCCCATGACCATCTAAATCAAGCACTGCACACTCTTCACTACTTCCAAATATGCCTTCGGCTTGGCTGCCTATGAGCTCTAAATCGATATTCTTCTGGCCCAAATTAACGTTGCCTCCACTGTTTTTCTCCGACTCATCAAATTCACGCTTAAATATGCTCAAGAGGCAGCTTATTCTGTAATCCAAACGGACGTCCAATATGAACTGAAAGTATACGTATTGCTATAATGTTCCGTGCTCTGATATTTATGCAAATACCTCTAAAATTTCTATAATTTTTAGCTTAGTGTCCATAACTAAAGGATATTCTTTATGATAAATCGACTTGGCGTGATTGCTGCTGTTTGAAGTGGCTAAAGTTCTACCACTGGGCCCTAGAGTAAGGGATGTCATCACAGCTCCCATGTCTCCAATAGTTCGAAGAACGCCTCCTTCAGCTGCAACAACATAATCAATATAAATTTTACTTAAATATTGAGTATCTGTTGGTCTGTACAAAACCTTATACCATTTAACACGATTTGACTTAATCCAAAAGTTGACAATTTTCAAAATAGGAGTGATTTTTCCAACGTTTATATATAATATATATACATAAACGTAATAAAATATCTTTGACTTCATATATTTCGAAAACCGTGATCCTTTGGATTAAGGTAAGTTGAGCTAAATCGTCGTATATCGACCTCAGGAGTTTGTAGTAGAATTTTGTACAGATGATTTAGATACATCCTGTACGTAAAGCACATAAACACATCAAAGATCTACCTTTAAGACTTTTCGTCACGTTCAGCTATTCAAATTGAAGATACTTTAAAATAACTTCTCCCTAGTTTATATTATATTAATTTGAAACTACTCACAATCAATTTCCCCAACAGGTATTCTTCCATCGACTAAATCCGACTCGGCAACACAATCCAAAATACTTAAAAGGGTTTTGGTTAGTTCAAGCAAATCAGAAAAACTATAAAAACCAAAGTATATTAATTCTCTAGCCAGTTTAACCACCTAAAATCACACGTGTATTGGCAAGAGTGAGAGTAAAAACCCAACAAAAAACAACCTCAAAAGTGAGTTTATTCTGTTCCTGATCGGCGAACGACCACATTTTGGCTACTACATTGCAAAGATAACCGCCAACAAAAGATATGGTAGAAGAAAACTTCGCACGAACTGCTTCTTTATTGGGATCAGGCATTTTGTTGCAGTCGTAACTAAAATCAAGAAACTTTCATCTGCTACTCCGATGGAATTTCCTGTCTGGTTTTAGAAAAACCACCACTACATGCATTAAAATTTCACTCCAAACAACTACTTACTCATTTATCGACATCTGCGAAGGGATTTCTGACCAAAGTCTGGCATACTTGACAGGAGTAACCGGTTCTTGAGGGTCTCTATCAACGTGTAAGTGCAGCATCAACCTGCAAAATGAGGCGCGCAAATCGAAACTGACATTTTCATCAGCCATGCACTTTAAAATCAACTCAATATCCAGGTGAGGCGACAAGTTATTTAAAGCCAAATATTGTCGGTTAAGACACATGTTGGAAAAAAGGTCCAATTGGTGTCGATAATAATCCAGAATAGCCTGATCTTCCTTACTTCCCAGTTTGGCTTTGGCACACAGATCTGTGAGTGCCATTTGTTTTTGTCCGGCATTCCATACGAGCATCACTTGGTTCTCTTCAACCACTGTTAACAACTGGTCAATACCCTCTTCAAGGAGATTTTCATCCTCCTCAGCAAATTCCTGCAACTCCACCTGCATAAGCCTGGTCTCTATTAAAATATCCGAGTTCTTTAAACTCAAGACGCTTTTGCATATCAACTCTTGCGTGACTGGTATGGCTTTCTTATTTGAAATGCACAGATCCGATAAATAATCCAAAAATCTGCTTTCCCAATTATTCATATTTTTCCTCACTAATCCCACAAAAGTTTCAATTTCTGCAGGGGTTATGTGCTTTTCTAACAATTTCCTATTGTTGTGAAGAAGAGCTGTAATGGTATCTTCGGCCAAGATGTCGTAGCCGATCTGCTTCTGCATGAAACCGAAGTGTTTTGCTATATATTCCTGATTCTTTCTGTAATCCTGCTGACTGAGCCTTAAAATACGATAGCACAAGCGAAATATGTACTTGTAAGGTGCGTGACGAGGATCGTTAAGCTCGTCTATTTTAAGAAACGCAGTTTCTCCTTTTTGCTCCAGAAAAGGCCCCTGAGAAATAAGTGAAAATACTTGTGAGATAATAAAAAGTTTACCTTACCTGCAAGATATTAAACAGTTGCTTTAAAATAACCTGTTCTCTCAAAAGCTTTTGCCGGTCCCTATTAGGATTAGTGACCACTAACTCTAAGGCTTCAGTTTTATTTTGCTCGTTTTCTAATTCGGCTACGAAATATACTATGTCTTGCAAAAGAGTAGTCAACGATCTAAAAAAATGTTCCATAAAAAAAAAAATTGCGCGTTAAATTCACAAACCTCCGCTCGCTATGAGAGATGGTTCCATTAGCCAATTTGACCGACAAAGCAGACAACAATTTACAAGCATCATTCGCAAAATCCAGATCGCGTACTTCCTCCGGCGACACAGGAATCAAGGCAAAAGCCTCCTTATCTTCTTTTCTTAATGCACATCCTACTTTCGACATAACCGGTTTCTCCTCGTCTTTATCAATAGGTATAGTGGTAGAGTGGACCCAAGTGTCCGTGAAAATATGATGCAGCCTAACGTAACTTGACTGGGGCACCAACGAGTCGGCTGGGGGTAAATTTGTGGGCCCCAGTTCGAAAAGGGAAGTGATTTCATTTCTCTCAAATGGGTGGCTAACCGGGACCAAATAGTATTTGGCATTTTCTGCAGACGTGTCAAAATCATCAGGATCTAGAGAAGCTGCCAAATATTGACCAGTGGCTAAATGCTTGAAACGGTATAAGGAATCCCAGTGGCCTGCACCTCCTCGGCAAGGATCATTTTGGACTACTTCGATTTCCCATAAAGCTGAAATTATGCCGTTTTTTGTATTCCTTAACAGTAAGAGGACAGGAGGACATTTACAAATACAAATCACAATAAATGCGAACAAAAAATTATAATGTATTTAACAATGTAAACGCAGTCAATTTTATGGTAAATTACTCCTTTGCATACACAACCCACATTTGTACATCACTCTGTATAGTAGTTATGTTCACCACAAAAAAAAAGGAATTAACACTTCAAAGATTAATGGAATACTCACCTATATGAATATTAATCATAATTTTCCTAACTTGTCTTTCAATTATATTTACATTGAAGTATCATGTTTCTCTATATGCATCAATACGTTTTTCAATCTGCCTAAACTAAAGTGTTAAAAAAATCGTTTTGTGACTTGGAATAGAAAAATTATCACTTTAGTGTAGGCATAATTATTTTATTAACCATTTTGAATCTGAACAATTAAATAATAACATTTTCGGTAAAAAATTGATTGGTTGTCACTAAATTTCTGCTGAATGCTCGTAAGTTCAGCAGTGTGCCATTAATTTACTCTTACCTTCTTCCTTCCTTATTTTTAGATGAAGAATAAAACTAATACCAACTTACAACCATCCCTATTAGGAGAAAAGGCACCAACGTAGTTTGTTTAACTAAGAAACTATAAGTCTATTAAAAAATGTTTTCTAAGCAGAAATTGAGTAAAGTTTGATCAACTATTCGTTCGGTAGCCCCACGGGCCTATGTTAAATTTTAAGAATACTTTGGAGCACGTACTCCATCTAGCTACGTTCTTTACTGCTGCTGTTCTTACTAGCTGCATTCTTGCGTCTTTTCCCTATATGTTAAGCGTATGCCATACCTTTGGTACTTCCTTGTTATTCAAGTAAAAAAAAAACCTTGACAAGTAGGTTTTTATGACACTCTCGGTGTACTCTTAAAATTGGAGATAATAATACTCATACACATTTATTTTTCACGTAAAATTACAAAATAATTTACAATCATCAAATATATGATGATCATGCTATTAAACTTTAAAAATTATATTTAAAACAACATTAAAAACAAAAACTACACATTGCTACACATGAAAAATGTATTAAAAGTATAACAATTTATCTTACCGAAAATGACCCTAACAGCATTCTCAAATCTTCTCCCTGACAACGATTTACATTCTGCAGAAAGACATTGGAAAACTTTATTCTCTAGCAGCCTGGTCCATCGCCATACCTATTCAGCCCCATACAATCTGGCACCAACTGTGCATTAATTCTAGTGTTATTGAAATATATGTTTTAGTGAGTTGTGTACCGACTTACGTTCTTCCCAACATAGCACAGACACTGATTCACATAAAGAGATGAAAAGGAAAGAATGTAGAGAATATTTCATCTTGAGAACGTCCAAAAACGCGCCTCTTGACACACTTTGAAGAACAAATGATAATTTGAAGGTGAAATAATTTATATGCACGTTCCATTTAAGTTTCTCATCCACGAATGTAGCAAGAAAACCGTTGTCCTCAAAATAGCTTACTATTTATAAAAATCATCCACTTCTCCACAACTTTATAAATAAATGGTAGCAGAGGGATGGGACAATCATTCTCGCATAAGTTGCGATCACCCTTTTGTATAAGTGAAACAATTTAATTGCTTATACTTCTTATTACTCTCACATTAATGCTAGATGTAGTACCAAAAAAACTTTTACAGATAACCTACCATTTCAGATAATTTGAATTATGTAAGTACTTACTTAACAGGGAGGATGGGCAGATCGCAAGGACTAGTTTCTAACGCATTTGGAATATCTCTTCTAATAATTTATGTTTTACACTTTTATTTAAAGAAAATGACACAAAAAATTCTATCATAACAAAAATTATCATTGCATTTGATGGATATGAAAAACAGAACAAAGACGCACTGCAGAGCATAAGAGACACAGGTCCTATTTCAACCAGGGCGTTAAGTAATTGATTTTTATTTAGTTAGATTTCAAAACTTATGAATCATGGATATGGTGAAACATGATATTACAATGAAATTATATCAGAAAATGAATGAAAATTGAAGAAAAGTTAATATTTGATAAAATGTTAAATTGGGTAAGAGTAAAAATGCAGATAAAATAATTAGAACTTAAAACGATCTTTAGCTTTATGCTAATTTCATGTGATGTCTGGTCTATTAATATACCAATTTATTTACAAGGTTACATTTCATTGTTTTCATGTAAGTAAAAAATTTTCAGACAACCGTCAATTATTCTTCTTACCTTTACTGCTAGTTGCTGCCGTGGCACTTGTACGCCCTGTGGTTCTCAAAAAAACATGGGAATGTTTCTTGTAATCATCCACAGTTAGAAATTTCTCTTGCTCTGTATGGAACAAACGCACTACATCGCCTCCTTTAAGAATATTGTCTTGGTTTTCTTTATAATCTAGGAAAAGTGTAATTTTCCATGAGGTGTTTCCATTCACCACATTTACCTAAATCGCAGTAATTTATCTAAACATTTTTTGCAAAGTAAAGGAACTTACTTCCTTGCAACCAACATTGTCAACTAATTCATGATTGGCAGCTACATGCAACAGCTGCTGACCTGGACCCACAGGGTTCAATATAACTTTATCACCTAAAACTATGTTATCTCCTGTCGATCGAAGCTTGTAAAAGGGGTGTATGTAAAACCATGAGCCTTCATTCCCATTCCCATCCAAATACACTCTAATAGCATTTTTTTCCAACAATGCTGGTAGTTTTTTGTTTACTGTTAAGTACTTGTTTGATTTGAGGTGCAACAACTGCAATATTGGTTTTGGTAAATTTGGTTTTAAGGTTAAAGCTAATATGGATGTTATATGTACCTGAACAACATTTCCATAGAGCACATTTGTCCCATTCTCTTTTTTATTTTCAGCCTCATTTTGTTTTTTTTCAATCTCTGCTGCATGCTAATTGAGGAATTTTATATGTAAAAACTTGTGTATGTTAAACTGAATTATAAAATAAAATTACTCACATGTAACCTCTTCAGTAGGCTGGTGTCAGTGTTTGACCCCATGCTTTGCTTGGCAGCCTTCCAGAATTGTTTCTGGGCAGAATACCTGTTCATGGGACATATTTTGAACAGGCAATCGCGGAATTTCTTGGGAGGGTTTAGCAGATCTCCAGCTTCAGGGCATACTACACACCTATCATCTACCAACCTATATTAATAGTACTGAAATTAATACAGCAGAAACAGACCGTGGAGTTTGGACTGATAAGAAAACTTCTTTCAGAAACAAAATTACAATTACAGTAATTGTTGTGAATCTCAGTATACTTACCCCAAAGTACTTAAAAATCCAGACACAGTTCCTTCAGCATATAAAGAGACAATATCCCCTATGTGAAGGACATTGCCACCTGTTTCCACCATGATTTCAATGGATCTATTCGGGTAGTGTTATTGGTTGCTTATTGGTTCTATAAATACAAACACAGTCTAAATTTGTTATTTGTTTAAAGAGATTAGAATGTTTATTTCCAGTTCCCTATAATATGTAAAGTGTATGTGAACTTGGAGTAGGTTTTAACAAGTCATCTTTTGAGAACGTCCATGGAAAGTAATTGTTCTAAACGTCTGCATTCCCTGCCTAGAGGAGATTATTACATTCTCTGCATGTACGGCTTTAAAAGGGTGTGATCGGAAACTTTACAGGACTTCGGGAGGCTGGAAGGAATATTATGCTAAATAAAGGTTAGGGTTTGTAGGTTACACTTACACATCTTGTTTTTAGAAAGTTTCCCATTTCGAAGCCATTTGTGTATATTCTGCGCTCTTACTTACACAATAGATAGGATAATCAATGATCACCAGAACGGTGCTATTAATTTTAAGGAGAATATGTTCGAAAACTTGTTAACTTGTTTGCATTAATTAACATATAAGTTGACACAAAACACAAAATCCGTCCCACATCTATACCCCGTGTTAAATGTTGATACACTGTCCATTGTTGCCATTCACCAGAATGTCCACCATTTGTTTAAGGCAATCTAGCTAGATCTGCAACTAAAGTTAAAAACTGGGAACGTTGGTTAATGAGTACCGCCCATCTTCAACCAACACAAATATACCTAATCAGCTGTTTAAGGCTAGGAACCATATGCAAGTCAGGATGTAGGCAACCCCACATACCCGACGCCCAGAACACGAGGGAGATTTTCAAATAGGCATCTTCCCATCCCATTAGTTAAACCGTTGTATCAGATTTAAAATAGATTGTCATTTGTTAGTAATCATATGTTACGATCCCTAACATATAAAGATACGGGGATTAGTACTAAAACTGCTACAAAAATATACAACGCCATCTGCAGGACGTCGGTAAACTACGTACACATACAGAGAGTGAATGCAATGGAACAAACTAAGCAGTACACATGCCGGAATAACATTATGGACACTTTTCATGTTAATATATTATCCAAATATAGAAAAACAAAGTAAAGAATTTGCTACTACTCGATCGCACATTTGCCTTTCTTGATCTCGACTCCCTATTTTCTGCTCTTACCTTTCCTTCTCAGTTCTCGGGGGAAATCCCAATTCAAAAGGGGATTCTCGGACGTTAGGCCATTTAGTAGCGTCGGTAGTAGTAACCTCGTTTGCCAGCACTTCATCCATAAACGGCTCTGTCAGTTTGCCCGGCATTATTTTATTGCTAACTCTAATATTATAATAGTTATGAACTATTAAATCTTCGACACATATAAACAACAGAGCGGATTGCACTAAGATTGATTGTAAAGCGCCCAATCAACAACTACGCGAACGCATACACGTAACAAGAATAACTGATAGACGACAAGTACCGGCAATAAGGGCCATTCTCGACTCTTTTAGTCTATAAAGACAACCAAGACAATTCTGCTTGCTTTACCTTTCCACCACTGTATTGAAACATTTTTAATTTTTTTTTTTTTCATTTTCATTTCGATAAAATGATATATGTATGTATATGTCGGAATAGCGTTGGACACGTTTTTTCATGTTTGAGGAAAGGTATTTTTTAATAGTTAAAGAATGAAAAGACAGACTAGCGAATTTGCTACCCCACGTCCGCTCTTCTGCCCATTATAAACTGCCTATTCTTTATATTAACTGCCTGTTCTTTGTCCATGTTGTCTTAACTTTCCCAATTCTGGTGAGTCCTTCAGAACCGTAGGAAAAGTACCTGCTAGTCCCTATTACAAAGGGACCAATAGTTTAATGTCACTCAAATAATTAGCAAACATGGCCACTTAGGAGCGTCATAGTATTAGTGACCTCGCTCGACATTGCTTTTTCTTAAGAAGGCTATCAGCCTGCCTCTCGTCTTATTGTTTCTTCTAATGTTACATTCGCAAACTTAAGAACTAATAAATCTCCGACGTATACAGGGCGATTTACAACTGAGCTATAAAATTTTAGGGCTAGGGGTGTCATGAAAAACTAAGCCGATTTTGTAAGAAAATTTTTTAGAAAATCGTTAAAATTTTTTCGGAAAAAATTGTTAAAGTTTAATCATTGTATAACAGGACGGCTGTAGTGTTTTAGGTTAACGTACGCCATGGAATTTTGTTGGATACCCTCTCAATCTTACGTGTAATTTATACATAGTTGGGACTGCCACATGTCAATAGTTGGGAGTTGAAGATATGGGTGATCCGACTTAAGGGTACTTATGTTTCACCCGAAATAGAAGAAGCGAGCTTACATGTGTAAGCAATTTTGGCATCATAAATTGTTACCCTTAAGTCGGATCACTCATGTCTTCAGCTCCCAATCATTGACACATGGGAAACCCAACTGTAAATTATACGTAAGGTTGATGAACCTAAAAGGGATTCTGCAGAAAAACGTAAATATTACAGTCGTCCAGTTATACAATGGTTAAAGTTTCACAATTTTTTCGCGGAAAATATAAGGATTTTCCAAAAAATTTTTTTACAAAATCGACTTAGCTTTCCATGACACACCTACCTTTAAAATTTTATAGATAAATTGTAAATCACCCTGTATATATGTCGTCAAAGTAGAACGGGGGAAACCCCGATTGGAAGACTTCGACCTTCCAAGTCCGACCGAAAGATTCCAATCGTCTACGTCCATCATATGTTATAAACTCGATTTGAATTTAAAAATACGCCAATCTTGCATTAAATAAAGGTAAGCCTCTATGTATTTGCTGTCGCGCTTGCCTATAATGAATGCGAGCAAAACTAGCAAATGCCTATTGCACGTTTAAGTTATAATTAATTTTTTATTAATGCATGATTAAATGATTATTAGTAATAACAAAGCAATACTTCTATTATATATGACAGAAAAAGTATACATTTTGTAGTTATTATTTTCTTAAGAGCGCGTTTCCAACATTGAAACCAATTAACGTCCGAATTGTATTATTGGCCTTAATTTTTTTAAATTACCTGTTAATACTTGAATTAAAATTAGTATTTGGTCTCTAAAACTGCGTAAAGATAGATATTAGCCATATGCTCAATATCAAACACATCGCTATTAATAAACTGCTGCAATTTTAAGGGGTTCTAGCAATGAAAGCTGAAACAATTTTAAATAAATGTTTTATTGGATAAGTAATAGGTACGCTACAAATAATAACGGGTGATCATTAAAAAAATGGCACTAGCCAGTTACTATTGACCGTCAAGCGTCCCTGGCAGTGACAATAGACCACAAATAAATTTATCAGAGACATGCCTCCGATATTTCCAGCGTTTACTTGAGGTTTTTTTAAAAATCACCCTTAATAAACTATTACATTTTCGAAGATTTTATGATCCGTAATTAAAAATAAAACCGTGATGCACTTTTGGAGCTTAACTTAAATATTTATAAGTCTACATTGTTAGTAAAATTTTATTTCATTGTCTAATAAAAAGTTTCCACAACAGTCAGGTAATGGAGAAAAACAGTTGCTCATTTACCTTACCAGCAATAATTAACAATGATTCAAATTTGAAGGAAGTAGAAAATTTGAAAATATTTTGTAACTGCTGAGCTGATATAATACAACTAACTCGATCAAAATGGTCTCAATATTATAATACTGAGCACATAATATAATACATTCAATAGTTGCTGTCTTATCTGTAGGTACGATTATTTTATTCACTAACACCTACACGAAATCGTCGGGTAAGATCTTATTAAGTGTTATTTTAAAATTATGAAAATCACACCAAATAATTATATTATCTATATAAAAATATGTTATTAAGAGCTCATTTAATTACTGCGGGATATGTATTAGAAGCCAAATATATGTACCCAATTAAATTCAGCTGGCATGGAAGATGCGAAGTAGCTAATTTTTGTATTTCATATACTGAATTGGAAACATATATCAAGCTGCTAATATTAACCTTACCTGCTATTATTAACCCAATAATAAAGCTTATATCAATCTAATGAGAAACTCATTCAATATTATATTTCACGACTCGTTTTATGGAAATAAAATAAGAGAAACTTCATCTCTAATAACGGGCAAGCAGACATCTAGAAAAATATACGCTTATTTAGAATGTGAAGTTCTTTATTGCGTTTGATTTACTTCGGCAAAAATGCTCATGCACACCCTTTTTTACGATAAGATACGACTACGAAATACGACTTGCACGATTTTAATTCAACGGCAATACTTTTCAAATTGCGTTCTAAGACTACAATTTATGTACAGAAATAATCGTCTGATTAAGGCAACGCTAATAGCGATTGCGATAGCGCTCTCGACTCTATATTGACTGGAAAACATCATGACTCATTATTACACATGTACCTGAAAAATCTCCCAGTCAACTCGTCCCAAGCGTCCTATGGAAATCACCGTAACAGTAGGTCAAAGAATGCCGACAAAAATTGAATTGGAATTGCAAACTGCTCACGAAACCCGTATCAAACTTTTGGATAAAACTGAGATAAGGAAGTATGGTTTTTGTAGCATTAATGAGTAACGGTCGAATAAACAATTAAAATTCATTAATGAATTCATTAAATGAAGTCTTTATCAGTTTGGAACCTGTATTTAGAACCAATTGAATATTACTCATAATCATTTATTCAGTTAATAAAATGGTTATGAAATTTGATGTCTAGAAATTACATAACACAGAACAATACCTCTAATTAAAAACGTGTGAATCAATTGAAAATAAATATTATTTGGCAACACAGTAACCCAATATCTCCAAAAATTACACCAGGAGGCCCAAAGATATTCCTAAACGGGTTATCACTGGCTTAAAACTTAACATACATGAGTAGTATGTATTTATATATAGCATATAAAATTGAATATCTACAATTGCCAAAAAAAAGCCTAAAAATAATAAATTATAAACGTAAAATATAATTTATATTCATTTATATATATAAATATATACATATATATACAATTATATATTTAAATGTATATAAATTAATGTTTTATAACCTATATAATATTCTTTCACAAACTGAAGGCTTAATGGCACTGGCAAAGCACTTCCGGTCTAGTTCTCTAAAGTTCCAGGCACCTGAAATCTTTGTCAGTGAAATTACTCAAATTATATAGAATTACCCTAGAAATAAGTACCCTAAATGCAGAGACAAATAAAATTTATTCAAATATGAAGAAAATCAATATAAACATGGATCCACAAAAAGCTTCGTTGCTGAGATAAGTACAGAGCATTAAAGATTACTTTAAAAAAAAAGCAAAATTGAATTGAGCTGCATTTAGTTTGACAAATTTGTATTTTGTAAAATGTGTAATTTTGTAAAAGGCGAAAGATTTGTAGTTTTGTCTTCAAACAAGACGGAAAACAAATTGACTGATCAAAAGACTGAGTGAAAGTTTGAATAATATAACCTTATGAGTTATTATGTATATCAGTCCTGTTGGTAGTTTCTTCAGACCAAGCAAAACTGACGACAAAACGTTACATTTAGACAAAACATAAAAAATAAAACTACTTTAATGCGCAATTTTATCATTAAATTCATATACTTAATAACATTTAAAAATGTCTAACCCATATGTTTATATTGATTTTCTTAATATTTGGTCAAGTTTATTTGCCTTTGTATTTGTCGATATTTATATCTACAGCATCCTGTACAATATGCTCAAAGAAAAAAATTAAATCACTTAAAAAAAGACTGTTATTCTCTCTATGGATGTAAACCAAATATACTGATTGCTAATCAAAATATATACATACATAATGATAATAAAAATTAACATAATAAACTTTATGATTGGTGTCTCTTAAGAAGTAAAGAGACTTAAATGACTTGTTTAAGATATTACAATAGCCTATTATACGGGGTGTCCCAAATCAAATGTACAGTAAGATATTAGTTATTATTACTAATCGAAAATTGAAATTTTGAACATTAATATGACATAATGAAAATAATATTTAGCTGATGTCAAATGTCATTTTATGATGGGCAGGAATTAGCACCATCGTAAATGGTTGAAACTACAAGGTATATTTTCCATTCGACATGGAAATATGCTTCAAATTATCTTGTCAACAACCTATTACACTTACTTTTTAATAACCCAATTACATATAAATCCACGTTTTACGATATTTGAACTTTTTTTCTTCCAATATACCAATTAAATTTCAAAAAGTTAATCACAATTTCTTTATTTTTGAGTATTCCTGAAAAAATAATATTAATTACCTCCTTACAGATTTATTTTTGGTAGATGCGAATTAATTTAATACATTTTTAAAATTTTACTAAGTAAATTTTTTTTATGTTATTTTTTCAATAGACATTCATGCTTAAAATTTAGTTTTTCTTAGTTGTAAATAGTAAAATTAAAAAAAAGATTAAATTAAGTTGTATCTGCCAAAAACAAATTTGTTGTCATATCAGGAATATTTCAAAAAGAAAAAAATAAACGCATTATTTTTCGAAATTTGATTTGTAAACCACAAAACGTAAATATATGGGTTTCAGGAATGATATCGGATTATGTCCATTAGATTTGGGTCATCCAATATGTAGATAAAAAAAAATCCTTTATTTTAGTGACCAAAATTGTTTTAAATTCGAGAAAAACTACCAACACCCAAGGCTAATAACCCAATGGAATGAGCCCGTTTAAATTCAAATCGCTGGGCTGGTCTTTCAAAACTTTACATCGGATTTCCAATCACGGTGTAGACAGTTTTTGACACAAGTTAAGCTTTATACTTCATAAAATAAAATGATTACTAAGGGGTTGTAGTAAATTCTTATGGTGATGTCTTGGCTTTCTGAAAACCAAGGGAGACTGGACAAATAATAAGCTATGAACTCACTAAACAAGCGACCTGTAAAAAACTCGATAAGCACACAATAAATCCCACATTATCCGACGGCTGAGGAAGTCCCATTGAGCGAGTTATCGAAATTTCGCGTAAAAGATATGACAGCCGACGTTATAACTCCATATCTTCAGCTTCATTTTCTGAGAAATCTGACATACTTGACTCACTGTCTGAACTAACATTTTCACCACTTCGGAGGGCTTCTTCTGTAGCATATTTTCTCACATATTCTATTTCCAGGATAATATTTAAAAAACATTTAAAAAATTAATAAAAATCCCTCATACCTGAAACCTTTTTCTTGTATTCTTCAGGCTTGTGAAGGTACATGGCAGCAGCATCTCCATTAAGTGGATCAATGGGATTTGGATAAGTTAATAGTTGTGGTAAAAATGACTCAAATATATTAGACAAGTCTGGAAACATAATATTATTTTTGAGTACCTACCAAATTACGTTGTATCAGAGGTTCTACTATTGCTATCTTTAAAATAGAAATATATTTAACTGATTCATAAAGAGTGCAATATTGGAACCCTCATTTGCACGCTGTATGACGAGTTTTTACCATATAAAGCTGTCCAAGCTTGGTTGATAACATCAAGACACACAGTGCCTGAAACTTCATCAATGTTGGGATGATACACCCTGTTCATAAATCCTATGCTAGGTGACTTAAATGGGTAGTGCTCAGGCAGATGAACTCTTACTTTCCAAATTCCACCTTCATAAGGAGCTAAGTAAGATAAAATTATTATGAATTTGAATTTTGAAACTGTGACTATTATGTGGTACAATACTTCGGCAAATTAATAATAATTTTTTTCCGTCGACTGAGTATTAACAAGACTGAGTTTTATTAATATTATTCTCTTAATATACACAAAATATTTCATTAATGACCTCCATTAATGTATAATACGAAAACTTAAAACTTTTTACGTAAAATATGCAAAACGAATATTAAAGTGCCTGATAGCGTAAATTTGCTACCCAGACTCATTACGGATCTACCGTTTAATAGAAACATTGCAACATTCACTTTTTTATATGCAAATAGTCAAATTTTTATAAAATGAATATAATTGCATTTCACTACAACTTAGTGATAAATGGAAATAAAAATATAATTCGCCCTATTTTTAAAAAGTATAGTTTATTTTTACGTCTTATATGAATTATGATACGTAGGTAAATACCTATTAGAATACAAACCCTTTGTAAATTAGACGACAGAATGAAATAAAATAATATTCGATACACGTTCGTTAAGTATTGTTGCTGTCGCTCGATCCTTGCTTGTTGTAATAAACCACCTTCTTAACTTGTGACGTAAATAACTATTATCTGTTGCTTTTTTACCCAAGCAGCAGGTGTAGGTATGGTATGTCAAGTGCATAATTTTGCATTTTTCGCAAGTCCACCTGTGGTTTATTAGTTATATATAATTTTTTAAAAGGGTGCCAATAAAGATGCAATTATTGGTGGAATACCAGGGTATTGAAGTTTCAAAAAAGCTCTCGATGCTTTCTGCAGAATTTCTAGAGCTAATAATCATTTAAAATTTGCGTACATTCCTAACGTTGAGGACGTAAACAATATGTCATCTCATTTAAAGCTGCAAATCTTCTGGGCGATAGTTACTATGGGACATAAATAAAAAACAACTACCACAGATTTTCAGCATTGCCTAAGATGATATGTTATTTAGACCCTTAACCCTTAACCCATCAGGTGAGATTTTTTTTCACAAACACCCACCTGGTGTCTGATAGACTACTCATTTTGCAAACAGTAAAGCAACCATTTTTTGAAAATTTATTAATGTTTTATGAATACAGGAGTAACAAACGACCCTATTTTTACATTATAAATATAAAAAAATACGTTTTATTTCTTAATGTTATAAGAATTAATAATAAAAAAAATTACTAGCTAATTTTATGAACATATTCTCAATTTTTCAAAAATGTCTAAAACTTTATTTTTATTTTTTAATATTTTAACACAAAGTTATTCAGAAAGAATTGCTTTAAAACATGTAACTCAAAAATAACATTAGATATGGAAGATTTTTTTTCCAGCAAGGGCTAAAGATCCCTTTTATTTATACATGTATTACATAATGGTTTCGAACATTATAAGCAAATTGCTTTTCTACACTATACACATAAATACTTTGTCATACGGTGCTTTATGGGTGGGCACAAATGACATTTCCTACGTTTGTCAAACTTAAGTCCTTCGTCATCTGGTGATAGATTTACATCTGATACCCCCAAAATCCTGGCAACACATCGACTCTGCCAAGGGCCAAGTCACTGATAACACTAATATAAGTGGCGAGAGAGTCATGATGTCTTAAGAGTACGCGTGAATACTTTCACCTATAGGTTCTCACGGTCATACTAAAACATCCCTTAAATTGAGCGATTTATGTGTTTTTGGTTATCTCTTAGATTCGAAATAAGTAACATGTGGTGAATTGAGTGGGTATCCAACACAATTTAAATCGCACAAATCACCATGTGTAGTCTGGCAGACTATGTTCCATACGTTTACTCTGATAATTTTTATAAAAATGGTCATAAAATAATGCCGATCGCGGGACACATAGTGGACCAATTGAAGCGAGATTAGATGTACTGACAAATTTTGGGGTAGTTTCATTAAGGATATACAGCGCGATTATTTTATTGGGAAGTCTGTGAGATACCACATGGCGGGTTAAGGGTTAATGCCAACTAATAGTTGACATGAATTTGAAGTAAATAACTGATTCATTCTAAGAGCTGTACTGAAAATATTGAGAGACTTTTTGAAACTTGAACAACTTGTTATCATCGATAAGACATTTTTCAATTTATTCTTCATAACACCCTTGAATTTAACAAGATTTCGCACTTTCCAATCATACGTTTTAGTAACACCCTTTATAAAATATGTAAGTAGTTGAATCTGTGATTTTTCATTAAGTCACAATAGCTCCACCTTTTTCAATGAGGCAACCTTTTAATCCTTTTATTTTATGGCGTATTCTGGCACCAGCATCCTTGTTTTGATATGTAATATGTGACATCTGACAACATGTAAGATTCGGCGACCACATTGGCGCATTCAATACGTACTTTTTAAACGTCGGACTTCCGAACTCAGCTTTAGTGACGTCGATGATTGCTTGCACCTGACCAATCACAAAACCTATATATGCTTCACACATTTTATATGTGTCATTTATGAAGGTTTTAATCTTTGACATGGGAGTTCTCAATCTGTGTCTTTAAAATTTAAAGTAAAAATGATTTGCAACTTTTTGGCTTTTAGCGATGCAGTCGACGGAAAATCTTGTGACTAACATCTATATTAATGAGAGATTTATAATTGTAACTTTTTCAACAGTCTCTATTGTTAATCAATGTCATTAATGGACTCACTCCTTAAAAACTATTTATAGATATTTTTGTTACATATCAAACTTTTCTGAATTTAATTGTATCACAATTCTTTCGTTCTAGGTACTTAGAAATGTGAGGTTTGAACTTGTCATGGGCATAATCTTATGATATGTTTTTAGGTTCTCCCTCAACATGCAAGATAATTTGGTCTCCAATAACAATAATAAGACAATAAATAGATACTCAATTAGCTGAAAAATGGGAGATCCACTTACTTATTAATAGATATGGTAAATGTAAACAAACTTACTTCCACGAGGTCCATAAAATTTGACGCAAAATTCATTGAGCCCCCCAAGGATCGTCACCTCGTGTTTGCTCTCAATGCTGAGAACAAAGTTAAAGAAAATTCAAAAATAAAAACAAGCATATTGTTGACGATCAGCTGTAAATGAGCAAATGCTTTAAAAATAGTCTGAGAATTGGAAATAGATGTACTCAACAACGACTCGAGACAAAGGGATTGAAAGGGGTTCAACTTGGGAGCCCACCACATCTGACAATCAGCTGACATTTCAGTGTTTACATTTTTCACAAGGCACAAAGGAAAAAAGGATACAGTTTAATAACGTCAGTGTCCATTCGTCTCTTGCCAGCACTTGGGGATGACATTTTAGATTGTCATAAAAACGTAACCATTAATTTGTTTAACGTAGAAATGATTTTGAGACGCGTAATTTAAACAATGACCCAGGAAATTACAATTTCTCGTCCTCTGCACTACACTACACCATTCGTCGCACGACACTTTCAAGTTTAGATCCACAAGCAGCGCAGGTCTTTTCCCTTGCTAAACAACTGATTTTTACTCCTTCTGATGCCATGTTGCCAAATGAATATCATCATTTTCTCAATTGGTATAAACATATTTAAAAGAACATTCATTTTATATTTTGTTATTTAACTTAAATACCTCTATGACGTTTCTCCATTACTCCAAACTTTATTTCAAACCAATTTTTTAACCTCCTGCTAAATGTGTATTATCTATAATAGCTATTCAAGTTTAGTTGCTTAAGCCCGCATTATACCAACAATTTCTTCACGAATTAATTTGCGAATTAATATATAGTTTTAGACTGACTTTTAGATAGCTAACAAGAGAAATTATAACGATATTTTTGCCAACTGTAACAATTTTGGTGGCTATCGTTATGAAATGCTTTGTCGCAACGATCACAAGCTAAGCCAGGTGGCAATAAATAATACAATTGAAGCAAATTGGCAATGATGTACAAATCTTCTTGTTCAGAGACGGACTTCGGACTTGCGCTAATTTTGACGTCACTACTAGTTGTATGCTCCAGTAGTTCTCGTTTATTTTTGAAAATCCTCCCTTGACCTGCACACATCTCCTTTATTAAAATAATTGAATTGCATTAAATGCATGAATGCGTTTTTTGAAAAAATAAATCCCATGTCCAACTTCAAGAAACCGTTGAAATATCAGGGGCACGTCTTGGATAAATTCATCTGCTACTATCTATTTGTCAGATGTTTAATGATAAACAGAAAATTGCTTAATCAACGCCCTACGTTTAGGGATCACGGTTTACTGCGCGTTTTTTTTTAATGATTCACACTCGTTCTGTTGAATATTAAAAACGATATGTGAAATATGCTAATTCAAACCTAATACAGAATACTCGTTCATATTCGATTAAGAATTCAGGTCGTAATTATTGTAATTCATTCCTCCGGGAAAAATAGGTCAAGGGATCCTTCACCTGAAACTCTGATATTCATCATTAACCCCTATGTCGCCCTCTATGAGTACAGAAAAAAAGAGATCTTTAACACACAATCGTACATTTGTTTAAATAGAAATTTGCATCGTTAGATGGCAGCAGAGTTTTAAAATGGCATGGTATCTTTTCAAAAAAGAGGTTATACATTTAAAAATTATTTTAATTTCAATATTCAAGTTGACAATATCATACATTAGATCGTAACGTTATCGACGTTTAGAGGTCATTTATGTAATAGTACACACAGCTTACTACTTGTTGAAACGATTGGTATTCAGCTCCTCTCTTAAAATGGCACCGTTAGAAGCAAGAAAAGAAGCCGCCCCTGAAACTACGACTGGTTCCACCCCAGGCGTGAATGCAGTCCTATTGGGCCCCCCTGGTTCAGGGAAGGGCACCATGGTATGTGAAAATAAATTTAATTCAAACATTTCTAATAACAGCAAATTTTCCAGGCTGCCTGGTTAAAAGATAAATTTTGTGTGTGCCATCTTTCGACAGGTGATATGTTAAGGGCTGAGATATCTTCAGGGTCAGACTTGGGCTCCAAATTGAAAAAAGTAATGGACGAAGGCAAATTAGTTAGCGACGATTTAGTGGTGAACATGATAGACAAGAACTTGGATAAAGCAGAGTGCAAAAATGGGTTTTTGCTAGATGGATTCCCAAGGACTGTTGTACAGGCTGAAAAGGTACTAATCATTATTTAACCACTAACTGCATTATCATTAGAAGTTTGCACATTTTAGCTTGATGACTTGCTAGAAAGAAGACATACCCATCTTGATGCAGTGATTGAGTTTGGAATAGATGATAATTTGCTTTTCCGCCGTATCACTGGCCGCTTAATTCATCCAGCTAGTGGCAGATCCTATCATGAAGAATTTGCTCCTCCAAAAAAGCCTATGATAGATGATCTTACTGGGGAGCCTTTAATAAGGAGATCAGATGACAATGTGGAAGCATTGAAAAAAAGATTGACAACATATCACACTCAAACTAAACCACTAGTGGACTATTACCAAATTCGGGGTATTCACTATTGTATAGATGCCTCTCAGGCAGCTAAAAATGTTTTTAAAAATATTGATAGTATTTTTATTAAGAAAGCTACTGCCAGGCTCTCTTCCAGATTATAAACAGCTGTATATTTCCACTTGTTAATTCCATTATTCAATTTGCATAGTCATGGTATTTTAATTTTTACTCCATAGTGGCGTCTGAAATATTACTTATTTTGGCAATATTTTTCTATAGTTGTATTAAGAAATACTTTTGAATGGTAATAATTATTTAATTAGACCAGATATAGAAGTTTTTCTTTAAAAGATCCCTTGATACAATTCTCAAAAACCTTAAATTACTGCCTGTCATGTTTGGCATGACATAAGGGGCAAATATTAAGCAGTTCCATTTTTCTTTGAAATGCTGGATGCTTGCACACTCTGCAGGACCAAATAGGAGCTCCCACAATAGATAAACCAGTGGCTATACAAGTGGGAAAATGAATCTTACAGCTTGTACAGGCAGTATTCCTGTGAAATTAGAGTTAGTAAGAAATTTTAAATAAATAAATCAACAATCTAATCATCAAACAATCATAGGAGATTAGTTAGATAACTTGAAAACTCTTACCAATCATCAACGCTATTTTTGCAATTGTCACACTTTATCAGCTTCTTTTTTATATTTATGGGCTCATTTTGCCTAAAAATATCCCAAGCTAGTTTACAGTACTGTGCCTTATCAAGAGATACAATCTGTAACATAAATTTACAGTTAACTATTTTCTGAACATTTCAAATAAAGAAAATGCTTCACCTCGTCCAGAGATTTCACCTTCATAAGTGCTTTGGAACAAATAGCAAATGACCTATCTAGGCAAGCAGTAAGGGACAATAAAGAATAAATGTCACATTCGGGGATAAAGTCTGTATACTCTTGCAGCTTGAAAGAAATGCACAATGCATCATGGATTTTCCCATTGTAGAGTTGATGTTGAGCCAAAATATAGTAATGGTATGCTTCAGCTCCACGCCAAGCATTTTCGTATAGCAATGGGTCATAACTAGACGTATCACCTAGCAAAAAGCTATAGCTACCATACTTGGTACTGATTTTTTATTATGTTACCTGCGTTTGTACCACTTTTATGCATTTCGACCAAGCGCGCTGCGTACACATAATGCTTTTTAATCTTAACTAGGTTTTTGTTGGGTTTCTTAGCTTCTAAGTCTGCCAACTAAAATCATATTGAAAGGTAATTTCAAAGAAAAAACATCATTGTACTACAAACCCGAAAAGCCTGCTCAGCAGCTCTCAAGTAGAATTTAGCTTGAATGTTTATTTCAATAGCTGTCATAACTTGCTTTTGATCAATTAAATGATTAGTATACTTAAGCAACAAATCTGATATTTTAGTGATATTGTATTTTTTAGCTAAGTCTATTGCAACGTCCCACCGGTTATGCAGAATGCATAAATCAATTGCAGATTTTACTTTTCCCACCTAAATTAAGAGTGATAACCAAATTTGTAATTGGCTATAGCACATAATAAGAAAACATTATAGAAGAGCGAGCAATGCTTAAGCAATCCTTAGGGCTCCTACAGATGGACAACTTGGTCGCATCATTGAGTATATAGTACCATTCGGTCACTAAAACATATCTCACTTAAATTCATTGATTTTAAATTAACCTATCCAGTCAAGTCAATCGCGCACGAATTTCCTAAAGAATAACGAATCCCAGCTTCCATTAGAAACGTCTATACATTCACACGTGCGATTCTAGTGGCATCAGTGGTATTGAGTAGTACGAATAAATACAATAATTATTATACACTTTTATTTTACTGTATTATACTGTATATATCAATATACAGAATAACCCAGATGTTAATTTTTGCATTATTAGGTGCATCGATATAAGTCAACGTTTTCATCGAAGGGGACTACGTTATAGAAAGGCAAAAAATAAATTTCTTCAGAATAAATCTTTCTGGAAAAGTATTACCATTTGGTTAAATATGTCTTATATAAAAAATAACAATTTTCAATATAATAATGATAATAATAATAATGGATTTGGCCTTTGGACTTGAACTTTGGCTTGTCTATTGGTAATAGTCACTTGCGCTAGTATCTTTTCAAAAACCTTTTTGATGCAATGCGTATGATTTAGCCTCAAATTGCCTGATTACACCTTACAATGAATATTGGATTCCGTCTATTGCAGGGAAGTCACCAGCGACAGCATCAACCTACTGTACGCCAATATAATAATAAACTAAAGAATAACAATAAAATAAGAGCAAGATCTAAAATAATATGTTTGAAAGGAGAAAAATTATTTTATAATCAACTATCAGATGAATAGAACGTCTCTCAGCGTCAAAAGAAGTAATATTCAAAAAGTACTGATATGAACTATGCGAAGCAAGTAATCATTATGTACAGGCTAAGTGGATGAAAGAAAAAATTGAAGGTTATAAACAGATCATCGCACCGAACGGATATTTCATCTCTAAATCTGAATTAGCAGCGACTATAAAAACAACATATAATTTGAAACGTCCAGGAACTAATATTTAAAATATCTGGTATAAATAATTTACACTTATCCATAAATATCTAACACGCCAAATAAATAAAATATTTAAATGCTCAAACTTCCTGCCGGCATTCGTCATAAAATTCCTCTATCTCTTACAAAATCGAAAAAAAACAGAATACTCGAAATCCTTCAAATTATAAATTTATCAAAAGAAACTCAAATAAAATATGTGTGAATAACACGGCGAAATGAGCGTTGTAAGATCGCTTTTTTTGAGTGCCAGTTTAAGCATTGCATCGGACTTTTATAATATTTCCTTATTCTATGATTATAGTCTTAAATACTTTGATATAAGCTTTAACTGCCTCCATATGAACTGCACTTGAGGCAAACATATCTCCAATTTTTTCTAAAAGAGGATCCTCCTCTGGAAGCTGTTCAACAATTATTTCCAAATTTTTCCAATCTTCCAGATGATAATAGCAATCTATGATCTTAGAGATATTCTTTGCCAATTCATAGTATTCAATAGCCGAACCCCTTAAACAGTTATCTCTTACAGGCCCGTGTGGGGAATAAAAGTAATAATGTTAAATACCAGTTATTGAAATGATAAAAATAATCCGCAGTGGAGTTGTAAGCAGTCTTTAAAAGGTAATCAGGAGCAGTAGCCCCGTTTTTCAAAATTTGAATTACCCTGAACCAATCCCCCAAAGTTTGACGTAAATTTAACGCCAAGTCGCTATAAAAAAAATAGAGAATTGAATTATATCTATTTTTTTAAAGAATTCTCTGAAAACCTTCTATCAGCCTCCATGTAAATTTTTTCAGCCTCATCGAAATTCTTAAAATACGTAGCTACACGAGCCTTTCTTATCGCATCGTTGCTAATATTCCTTAGTTTTTTAACAAACTGTACTTTTGCATAATCTTTAGCTCTCACAAAGCAGGCATCTGCATTATTCAAATTCATTTCTTTTAAAGCTGCTTCGGCTACCAGTGTCCTAAAATTTTTAATATTTTAGAAACAGCAAAATTTCTACGGGAATTTACCAGAGCCTTGGATGTCGGTTATCCTCAACGAACTGAGCTGCTTCATTGATGCCGACTTTCTCCAAAAGCTGCCTTGTATCCCTTAGACTTTTAATTTCCAGTTTTATCAAATAATCTTTGCTTGGCTTTTCAGGATTGTCAATCACTTCATCTAGTAAAACCGTTTCAACTTCTAAGTCCTGAAATTTGTTATTTTCATGCACCAAACAACCCAATCAAGAAACACCGACATTGAAGCTGCAAATATACCCTGAACAAGCGACAGGCTCCTCAGGATAAATGCCTTTAAAGATATACATTCTAGTTTTTTCCATTATAGCCAAGAGCTGAGGGTTGTCAGAAGCCCAGCACATTGCCCATACATCTTTTCTCTCCAGCTTACTTCCTTCAGTACTTGTGGATGGCCTTCCTGAACCTTCAGATATGTCTAGAATGGTCATTACTCCTGATACATCAATCACTGACAGCCTCCTAAACATAACATCTTTATTATTGAACTATGCTATAGCTCTACTAAGGTACTTCAGATTTAAATCGGAAAAATTTAACAGGCTATAGAACTCAGACACAATTTCAGGAAAAATATCTATAATTTTACACACATTTAGCCTTGATGATTTACACTTGACAAGAATATAATTACCACCTGCAATTTAGCTTCTTTTTTATGATTAAAAAATAGTTACAGATAAAGAAAAAAATGCAAATGATAAAACAGTTTTTGAATTGAATAAGGAATTTAATATTCCTGAACCGAACAGTCAGTGTCGTACCACAAAAAAATTAGATGATTAAAAGATGTCTGATCCTAGGAATATCATCAGCTTCGCATAGTTTGACGGGTCTAATGGTGAAGGTTATAAAAGTGTCCATAAACTAAAAATTTCAGAGAAATATCTGAGAAACCGTAGGAGGTAGAAACAAAAAAACTAATCAAAAATTGAAAATTTATCACTTTATATTTTAATAACGAAGCTTTGAAACATATTGGTTCATATGAACGTTTTTCTTTATTTTTGGGCGTTCGATCTTCTGTTAAAATTGTCCGAAAATCTGAATTGTCTGGCATAATACCACTTACGAAGAATTGCAATTGAGCACTATTTTATGAGGCCTGGTTGCTATTTTGTAGCGGTTAGTTAAAACAATATGAGGCAGGACATAATAGTGAATTAGCCCAGATTCTCTTCCAATTATAAGGCAGGTGTCTGTAGATGTTAGACAACAAATTGGATCAATGGTTTGATGCGTGCTCACTGTATTTTTACAGGAACTGTCAAGATCTTGAATAATTTCCACCGCTCCCGAAGGATTATCATCAATGTGATATATTCGCGATCGAGCTGCTCCCACTGAAATTTTCTCTGCATTTAAATGCTAATATCATAAACAAACCTTACCACTAATTGACTTTGGAGTTTTATAATGCCAGACTACAAAATTGTTCTTTGAAGCAGCGAAAACTTGATATGAGTTCATGGCAACTGCTAATGGTTCAATATTAATGTATTTTCCATCTACTGGAGTGCCCAAAGTATTGTATAGTATCAAGGCATATTTGCCAATATTATCTGCATCTGACTGAGTTGCAGTGATGCAGTGATCTCCGTAAGATGATATAGAATAAAGGGTGCTAACCCATCTGGTATGACACTTAAAATTTGCAAATTACAGCTTAAGTAGGAAATTGGGGATACTTAAATACCAAATTATTAGTGGTGTCCCAAAAAGTAATGCAAATCCCAGATCTTCCAGGTCTACAAGAGGTGTAGACTACAGTCTTTTTAAAATAGCACCATTTATAATCAGGACGAATATTGGCAAAATACACAAAAGAATCGACAGCTAAAGCAACTCGCAAAGAACCACCTTCCCATACACAACAAGATATTGAAGAACCTGGTACTCTCAATGTTCTCAGATGCTTGAAATTTATACTTTATTTTTAACTGTTAAAATTTAATCTCTATTTACTGAAGCTTACCTCTCCAAATGGATTATAAAATTGTACCATATTTATGCCTTTTTCCTCTGAAAACTGTTTACCACAAATAGCTAACAAAGAACCATTGTGATTCCAACTACAATGCACCACAAACATTTTAGTATCAAATAATACTGGATCTGAAATTTATTCATGTCTATGTCTCCATACATAATCAACTAAACAATTACTTACTAGAATCATTTTCACTTCTCATAAGTTGAGCTTTTCCACTCTCAAAACATATAGCCAAAGTAGGGCACATGGAATGCATGAAGCCTCCAGCTCCATTGTACCAATCAATCCCCACAATTGGTATGGAATCATATTGGATATCATGGCAAAAAATAGTCAATTTCATAACAAAATTTCCTTGATTATCATATAAATGAAGTTGGCCAGTTTTCAAGGCAAATAAGAGAAGCTTTCCATCTGGAGACCACTGAACCCCACAAAGAGGAACATGTTTCAACTCCTTGCCCCAAATTCTATTACCTCCCACACAACCCACAATTACTGCCCCATCTTCATAGATTATGCAAATTTTTTGTCCGTCGCTACTCCAGTCCATGCCTACCACTGTTGACTTCTTGCGGTTATTAATCATTTCTTCATACCATGCCCCCTAATTTATTATATAAGTATACAAATTAATTATTGAAATAACTTTAAGGCACCTTATAAAGCATCCACACAATAATGACTCCATGAGAGTCACTTGTGGTAAGCTTTTTGTGGGGCTCATTCCAAGTTAGAACTCTAATAGTATCAGTATGGCCTTCAAGTGTTTGATTCATCGACAAATTACTTGTTGCAGCAAGCTTCCTACTCTTTAGGCCACTATCAGAACCTTTAGTAAGTGTCTATTATATTTTGAAATTGAGTACCCTTAAAAATTTACCTGAATCCAGTTTAAGAACTTTCAAAAGTCCATTGTCCCCGCCGACTGCTATGTAGCCATCATTTTTGTTCCAGTCCAGGGAATATATTCTTGTGTTATTGGGGATTGCAATCTGTCAAGGAGAAATTGGCGAGTTTTATGAAATATTGGAGTATTAAATTACCTTTTTGCTTAGATATAAGAACATTTTGTGGTATTTTATCTTGTGGGTTTTGAAGATTTAATTTCAGTACGTTTATTTATGTTGATGTTGACTTGTTGCCATGGCAATGACCTGATGTGTCAATTTCAAACGTGGCTGATAAATTCTCACCTTATTTTAAAGATGGCTTGTTAATGAAATGACGTCATAAGATTATGAATTCAAAATTGTAAAACGAGAATCTATATAATACTAACTCGTCAAGTTTAAAATGTAATAGTATTCATTACATGAACGAACATTCTTTGCTAGTAAAATATAATTTATATATTTGAGGAGCCATAACCTATTATTTAATTAAGTCTTATTATTACGAAGTACTAGTATTACGTCTTTTCAGAAAATGCCGTATTTTCATCGCGCATTCACATTTTAAGTCCTTACATGAATAAACTATTAAAAGATTTAACAATATTTCAATCACGTTTTAGCTAAAAGAAAATAAAATTCAGAAAATATATAAATTTAAAAAAATCAGACAATCTCATTTATATCTACCTATACTTATGTAGAATAAATTTCAATATAAAAACTTGTTACTACGCGTAGCCTACCTTACTATGGTCCTTATCGTTTGATGAGAAATAAATCTATAGTAATTTTAATTATTACAGTAAATCTAAAACAATAAAAACTCATCTTAATATAGCTAATTAGGTCAACTTTTTCATCTCATTATTGTATAGAGAGTTAATATTAACTTGAACACAAAAATTCATTTTTGGCACCTCAGTCCCTGTCAGACTTGAGAAGTTAGGTCCATCTTGGTGTATTTATTTTCTGTGCGCTTGCAGAGAAGCATTTGGCAAATATAGAGGCAGTTAGAACCATAGCAAATGGCTGCTAATATTAAAACACCCAACACGATTATGGCAGCAGTCTTCCAGTTCGCTGTAGTCTGAGCTTTCAAAGGCGCGGGATTATAGTCTGAAATTTTATATCCATAAAATTTATCGTTATAAACATTTTTATGATCTTAAACAATAACAAAATGTACATATGTTTCATATGAAGTGTATACCCATGGGCAATTAATGATAAAATGTAAATTTCACATGTCATAATAAGGCGGTAAAAGTATCGGTACTACCAATTTACAGGCAGTAGCAATATCCTCTTAGGTTTTCTAAGATTTCCAAGATTGAACCACTCTGTACACCTACATATGTATAAACATCATCAGATATGCTCATAAATGCCACGTATTCGTAATTTAATCTAGGAAGGAAATGCTAGAGAGTCTGTTCCCACAATAATCCTGAGTTGAAGGGATTACTCATGAGAATTCAAAGAAAATTTAGAAATCGGTAAAATTAGCGGGCATAGATATACGGGATATAACATAATTAATGTTTAGATTATACTCATTATCTTATAGGAAGTGCTAACTTGATAAAATGCCGCTTGTTTGAAACAGAGTTAGTCAAAATAATATCTCAACAAAGGAGACAGAATTGTTACATGTTTGCCTAGCAAATAAACACTAACAAAAACCTGCTAATAAATTAATGGGTGTGTATTGTGTGATAATGGAAAAATTGGCAAAATTTCCTGCTACAGTCACAGTTCAATTAGCTAAATAATTCTGATACTTAGTGTTTTTAAATAATAGCAATATATGCTATGAAATTATATTATATTAAATACATATTTACACATTTCAAATTGGATAAAGTTCATATATTACTGGTAAACGCGTATATCTATTGCAGGTATTGAAATGCATAAAATTATTGTCAGTTAATGCTGAATATTTCAAAAAAAACCCTAAGTGGTTAAGTATACCTACATACATTAAAAAATCTTTTCTTACCCCTTTCATTATAATTGTAGTAGCCTCTTCTTTGAAGCAACACTTCGAGGGGAAAGAGTCCTAAGAAGCCTGAAAGAAGCATTATTAATTAAGGCTCTTTCCACCACTTGTTGAATTAAAAATGCGAAATCTGCACTTACATATAAAGAAAATAAACGTTTTATTCTGTTTTAGCATTTTCTTGTCACTCAGCAAAGCCCCTGTAGGTACTAATGCTAACTACCGATGAGAACGATATGTGTGCAGTCACCGTTTAATGCCCACCAAACTGAAAAATGTAAATCATGTATGACTCGTTTTACGGCTCTATTCATTCTGACCCTCCGTCCGTATACACCGGATACTTTACACTTAGACAGGACTGTATGTTCGAATTTAAAGTATCTGAACTATGCGCCTCGGAATTTCAACCTGCGCCTCTTCCCTTGCTGTATTGTGTGTTGTCTACATCAGAGCCGACTATAACTATCATTAGCGAGCATGTTGCCGAATCTATGTGCTCATTAGAAGTTTTCGTATTAATGTATTATTTCATATAATTATTAATTTGAATTTATAGAGGGTGATTCCAAAGATGGAAAAATCCTTTTACCCCGAAAATAAGATTTTAAAAGAATACATTTTTTTTCTTGGGATTTTTACTAAACATCAATACGGAAATACAGAAAGTGGTATTTAAAATATGAAACTTCGATGGAATCGCTTAAGACAATCTAAATAAATTTTGTAAATGTTAATAACTACAGGGGACGCACCAATAAAAAATATACTTGTAGGTCCACCAGAGGCACGCGTGCTAGTGGGTCACTAAAGAGAAAACGTTACACCGCTGATTTCTAGACAAATAAAAATAAATTCTAATACATATATTTTTATTTAAATTAACCCCGAAACACTTCGTATTGCCGTTAGTATTGATATCTCGGATTGATTTAGATGCCACGAGAAAAAATGCTTATTTTGAAAATCTTTTTTGCCGTTAGAAACATTTCCCTAACTTTGGAATGAGCCTGTGCTCTGGAATTGAAATTTAGAATAATGTATGGTTATATGATTTGTCTAGCCAAGCTCCTTAGAGTTGTTTAATAGGAGATACATTTCATTATTTTGAAATTAATCCGATATTCTCAAAGATGTTTTTATTAAACGAGTATTCTCATTTTAATCTGTTAATTCAGATTAAGCAGAAATTTGGCAATGCTCCATAACCGGCAGTGGCGGAAGGGAACCCGAACCTATAATTATTAAACAATTTATGTATGGGAATAGAAATTATTCATTCTACATATAAAATAAATATACCTTCCTGTAGTTTTGAACTAATAAAAATTATTAAAACTTAAATTACATTGTTCCTAAATTCTGACGATTTTCCCGCACAAAAGTTTCATTTTTATTCCCATACTGTGTGCCGCCCCTGCATGTGGTAGATTTCCTCTCTTCTTCAATTGTGTCATCTGTCATTACGTCATTCATTAATCAACCAATAACAGACAACCACGAAAATTATCTTGCGGTGGATAGGGGAGAAAAAGAGTCGAGAAAACCGGCCTGCATTCATCGTCAATAAATTATTAAAAAATTGAATTTCTGAAGAGACACGCACATCTAAACTCCCGGAATTGCCTGTTACTGCCAGCATAATGATTAGAGTTCTTTGTAAGTTATCAAAATCAAACTAATGTGCCGAGTCATTACGAATTTTTTTCTTGTGTAGGAGTAAACAACCTTTGTTTTGCAATGTTTTACAGGTTTAATCTTATTTGCTGCCGACTCCTGGGCCCTCTACCCTTCACGGAGTAATGTGGTAGAGCTAACCCCCAGCAACTTTGATAGCCAAGTTATCAGAGGAGATGAAATATGGATTGTGGAATTTTTCGCCCCTTGGTGTGGCCATTGCCAAAGTCTGGTTCCAGAATATACTAAAGCTGCAAATGCCTTGAAGGTGACTTCTGTACCATAAAGCTCCCAATAGTTTTATATCTTTAATGAATTTGTAGGGGATAATAAAAGTGGGAGCTGTAAATGCTGATGAACATAAGGGACTTGCTGGCCAATATGAGGTCAGAGGTTTCCCAACTATCAAGATATTTGGTGTTAACAAAAACAAGCCTGAAGATTACCAAGGGAGCCGTACAGCTGATGCCATTGTTAATGCTGGGTTAAGTGCAGCAAAAGCTAAAGCAAAAGCTACTTTAGGAGGTGGAAGTGGTGGATCATCAGGTGGATCTTCTAGCGTAAGCTTTCCTCATATTTTTTAAAATAACAACTAAAGTTTTTTATATAGGGTTCTAGCAATGATGTAATAGAACTAACTGATAGCAACTTTGACAAATTAGTACTACAGTCAGATGATCTGTGGTTAGTTGAATTCTTTGCTCCATGGTGTGGCCACTGCAAAAACTTGGCTCCACACTGGGCTAAAGCTGCCACAGAACTCAAAGGCAAAGTAAAACTTGGAGCTTTAGATGCTACAGTGCACAAAGAAAAAGCTAGCCTCTATCAAATTCAAGGCTATCCAACTATTAAATTCTTTGGCTCTGGTCTGAAATCATCTGCAGAAGAATATGATGGAGGAAGGACTTCCAGTGAAATTGTACAATGGGCATTGGATAAATTAGCAGACAGTATTTCAGCTCCTGAAGTTACTCAAGTTATATCTCAAGAACAATTTAAAGAACAGTGTGAACAGAAGCCATTATGTGTGGTGGCTGTCTTGCCTCATATTCTTGATTGTCAATCTGAATGTCGAAATGAATATATTAAGATTTTGACTGAATTGGGAGAGAAATTCAAGAAGAAGCTGTGGGGTTGGATTTGGGCTGAAGCTGGGGCACAAGTAGAATTGGAGAATGCTGTTGATATTGGAGGATTTGGCTACCCTGCTATGGCTGTGATCAATCCCAAGAAGATGAAGTACTCAATATTGAGGGGCTCCTTTTCCAAGGATGGAATTTATGAGTTTTTGAGGTGAGTTTCTTTAGCCAACAATGTTTATGTTGTAGAGCACAAGAAACTAACAAAAATATTTACTAAACTTTTTAATCAAACTAATAGTTTCTGAAATATTTTCAATTAAAAAATTTTACAAACTTAAGCAATTTGCCAATGCAATTTAGAGTATACAGAAATGACGACTTTTTTCCCATTTAATCGATTTTTCAACTTTCATCATTTCTACTCATCATTCAAGAGTAACATTTTAGTAAGTAGGAACCGTACAGTTGAATCGCCGATACAAATTGATTTTCGATGTGTGAAGTTGCTAAAGTGTTATTTTATAATTACCTATCAGGTAGTATAGTACCCTTTTCTATCATTTCTATTAGTTGAGTAGAAAAGGGTATTAAGGTAAATGACTTGACGCCCAATGCTAATTATCTTGATTTTCTGATTATTTACGCTGATCTTGCACTTTTTACTAACTCTAAATAACAGATCATGTTGGGACCAGAAAAAAGTTTCGACGAGAAGATCGATTTTATATATATAGAACATTCATAACGAATAAAATACCAATAAAGTATTTAACTCTTTAGTTGTCCATTTTCTTTGCATGTTTGTTCTATTCGTTGCTGCCACCATACTTTTGAATTTGAGAATTTTATCGCCAACGTATTGTTCAAAGTCTTCGAGAGTCCGCAATTCAAAGTCTACAATTTTATACTTTTGTTGGTAAAGGAAGTTTTTGTATGGGTATGTTATTACCAATTGATCTATTATTATTTATGAGATGTCCCGATGTCCCAATATTATAACTTTTATTAAGTCTTTGTTTGTCTCCCACGACAAGGAGCGAGAGTGAACATTGTCACAACGCGTGTTGTATTAATATGAATAACGACTGGGATTCTTAGTTTTAAAGATTCTCTTCAATTCTAGCGTAATATCTCGTAGAAGAATCACCATCTACAGCTATCACCACAAATTCACTATCGTCTTGGTTAGTTTAATTGGAGTGATTTGCATGTGATTCGTAAAGGTCTTTTTCGAGTTCTATTTCTGTTAAGGCTATGACAAATGGATTATCTGTTTAAGTTTTAAATACGTCATGTAATACCTATTTCGTTTAAAAGCTATGTAACTAAAAATGTATTTTCAAATGTTCATAAAAAAAATAAACTAAACTTGCAAAAACTAATTATCAAATTATCAAAGATAATACCAAAAAAATATTGACAAAAAATATAAAATGTTAATTTCGAAGGATTACTTACGTCCTGAGCGGGAATAGTCTGCTATTTTCACACGTGGGCTAGATAAATATATGCGCTAATCAAGCAATTTCTATGGTGAGCATATTGCCACTCGAAAGTGCAAAAAAACAGTTTCCGTTTCGTATTTATTTTTTTTAATTAAAAAAGATAACACAATGAGAATACCCATTCTCTTATGTTATATGTATATGACACAAGGACGTGAAACTTTGGTAAATATGCAGGAGGTTTTAAATCACCCTGTAGGGAATTTTTTTTAGGATTCTGAGTCTAAAAAACATTGTTTAAACTGATAACATAAATTACAATTCAAACCGTCTTTGAATATGTTTTTATATTTAAAAGTTATGTCTTTAAAGTTAAACTAAAAATTAGTATTGTGCGGTTAATTTACTAGCAGTTTATTATCGGTAATTGGTAATCTGACAATAATATTCGCCCTTAGTATCATTAAATTTACGCGTTTTTAGTAGTGACAGAACTTAATTAAATACATTTTTACAGAGATTTATCTTACGGCAAAGGCAATACTGCTCCAGTGAAAGGACAAGCTATTCCCACAATAGTAGCTACAGAGCCTTGGGATGGAAAGGATGAAGAGTTGCCCTTAGAAGAAGATATTGATCTCTCAGATATTGATTTAGATGATAGTAGTAAGGATGAATTGTAAATGAGACCCAAAAGACTTACTAGAAATACTTTAACTTCCTAGTGTGTATGTAAGATAATGTGTTAATTATTTTTGAAAAATCATATAAGTATAGGGTATTTCAAAGTTCGCGCCTTATTTTTTGGGTAAAGAAGTGGAAATAAATTGAAGGTTCGATTGGGAGGTCTCAAAGAAAGACCGCTTCATCAATTGAGAACTCCATTTTTATAACGAATAATTTATCTTTATTATGCAAAATGGCTTATTTATTTTAAGGTATAATTTTTGCTTTTGAGGAAAATACACTTTTACTAGTGTTGATATAGCGATATTATTGGTAATAATAATTATTTTTTGACTTGAGGCCCATGTTATTACATGTCTAAATTTACTTTATATATGAAGCCGAATCAAAAAATTACAAGCTGTGAACAATGTTTAATTAACGGTCTTAAGCCATTATTGTATGTATCTACATACATCACAGTAACTTAGCTGTGTAAAAGATTCAGTAAAAGTCGCAAAAAGAACAACTTCCAATGTTGGTAGAGCTGTCTGGCAGAACATCTACAATTTGAAAAAAAAAGCGAAGCTGTTTCGAAGCTTTGAAACGAATTCTTTTTACCGTTTCTTCACACATAACGTGAGAAGCGAAGTTTGAAACGCCCTGAATATTTAAAAAATATATATTAAATCTAGAACTGTATTACGATTTCCATTTAAACTCCATAACTTTTGTAATATTTATTTGTTAATAAATGTTCGTTTTTCTAAACATACCGTCATCTAGGGTTAGTGTGATAATGTTGTGCAATTTTTATAAAATACACATCAAATATTTTTTTTCTGAAATAGCCTCCATATTAACCTCGCAGAAAGCTTTAATAAGAACGAAAATAAAAGTCTAAGGCAGAGTAAATCGGTATCATTATTGTTACGTGCTGCTAAAATACCATTATTTACTCCATTAATATATATTTCCTAAACACCATTTCTCTAAGAAAAATATTCTGCCGCTTTTTACGTAAGTTTCCCAAAACATAATCCCATACTTACCTTACACGAGACTGCACAAAAGCATGATAGACAGATAGGACAGCCCCACAAAGCCTGTAATAATTCTGAGAGCAAAGCGGTAGTACCTCATAACACCCCCACCCAATAAGGTAAGCTTTTCATCTAAGTGCACTCCCAGAAATGATATACGTACTCTAAACAGTTCCGATTTAAAAACTAATATTCATCACTCTCTCCACGAACCTCAAACTTGTTGTAGGAGGAGTTATCCAAAAGTTGAGTAAAAACAGGAGAAAAGCTTATTATTGTAAGACATTTTTTCTTATTAGTTCTTCCATGACATATTTAATTAAAATAGGTATTATAGAGGTAATGAATGTTTCAATTTGCATCACCAAGCGTTTTACGTATTTTTTAAAAATCGGAAAAATTTTAAACGACCAATTTAGATTGCGGCTCAGAATTAATTTTAATAGCTTTGGTAGAACAACTTAATTTCAGATAAAAAAAGATCTCGATATATCTGAAGAAGCAACAAACTAACATTAGTAAGTGTTTCCAATGTTTCCTCTGTAATAAAGTCTTACGAAACACCTGCCATGATATGAGGGAGGAAAAAACATTGCAAAAGACGTAAATCCGTACCTTTTTATTTGGTATGATATTTTAAAGTTGGAAGGTACCATGTAAAAAATGAAATAACATAGAAAAAATAACTTGCATATTCATCTCGAAAATAAAAATTATCAATTTCTGTTAAAGTTTAAGATGATGTGTAGAGAAACTTTTAGATATATAATGTTATAATTAATAGAAAATTGTAAAAATAGTATGTAAAAAAGCAAAAAAATAGGTTGCTATCTGTTTTTGCATTAAATGGCCTTTTCACGCATCAAAAACCCTATTTTTGCTTAGATCATATCGTTGCTAACACCATGTGAGCAGTATAACATTGATTCATCGTCGTGGTTTAATGACAAAATTAATTATTTGATGAAAATTGTTAAAATTCCCCAGTTTAAAAAGTTTTATATTTCTCACCCTAGTCGCCGGTAACCCAAAACAGACTCCCACCAAAGCAATTTTCCAAAAATTATATCAAAACTTTTATGTGATCAAAGTAACTTGAAGTGACGGGGTTTGCAATTGTATTTTCAAGATTCTTTCCAATGCATGGGTTTTAAGGGTGAGATAATGAAATATAAAATAACCCTCTATCCCAATAGTACATAAAGGCGTTATTGTCTATGCATCAAATGCGGCTACAGAGCTTTGCGTCTGCGCATTTAAGATCAAGGTCAATAGTTTATGGTCAGAAAATTGTCCTCAAAATGTTCATTTGGTACCTGTTAAGACTTAAAAAAAACACTACTAAAATGCCATGAATTTACTATACCATTAATATGATTTAGTATTATGCGCAGCATATAAAAACAAATACGGTATTTTTTTTAATTAAGAACGTCATTAGGTGCAAAAATTTTCGGTCAAGGTTCTAAATCTAAGCGTGTTGCACTGTATTCAGCAAATAGAACATTGTGAAGAAACATGAGCGGCGCGACACATTCACTTTCCAATTAAATTCTCAATCAAGGTCAACTGCGTGCAGATAATCAGTATCAGACGCACCATACATTCCGATTTTCCGCACATGCGCGAGCCTTCTGCCATTTCGTATACAAAAAAAACTGAATCAACTTATATGACTTTGAGGAAGTTCGTAGAACTAAGATACGTCCTTCAGAAATGACATACATTAGCTATGACTATGAGATAAACTGCGTAAAAACTGTCAAATAAAAACTGCGTCGAAACGAAAAACTGCAGGTTACGTAAGGTAAAATGTAAAGGCAAATATAAAGCGCAGCCGCGGCCGCTATCTTGTGGTGGCTGGCACATGGTTCACAGAAGTAGTAATGACAAAGGGAACAGTGGAACCGTTTGAGTTGATGATTTGCTATTATGAGTTTTTGGAAATATAAAAGTAACAACCTACAATTCAAATTCTTTAAATTAATAGATAATAGGTACAGAAGCTTTATGCGCTGGTGTCGTAATGTCTGTATTAGCATACGACAGCTGGTTGATTATTCGAAATATGCAACGTAAGCAAGGCTACTGTAAAAAAACTGACAAATTATTAAACCGGTTTGACGTTTTATTTAAAAGGCTACAAAAGTAGAACTTCCTGTTTAACTGATACGAGTGCAATTTGAGGTTTCCCGTGAGTTAAAGAGAAAAAATATTCAGAAATATCCTTGAACAGTTAGACCTTGGAAACGGTGTAACTAGCCTCGCATTGGGAGTGGTTACGTCATCATATTGTGTGTCGTCACAATTGTAACTGCAAATGGAGCGTTCGGATTGGTGGAAAAATGATTTCCGCGGCCATCTTCTAATGGTCATGTGAAAGGTGGTTCAAAAGAGGGGTGAAGGACCTCGGGAGGAGGCTAGCGAAATGTTCCCGTACACCGACACCGACCGAGCCGATGTAGTAGCGCCGCGTCCGATCGTTGTCGATCGTAAAAACGTTCAGTTGTATGACAGGGACGGAACGCGCTGACTTCCAAAAAAACCTTTTTTATCGAAATACTTCGAGTAAATGTGTGTAAATAAGGTGAAGACCACCAGGCAGAAAGTGTCTGTTAAAGTGTTAGGCCCTTAGACAAACTGTTGCAAAGAAATTAACAAAATTAAATTCGGTACAACGTCAAGTGTTCCCGATGATGGCGCTATGGCCGCTAACAAGTTTAGTAAGGAATAAATCCGCCTTAACCTCATTTTAAACTTTTGTAAACAAGCAGAAAACTTAAAACAACCCCTAGAGAAGGGGATCAGCCCTTTAGCTTTACGAAAGTATCTCATATACCTGCATTCTGTAAACCGAAACATGGGAAATGAGTGTTTGTTGACGAAACCGCCAAAATCATTTCTTGACTATTAGTCCTAAGAAAAGACTATCGCAATGAATAATCATGCAAAAAGCAATTCTAGTAACTTGTCTGGCGGTAGTTCATCAAACAATTTCATTAATAGTAATAATAGTGTTAAGCAAGAAAAGCAGGATGATCCAGAGATTAGAGAGCTGGCTGCTAAGTTTGTCGAAGCTAACAAGGCTAAAATGGCAGTACCTCAGAGAAATAACCAACCCACTGTACAAAGCATGAATATATTCAGTTTTTTGACTGACAAATCCAAGGTGAAAATGCCAGGGCAGTCCAATTCCACTGAGGAGAGTAGGAACATTGATGAAGAATCTACTAAAGGTAGATTTGGATGGACCTCAATGGGGAAAGTTAATATTCCGTATATAATTCGTTCTGGTGAAAACTATTGTGCAGTCCGGATGGTGGAAATGAAAGTTCTCAGCAAGTGGTTAAACTATTTGCATCAAGACCTTTATAATTGTACCAATATCCGAAGTTACTACATAACAGAAGCTGAGGCTCGCCTATTGAATGAAATTAATTTTAAACATTGTGACTATCAGTTTGGTAGGGAACAGTTTACATCCAGAGACTTAATTGTAAGACTTTCAGATGCAAATGAATTTTACCAATTCTTAGGACATTGTTATCATAAGTTAGTGAATACCTTAGAACCAGAAATGCCTAATAGGTGTGGTTTTATTCGAATTAATAGGGAATCTGTAGTGCCCTATACCATATATAATGACCAAAAATATGTGCCCCTCTTTTATTTTGAAGGAGAGACAGATAACTTAAAGCAGAAAGCTGACAAACTGGAAGGCTGGGATCTTTCATATTTAAAGTTTTGTTGTAAAGTGCAGGGGATTAGAAATGAACTTTTTGCACATGACTCTTGTTCAGTGATAAGTTTAAATGACATTAAGAACTATTTTCCTCCTGGGACAGTTTTTGAAGACTATTGGCCAAAAAAGAACTTGGACTCTTCACAATTGTTAATAACCGGTAAAGCAAATTTACCACAAAATGTTCATTGGACCAGACAACCTGCAGCTCCCCCTATCCCAACACACCCACCTCCTAGCCCAAAACCAGCCACTCAGGCTAAAGCAGCCACTAATGGCCCTTTGCATAATGTCCACATCTATTCCAATAACTATGGCATAACTGGTGGACAACCGCCATACCATGCCACTCAACCTAGGGCTGCGAGTTCAGCAGTTCGAGCTACTTACCCAGGTTCTACCAGGAATGTGAGGCCTACTGCAGGATACTATGGAAATATGGCTCAAGCACCACCACCATTGGTTCGAACTGCCACGTAAGTAGTTTTATGCATTTGCTTGTTAGATATGAAATTTATGATGGTGGGTAAAGCTGACATTTGCATGTTACTTTAGAATCTAATATTAGAGTAAAAAGGTAATATGCCAATTATTGACACCTTTCTAATATTTGTTACATTTTACAAGCTGGTAATTTTTTAAAAAACCTAAATCATAATCTTTCATGTTTCTTTGGCAATTCTTCCCTCATCATTTTGCAACGCCGCATCATCTACCATATTTTCATCAACTATTGATTATAGTACACATGAATTTGTTTACACCATGCCAATGCCATCCATTATTGACCATATTTGGGTACCAATCATTATTTAGATCAGTTATGATGTTACAAACCAATTGCATGACAAGAATATCATAAAAACAAGGAAATGAAAAACTAAGAAAAATTAGAAAAAAAAGAAAAAATTGTAACATAAGATATAAAAAAGCAGATTTTCTAAACATGGTCTATTTTACTTCAAAATCAACTTATAGTATTTGCAGAATCTTTGAAAGCATGTAGCACTATGTTTTAACAATGTATTTTACTTGTGTATTTTCTTTAAAGATTTGCTTTTTAATTTTTTTTATAATCTTAACCTATGTCAATTATTGGGTGTCAATAATTGAACATATACTATTTTTCATTGACAATAATTTGTTTACACTTATTTAAAAATATTAATCGTGCTATTTATACATTATTGAGCCTTTTTCTTGTTTGAGACTACTCCAGGAATTTGTAAAGTGAATATAATTAATTGCAACACTGCCAGCTCACAAATAACATAAAACAAATGTACATATAGTCCAGTAGAGAGTCAATAACTGGCAAACTACCTTATATGATAATGAAGGTTTTTTTTGAGGTTTTTGATACCTAAATTTTGAACCTCTGATTTATTTCTCTTCAAATGTTTTTCCTACCTAAATGTGGATTCTGTAGTACCAACATAACCTGTAGAATATTAGTGAGGGGTAAACCACAGATCCAAATTCTGTGCAATAATTGCAGAATTGCTGAGTAGGTAACTTTTTTCCTACACTTACCGTATTGCTTCAACAATTTGGTTTTGTATTATCTTCAGTAAATAAGTATTGACTATATTATTTGGTATTTAACTATTTGGTAATTATATCATTAAATTGAACTTCTCTTGTGAGGAATTTTATAAATTTAAGGAATTTGAACGTCTTAAGTTTCAGTTTTATTTTGATAAAAAGTGATATGGAAGTTTCCTTATTGTATTGTATTGTATTGTATTGAATAAACTGGTGACAGTCCTCTAGTGCAACATAAGGGCAATTGAGGCCCACACAATGCATGGTACTCATTGTCTGTTACTAGTCTTTCTAGTAAGTATAGATTTTTTGCAACCTTAACCACCTTTCCGAGGGATGCCCTTTTTTTACAATTTATAGCACAATTACTGCTCCCACACATATAAAATCTTTGACAATTGTCAGACATTTTTACAAAAGGTGCTTCATAATCATTTTCTTCTCAAGACATAGCCGCATTCCAATTAATGTACAATGCACATTCTCTGCAAGTAATCCAAAAGCAGACTGTGTCATGTGTAAATCCCAATGGCAGTTCTTATTTATGGTCTGCTAAACTGTATAAGGGATTGTGAGCTTTGATAGTTCTGTCAGGAACTTATTGGAGTCTGTCATACCTAGTAGGGTGTTCCAGTGCTCCTGGAATATTAGCTCCCCGCATCTCTGGAGCTTCCCTTTTGACAAACAGTGGAATATCCCCAATACTGGTTCTGATTCTATAAAGCATCATATGTTGATCCATATTGCACATATTTCAATTGAATTTGTTTCGTTGAGGGTTTCCCAGGGATGAAAGATAAATGACTTAGTCCTAATACAGTAAGAATATCGTTGACGAGGGACTTATTTTTACAGTGTGACTACAAAGTTAGGGGAACTATATTAAGTAGAACCAATTTCCATAATTCCACAAACCATTAAGGGTCATTAGGTTTTCTTTTTCATACCAGTTGTATTCTACATCCAGCATCTTCCGGATGGTGCTGGAGATGAGAGGAATCAGAATCATCAGAATGGCCAATAGGTTGTCCATGAGCAGTAACCATCGGAGAGGGAATAAAATCCCACCCTGCTGATAATCCCTCATAGCCCTAAATTTAACTGTATCTCCATATAAAGTAGTTGTAATCATTTTCTATTCCAATGTGTTATTAACATAGCGGTTGTTGTTTTAATTCCTTGTGCTCTGACCAAGAAGCTTCTCACTGCTAAGTCCTTCAAGTTCAGAAATTGACTGATATTTGCTGTGAGATTATTTTGTTGAGTGCCAATTCTTCCGATATGACGAATTCCTAATGTTGCCTGAACTTAACAATGAATATATTTACATAGTATTAATTGCATTAATTGATTGACATTGCTAAAATATATGTTTTTTTGTAACGTCTTGTATATTTTTGTTTCTCTTCTTTTTATGTTGCTTTGGTATAGCCCACGCTTTACAGGGAACTCGCACCAGTGTGCTTATTTCTTGTGAACGGTTGCCACCATCTTGGTTTTAGAGATAATCTATAGGCTAATCTTTAAAATTCCTTTGCAGAATTTTCTTTTTAATTTTCAGAAAAGTAGAAATGCCATCTGGAGGATTTTGTGACGTAAAATCATTCACATCATAAATTTTCTTTTTCTAAAAAACTGAAGTAAAAAATTTTCTCAATTTTTGGGAAATTCAAAACATTAAATACCTAATTTACACGTCCTAAAAATGAAAAGTTTAATTAATTGCATCAACAGTTGTTGCAGAATAAAATGAACGAACTACACCACTGAATTCTGGATTTTTACTTTTTTAGTATCTTGTTGAGTAAATAAAATATAGTGGGAGAAGTATTAAAATGTACTTGTTTCAAAAGATCGCCCTACTGACAAGAATAAGATGGTGACAACTTTTTGGCACTACGTTTTGAAAATTATGTATAGTGTGTCTCCAAGTAGATGAAATTCTGCTCTGTTATATATGTTCACCACTGTTTGGTTAATAATTAATATCTAACAATTCCAGTTTTGATAAGTCAAGTTTGTGTTGAAAATTTTCAATAAATCTAAATGAATTTTTATGGAGTTATGGTATAAACTAAAAAAATTTTTTTGTTTACATAAAAGTTTAAAATCTTTAGGCAACTTTGATATTTTATACATATTTTATGAATTTTATGGTTATGGAAAAACTAAGTTGCTTAAGCATAACTACAATTGGAGTAGGAGTATAGATGTTACTTTTAAACAATTTTTTATAATATGTTTTTGTTGTATCTGCCACATAAAGGTACTTTATAGAAAAATAAGTGTTTAGAACATTTCTGATACATACCTGATTTTTTAAAATTGAAATTATTTATATTATTGAAAAACATTCTTGACTAAGCAGGGCTGAATCTCAAAAACATAATTTTAATGAGTTTTGGTTAATTTGGTATAACTCAGGAATTGGAATAACAAAAAGACGAAGTCAGATGTTTAAAATTGTCAACATTTTCTCAGGACACCAAAAATCAATATAAAAAGTATACATATAACAATACGTAATTCGTATAGTACTAATTTTTGACTCAAATTTAAGGAATGACTTTAATTGAGTTAGCACTTTTTTCGTAAAAAAATGAAATTTAGTTTAAACTTACTCTCTATTTTTAACCCTCCTAGTTCAATAACACACCAATTACGGTTGCATCGATGTATATATGTAGATAGCTTCATGTGAGAACTATTAACAATCACAATTAGGAACACAACAGGTTACAATTTCTTAACACAAACATCCACATGAGCCGCACAGAGTGCAATAGATGTGATATACCACTAATGATTTATATTTATTGGTAAAGCTAAAATAGAAATAGCAATTTTTTTCCTTTCATTTACATTCCTGATTTACTTTATTTGATAAAAGAAATAATATTTTTAATGGTAGTGTTTACTTTAATTTACTAATTATGTTATAATATGACGTTTGTAGGTCGTCTATGTCTGTTAGCCGGATTACACTATTTTTTCATTATTCCTGAGATATTTTCCCAGGTTATACCAAACAAACACTTATAACATTTTTGAGGAGCCATTAAACAACACAATATAAATTTAAATCTAGAATTATTTTATCTTTTGTAAGAGTTATTTTACATATTTGGGACACACTGAATATCTTTAAATTCGATAACAGCTAAAATATCCTACATTTACCACAAAGAACGGAGGCACCTTGTACCTTATATACCACATTTCTTCAGTGGTTTACCCCTTGGAAAGTTAGAATTTTAAATTATCAAATGAAGGCAGATAAAGCTGATCGCTCACTTATAATTTATAACTTAACTAATAATCTGAATTACATTGAAATTCAAACTACACAGCATTTTGAGTGAATGCAAACCATATATATATTATTAAAAGTAGAATAAAATCTTTAGAAGTACTTAACTGGTTAATACTCTGTGATTTCTTTCCTGGATAGTTATCGCTTTAATCCTGCAGCAGCCTCCTGTGATCAGAGGCTGGATGATAGTACTTGGTGAGTCCAGTTAATTGGTGTTCTGATAAAATATTGCATAGGCATACACTGAGTGATTCAATAGAATGGTCCCAAAACCATAATTTCTAGTTGTGGATCACTTTGTATGTATATGTTAATGCAGTAGGATCTTTTTTTAACAAAAGTTAGTTTGAACTATATTTGTTTTACATGAAGTAGGTACTTATTTATTTAGGCATGCTAAACATTGAGTTGTAATGGAGTATGGATTTAATGTGAGCGTCAACATTTTTTATGAGTATTTTTTACACTGCAAATCTAAATTGTTTTAAAACTTGAAGAAACCGAAAATTAAATAGGGGTCTTTGAGAAAATTATACTAAAATTGTTTTATTCCAAAATTTCTCACATATTCCATAATAAATCTTAATCCTGTAAATACAGGATACACTACATATGCAGTTTAAAAGAATAATTCTTTCCTTTCTTCAATTCAACTTATATTTTAAAAACGATGAATTAATTAAATTAATTAAAGTTCAATATTCTTGTCACCATTGTCATTGTCTTCCTTTTTTGGGGAACATAGCATATAGTAAATGGTTGGAGAAATGATGTGGTTAATCCCTTGAGATGACTTTCAAGGTTTCTTTCAATAAATTGCATGTAGAGTGCCTTAGTAGGTTCACACAAAAAAACCCTTAAATCTACTTTTATTTGCAGGATGGGGCAATACAACGCCCAAAAAAATGTCAATAATTACATGGTTGTGGAAGCACAAAATAATTTCCAAGCTACAGCACAAGGCACCTACCCTCCTCCCCCTCTGTTGCAGCATATGAACGGATCCATGCCGAGGTTTGATGTGACTTCTCAGCAGCAAAGGTTTGTGGTCCATTCTCAACAGGTAAGTGTAATTTCTTAATTTCATGTATTTTCTTTAGGGATTACGGACAAAAACGAGCTATAGACTCAATAGACCAATTAGTAAACCATAACCCTGCGCACCAGGCGTCATCTAGGACGCAGGCCACCGCACAAGATGGTGGTAGTCTAACGAACGGCCGGTCTATGGTAAATAATACCGGAAATAGGAGCAAACTAATCAATCTACCTGAATCCAGCCCTCCATCAGCGACTTCAGGCACTCACATTCCATATAAAATGCAGAAAGCTCCAGTCCAAGGAAAGATGCTTAGTTTAATTAACATGAAGGGGAATGTTTTCACCGAACATTTGGTCACTCTTCAGGATTTGGTTGCCAATTTTTTTAATGGTGTCCCAGTCCAGAACTGTCAGCAAGTTATGCAGGTTTTGGGCATTGAGGTTTATAAAGCAAATGCGTAAGATTTACGTTTTTTCTAATTCAAAACCAATAAGAAGGAATGCATTTTTTTTCAGGGGCCAGATGCAGGTACTTATGGACAATGGTAAATGTTCAAATCGAAACGAAACAGTTCCATTAGTTCAAGTTAGAAATGTGATAGACTATATGCCCCAATTAAAATATATGCTAAACGGTATGATTGCCGAAGTCCCATCGGGAAAAAGACAAAGAAACAGCTAGGGGTCAATCATCTGGAGGCCACCATGGACTACAGATGAGTCGCCGACCTTTGAAGTGCCAGGTTTGTTAGAGGATACTGCAAGTTATGAAAGTTTTCCTACTCTCAATATGCTGCATGAGTTCCGGAAGAGGCATCAGTTGGAAAAATTAGCTGAAAAGGATCATTGGAGTTACATGTCCAACTGTTTATTTAATGCTACAATTCAGTACCATGTGGATGATAATTGGCTGAAGCAGGAGATGAAGGTAGAAAGTAACTATTGCTTGAATGATCCTCGCTACAATTGCTACTGGTGAGAAAGGGCACTTATTAATATTATTGTTTATTTTACGATGTTTGTTCCTATACCAGTGTGTAAACCAGTTAAGAACTCCTTTTTTAAGTGATAGTACGATTACGCGGTTTGAACTGAGGTTTTATTTTTTTACATTTCTTGTCGTTTGTTACGAAATGCGCGTTATGTGGAATTTCATACAGATATTTCTATTTAAATTAATTAGTTTCTTCGTGTCATCGAACAAAGCAGACCGCTTTAATGTTCTACAGGGTGGTCCAAATTTCGGAAGCGTAGTTAAGCCTTAAACATTGATAAGAAATGTTCATAGTCAGTTAATTTTTGATATTCCGGGTGTCTACATGTATGGAAACTTTGGTATGGAAAAATTTTATATTTTTCCTCACCAAATCAAGCTTTAAATATAACAACACCATCTTTAAAATTAATAGTTCACGAATCTATTTGGAATGCCCTGCTGGACTGTTGCGTATTAATTTGGATCACCTTGTATATGTGGAATGCCTCTGCATGTATAACTGATTATTCTAGATGGTAATGTTTATCTAGCAGTCCAATGTCTTTGACAAATGCAGCGAATTTTGCTAAGGAAGGTTAAATGTGTCAGAAAGTAAAAGTTCCTTTTTAAGATGCTCAACCGACAGAACCTCTTGCCTGGTTTTAAAGGAGTTGAGCATATTCATGGCTTCATGAAAGCAATGATAAGTGTCCCTTTCTGGTAATCATGTTGGCTTAACCTCTTATCATACAGTGTGTCCCCCTATATAGATGAACCGATTGTTGTAAAGGTTAAAAAGTCTTGATTGAAAATTTTGTATTTCAGGCTTCAGTCTTGCCTGATTAATGGCTAATAACCACCATCATTTTAATTTTAAAAAATAAAGCATGTATCAGAACTTTACAAAATACTTTTTTGTAAGATGCATTTTATATACCAAATACGACGAAGAATTATCAAGTAAAGGTGTTTAGAATAAAAATTTAGTCAAATTTGGTTTTTCACATTTTCTTTTAATGTAAATAAAAAATACTTTAGCAAAGGTCATAAATGAGTAATACGTATAAAATATGTGAGAGAACAGAGTAGTCTAGCGATTTTGAAATTTGACATAGGGGACTAGATATTAATTCTAAACAAGGTTTCTTAATATTTTTATTGTCGTATGTGCCACATAAAAAGAATTTTTTTCAACAGAAATAAATACATATTTTTAAGTTTCTGGCTCATATGTTAGTTGTGAGAATTGAAATTATTAAAATTAATTTTTAACTAAGCAGGAATTAATTCCACAAACTGAAATTTTAAATAGAGAATTTTTACCTTTTACAAAAGTCGTTTCACCTATCTGGGAACCCATTGTATGTTTGTTACCATTGATTGTGTATCTTTTTCCACCTCATGTTTTTTCTTTGGATGATGACATATACAGGGTGCTTCAAATAAAGCGAGTTACAGTGGTCATGAAAACAGTAAATGATACAGTTAATAATAAATGATGCATTGAAATTGAAAAATATGTACATAGTGTCCAGATTTCGTTGTACTGTTAGAAAACCTGTAGCCGACCTTCATGATTTTATCTTTACTTAAAAAGTCGCCTTTGAAACTTTCGTAAACCAAATTGTTTCTAAGCTACAGAGCGAAACTAAAACTAAAACGACTGCTCGTAGGTCCCTTGTCTTGGTGTTTAGGTTAAAAAATAATAGTGGTATCGATAAAGATTTTACATAGAATTCAACGGCACATGGTTTTTAAATCTTTCATTCTTAATTTTTCAATTATAATATAAACTTAAAATATAAACATTTTTAGTTTTTAATGTTTTTTTGATGAAATACCCTGTATATTGTTAATATTTTGCATCATTTCATTGACCTTTTCGGGCTTAACCTCAAATTAGAGCACGTTGTTTCAAGGACATATGTTTCATTGCTTTAATTGCGAGGTACCAAGAACAACGTAAAATTGAAAACAAACCAGGGTACAGAGTATTTTTACAAAAATAAAACAGTATGTGATTGATGATACCTTGAGACTTTACAGACTCGATATTTGGATAATACCATTTATTGATAAAAATAAAGCAAACCACTTTCCACTTCCTAACATAAGTAAACCCTTGCATGACGGACATTTGGCAAAGGTAAGTTTTCCACACGCCTTATATCTACATCTTGACATTGATTTTCGCTCATGTCATATCATAAAAGTTCGCATATAATTATTGCCTTATTTGGAAAATCTTTTATCTGGGAATGGTTTAACTTTACGTTGTTTAAAAGGTGAACCATCTTCATCTGAAATCTAATTCCGAAGTAACTTGCTTCCAGAGAACCATAGCGATTTAGCTGCCCATAATTTGAAATCTATATAGTCCATAGTATCTTTTTTTTTGCAACATTCGTCGAAATAGTACGTTTCGGTTATAGCCAGCTAGGAATAACTGCAAAATCAAAAAGTTAAAAGTAATACGAATGATCCATTTGCTGGTTCCTCTGCAATCATTCTGTTTAAGAGGTCTACTTTACTCATATTGGCATAGCGCGAAACTACTGTAGCAGGCTATTTGGTAGTGGTAGTTAGTATCAACTTTTGACCATCTGGTTTGATGGAGTATCAGTTAAAGGAATTGATGTAAAATGTTTGTGTAAACAGCAAAACCCATCGGTAACGTATCAGCAAACTTCAAAACCATTGGGTGGTCTACGTCTATTTTTCATGTGTCGGAGTAAAAGCTGATTTCAGAGACGTTTTTTTTCTTTCATAGAGACCAAAATCCAATGGGAAACTTCATGCGGTCGTCGACAAAAAATTCCAAACAAGCTGCCTCATGTGTACTTTTCTGTAAAACGGAATCATTTGTCCATCCATTGACACTTCTTTGATTCGTTTATTTCTATGACATCGGTGTGGATATTCAGCATAGAATTTCGAATTTCTCACAATTCTGGCTCTCTAATCCGTATACGCTTAACAACATAGAAGCATCAAAAATAATTTTTATTTTTTTAAAAGTATTTTCAAGGAAACCACCTCACGTAGAACCTTCACGAATATTTGTAAAGAGGGCAACGTTTTTGAAAATATCTTGAATATATTTTCTAAAGTACCTATCTGGTAGCTTAGTAAGTTTTTGTAAATTTCATTCCTTGAAACTTAAGCCATATTCCATTGGCGTTAACACACGGTTTCTCGATTTGACTCATCATCTAATAAAGAACTTTCATTTCGAGTTTTTCCCTTGTTCTTTTGGTTCAAAAAGATCATCATCTGCGTCACCAACTTCAGAAAGTTGAATTGAATGAATTTGAATGAATTGTTAAAATTCAAATTATCCATAATAATATTTTACAGTTCCTTCTGTGTTGAAAGTTCTAAAAAGTTATTTTTTGGCTTAAAAACGTTGCAATTGTTAAGACTTAAGGTATACGACGATGCGGTAAGAAATATTTAGACAGACAAAATTTTATTCTTTTCGATTAAATCAGAAGATGTTATACGTTGTTGAGTGTTAGGTGCTGTATATTAGGAACCTGGTTACTTACTTCTTTTAAGTTTGAAGCTATTACATAGCCACATGTCACGTAAAAACAAACAAAACAGCCAATGAATACTATAGTGGCAATTTACAAGGTATCTTAACCTTCTAGTACTAACATGATTTTTTAACACCAGTGCCATCACCGGAGTATAAGACTAAATTTATAAAATAATTTTTATTTTAAATCTGTCTATTCAAAAGTTAAATTTGTTAAAAGAAAACATTATGGTAAGTTTTACAGTTATTTGTTAGAGTTACATAAAGGTAACATTTCTAAAAATAAAATTTTGTCAAGTCAAATTTGTTATTTTTGTCGTTTTCGTCGTCATACTGTCGAAGACATTCCCTATATACTTCGGTAACATGTTCTAAACATAAAAAGTTGCTGCATTGGAAATATTTATATTTTGTTTTGCAACTTTTTTCGTGCCACAATAGACACATTTCCATAAATTCTGTCTGAATTCGGGGTAGTATTTCCAGGCTCTATATAGCAGATTTCTCTTATTCATATTCTTGACAATCGTGGCGTTTGTTGCAGGTCTTTTCAGATGTTCCGTGATCATGTCAGTTAAAAGTGTTGTATGGAAAATTCTTCGAAGCATAGTTGAATTGGGACTTTTAAATTGAATACTGCAAATGGTTTGTGACAATTATGTATATTTAGTAGCGAATGCAAAATTACCATCAGCTACCTTCTCATATTTCTAGTTATACCATAGTTTGCATATGGTCGATTGTGTCAATACAACATTTAGTATGGTTGTACATCATAATTTCTTGCCTGTATTTTTATTTAGGCTGTCATCGTCATGCATAGTTGCAGTCGAGAGACTTTTTCCTCTCTTTGGAATGTAATTCCTTTTCGTCTAACACTAATACACTCAGGAGATCAACAACTGTTTTCTGATATTTGCAACTGTGGAAGATTTAGGCTGTCGCTTTTCGACATATAGCTCGTAGAGCATAGTACGTCTTAGTATCAACTAAAAAAGCAAACAAATCTCTTACACAAATATCGAATACCAATTTTTATTTTTAACCTGATACCAAGATAAGGAACGTACGAGCAGTCGCCTATTCAAACAGTTTTTTAGATTCACCTTAAAACTTGGGAACAAAACAACTTACGAAAGTTTTAAAGACGATTTTATAAGTTTCATGAAAATCGGTTGGTGAAAATCATCATTATCCATCCATCTTTTGTATTATCTGCGATATCTCATGATGACAACAAAATCTGGACACCGTACAGGATTTGTCAAAATAAAAAAAAACAAACTGATTTAATAAAACCATATACACATCAAAATGGCCTAAGGGATGGACATATATACAGAGTGGGTTTTTTAAAAATGTTAACATCTTGTGATTATCTGTACATTTGCATGGAAAATAGTGAACATTTCGAACACCTATTATAAAAAATTATTAATATTGAGCGGCAAATTTTATGCTTTGATTATATTACAATAAAACTTTGAATTAATTATTAGCTCTCCTACTTATTCCTGATTGAAAACCGTGGAACTCATGAATTTTACATTTTGGGTATATTATCGGATATATTTGGGGGCGAAATTCCGGAAATTTTAGTACCATTGAAAAGCTTATTAAAAATGTTTTCCGACGATATGTCGCGACCATACCTGTTTTATTAAAAAAATGACTTAGGGTGGCTGGGGTGCATTTGATAGAGGGTAACAAGTTCATTATATCCTCAATCATCTTCCCCCATCATATTTTGGTAGACATGTTTTTGCATTTTTACATTGCCATCATGATTTTCAAGAAATTGGCACTTTTACTTTTAAAAACCCCACTCTGTATACACTTAGTATTTTCTACACTTTGTATGTGGTTAATTAATTGCTAAGTAGTTGGTTCAATTATCTGAGTTACTTTGTATTTGTTCGTCCACAAAATACTACACTTGTCAATTTGTGCCTTTTTCCGCCTTTTTCTTTACTCGTCCCCTATGCTATTTTGATGTGTATACATTTTTTGAACAAATTCTAGAAAATTGGGCATTTTTTTATTATAAAGAGTTGCCACAGAAATGGCATTCAAGAAATTTAGCCGGAGGTCTTCTAACTTTCTAGCAATCATTGTTATAATCTCACTTTATTTGGTCTATAATGCTAAAAGTACGTAGTTTAGGTTTTCCTGTCAGCAAGGTTACTGTCCCTACAGAAATAATTGTAGGCGATGATAACTTTCGTTTATATTAGCGCTCGTCACTGTGAACATATTAATTTTGAAATAAACTATAATATTTCATGCATTGTTGTCAATTTCGCGAAGTGACCTAGCTTTCGAAATATTAAAATCGCCTTGTGATAGTAAACATATTCCTTTCTTGTGTGCTGCCGGTAAGAGCAAATTCCAATTCAGGATGTCAAAAAAATATGAAAAGAAATTTGTGACAATGATTTTCGTTTTGATTTGAATATTTAATGCATTGAAGACTTACTTCCGTAAGTCTGTGAATCTCATACTAAGATTATTTAAGCCCAAACGATCGTGGTTATCCGAGGAAAAACTGTGTAAATCCGATTTTTTTTTGAACGTATCAATGTTTGAGGTAGTTTTCCTCTAATGGTAATTGTATAGTTAATTTAAAGGAAAATATCTGTCCATAGCATCTGTTACAATAATTATTTATTTTAGATAAATTGTAAAAGATAGCTAACTGTTAATTTAAATGTGAATTGTGCAAGGTAGGGGTTAAAATAGGACTATATATTCAAAAGGAAACTTTATAGATGAATAGTTTTCTATTCTTTTTAATTTACTACATTTTGATCTGACGTGTAAATAATATTCCTCCTAAAAAACATATTTTTGACCGTGTAGTGTCATTATCATTCAACTGTCCATAGCTTTCCGCATCATATTCAGAACTGTATCATCATGTACAGTATTCCATGGAGGACTATATGACTTTTTCACATTTATTGTAACTTAACACATAATCAAAATTAAAATAATGCCAAACTAAATGTTAATGATAGTCTATTTCCAGTCAGTATCAACGTTTCAACCGTGAATGTCATTATTTGAGCTTCATGAGTTGCAAACTTTCAACCGGTTGTATGTACATCAGGCAACCAAGGATGAACCGAACTGTCTTGCAGCCATGACATTGGCCGTGTTGATTATAATACCATCTGATGCCAAAAATAATTATTTGTTTCACAAGGCGAAAAAGTAGTGAATTTGCTACCGCGGCGGTATTTAAAGCCGAGTGTCGACCAGATGAGCATAGGTTGAGTGTGCCGCGCGAGCGTTCTGTATCAATGCTTTTGAAGTCATGATGTAATTGAAAGATTGCTAGCGCCAGTTCGCTCATGTTCGCAGATCTTTGGTGACGTATCAAAGGATTTGCCGCTCATTCGGCTCTACCCGAAATTCTACAAAAAAGGGTTCTTTTATTTGCAGGGTTAAAAACCGATTTTCATAGTACGACTTACGATCTCGAAATAGTGTTATCATCCACCATTTTATGTTCCTTTTTGGTTTTAAGTTGGATTGGAAACAACCAATAGGACGCCAACCACTGGTGGTTTACAAATTGCCCTGTTGTATTGAATTTGTTTTTTTTTTTAATTGAAGTAACAGCCCACGACGAACGGGAACAATAGATTTTATAAATGAGAAGCTTAGCCTCTTTCGTATAGCAATATATGCAGAACATAGTAACAGCACTATCTTCATAATCCATAGTTTATACTGAGCAGATCCTGATCATCTGTGAACACAACCAAAAACTTCCGTGGTCTGGCTGGTTTGAATGTTATCTAAGCTTGCATGAGCAGACAGGCACGGGAAAACATTACCGAGCGCTTATTAATTATTGGCTCTTCATCGCTCATCTGGTCGATATATGACATAGAAGGTGACGCTATTTTTATTTATATTATATTATTAGTGTTACGCTTACGACGATTCATAGCGTTGTCGTAAGCTAAGGTAGCAAATTTTAGTTTTCGCCGAGTAAAACACATAATATTTTCTCCAATTTGTATGAATTAAAGTCCATTTTCATTGTATTGAAGTTTTTTTTGACTTTTATTGCCTAGGCTATAAATGTTTTTTTAATATTATATTATTTATATAACATATTTCAAGTTTTTTTATTGTTATTGCCTAGGCAGTAAAAACTTTTACTGCCGCTTGTCTATCTATGTACTGAAGCCATCGAACATACACAGGATGTCAAAATGTTTGGGAATACCTGTATATTTCCTTAAATAATTTGTTCTTGTCAAAACCTAGAACCGTCAGAAGATATACTACTATAATACTTTTCATGACACATTTTGACAATACTTAAGTTTAATTTTTATTAACACCTCTTAAAGGAATGACGTCATGATCAATTTTTCTAAACTGTAACATAGATGGTGTAATGCTTTCAATAGCGGCTCGTAGTCATAGTAACTGGGAGGTCATTTAGGCAAGAGATAAAACGTATATGCGTCTTTTGTTATAAGATAATCTAAACGCAACACAATATATAACTATATTTAAAAATAAATAGAAAAAATGGTAATTGAAAAAACCAATAAGCTGCGTGCAGTCTCACTCGACAACATAGCGAGAAGATTGGGGACCGAGATTCGGGCTAACAGCTGCCATACTTATTTGCCGAGGTGCGAAAACTCGTAGAGCTCTTTTGAAAGACGTGAGGTCAATGCGGGCTGCTAGCCGAAACTGTGGTACTTACTTCATGTCGCCATTAAAATAGTGTTTATAAGAGAATCATTTCAACGCACATAAAAAATATGCAAAAATTATTTGCCTTTTTGACTATAAACTTAAAGTTATATAGAACATGTCTAACACTTTTTCGCTTAATTTGTGAAACATTTTTAACGGCTTATTGATCCTATGGAGGAGTTGTCATATTTAATTTTGAGTATGTCTGTTAAATTTCAGTAAATTTGGATGAACTCAACAAATTTGGCAGCGTGTCGAACATTTTGAATTCTTCATGTTTTTTCATTTTTTCAAAATTGTCAATTTTCTCGGCAACGAAAGGAAAATTAATAAAATTATTTTTTACCTTTAATTTTATTTTATTTCTTTTTTTTTCTATTGTAGTGAATATTGACAATAATTAACATGAAGAATGGGGAATGTTTGATACGCTGCCGTGTGAGCTCAGCTTAAGCAAGTGCATTGATTTTTTATAAGCATTTTGAGAATTTAAATGCCTTTCACATGAAGGTATCACACGATTTATGATGATGTCACATCTTTGATATGTGTCAATAAAATGAACATAAGTATTAGCAAAATATATCATTAAAAATAATTTTTTTTAGGCATTTCTGGGTTTTGACAAGTACAAATTATTCAAGAAAATATTCTGGCGTTTTTAAACTTTTTTGATTCCTATATAACCAGAAAGTTCATTCGGCTGCAGAGCTAGTCAGATCAACGAGCAACATCCAAGAGGGCAGGTATTATAGTAAGTAAAGTTGCTGCTTCCAGCGGGTCCGCAAGGCAAGAGACAAGGGCAATCGAGCTATCAAGAACGTATTCAGGAATTTAGCCAAGTGAACTTTCTATGATTATAGTGTATATTCGGTGGTAAAAGTGGTACTTTATAGCGTGTTTTGTGTCATTAAAATATTACTTTTTTTGTCAATCGGAGGAAAAGCAATTAACAACTCCAAATAGGATGGAAATCAACAACTTGCCACCTCTGCCTGTGATATTCCAGCAGATTTACAAATCAGTATTTAAAAAATCGTTTTAATGTGCATTATCGAGACCGGAAAATACATACCTACGTCTTTATAGTCAGAGGTTAATTTCGCTTTCGAACACTCCTACCTTCAATTTAAGTGTGCTTTTTATGTGATAGATCTTTTGTAAGTAGTACTTTTAGAAAATGAGGGATTGCACAAACTAAATTTGTTTCACGTTTGATGAGTCTTAAGTGCTAGAAATTTTGTTAAACCAGCCTTGCATATCTACGCCGAAATATACTCTAATTGTCAATGAGCAGTTAGCTGGGTTTCTAAGAGTCTGTAAACTGAGATTTTTTTTATTTGAATGTATAGCACCAAAAAAACGCGATGTATACCAAATAATTATTGTTTTTAGTATACGTTCTTTAATCTTAAACCTCACGAAAACATGTATACTTAATAATAAGTTATCATTGTTTAGTATGTAAGCTTGTAGTATATGTACATAAATAAATTATTTTGCTTTTTTCTATGAAAAACTGTAAAATCCTCTGATTATAAAGACCTGATGCGAGCGCATCCCCTATTATGATTTCTATTCTTTGAAGAAATCCCTGCAAGGTACATACTTATACGACACCATTGTTTTGGCTCTCTTATTAGAACATAATAGTTTTCAGTGGATATATGCGCCAGAACGTAAAATGTTGAGTGGACATCCGGAAATCTTCGTATCATTACTATAAATTGTTTAAATTTTTTCTATGCGTACTGTTATGCAATTTCCGGCAAGTTTGTTTGATACTATTAGTAGACTTAATGTTACTATAAAATGTACATAGATAAACATTACTCAAATACATCTTTTAAGTTATATTATTAAGTTTGTATAGTTTTCCTTTTAGTCCTACAATCCAGAATGACTTAATTTTACATGCGCTGAAATACTTAATATCGTTTATTACACGCAAATACACCCTAAACAGCATAAAGTGATACCGATGTGGCCATGTTGAAAACAAAATATTTAGCAGCTCCACAGGCTAACAGGATCAATAGATATTCAATACTATTAAATAGAGGAAGAGTAGATACAGATTTAAAAGATGTATTATTAATTAAGTTTCACAGATGTTTGCATGCATTTCTCAAAATATGGACGATTGAAGTTTTAAAAATGATAGAGAACGAGGAAATTTTCTGCTGTTGAAAAGAAATTCTCCTGGAAATTTTTCAGAAAAGTTCGAAATTTTTAAGATGCAGTTTTGTGCTTAACTCGACTAATTTGGATTTCTCAACTGATGTCTTAAAAACGCCGTTTGAGGTACTTTTATGTTGATTTAGAGTCACAAATCCACAAGAGTTTTGATGACTACGCCTGTATAGGTTTAAACATAGAACTAAATTTGAAACAGGACAAATGTTAAAAACATTGAGGTAATAGGCCACTTCGTTTCCGAATAAAAATAAGTTGTTCTATAAATTCCTGCGATATCGACTATAAACGATTGATAAAAGAAGAATTTTTAGAAAATAAAAAATTTTAAGTTGCTATTGGTTAGTTCGAGGTTTAAGTAATGGGCTAAATTATTGACACAGCTCTGAATGTTTCTTTTCAGGTCAGAAAATCGTAAGTTATGTTGAACAGAATTCTAAATAATTGAATGGCAACAGTTTCAGCTGTGTTTCATCCTACAGATCATCAATAAAAATAAATGTATAATTATGTTAAAACTTTTAATGAACAGCTTAACAATTTTCATCATAATAATATTATTTAGTATTAAATTAAAATGTTTTACAGCTTTATAACTTTTTTTACCCTTTTTAAAAAACCACGGTTCCTGACGATAACTTGCAGTCAATATCTAAGTTGCTTTTTTTCCACTTGTGATTTCGGATTAAAATTTTACAGATTTTCAAATCATAAATATTAAAAATCGCATCATTTTTTAATGACATCACGTTTCCATTTGAAATTAAAAGTCGAAAGAAAGATACTGTAGTAACTACAATTAAAAAATCTTACTTGCTGTATTACAAAAATTGTTTGTAGATGCAGCCGATGACGCCATAAATGTGGCTGGTACCTTCAAGCCTAGTCAAAGTGTTCACCTCAATAGACTAAGATTTGCAAACACCCGGTAACTGAGGGTGAACTCATAAAAATCGCCAATGAACTTAGATATAAAAGTTTTAAGTTAAGTTTTTTGAGAAAGCCTTCTATAATAGATTAATTGAATTCTTCCTTTCGAGTGGTTTAATTTCAATTTCCTAGCTTCATAAGCATAATTGGCTGTAGGAAAGGTCTATGAAGACGTCAAATTTCGAGTTGGGGCTTTCCTATACTCCAGCGGTTGCCAGAGAGACTTCGCGTCGCCGTGCTTTTCTTCGATCCTTTTAAGCATTTGACTATTTATGTCACACTCATCTATCAAAGCTGGAGTAGTATGGTACTAGGGGAACTACCTTGTTATGAATAAGTTCGTACATTCGAGATCGGACTCTTTGTATTAGGATGGGAACTTCTTTTTGTTTATTTTTCATTTACTTAAATAAATATAAAATCATTCTTCAAATGTTAAAAAGAATACACTCAACATATCTATGTGCCCTACTACTGAGCCCTATAACCTGATAGTTTGGGCAGTGAATATTTTGTGCGTTTGTTGAATGTTATAATATTTATTAGCCAAGCGTATCATTTTTTATGTGGATGTACTACCCCCTGATGTGTTTCAAACTATGTTATGTAATGTTTTGAAAAAAATGCCAACTTATTTGTTTATTTAAACTGTAACATAGAAGGATATTGCCATTGCTTGCCTATTATGACGTAGTATCCCACATACATATTATTATCGTACTGCTGTTGAAAAGAAATAAATAAAATTAATTAAAAAACAAGAGTGGCAATTGTAAAATCACAAAACACTGTGATGACACCATGATGTTAGTATATAGAAAAGTAACTTTTTTGTTTTCTCTTTTTAAACAAGTTTCTGTAGCAGATATTAGGCCTAATGGAAGTCACAAAGCCGTATGTCAACCAACAACGTGTAATTGCCGGGGGTGCTTTTAGTTGAAATTATTTTGGACTTTATGATGTGGAGTACGTACTTAGCCTACCACCACAACAATCTGCCGAAATCACCTGGATGAATTCATCCGCCCACAGCATACATTTTGTGGAATTCATTGGGAAAGGATAGAGAAATCTGGAAAGATCTGTATTTTTTGTAAGAGTCTTAGCAAATTAATTACTAATGTTTTGTACATTCAGGTAGCACATTGCATGAAAGCGAAACAAGGCGAAAATGTTATTGTTTTAAGATGTTTATAATAAAATTTGTTTTTAGATACATTGGAAATTACTGAAGGAAAAATTGAGAAAATGGAATTTTTTTTAGCATATATGCATGAATACAGGACTAAATTTTAAGTAAGCATTGATGTCAGTCAAGCTGCAACGTTTCTGGCGACCTCAATACCGCTTCCATTATTTTTCAAGTTTCACAAACAGATCTGTCTAGACTAGATTATACACCTTCTCATGTTCTCAAGTAGCACAAATCACTTAGTTCAAACTAGGTTGACCTAATTTGTATAGTAAGATAAAGAATGTAACCTGAACCAACCTGACACCATGTATCGTACTGGCTAGTGGTAAAGAAATAGTTACTTTATTTTTAAACAATTCAGATGAATCACATCCCCCTTATTGTGGTCAACACTCTTACAACCCCTTGCTGTAGGTTATGCTTTGACAACTGACATTTTATTTACTAGTGAGGGGTGAAAATCAGCGTAATTCAATGCCTCACCGGCATTGAACTACACTGTTTTTCGATTTTTTGGGGGAAATACTTAAAATCCAAGAAATTCCACCATGATTAGCACGGAAGGTATTTTTTGTAATGGTCAACCATCTCAAAGGCCTTTGAAAGATCAAAATAGAGTCAAGCTACATTTTTTTAAAATCTTGTATTTAAGGAATCATAACACTAAATATAGCCAGCTCAGTGGATTATCTCCGTCGAAACCCAAACCGACCCTCATTTAAAATCCTGAAACAGATTAAATGTCCACTTCATAACATTGAAAATGAGCCCTTCGAAAAAGGTGACAGAAGAGATATACATGGGTCGGTAGCTCTCTTTATTTATAGGATCACCTTTTTTAAAAATAGGCTCAAACGTGGCATTTTTAGGAACAGATGGAAATATGTGGGAGCTGACACAATAGCATAATCTTATAGCAGGTAGATGTATCTTCATCCTTTCATTCAAGATGTCTTTTATATCGACGCCGTTTTATCTATAATGGCTACCCTTAAGGGAGGAGCGGACCTCTACCCTAAGTTTAAATGCAGTTAATTTAATATTAAGGATTGATACAAAAAGAAGACGTTTGTAATTAAAGAGAAGTTCAGATTTTTTTTAATGTTTTCATTCTAATAAAAATAAACCAAAGCACGTGGTTTGGGAGAAAATGTTGGAGAATAAAACTAGCGCAGTAATAAATTCGTTTCAACCCTTAAATCGAAATACAAATCAGCTGAGTGCGCGAGGGTGGTGCGCGCGTATCGGCCTGTGGGGTTCCAATTCAGTAAGGATTTATCTGCTGAAATGGACAGAGTGCTGAAACGAGTGGGTCTCTCAAAAAGATCACAATTAGACAGCGAATCACAGGTGACGACAGGAGAAAATGTTCAAATCCGAAGAAGGAGACGGTCCAAATCTCGCAGAAGGGCGCGCGCCAACGCTGAAATCAACAAAAAATCACGCGGTATATTTAATATTGATTGGGATGTTGTAAAAGATTGTAAATCTTGTAAGTCGAGAGCCATTACTAGAAGATTTTGTAGTAAGAAGTCTGACAACGAGTTGTACAGATCAAACAGTTTCAAATTCGAGAGGTTTCTTAGGAATAGTGATGACTTGTCTCCCATTAGAAGGAAGGTAAGATTTCTTAGATGCGTTATTACTTCTTTTTGGGATTTTTGAGAAACTGAATCTATAATAATAGAGATGTAGTTGTGTATGTTGCGATGTTGACCTACAATTGGTTTTATCTGATATGTGACTACAACCTCCAAATGGCCTTATGTGTAGTCATCCATAATATATCTTATACTTGCTTGTTCCAAATTTCGTGTTTCTGGCCATTTCTTACAAGCGTATTTTCATTTTTTGCATTAAAATATTTTATTATTTTTAGGCACTAATTGAATGCAGCAGGCGGTTTTCTAACGAACTGGTAAGTCTTAGAAATTCAAGTACCTACCTATGCAGGGTGTCCTATAAACAATGATACAAATCAGTACTGAGTGCTAGAGATTAAACAAATAAAGCGATTCAGCTAAACTTGCCTTACACAAAAGTTGCTTGTTTTCATTCCACAGGGTTTGAAAATAATTTTTTTTATTGTGTAAAATAGAAATAAATTTCACAGTTTTTATTTAGATTTGGAATTGCTCCTAGAGTTTTTTTAAGTACGATAAAGTCTTTTGAAATATCTGTTTCAAGCTTGCTAATTGGTGGTGCCACCTGCGCCTCATCAGGGTAAAAAAATAGACTTAAGTTTTTAGGACTGCCTATACCTTTAATATTTTTATGAATTTCGATACCCTGAACTCTTCTAAGTCAAAAAGATATTCCCAAAAGAACCGTATTTCTAACCGTTTTTGAGACATTTGCAATAGAGTTTTCCGGTGTATTGCTAAAGATTGATAAACACCATGAATTCATTAACTCTTTGCATCACGAGATAGGTGAAGAAAACAAGAAAATGTCACAGGGGTTGCATTTTTGGCATCTTTACTAACGTTTGCAATATCGATAACTAGTCATATCTATACTAATGAACAGTTTGGTTCATTAGTGTCATAAGTAAATTGTGTTATGCTTTGACAAATGTCTCGACACAATGAATTCACCAATATTCAGATAAGAAATATGGTTTTCCAATAATAGACAACTATAATCTAGCCATTTATTATTGGGATAAAGTGTTAGGTACCTTTCAGTAGGTGCGATGACTTCTAAAATTTATTTGCGAATGAAAACAAATCATATACTATCTCAAACGTCAGTAAAATTATGAAAAATGACGCCTGTGTGATGTTTGATTGTTTTCATAGCCTACCTCATAATGCAAGCAGTTAATAAATTGATGGCATTCACAAAATATTTGGCAGTGCACCGAAAATTTTCATCGAAAATATCTCGGAAAATAGTTAGATATACGAGTTTTTCGCAGAAGGCACAATTACAGATTTTTCTCTAACATTTACGTTTACAATCATTTGATGGGAAAATGTTCCGGGGTGGCAAATTATAATTTCACTCGAAAGAAAAATAATTAATTCTACATAGTTGCACGCAGACCCACCTCATTTAGGTGTGTTTGAAATGTGATTAATACATATTAAGTTAATATCATGAAGAGTTATTATTATTATTAATTTCTCATATTTCACGCTATATATCCATGAGTGAAATGATCCCCTTTGTTTTACTGGGATTATAAATTACACAAAGTGTCATAAACCGTAAGAATGCCTTTGGGTAATTTCTCAATTATCTGGCTGGAAATTACGTGAGACCCAATCCAATAAAAAACACCTGGAACATTAATTCGCTGGGCTTGTACTCTCGGCTGCTTTGGCCGCAGATTTCGATTCCATTCCGATTTTAATCCGGCCAAAATTTGTATTTTCCCTCGGAGACGTATTTTTAAGTTCAATAATTCCTTTAAAAATTACCGAAGAATGGGTTCTAAATTTATTATTCTTACTACATCAATTAACGCCATTTATTGAATTACACGGTAATTATTAATAGATTTTTGAGGTAATCCCTCAGAGCCACGGGAACGGCTTTCCCCTAAGGTTGGGCGCATATCCGTCAATCTAAAACTGAAGGCTTGTAAAATTAGATCATAACTTAATTGGGATAGAAGTGGACATCCACTGATTACTTTTCGGTATAGCAGGAAATTTAGGGCGTCCCTATAATCATGACTTCCCTCTTTATAGATATGATGAGTATGTTTACATAATTACCTGCAATACAGGATGAACTTATAAACAATAAAATAATAAAAATAACTCTGATTAAAAATTTTTATATAAACAGTATTTCTTTTTATCCGCCAATTTAGTTTCCACATGTTGCCAAAACCAATAAATTGAAAATATTTGAAAAAGTTTGTATTAATGGTATGTTGAAAATCTACTTCAAAAGCATCTAATAGTTTCAAGCTACAGCATATGAAAAGCGGGGTGTTTCGTTCAATCAAGTGAGAATGTTCAAGAGAAATTTGGTATGTAAATTGATATTTCAATCTCCTACAAGGTCTAAACTTAGATCAGTGTTAGTTGGGGGTGATGGTAATTAACTTCGAAAGCCATAAGCACAACTTTAAGTGTCCTTGATAGCTTGACTTTAGCTTTGTCTTGATAGGATAATTTTTGTTATATTAAACAAGGTTTTACATTTGTTTGAGGAAGAATTTTATTCAACTCTCTTCGTGCTACCGCACGAAGGGAGTTTAACAGAATTTTAAACTAATAAACAGATTGTAAATTAATGAGCTTGCAGAATTAATTTCCCGATAATTTGATACCGGGATTATATCCCCGATATAGTTAAGAATTTGGGATATTAATTCGTATATGGATACAGTTATGATAAGTGGATCGTTACACAGCTACACTATTTCCATGATAACTAAATCCCATCAATGGATTTTCTCGATTCGATGATTTCGATGCAACACGAAACAACAGCATTTGCTATTCAAATTCTCCAGACAAAAGAAAAACAAAGAGAATTTTTGCTCCATTATGCTGTCCAAGTTCCAAACGACTCTTTCTTGCCAGTCATGTTCAGCTTGCTTTAAATCTTTTTTTCCCTGTTGGGCATTTCCTGTAAAATGGCCATCGCTTCATCTTGTGCATCAACGCAAAAAATAAAACGGCTTATGTGGGTATTCTGCATGGTATAACATGCTTCATCCATTATCAGTCTTCATGGGATTAACGTTTTTTTTTTATCTACCAGATCAGTCTATTTTTATTTTTAATGGACGTCCTTTTTATTAGCTTCTCTATTGTATGTATGTCAACATTTTTGAAATATTTAAGTAAAATCTTTCACCATACATATCACCAAAATTAAGTTCTAGAGGTAAATATACAGGGCATCCTGGTTTTAATACATATGTGTGTAGTTTTGTTCTAAAAAAAATCACCAATATTTGTACATACAATACTTTCGAAAATCTTCAGGACTAGATTTTACAAATTGCTGAGAAAGTCTACAGGATGGTGTTATTTTCAGCTGCCAGGCCGTTTACTTTTACTACTCTAGACCATCCGTTTTTAACTTATTTAAGAAAATTTGTCATTTTCTATAGAAACTAGAGAGCGGTACCATATAGAAGAAAAACGTAAAATTTTCTAAATTGAGTTATTAGGCTTCAGGATATCGTATTTGGAATTTTTGGCTATATACATATATGGGTTACATGCGGCTAAAGCAAGAGAAATCTAATTATTCTGTCTTCACGTATTTATGTCTTCATTTTGGTTCTGGAAACAATTGAGTTCATTTGTATTGTGTGTAACTTTTTTCAGATTTCTCTAGATCATTTTGTAGTCACGAATTTATGCTTAAAATTACCTCATCAAACGATTGTCCGAAATTTGGAAAGCTGCAAGTTAGAGGTGCCTAAAGAGAGAATTTTACAAAATTTTCTGCAATTTTTGTCGTTATTTTGGTTTCTGAAACCATGAAGCTTGTTATTTGCAATTCTTCCCAGATATCTCTAGATTATTTGGTAGCTCATAATTTTTGCCTCAAATTACTTTATTAAACGTTTCACTGATATTTTGAAACTAGCGAGTTTTCGAATGAAATTCAGCTAATGAGTTCAACTTTTAAGGGGGGGGGGGGGGGGGATGAAGAGAGGAATGCTTACATTTTATGACTTGCTGTCTTATGTCGATTTCCCTTGGATAAAACCACACACTGCCTCAACCATGTCCTTGTACCAATAAACTTGACAAGAGTTTATCTCCAAACTTAGTTTTTAGTTACAATTTTCTTGCGATATTTTTAATCGATCTAATTTGCCGGTACACCTACAACGTCTGCCTCCCTATTTAATCGCCATTTTTATAAACATTTTAGTTTTTCTGGAAATGTCTAAATGTTCAATGTGGTACCCTTTTTTAGAGTTCTAGTATGGAAAAATCAGGGTTCCTTATGTTTATATTGTGCCAGTCTGTTACAGTAACTGCAGATAAAGTGTCAGATCGGCCCTATACCAGTTTAGCGGAAAATTACATGATGCGATAGTTCATTAATAAATTAATAGTATAGCAGCTTTTAAAAGTAAACTAGAGTAATAGTAGCTTCCTAGATATTGTGATTAACGTCGAAATAAATTAAAAGTACCCAATTTCTCATCAACTTATCTTTATGTTCAGATTTATGAATGGCGCAAGAATTTTCTGCATAGTCGAATAAGATACTTTCATTCCAACACTAGTTTGAATTCATAAAGTTATGAATAATATGAAAAAGGGCGCGTAAAATGGAGTAGAGCTACTGTGCCATTTTATCACAGTGTGCCATATTATTTCAATTTCTTTTACGGTTCTTAAAATTCTAAATTTTGCTGTTGGTTTTCTATTCGGAAAAGTAACATTAATGAGCCCTTTTACCAGATGTTTAGCAAAATTAAAGTACTTCAGTTCATTGCTTTTTTACATCCTTCAATTTTTGTATGAGGTGTTTTTAGTAGGTTAAATACTTCTCGAGATACTTAATGTACTTTTGCGGGACTTGCACCTAATATATTTTGAAAATCAATTAGGCAATAATTGCATATTCTCGAAAGATCAATTTCAATGGAAACGTCCATTGGCCAACGACCCGTTCTTTATCTACCTACAATAAAACTGGTTAATGTGCAACAATTACCGTTTATGTGAGTTTTATATTTCGCGCCGTTGGAGACCAGGAAAGAGTTGCCATTGCCACCGCAATCCCTGATCGATTCCCTCCACGAAGTTTTCCATGGATTTTCCTCGCGCAAGCTCTCTCTCTACCGTTCCATTGGACAAGGTTCATGTCACATTTGCTTCTATATATAGCCAGCCCGATGAGTCATACTAATACAGTGTTTTCCACAACGTCAGCATCGGGTGTCATACAGAGTGCTTTCTACTTCTGTGATTCTCGTATTATTTAAATGATTTTATTGTTTGTGCTGTGAGCCTGGTGTTTGTTTAATCTGATCGGTAAGTCTAGTTTCCTGTGATTTTTTCCATGTGTTGGTTGCGATTTAAGTGACTTTTTACCACCTGTTTGGCGCCAAAATATTTTACTTAAAGGGGAATATTTTTAATTAGCTGCCAAATTGTTGTAAGAATGTTACCAAAGTTGGTGCACATGCATACAAATAAACAAACAATTATTGCTTATTGCCGTATGCTACTTACTGCTTGTTAGCGTAACGAGTTTGTGGATGAGGCAGGTATAGGTCTAACATTCTGATAAAGGATGATCATTAAAAATATCTCAAGTAGGCGTTGAAGTATCACGAAGATGTCTTGGGATATTCATGTCTTTGGGAATTCACTTGTAATCAGGTTGTCATTTAGATGTTTGATGGTGAATAGTTAATGGCTTAATGAACGGTCCACATTTATCGCTCACCACCTACTACCAGGTTTTTTTTTTTATGATCACCCGTTATAGTTATACGTTAAATTTCCCTGTGTTACAGTACTCAGCTTCTTTCATATCAAAATATGTTTTACAGTATTTTTCCAAAATTTTACATATCGTCTATATAGAATTATACTGTCGTAAGTGTCAAAATTTTGAAAACTGATATTTCTTTTTTTCTTGAAGAGTTTAACACTAAAGCTTCATAAAAAATATCGTATGTAATAAGTTTTTTCTTTGTTAATGTAAAAAATTTGGAATTACGTAGTCGTTAAATAATAATAATAATCCTAATAGTACAGTTAAATATTTGGACCTCATTGTTTCTGATACAGGTTAAATGTACATACGACAGTATAATTCTATATAGACGATATGTATACACATCCGAAGAGAACCTTATTGGGTTTGAATTACTGGGTAAGAAATAAAATATATTGCCAAAAAATATATTAAAAGAAAAATATTGCAAACTGCAAAACAAGAAGTATAATCTTATCTGTAGGGAAGCGAAAGAAGTAATATTAACGGTTATCTAGGGAACTTGGAAAGTTTCGGGAACAGCATGAGAAAACTTTGTCCTAACAAGGTTAGACATGACATATTAAAAATGACTAAGCTGGTACATCGAATTTGATACATGTGTTTTGTCAAGCGTCCAGATTCTTGTGCGAAGTAATATGATTTGCCATTAATCTGTTAAACTGTTCCAAATTTGGGGACTTCTAAATTTACGAACAAATGCAGATATATGAAGTCATTTTGAACGTATTACTTGAGTATATTGGTAAAAGCATTTTGCAATATTCCGCTAATAAATTAAACGTGAATCATGACGGCTTATTAACTCGATGATAGAGTATCACTCATAAACAAAAACAAATAAGATATATCTGAAAAGTAAAAATCCAGCGGTTATAGGTGCTTTCCTTCGGTACCGTATTATTTTCGTACAACATGTACAGTACTTTATGTAAAGGACTGTATTACTTTCGGTTATCTACACGTAGGTGGTGGAACTGGAATGAAAAATATCCAACACGAAATTGCTTTCGTTTATCCCAAGGGTAAAAAACAAATGACTGAACTCAACCCTAGGGGTGAAAGACGCATAATCAACTGCAATAAAAGGCTGGCTGTTATCGCTAACAGATCAAATTCATCATGCACACGTTTTAGAAAATAGTGCCAAGTAAATTAACGATGAAATGTATTTTGACTGAAGTGGCGTAAATTTACCACGCACCCTCACATCGTGATCCTGATGGCTTTTCACATAAAGCGACTTTTTCATATAAGAAGAAGGGATGGAGAGAAATTTCTTTTGATAGCCCTATAAACCGCATAAGAAATGAGTACACACAAAAGAAGTTTGTTTCGCACCCGGAGCTATTTTCTTTGCTATGTTTCGTTTTGTTATCTGGTAGTTCTCTTTTTCACTCACACGACACTCTAGAGGGAACTCATTTCACATAAGAATGGGTTTAATTTGCGGTATAAACCAGACACAGGGAGTTTAGATTAAAAATACCACACCACTGCCAACAAAATCAATATCTGCACCCTATTCAAACATAGTATTGCATGCCCCTTTGAATAGGAACTAATTTAATTATTTTAAATTAAATTTGTTTCTTGTTATATAATAAAAGAAAGAAAAAGAAGAGGCTTTTAATATTGGAAAATTCAAACATAAGTGATTCATTCTGAATTCATTAGTATTGGTTTCCATTATTTTGGCGAATTTGCCTACATGTTTATTAATAAACTTATATAGCCGTAGCTAAAGCCCAAAAGGGTTGTTGATCTTTCAGTCTGCCCCTATTCTATTCATCAAATAAATTGAGTATTTCCGATTAATATCCTGTTATATCACGCATATGAATAGTGTCAATTTTTGGACAAACACAATGGGAACATTCAATTTTATTTAGATGTACTACGCCATACATCTAGAAAAAATATTTGTCGTCTGCTTTACATCGATTCCGTGTTGCTATGCCATCAGATTTCTTAGAGTCATATTATTAGCTCAATAATCAGGAAAGCTTGGTTTTCCTCTGGAAGATTTGATGAATCATCAGTATAACGCAGAATATTTTTAAAAATTGTTATTCCAGCTCCAAAACTGTGAAATTTACTTATATACCACAATTTTGTTATTATTTCAAACGTTGATTGGAGTCTAAAAAATGTACATACTAGGTATTATTTAAGTACATAGCCAAACTTCAGGCAGTGCTTCTTTTGGTGATTCTAAAACAAAACGTTTATATAAATTTAGGTCCGGCAATGTTTTGTTTTTAAGCTACAGGGTGCCAAACTTTTTTAAAAATTGTTTTTTTCGCAAAAATCTTAATAATTCTTCAGCCGATATTGTTGAAATTGGGCAGTATTATTTATGATTATGATTGTTTTTTATGCTACCGACTTTTAAAACTTTTATATTTTTTTCGCATTAAGCAACTAAAAATATAACTTTTTTGTGTCTTGATTTTTTTCGCATAAAGTTGTATTTTTTACAGCTTAACGCAGAAAAGTATAAAAGTTTTTAAAAAGTCACTGGTACATAAATAACAACAATAATCATAAATAACACTGCCAAATTTCAACAAAATCGGCTAAATGATTTTTACGAAAAAGCAATTTTTTAAAAATAGTTTGACACTCTGTATCTTAAAAACGAGGCATTATTGGACCTATGTTTATATAAACTTTTCGTCTTAGAATCACCCAAAGAATTACCCTTTGAAGTTCGGTCACGTACATAAATAACAGCTTGTAAATTAACCCGCCTCGACAAGACAGAAATGTGGTTGTAATGTTTCCTTTATATAAAAATTTCGAAAATAACATGTTCAGAGTTCCCCTTTTAAGGTGTGCTAGCACCTTTAAGAAGCAATTTTTGGGGTATGTTTGCAAGAACTTTTTTAAAATGATTTTAATCGCTAGGATCACCTCCCAAATTTTTTAGATGCTATTTCCGAACACCGTGTATAAGGCACCAAAAATGAATGTTGGTAATATGGGGAATCTTGAAAAAAAAAATCAGTTTCAGTGAACTTAACACAAATGTGTACACTCTAATGCTAAATTACCAGATCTATAAAAATGAAAGAAAATAAAATATTCTAGATATCCGGAGAAAATCAAAATCATATCTCTAATTTTGTTTTTGAAATGATGAAATATTTTTACCACTTTTTCAGCAAATAAATTATATATGCTAGAGACATATTTATACACCTCAACGAAATCTACAAACAAGGCCATATTATTGCCTTTCTGCATAGTAAGAATATTAAAGTTGCTAGGGGAGCTAAAGATAACTTGATATAAAAAATGAAATTTGGGCAAGTGAGGGTGAAAATCATTTAATAATTTGTTTGCTGCTTGAACTTTAGTTTCAGAGTTGTTTAAAGTGATAAAAGCTGTGCAAATTTGCATTAAAAAAAAATGTGTTACCCTGAAAGAAAAATTACAATACAAAATAAAACAAAACACGCGTATTAAAAATGGTTCGCCAATTTCTATTACCGGAAGGAAATTTAATTTTTTCACCATTTTCTAGACAGATTCTGCACTCCCATGATTGAAATAATTACCACCCAACGTTAATTAATGGAGAGAACTTTATCAAATTATTAAAATAGGATATTATGAACCGAGCAATTCAATATGATAAAGAGGGTTCAAGATACGGACCTCGTTGTCGTCAAGAGATAAGAGTTAAACGTCGCCTAGAAATTGAATAAATGTGACAAGAAAATGTGTATCAGGCATAACTGAACAATGGAGATGGCAAGGATCCTGTTCTATTATTCAAGCCTATTGATCTGGTGTTAGAGCATTTCGGCAGAAGCTCCAAAAAGCAAATTTTATGACTTGTTTTGAATACATATTCCCATTTTTAGAGAGTTCAATAAAATTTAGAGTCTTTGGGGAATTTAAATAAGGAAGTCCTTTTTGACTATCAGTTTTAAGGCTATTAAAGGTTGGATTTTGTGGGGATGGACTAAAAATTCTCTGCTTGGGTGAAAATTTACCCTTTACTTCTAATCTCTTATTAATAAAGCTTCTGGCATTTCCTCTCTGTTTACCCACTATGGTTGTTGAAAGCGTAAAAAAGCTGGTTGCAGGTACTTAAGATACTTGTAATTTTATCCTACGCAGGGCAGGGATTTTGAACGTTTTACGTGAAAGCAAAAACCTTTTCGAAATACATTTTGTGTGACAAAAAATCAATATATTTGCCCATAAAAGTGCTTGTAATAATAGCGATCTAAGAATAGAAGGCTTAACGTCGTAAAAAGTGCTGGTAGCATAAGACAAAAAGAAAATGTCTTTCCCCGAGGGAATTAAATGGGGAGATGAAAGTGGCTAGTAGAGTGTCCCCAAACGTCGCCGATTCAACTATTTTCATTATCAGTAACTGTTGGATTCTGTCACAGAAACATTATTTATAGCAGCCATATTTACATTCCCCCGTATTGAGGGTCCTTATTTGTTTGTTCCAGTTTAGTTATGGGCCCTTTAGGCAGCCCCAATCCGATAACGTCATAAGAAATTAGAGTGTTTTTGAGTTAGGAGGCTATGAAAAATGATTTGTTATCGAAGAAATGGTACCTACATGACATAGAGGGTGTTCCACATAAGAGTGAACACCATATGGATCTTGGAAATATAAGGGATACGAAGTTGATTAAATGGGAAAAAGTTGATTCGGTTATTTGTTTTATGGAAATTTTGGATACGACTGAAAATTTTTGGGTCTCTTTATGCAACTTTCTACTTTTTTTTAGAAATGTTTTCCTATGGGAAATTTAAAAAAAATCTGGATTCTTCTATATACTTTTCTAAAGTTTGTCGCAAAGGTTTTCTTTGACAGAATTTTCGGTTCCAAAGAAAATGTTGATATTTTCAAGAACTTCTTGGAGTGATTGCGAACTTTAAAAAAAATTGTTTAAGGAACATTTTAAGACAAATTCCTTTTTTTCACCTTGCTTTAATTAAATTTATTTTTCCATGTATTCCCTCGTTTTGTTCCGACTACTTTCAATTCTTAATACTTTATTACCAATCATTTGATCTTATTTAGTTAAGTTTAACACATGCTTAGACCTTGTTTTTAAGGAATTATTTTGACCACGTTTAGGCAAGTTCATCTGTGATTTCAGCTAGCTAAGATAAATACAAACAGGTTTTCATAAGAAAAAAAAAACACATCGAAGCCACCTTCACATTTAAAAGAGCGGTGAGCTCACAAAACTGTTGGCGATGGTCTCAAGAAAACCCAAATTTTATAATTGAATGCCGCGATCAATATTCTCTCAAAAGAAATGTGTGTTGCGGTATATCGAATAATCAAATCATCCCTTACCTTTTCAGACAGAAGTTGAATTCTAAGTCTCTCTTTCGATGTTATACCTCTGGTCGTAATGAAACCTTTGTGGTTCCAGTACAATGGAGTCCTTATACATAATTTAAGGCGCGTTAAGGATTGTCTTCTAAAAATGTTCCTGACCACATTAATTGGATTCAACCTGAAGCAATTCTGACCGTCTAGGTCACCTGATTTGACTCCGCTCGACTTTTTTGAGGGTTTTCAAATCAAAACGTTTATAAACAAGACCCTTTCGCTACCGATGTCGAACATTTTGAGAGAGTTATTCAAGAATATGTTTTAAACATAAATCCGTAGCCATCAAGAATTCAATCATGGAACTGTCTAGAAGGACAACACTTTGTATTGAACGCGATGGAAAACACATGGAAACATATATTTTTTCCTTTTAGCAGGAGCCGATAAGGAAACATTTCTGTACCATATATTCAACGCTATATCATAAATTAAATTGCAATAAAAATTTATGTCCTGCAGATTAATGTTGTTTGTTTTTTTTATGCTGCTTTGTAGCAACAATAATTATTGTGGAACGTATTTTCGCTTTTCTTTCTTAACTTTATTAATGTTATGATGTTTAATTAATGCCTGCTCGGATTTGTAATAGCTATTTAATACATAATATAGCCATTTTTGGCTGATATTTGTTTATCAATGTATTTCTGTGTCATTTGCACGTAAAAATGTCGCGGTAAGTTAACCTGAATGCTTGCTTTATAGTCTAGTTTGACTTTCCATCAAGGTGTACGTAGTCTCTTTAATGTATTTTGAATTTTTTAAAACGATTTATTTATTACTTTTTTTTAACTTCACTGTTTTCGAGATATTTGCTAGTTTAATCTCTTATGAATGTTTGCATGGATGTATTCTTGAATAGAGCCGAGAGTTGGCGAAGTAATTACCTATAATACAAAATGTATCTTTAAATTATCTAGGAATATTGATTTATTTGTATTGTACGAACTACTGAAGTTGGTTTCGGGTAATTTTTTTCTAAATTCTAATGTACAGAAAGTCATAGTGCACGTATCGTTATTACATTATGAACATAACAGCGCTATTAAAACGACAAATATTTCGAAAACGGTAAAGTTTTGAGGCTACTAACAGGTATACCTTTTCCATCTAAAATATTAAACAGAATAATATTTTTATTAATAGGACTACTGGAGCTGCGTAAAAAAAAATGTAAGTCCTTTTAACTGGCCAAGACGGTTTCAAGTGGCGCTATTAGCTACAATAAAACCGACAGCACTAGCTTATTTCCCACGTCCGAACATTCCCGTACACCAAATTTTAGTGTCAGAAGTCAAAAGACTGTGAAGATATGAAATAAAATAAAAAATAAAAAAAACACCCCGTATCTTCGTTAATATTAACTTTTAGCATGCCGCGATTACGCTGGATCTTAATATTTCGATGGCAGGAATCTGCCGTTGCTCTTTGTCCCATTACTTTTGGGGCACCCTGTATGTTCGTGTTAGGGATACTTGAGGTGTCGCAGCACTTAGTCCGGAGTGCGGCTAGATGGTCCCTTATTTGAATGATAAACCCCTAATTTCAAAATGTTATTAACACAACCGTCTGAGCCCTAATCCCCTTCCTCGAGCAAACCTGTTAACGCTTTTTTAGTGGGAAGATTGGTTTTTAATTACTTTGCCTCCAAGCTAGTTTAATCCTTGACATTCCTCTAAAGCAAAATGTCTTAGTTATTATAAGTATCACTCAATTTACAGCAACGAGTGGTGTATATTAAGCTGCCACTGTTGTGTGCGAGGGTTGGATATTCCCCATAGCGTGGGGGTTGGTCCAAATTACTAGCTGTAATGCGATTCTCCAGTATGACTGCCATCTGCGATACATCCGTTACATACATATACGTGATTCGTGTAACCAGCGGTCCTTTGGTGTTGATAATCAATCATGTTTTTCAAAACTACACCGCTGAAAATATTTTTCATTACCGTTCCAGTTCCTTTTGGGGTTTTGAGATGCTTTGATGCCATGCCTTATTTGTATCTCTCTTTATGTTTGTAATTAACCACATCTAGGGGGAATTCAGCCCCGCTGAAAGCTCTTTGTTTTAAGTTTTACCCTTGCTTTCATTTTTTAACCTCTCCCTCTTCGCAGGAATTTAAAGATTTAAAATTCGTCACCGACCAGCAACTTTGCAGTAATTTTTTACCTCTGAAGTCTTTGCGCACCCCTCTCCCCTTTATAGCAGTAATTTTTTATTTTTACCCCCCCTCTCCTTTCAAAATATTACATCATTTAGAGCTGTGGCAACGGCTTAATCGCCTGGACTTTGCTATAGGGGAGGCAATCCCTTCTGGCAACATTTCCATTGCACTGCCAAACTTATTTGTGTATTCCCACTTAATGGGAATAAAATTTACAGGTCTGCTGCTAAACTTAAATAGCCAGGGTAAATAAGGGTTTCAGTGTAGCGGAAATGAAGGCCACTAGTCTTGTGTTGTTGACATGTTCATTAACAATCTTCAAGGGAGGGCCCCGTGATTTTGTCGATTTTAGTTATTTATTGAGAGATTTCTCTTGGTCCCTTATTTAGCTGCTTTCGACTGAAGTCGTGCTCTAAATATAAATTACTCGGAACAATCGGTCGTTAGTAATTAGTACAAGTCTCTTCATTGGATCGTTCAGTAGATCATTTAGAAGTATATTAAAGTAAACAGCAATTTAAATGTTACAATCGTGATACAAAGTTTTATTATACAGGGTAATTCGAATTCGCTGCCCACCATTAAAAAACCATAAAAGATACGAGGTTGCTTAAATTAGGGCAAGATACATATTTTCACGCTTTGCTAAATGCCGTTTTAAAATTTGGAAAATTCCGATTATTTCCGAAGATAATCGAAAAAAAACCGAAATTTCTACAAATGGTTTTTTCTTTAGTTATTTGAAGAGATTTTTAAAAATGAATTTCACTTTTTCATGGTCACTTTTGCCCTTATATAAGATACCGTCATTAAATTTCAAATATAACGTTTCGTAATTTAGGAACCATCAGCAACTTAATTTTTTTAAATACAGACCTGATTTTTTTGCATTTTTGGAAAGTCTTTGATTTTCTGAATTAAATGGCGTGTCACAGTTATGATAAAAACTGTCACATAACACGAAAATAAATACCATTGGTACAACCTACGAAGGTGAAATAGACAGAACGTTACACAGAGAAAGGTGAAGCTGATACGTTTGCCGAATGCTTTCAGAGGACCTTCAATACTTCAACAAACCTTAACTTTTCAAACTCTAAAATACCTGCTTCATATTATCAAAAACCTATTGGAAAACAGACAGCTAAATGTACGAATTGGCGAAAGCCTTTTTTCCCTTTTTCTCCTGAACAAGAGCTCTCTGGGGGATCGCAGCTTTATCCCGATAATACTGCCCTTATTGTGACATGACAAAATGACTGAGAGAACGGTAGAAAGACCTCAGATCCTAAGCCTTAGCCTGCACTTGCGATTAAAAAGTTGCAAGTCGCTTTACTTTTCTTGGCTTTGGCAGCCAAAGTGAGTTTACTTAGATTCGAATTTCAACTATAGGATAATAATAATGTTGGAACACCCGAATTTAATTTTGGATGTTATCGAAAGTGAACAATTAATACTAGTGATAGAAAATAGATCTGTACCTTATAATAAAAAAAATTATAAAGGGATAAACGTGTCTCTGCTTATACAGCCTTCCTTCATCTAGTATTTTCGTGAGTTATACGAGGCTCCACTAGTCTAAGCAATTCATTAAAACTATTTACACTCATACGATAAAATAGGAAGAATTTTCGAGTACATTCTATTCAATTCCGATGAAGTGTGTGAAACTGTCTTTTTAGCAATTTGCTGCTCACAATAGTTTTAATGAGCTGCTTGCATAAGTGGGGCCTCATATAACTTGTCAAAACACCAAATGAAGGAAGGCTGTATCAGCAGGGGAACGTTTGTCTCTTTAATTTGTTTGTTATAAAGTGCAGACCTGTTTTCTATCGCTAATATTAATTGTTAACTATCGATAACATCCAAAGTTAAGTTCGGGTATTCCGACATTATTATTATCCTACAGCTATCTTACAGTTGAAATTCAAATCTAAACTCACTTTGGCTATCAAAACCAAGAAAAATAGAGCGAGTTGCAACTTTTCAATCGCTGCGATTTTTTAATCGCAAGTGTGCTCATATGGTCAACAACACCCCATATTCTTCAAGTAATTATTATATCCTCACTTTGAAGAAAAACATTTGAAAAAAATTATTGAAATTTAGAATTTTTATTATATACTGGGTGTTTGGGAGTAAGGGAGTGATAGAGCACGAGGTAAGGACTAAATTTAACCCAACTTACCTTAGTAGCAAAGCCGATAATAACAAAGATACAGGGTGTCAAATTTGAAAAAAAATTTTTCTTCATCATATCAAATCGAAAATATTTTTACAATGTCAGATTTTTTCCACAAAATAAAAACACTTCAAAAATACATTAAACTTGTAATTTTCTACATAGAGGTTGTGTCAGCTCCCAAAGACGCGCCCTGTACGTATTATTATTCTTTCAGTGGAGGTCGTATTAGGTGCTAGAAAAGATCCACAAGCAAAAAGATAATGATGTAGAAATAGTCCAGACATTTGAATGCCCAATTTGAAAATTTATCCTCCTGTAGACCTAAAATTTCATCTGAAAAGTATCAACCGTTTCGTAGTTTATTCGGGTGAACCAATCATCGTAAAAAGGCTGTAAAGATACTCATTAGGCCAATAAGTCTATGTGTCCAGAGAAATTGCCGAGCATTTTCCGAACAATCGAGCTACGTGCACAAAATGGTTTCCATTAGTTTTTGCGATTCACGTTTACACGTTCTTCCAAGGAAAAGGCTACACGGCGTTGATGGTTCAAGAAAAATGTTCAGTTTATGAGCATAATATTATACCAACAAAAGACGAATAGAAGTGTTGTATGATCAACGGGTAAATCTCACAAAGCCTGCAATGCCCTTTCGGGGGCTTACTCCTCTTTGTGCTGGAAATGATCTATAGGATTCATTTCGGACCCGCTGCGCCAGTAATAGGGAAATTGTTTGCTGTTTTGACACCCATAAAGACATTTATTCGCGCCGAATGGTGTTGTTATGATGTACAACTTAATTAATGTCTTTCACAGCAAATTTGTTTCAGATATCTCTGTGTGAGGACTACAGCTTGCCAGTGGATCACTTAGCCGAATTAGCAAAGAGGAGACCGAATAGCATAGCCGTTACCAATAATTGCTTTTTGTCCCAGAATTTTTCTGATCTCATCTTATCAAGTCCTGAAGCTGAGCACGTAAGTTTGGATGTGTGTATATAAAGTGTGTGGTTTACCTCCTTGAGATCTGGCCAAGACGCATAATAATTACATAAACCCTTAGAAAACTGTCTTAAGAATGGCAATACTCCAGAACTTCCGCCATTGCTTCCACTCAACGGGAATAAGTTCACATTTATCTACATTTCAATTCTTTACTTCGAGAATATTAATGTAAAACGTTGCTCTGGCTGTAATTCTAATTATTTGGCAACAATTTTGATTTTTTAAAGATCTAAAATAACAGCCGTAAGTAACATCAAGGGCGGGGGGATAGGGAAACACTGTTACTTCATTTTTAATGATTTTTTAAACTTATTTTTCAAAAAATTCCTTGCTTTCATTCTATATAGCCAGGAAGCGTAGAATAGGGATTGTAAATAAATTTAGAGAAAGAAAAATCTTTATTTCGTAAGAAACAGGCTATCGACCAATTGGTCTTTTTGCCTGGATTACAATTATTATGTATTTATAATTATTTTGGTTCCGATTGAAAAATGTATTCACCTTTTTTTTGTTTTTTTCTTTAACAGATACGGTCGCTATAATTATTAAAGATATAATTTAATAAATTTAAAATATTCAAAAAGCAACTTCTGTGCAGTCTTAGGTACCAAATTTAAAACCCCCTGCAGGCCATTTTAGAAACTTTAAAAAATTGCTTAAACATCCTTTCGGATGGAATAAAAAAAATACATGATATCATGTTAAACTCAATTCCTTTATTTTTTCTGGCACAAACCTCTCTTATACTCTAATATACGGAATATTGTTTCAAAATTATTGAATCTTAAAGAAGTTACGAGTTCGCACGTTTTATTAAATACCTCAACGCGATGTGCCTGGATTTTTAAAATTACCACGAGTTCCAAAGTTTTTTTGGTTTCTTTCGCAAACCATTATTGTTATGGCCCTGATTCATGTAATATCAACACAAAAATTGTAAAATTTTGTGGAAAACACTATGAGGTTTCACAATGCATAAAAGACAATTGTGTTTTATTAAAAAGAAATCGAGTTTCATTTCTGCGAGTAGAGTGAGGCAAAATTATGAAAATTTATGGTTTGCCTCAATAAGCCCCCAAGTACCTCCAAGGGCGATAGAATATAAAATATAAAGTTTGTTGCATACAAAGGAAATGTTCCTGCAGTGTACTGACTAAAATACATCTAAGGTTGTTTCATTTAAAAATTAGAGTATCTTATTTTTAAACAGGGAGAATCTAAAATGTATAGAAACTTCGGTTTGCTCTTTATAAACTCTTCATTCAAAACTGTAATAGGGATAGATGTCAGATTAAGTAAAGGACAAACTTTTCTCTGTAAAAGTATAGTTTAGTGACTGAAAAAATACAGGGAAAACCCAATAATAAAAGGATATTATATCTCGATAAATTATTCAATATCTCAAGAAACGATGCATATGAATATAAGGCCATATAAGAAAAGAATGTTCCTTTATGTAAAAAAAAAAAATTGTGATGTATCTTCTGAAAAATGTCTTTTTTTCCATATGAAAAACAGAAATTGTAAAATTGCATAAACCAGTTTTGTCAATACAAAATTGTGCAAGATGTACTTGATTTAATTTATTATTAATTTGTTTCCCTTATAGCATTTTTTTCTTTATCCGCTAAAATGCGTACCTAGGAGCTCTGTCTCAGTGAAGTTGACCCAAACTAATAAAAATATGTTTTTTGAAGAAATATATCGATTAACAGAAAATTTATTAAATTCATCACATTTTTCTAATTAAATAGGATACGTTTATTATATATTTGTGATAGTCACTTTTGTCTTATTAAATTACACATTTTAACTAACAAAGAAAAATACTTTTAAGAAATTCCTAATATTGCCAATAAACAGAAAATCCACAAAAATTCAATAGAAAACTACTACCGCGTTATTATTATGCCTTGATACGCCTCAATATAGCATTAACTAATGTTTGATAATCATCTGGAGCGAAACTGTTCCATATTTCTTGGAGACGAGCACGCAACTCTGGAAGGTTTCTTGCGGATTATGATCGCAACTTTTTCGTAATATACCACAATGTTTCGATCGGCGAAAGATCTGGACTGCTAGGAGTCCATTTTAAAAGTGAAATATTGTTTTCTAACATCTAATCTTTTTCTTTTTTTACCGTGCAGCAAGCAGCTCCATCGTGTGAAAAGATACATTTGATATTTTGAATGGTTGGGCCAACTTCACTCACACTTCAACTTCACTCACACAGGGCTCGTATATGTATAAATCCATGAAATTTACAATCCAGCGATTGTCTAAAGTCGATCACTTTAATATCTTCAGAGAGCGTTGAAGAACTTTTCCCGGGATATTAGTAAACTCCTGCAACTATCAACCTCAACCATCACTTCTGTTATGAACTAATTTATCTCATTTTATGCGCACATATGTAAAATTCCGAAACATGTTTTATCCATTAAAAAAATGTGCAGAAACCTTTCTATCGTAACAATTTTAATGTATTTCTTTGCTTCTCGGCAGCAACTTTGAGTTTATACAGAGCTAAAACAATACCCATAATCTCCATACACCTTACATTTAACACCCTCGCAACATTTTAATATTTAACAGTGCGTCTTGGAGGGGATTTCGTGAAGCCATTCATTCAGATGTGTGGGGCAATAAATATCCCCTCCTAAAACTAGGGTGCGTTTGCCCCTCAAGATTTCTTTGGTAGCAAAGTTTAAGTTCTCGGAGTGTATATTGATAAATTGTTAAACACTCTGCGGTAAATCTTTTAAATATATTGCCGCTTTTGTCGAGGTGTATATTTTTTGAGTCGGAAAGTAATTAATCAATCAACGTCTTCAAAAGTTACGAGCACTGATATATAGAGCATTCCCGAACTTTACTCAAGTGCTTGCTAATCCCGACAAAATTCCGAATGAATATGACTAGTTCCTTGCACCTCCCCTTCGAATATTACTCCTTAGGGAAATTTGCTTCGTTAATTAAATTGATCAATTCCCTTGTCTTTGTTTAGAATTCTCGTTATTTTTAGGTGGTGGTTTTAGACACATATTCTAACCCCAGGGACTCCCAGCAAAGGCTAACCCAAGAAGAAAAATACTTTACCAGTCCCGATAAAGAATATTCTCAGCCTTACACCACAGGTAAGCGTCCAATAAAAAGTATTAACCAAATCGATTTTGCAATCTAATTCCTAGCTGTCTCGAATGAAAAATCTGAAACGTTATAGCTGCTAAATCCCTCAGCTTTCCGTTTATATTTCTTAAACGGATTTGGAGTAGATGACATTTCTCATTTCCTCGTTTTCAAACAAATTAAAAAACCAGACTTCGAAATCTGTCATCAATCTTAATCCCTTCGTTAAACGCATTACTTCTGAAGGGCCCTTTCACCATTCGAGAACGCCTTCGATTGTCGATTGAATTTTTATTATTTTATTTATGCGATGATGAAATCGATAGGGATTTCGATATCAATGTAAATTACCGGTAAAATATTGGAAATTTTAAATTAGTTGTCCCGTTTTTTTGCCTACCACAATTCAACATAGTAGGTGGCAATTTGAACACACCGTTTCTTCATACAGGTACATACAGTCCTGGACACATAGATAACACACTTTATTTAATTGGGAAAAAGTGATTGTATTAGGAAAAAAAAAACTTTTTCTCATTATTTGTGTTTAAGATACTTAATGTTAATATCATTGAAAAAATGAAAATTTATTTCATAATTTTAACATAACGTTATAAAATGAACTAAATTTAACTGAAGAAAAATCTAAAATACGAAGTGGCTATTTATGTGACCAGGACTGTATATGTATATATAGTGTGTCCGGATTAAGGATTTACCACCCTTGTAAAATATTTGTTTCTTAGCCAATTTTGACGTTTTTTCTTATTAATTAAATATTCAAAATGCGCATTTATCTAGTGCGTACTCTTTATCCATATTTATGGCCAACTGCGTGCGTTTTTATGGGATTAAATTTCAAAAAGTACTATTAGGGCTTTTTTAGGATAAAAATAAAAACGGATTCTTAAATAGAATGACCTAAAACACTTCTGTACCAATTTTCATTTTTCTGCCATACAGGGAGTTCGAGAAAACCAATTAAAAAAATTTAATACTCAATGAAAACGCATTAATAAACAAGATAATGTACAGGGTGTTTACTGTAATACCTAATACATTTTACAGGCTTATACCTATTAGGAACCGAAATAATAAGAAAAGTTTATATAATGTTCACAAAGATAAAAAAATACTTTACTTCTAAGATACAGAGTTTTAAAAAGTTTTAAATTTTTTATGTTTCAGTTTATATTGAGTTTCCGAGTTTATACTACAACTATGCCAAATTGTTGAGAAAATTTCCAGGACGATACTTTTTCTAGCACCACTTCCCTTTTACTCCCATTTTTTTTGTAGCGCGCCAATGGTTTGATTTATCTGCTCCAAAGAATTCAACTCTCAGTTCAATTTAAAATTTTTGGGTCACGTATATTTATTTCGTATCTCTAATAGTTTTCGATCTACTTGCGAAACAGAAAAGACACAATTTTTGTCCTCTTATTTCGATTAGACTTGAAAATGCCTGGAACTGAGAGAATAGATTTGAAAAAAATATATACAACTGTTTCTCTCTCCTTTTTGGTTCTAAGAGTTTACTCAGATAACTTCCTCACTTCCTGAAAATAAACAGTTTGGTACCTGTAGCGGTTGTACCACCCTCATGAGTCCGGCACAAATCTGAAAGATAAGCGAAGGTCAGGGGTGTAAAGGAAATTCAAGAACGGTGGGATCAGTAACATCTATTAGTCTATTGCTTTTAATATAAAATGTCCTTGCTTGCTCTAGGAATGTCTTCAAAAATGTACATCTAGGGGAGGTAAGCAGTTACTATTTAAGCCTCACAATTAAAAAATGTGATGCCATTTTCCTTCCAAAAAAGTACTTTTAAGCTCTAAGCTGGGTAGTGAAGGATCTTCCCTAGTTCCATATGAATACACCGAAAGATGCAATGCTGTGATACATCACTGAATTAAGGATAAAAAGTAACGTATTAGGAAATAGTGATAGTGAACCATGACAATGGGACCATCCTGTATTTTTTTACAGGAAGAAACTTACAAGATGAAGTTAATGGTGAAAAAAACGCTTTATTAAAACGAAATTAACCGTCGCCACATCCGCTTATTCACAAAAATTAAAAGAAAAAATCTTTTGGCTTTAACTAATGTGAGTTTCCTGGTAAAAAAAACCCAATCGCTAAAAAAATAATATTTTTGCGTCCTCGGCATAAATGACCTAATTTCATTTAAATATTTTGTAGAAACTATACTTTTCTACAATTTTTCGAAATTATTACTTTCATTCTGAAATTTTAGAAAATCTATAGTGTTCATTGAAATATGCAAACATGTGGATGTGTGCCACGGATTTTATCTTAAGAGTTATCACTGATAAAGGAAATTATATTTTTACCTCTGAGGTATTCAATATTTTTCCAATTATAGAAGGAAGTTTTCAAAAGTATTATGTATAAGTTGCAGAAATTGGATTTTCTCCCGAAAATTTTACAATTTGAGCTTGAAGGCCTAATAATAAATGAAGAAAATAGATAATGACGGTTTATAAGTGACAAAAAACTTTAACAGTCAAAAAAGCTTCTGAATTGAATAGAGATTCCATTACATTTTATTAAAAACGTGGTTCCATGGAGAATTGAAATCTTTTAGACTCGCGTTTAGGTAGGCTTTCAGAAAGGAGCAAATCGACCTTAAAACCTTCTTCCCGATATAAACTCCGAGTTGAGTTTGAAGATTTATCAAATCACTTTTTAAAGCTTTCTCGTTTAATTCTTAAGTTGAAGCCAACTTTTTACCACTTTTTCTGTTTGGAATTTCACAAGAAATTGAATACAGATATTTTCAGTGTTTTAAAATAGAGTGGTAATTTCGATTATTTTTCGTCGGCGGAAATTTTTCACTCCTACTAATCACCTAATAAAACCTACCAATTAAATTTTTTTCTTCACTTCCTTCCATGTCCTCACAATCTAAAAGAAAATCAATTCCATGAGGCTTCAAGCAAGGGGCGTTATTAATACTAATCTCTTCGCTCGTTTATTTCGTTTTACCAAATGATGGTACGATAGTTCACTTATATTGTTCCCCTGTTTTCGGCTGGGCAAAAAAGGTGTTCTATGGATTTCTTTTAGCCATTGTCAATGGTAAATCTTCTTGTACAATGAATGTTCACTCGACTGAAAATGAACTGTGATTGTCAGGAACGTTCAATCTATTGTTTCCTGAAACCTTCGTTTTATTTCTGAATCTTTCATTGTCTACCCAACTTTTCGGCCTGAAGCCCTTAGAGTGTAAAGATAAAATATTCATCATTAAATTTTACATCAGTGTTTTTTAATAGAAATCTATCGACATGCATCATTAAATTGCAAAGAGAGAGTAATTTGATTTACCCTAAGATATGAGCAACTAAAAATTAAGGAACGTGACGAGGGTGAAAAAGCGCCATTTCCCTCGCGACATGCGCTTAAAGAAGGTGATAATAACCCCCATTATGCAAATTACAAGAGGGAAATTAGTTGCCTGAAATGTTTAATAGTTACAATGCTTTTAGAAGAATCATCGAATCCCACTTCAGACGAGGACTTCAACTACCCCTCAGGACAACGAGGGAACACCTTAGACCTCAATTCACCCGATAGTATTAATGAAGGAATAGCACCCCCGCCTACTTCGTTCCTAGACGTTCTTTCTCCAACCAAAACCGAAGTCCCTACCACTCGAAGACACCCTTCTCCATATTATTACGGAGACCTCTTTAAATATAGAACCGAGCAGCCTCAGCAATCTCCTAGAAAGTGCGTTAGCATAGAAAAGAACCAAAGCCTTAAAGAAGTTAGTAAGAAGCTTAGCAAGTCCTCGAAAAGACATCGAAAAAGTGAGCCATGTGACACCAAAGAACAACGAGAAAAAATAACCAGGAGTCGACTGCAGGTTAGGCACCATAAGAAGTCTTCCTCAGTAGACAGTCGCAGTACTTCCTCTAGAGATGCCTCAAATGAACCTAGAGATGTCTGTAAAGTACAGAAGAAAGTTGTAAGCGCTATTTGGTATAATGATGATGACTTAGACGAAATGACCCGTCAACGACATGTCTACGAAACCGCATTTGATTGTCGGATCAGCAAATCTGATGACGATTTGGACCAAATCGAAAAAGTGACAAATCATCCAGTCCTGGTACAATGGAACACAGATAAGGCTGGGTCAGAACCATCCAGAGACAGCTCTTCAACGCTATTAAAAAATAAGTCCAAGGAAGAAAAGCCGAGCCATCAACCAGAAGACAATAATCAAGTTCTAAATTTATCGCATAATTTACAGGTGAGTAATTTATATGAAATGTTCAAGTATATTCAAAGCAGACACACGAAATATACCGATAAGAGCTATAGCATTTTTCGCTATTTTCATTCAATGCAGTAATTGATAAACATTTGGATTTCTTGCGGAAATGGTAACTGTTATGTCTAAAAGTTTTCTATAAAAAAGATTGCTCAGCATGTATATCACTTGAAATTCATTACAATAAAAATATTATCAATTATTTTGAAAATTTGGAAAAAAGAAAAATAAAAGTTCGCTATTTTCGCTAAAACTCGTTCTTGAATTTTCCACAAAAATTGTGTTTTTTTGCGATTCTTCCGAAATAAGAATCGTTATAATAATTTGTTTGTTTTTTTATTCGAATAAGACAGATAACAAAACTGAAAACCTTTTTTTTTTCATTATCAGAAGATGCATTTGGGAAGAGAAAACACAACCTCTTCCCTTGGAGGTCTACTGATGTGCGGCTACACCCCATCCCCGCCGTCCACCGCGCCTCTCCCCTCAAAGTTTCCTGGCAAAGAATTGATGATGAACAGTCTCCGTAGTGCCCCCAATTTGCCCTCTAGGACCCGCACCAAAGACCTTAGTTTGCCTGTAAAATCGCTTAGGGGGAGATCCGTTATTGGTACTTGTAGCTCCATGCGAATTCGTCAAGGAAGTGCCTTTGATATTGAATTCGGAAGTAGTTCTAACTCGAATCAGAATATATCGGAATTTAAGGGTCGGCCTGGAAATTCTAGGGAACAGACTGGAGAAATGGTGAATGATTTTGATGAATTTAATTGATTTAAAAACGTGTTTGTTTTAGGATCGAATTAATGAAATTAAAGGTAGGCCTAAGCCAAATCTATTGATGGTGCCTAAAAGATCAAAAGACATGATCAGGAGGCATAAATATTCATCGACAGAAAGTATGACCACTAGTAGTAGCGGAGGAAGTATGGAAAGTATCAAAAGTAGTACCAGTGAGGGTAATCGTAGTACTAGCAGTTCTTCCAGTCATCAGTCTGCGTCTTTAAGTAGCCACAGTTCGGACTCAGGAAGTAAGTTTGTAAAAAAGTTATTATCATCCCTCATTAATAATATTAGGTGGTCGTCCAAATAAAAATTACGTAGCACCGCAAAACAACTTTCTAAATCAGCAAACGGGCAATAAGCTGCACATTTTGAGCCCCATTTCGGATAAATCATCCCAGGAGCCCATTTCGGAGACTTCAGACAATAACAAGAATAACAATTCTCAGAAATGCTCCCCGGATGTGCAAAGTGTCCAAAACGAGACGATAGTGGAAACGAAAAGCACTAAAAAGAGAATGCCTCAAAACAAGAATCTTTTGAGTTTAAATTTTCAAGGCAGACCAGAAATTCAAGGGTCGGACAGTGGGATTTCGATTCAAAGCCGGGAAGGTGTGTATGAGAACTTATTATGGGAAATATTGGGAATATTTATTTGCACTTAAACTGTAATAAAATAAAATTGATTCTTGATGTTTTGTCCACGACATCTAGATTCAGTGAAGTGATATCTAAGGGAGTCCGACATATCTATTCACTCTTCTCATAATGATAGAATGTCGTGCATGAAGCGTGATGTGATACTCGTTCTTAGTGTGAATTAAGTCTTAGTAATGTTCGTGGACGAAACGTCAGGAGTTAATTCTATAGAATCACTTTTTATGTATCCGATAAATATGTCCAGTACTTTAACTAAGAAGGTCTTTAGAGTCTGACAAAAAAAAATTTGTTTCTAGGAGTAAATAAATCTCGCTATGCGTTGGCAACTAACGACATATCAGCTCCACCATCTCAACAAGATTTCTCAGATCTCCCCTTTGACATGCCTAAATTACGCCGACGTAGGTTAATACCTGATACAGCGTGCACCTCAGGGAGTGCTACCTCAATTGATCTTCGAGATCTTCCCTTTGACATGCCTAAACTACGTAGAAGACTGCGACTGCAAGCTGGTAATTTAGACGATAGTATTTCTCAAGCATCTTCTAGCCAAAGCGTTTTGGAGATAGGTATTTATCCATACCACAAAATCGCTTACTTAATGATACTCATGAGCAACATTTTGTAGGTCACTCTAGGCCAAAATTAACATTGAATTTAGGGGAAAGTGGTAGTGGTAGGAAGAGACCTGGATTGGGTTTGACTTTAACAGGGATTGGTACTAATGAAGGAGCCTCTACGAGTACGCAGTGCAACACTTTGAATTTTCCTGGGTGCGATGCCATTGATATCAGTCAGCCTCTGGAGAAGCAAGGGTATTTTTTTAAATAAGATCCAAAATGGTTATAAAATGTAAAAATTGTTTTAGGTGGTTTCATGGAGCAATTACAAGAGTTGAGGCTGAAAACGTGCTGAGGACCCTAAGAGAAGGCAGCTTCCTTGTCCGTAATAGCGAATCTATTAAAAACGATTATTCTTTATCTCTAAAGTAAGCATAAAAATAATGAATTAAATAAATTAAAATTAAATGTATCTTTGTTTTAGGAGCGCCAGAGGTTTCATGCACATGCGAATACAAAAAAATGGGGAAAGTGGTTCTTTTATTTTAGGACAATTTAGTAAGCCTTTCACATCGATTCCAGAAATGATAAAACATTTCTCGATGAATCGCTTGCCTATAAGGGGGGCAGAACACATGTGTTTGTTACAGCCCGTTATAGCACAATTGTTGTGATAAGTCTCTTGATTTGCGTGATCAGCCAGGGTTCTAATGAGGAGTTATTTTTTGGGCGACCTAAATTTCTTTATTGTTTTATTGGAAGTAATTTTGTTCGGTTATTAATCTAAACATATCACTGAGTTCATTTATAAAAAATGTAATAACCCGATCACGGTCGGAGAGAGAGAGAGAATAAGGCACTTAAAAATGAGAAAAGAGGGCTTAAAAAATTTGAATCGAATAGTACAAATCCTAAAAATCAAAATATTAAACGTGTGCGGAAAATTCGTGTTTGTTATCAGAGGTTGGACATTTTCGAACTGATAGATATAAAAAAAGGGGGAGGGTGCCATAGAAACTGCAGATCATAATTTCGTCTTATTTCAGACTTATTTGATTGCTCACCTATGAATAATATGTTACATGATAATCTAGCATTTAAAAGGAACATAGTGCAATAAACATAATTTTCTATTTTTACAGTATTATTTTGTTGATCGAATGTTTTGTTTATTATTGTTGATATTAATAGTTTCTTTACCTTCTAAGATAATCTTTTTAAACTTATTGCCAAAGAACATGACTGTGAATATTTTACATACTTATATATTATATACATTTCGTGTGTTATTTTAGACTCCTAAGGATTATAGAGTGTAGTTCAGAGTAATATCTTAGATTAAAAATCTACACGTTATGTAAACTAGTCGACGTTTTTAAATTGTCCAGGATTCCTTAGTTTAAGTCCCTTTTTTTATTCCGCATCGTTCCTCTTAAGATGGTTGTTTCCAATTATTGCTTGACCGTATCGTATAATATTCATATTACCTACGTAATTTATAAAAGGACTTTTGTCAATAGCGACTAGTTTATGTGGTTTATTTTACTCCACTATTTATTATTGTACATTTCAATATATTTTGGTCATTGAAAAATTATAAAATATTCCTATACTTACCCCATACAAACGGGGAATTATTACTATGAGTAATATAGACTTTACCGATTTTTAGTACTCTTAGTTCTAGACAAAATGTGATTAATGTGTTAACAGAAATATCGGACTGAATAAAAATGGGTCGGAAAATGATTTTTTCTTGTTTTTTTTTAAATTCACCTAGTTCAATATGGTTTTCAAATTGGCAAGTAATAATAGTGTACCGCTTTTACGATGAATGGATGCGTTTTTGACTCTAAAAAGTGTTTTGTAGAAATATGTCTAATGGTGTAATGTGGTAGAGAGGCCATAGTGCAAATTATTAAGCTTTGACAGTGGAGAAGTTCTAATTCAAAATCGATTGTATTTCGATTATATAATCATATTTACAAGGTATATGTTTCTACTCCGCTATTCCAACATGACGCTTCGTGAAAACGCAGCATCAAATAAATATGGACATTAAATTTGCTGTCCGGAAGTTGGAGATGAAATTTTGGGACGTTATTGGTTCAAAAGCAGGAGCTGGAATTTCTACGAATGTTTTTTTATAGCTCTTCAAACAAAATTAAAAAAATTACATTTGGAATCTAAAAATAGGGATTCAATTAAAAAGTGAAAGATATTAGATTTTATTCATCTATAAGGCTCGTAACGAAATAATTTCCTTAAAATATGGCAACCAAAATTAGGTCAACCTACAACTGTTAATCTTATATGAATTAATTTGACACAGCTGTTTTTCTTCCGCTCTCTTAAAATGAATTTCCTAGAAATAAATTTTCCCTTGATGCAAGGTAAGATAAGAATCTATTACAGTTATTTACGCGACAAGTCCAGCAGGTGACTTTCTACAGTCGAGTTTTTTTATAGAAAAGGCGACGTCAGGAACTAAGCTTAGAAGATATCAACGAATGTTGTGAAACTTAACGGACGTTCCTCTTGCAAGATATTATTTCATATTGTTATTTAATTTAAAAAAGATTTGTGTTTTAAGTTTCAGCAAATTAATATTTCTTGAAAATATGGTGAATGAAATATGCCTGTACAAATATTTGTTAAACCCTGATTGAACATAAAACAGTTTATTTATCTCAAAATATTCTCCAAGTTATTGACAGGTACTACTGTCTCCATAATTTGACCGATTCCATGTTGAAGATTGATTAGACGGTAGTCCTGGTGTGAGAGACACCTCAACTTTTGATATCGGAATGATGAAGCTCACTTTCAAGCCATCAAGTACTTTCTTGGTAGCAAGGTAACGAGTGAGGTATTTATTAAGTTCAATAAAGGGTAGTACCACAGAGAATAAGTTCCAGTTGAACATCTATTGATTTATCGCTGATGCTTTTATTCTCAAGACTAACCAAAATTTTTTAGCTGTTTCATAGGGATAATGTCAAATGTATCAAGTTGGCTCATTCCTCCTAGGTAAGACAACCTGTCTTACCTACATCCGCTACGATCTGTCGCAACTAGTTTGCATTTCCTTCTCTATAGAAACAGTTTATGTTGATATTTCCCAAAAAAAATGTCCTTTTTACTCATTCTTTTTTCATTTAATCTAGTTTTCAGATATTAGGGAAATTGGATACTGTCCATGTTTGGCAATTTTTACATAATGGAAACTATCAGAGTTTCAGTCTTTATATAAACTTTCATCCATGTTAAACAATAACTGTTATTCACAGAGTCTCTATAGACATCAGAAATCGAAAAACATTCTTTTATGTGAATAGTTATTCCTCTAGCATGTCCGTATTTTGAATGCTATATTATAGGTTTGTAACTGTTCACGCATTATTAACTTTGATTTATGTTGTGTCTTATTAATGCAAACTATCTATGGGGTTTGTATTTTCAATTGTCTAGTTTCCAAAATGTAATAAAGGTGTTTGATAGTTTATGTGCAGCAGAATTATTTTACAAGGGGTCAACTTTTCATGTGTTAATCCTAATTATTACTATTTACAGCAAGATTGCCATTGAATTTGTTTTTTCTCTTTGATAACATCTACATTTTGTTAATAAAAAATTGTATAATTGTAGCAAATTTTTGGGATTTCCAATACTTTTTTCGAATACATACATCATTTAGATTGTGATTTACGTTCGCCACCACAGTATGGGCAACACACTTTGGAATGGTACCAGAAGAGCTGAAAAATAATTACTGAAAAAACTTCACAAAGTGCTTTATTAAAGTGTATTTTCAATACGGGGTAGACTAGTAAGGTATTATAACTTAACGTTACAGGACAGAGAACATTGCATGACATGGTGTTGTGACAACAGTTAAAAAATCTAAGATTTCTCTAGTAAAAAACAAATTAAATTTATAAAATATAACCAGTTAATTATATAATATTCATCTTTGCTTACTCCTTCTTAGGACTTTTCACCTAAGTTTGCTTAAAGTTTCAGGGATGATCATTTTTATACATAATTGGAAGTATTTTAAGGAATACAAAAAAATTCATAGCGCAAGTGGTACGTATAAGTGAAGAAATTTGTTGAAAAAGAACTATTGCGTGCACGTTGCAATACACATAACTTAAAATTAACATATCACGAAAAAAATATTGGCTACTGCCAAATTGCTTGTATTACAAAAGACATATTGTCAATACGTTCAAAAGAAATCCAAGGTAAATAAAACCTTAACACTCCGAGATTTCTTTCGAAGCCTCACCATTATTTTCTACCTGAGAAACCTCTATGCAACTGTCTTTAGAATCCGTAGAAGAACACTTTTGAAGTAGTTCTTCATACTCAAGTTTATAAGGTAACAATGGAATAACAAATACTGATATATCGTCACAAGAGGCAGGTTTGCCCCCTTTCAACTGCCAGGAGTTGCTTAAAGAGCCTCGGGCATAGCCCACTAAACACGTAGCAGCACTAACGAACTTTTTATCTTCAAATGCAGTGAGAGATTTGGCAATAATTTCTGCCGCTTTAGAACCGTCCATTACGTCCCAAAGGCCGTCAGTGGCCATAACTAGAACTTCGTTATTTTCGGTTGGTGTAAGGGAATGTACTTGAACCTCTGGATGAGATGACAGGAATGGTTTAATTGGAAGTTTCTGATAAACTGCGATTAAGTCGTGGTCTCCGAAGCCTCTGGTTACCCCTATTGTGCCCATTACTCTGCTCTGTGACTCAAAATTAGTGAAAGAAATATTATTATACAAGCCACAAACCCTTTTTCCATGTCCAGTTATAACTGAGACCTTCAAATCTTCTGGTTGAAGGGTTTTGTAGGCCCATCCTTTCATATAGGCATCTCTAAACATAACAGTTTTCCCTAAGTCACCTGGTCTTGGCTGACTTAAATACTCCTTACAAGTGAACTCTTTACCTAACACAATTGGCATTATTAATAATGTAGTTATGGACACATACACTTAGTAAACCTAGTAAAGCTGGTTGTTCCTGAGCAAGCCGTCTTATTCTGTCTCTTTCATTCTCAGGAGTAAAATCCATAGACATAGGTACAAACTTTTCTCCTTTACAAATAATTCCTCTGGAATCCCCAGCATTAGCTACATACAATTTTCCTAAAATCAATAAGGACACTATTGCAGTACATCCTCCTGCTGCTTGGTATTTGTTACGATCCTCCAAAAGAAGTTGATCCTGTAAACAAAATTAGATACACTGACAATCATAGTAGCTTGAGTGTGGTGTTCATACCATTTCTCTAAATGCAGACTCTAAAGCACCTATAATTAAAAGGTCTCTATGTTTGGTTGTAGGTAAATGTTTTTCAGTAAAATGAATCCATATATCATCTTGTGCATCTACAAGCTTTTCCTAAAGGAATACAAAGTCTTTGAGACGTAAAATGAGTTATGAATATATGAGATTCTAATGGCATAATGATATATTGAAAATATTAATATATGTTGATCTTACTTCCTTTATTCACCCATTTGAGTGCTTAATCATACTACTGGACGTGTCAAAAAGAAACATTACATAATATTAATAATACAATACTCTATTTCGTAACATTGTTAAAATACTGCGATATTCCTCAATTGGTGTTTACTCATAAAAAATAATATGAAAACAAATAAAATTTTGTGTGGTGTTATAGATAAGTGTTATTGATATGCCGTTCGTCAGAAGCAAAGTTTTAGTTTCATTATGCTGATGATGTTCAAAATTTCTATCAGTAATAATAACTGACATCTGACTATGTACATTCAATTTAGAGGACCCATTATAATACACTTACCATATAGTAATAAGACATAGTGAATTTCTCTTTAGTTACATATAGGAAATAGAAAAATCATCCAAAACAGTATAATTTCAATTTTTTAATTAAATAAATGCATGATTTCAATACATTGAATTACAGATTATATTGATATTTTTCTTCTGATATATTGGAGACATCTGTATTTTTTAAAAATTTATCATATGATACAATATATCAATACATTTCTAAATGATGTAAATTATGCCATCCCTATATGAAACTTACATGTATAATATGGTGTAGTTGATTAGCGGCACATAATGCTGCTCCTACACCAGCATGTCCATCGAAAATCCCATAGTAAGTGTAAGGTATTGAGAATTTCTGTACATGGCCAACATCAGTTTGAGTTACCTTACTTAATACTCCTTGCCTATATACAGCTTGGTCTTCATTCCATCTTGACTTTCCTGCATTTACACATTCAGCATATCCTAAAATTGATAAATTGATATAAGATTGAGTAATGACTCAGTTAAAAGCATACGGAGATGTAAGTATAACCTGTATTATAAGGCAGTGGTTTACTGGGATGAATAATAGGCCGTAGTTTGTGATCAGCACTCATTTGGACTTCATCATCTCCTAGTCCCAGGAAATGGGGCCTTCCATAAGGAAATTTGGGTGCTAATGATGCTTTGTTGTATTGAACCCCATCTGTGGCGCCGTTGGTGGCTTCTAACCCGCTGACAGCACCGATAACTGCGCTTTTGAGACGGTTGAGCATTTTGGATTATTTATTTATCCGAAAACATTAAGCTAATTCTTAATTTTGCAATAATAACCAAAAAACTAATGTGATGTCAACAATAAAAGTGTCAATGACCTGCCTGCTGTGCACGTCATCTGATTCTGACGTTTTAACTAGAGACATCTTTTATGGGAAAAAATATTAAAGCAATGGTGAAGTTGGGTTATTGGTTGAGAGATGGCGATCATATAGCCACGCATTTTCGTCTGTCTGGCGGCAATAATTAAATTTGAATACGTTTAATGGCGAATATCGTTTACACACGTTTTCCAAAGAAACATGATTAATAAGTAATATGTTGATGTTGATTCCTAACGAGGTCATTGGGCAACTTATCAAAACTTGAATACTGCCAGTATGAAGGTAAACAGGTACGATCGTAGTTCATCAACGAAATTAGCTACTAATCGGTGTTTGACGTCTTTAATACATTGAGGAGGTTATAAATAATTGTTGATTTCAAGAAGCCCCAAGGGAAGAAGTCAAAAGGTGCTAAATCCGGAGATCTTGCAGAAGGGGAGGAGTTATTAATGAAAGTCCTTCAGATTAGATATCAACTATTAAATATTAAAATAATATATTAAATATTTTTTGGAGGTAGAATACTTGGTTAGAAATGAGACACCCTGTATATATATTTTTTTATTTTCAAAGTGTAATATAATAATAATCACTAATGAGGAACAATTTGTTAATACATAGTGCTGCGAGTATCTTATTTGGTCTTCGAAGCTCGATTATCGGGAAGCCGAACACTGCGATTTTTAAGTGCATAACGCTGTATCTTTTTATGTTTTCAAGTCGTACTGATATGAAGGAAAAGGAACAAATTACTATTACATGATTCTTGATCCATCTCTTTTGATTTTCGAGATAGTTGAGGGCAGAATTGCCGCAATGATCGTAAAAAAGTAATTCAATTATAATCATTACGAATTATTCCCAAAATTTGTGATGTATTTGATCTATCAATTACTGATTTAAAAAAATACTTGAATTACTAACAATTCACAAACTCACGAACTTTTAACATCACGCTGGTACCATTGCTATTCCTGAGTTTAGGCGTTCTTTTTACACTATTTCTTTTTGGTGCGACACTGGCTCCAAATTTCCAGAAATTCAAATTTATTGTTCAATTTAGAATTTTTTTAATTTGTAGCATTTTTAGGATGTTTAATCATTTTCAAGCTATTTAATTGTAGATTAGACAAGTCCATGTTTTTTATGTTTTTTGAACGACTTATGGTTTTTGAATAAAGAAATACAAATCATTGATGTATAACATAATTCGACCAATACTTAATAACTGGCAATATTGGGAATATATTTGAAACTGATGTAAGATTAAAAATCAGTAGTTCTTTTTTCAACCAAATTGGATGAACAATTAAAAAAAATTATGTATATATGTATATATCGTGCATCTTACGCGCCTATCTTCGCAACAATGCTGCCAGGGACCGCCGATTATTAAAATAATCTATTTTAAAGTAATTCCATCCATCACTTTCTAAAACACGTTCAAGTTAGCCTGTATATTAAAACCTGAAGAAGTTCTGGAGGAAAATCTAAGAAAACCTGAAGTTTTATCACCATGCGGATTAGTTTAAATTTAACATAAGTAGGCCTACAACTGCCCTTGCATCGCCACTTAGCAGATCTGTGATGTCTCATCGTCATGTATCTCCATAACGAAGTTTTTGCGACATAATGTTTAACTGAATAATTATCTTATTTTTAACCTAAGGAATCGCCTCCTAAAATATGTACGCTCTATTTCCGGATGCTCTGTATGTATGTGACACTCCGAAATGTTTTTGCGTCAAAATAAATCATTACAAAATTTTGCAGCTCAATAAAGGCGCAAAATTGTACCCTTCGAGATTTAGACAGTGCTGTCGTGTGTGCTGTACCTGCACCTAAAATATTAAAGTTGAAGAACTGAAAGAAATAAAATGAAGAGGTCTAGTTTGATAGATTTAGCTGACATAGTTACATTTCGCATTCTTTTCATGACTCCTGGCAAACTTTCAACATCTGGCAGTTTTAGAACATTTAAACATAATTTTCGCTGTTTTAGCTTATTTAAAGCTCAATTTGATAAATTTGATCGATTTATGTACATTTCGCATGATTTTATCATTTGAGAGTGAAATAATCGTTTTCGACCGTTCTGGTACATTTAAATACTCTCTTGATGATAATCCTCTGACATCATAAAATCAATGCGAAATGTACATAAATCGATCAACTTGGGCAAGTTAAGTTTTAAATAAGTTAAAACAGCGAAAATTCTGTGTAACTGTTTGAAAACTGCCAGATGCCGAAGGATTGCCAGGAATCATGAAAGAATGCGAAATGCAACAAATTCGGCCAAGTCTATTAACTGGGCTTCGTATAAGGGCAAATATGGAATATTTTATTTAAATGATCTAAAACGGTAAAAAACGTTGATTTTCCTTGCACTCAATGCAAAACATACACAAATCTACCAAGTTGACAAAGTTAGGCTTTAAGTAAGTTGCTGATGATCCTTTACAAACGTGAGGGCTGCATTACCCAAAACGAACTTGTCCTCCGCTTTTCCACTAACATATCTCTTCAGGAAGCAAATAACCAGTAAGCAAATTTTACTATTGGCTAATGAGGCAAAATTCAGCTTCGGATTAAGTGATGAATTAAATAAAAATCCCTTGAAAGTCCCTTGAAATCAAAACTTTCTTGCGAATAGTTCAATAACCTTTAAATGTAATTTAATTACTAGAAAAGTAATTAAACCGCTCTGAAAGTAGTTTAATTACTTTGACAGCAGCTCAATTACTAAATAAAACGTAGAATCAATTACCAGTTATAACTATATTTATTTAGTAGTTAAAAAGTGAATTACAATATACTACTTTTGGAAAATAATTGAACGAAAGTATTTGAATTAGTTTAAATTTGTTGAATTACGTTTTCCAATTACAGTAATTAGAGCTCAATTACAGTAATAAAAACGACCGCTCTGCTTCAGAGTTTTTAAGCGACTGTGTTTCATACAAACGTCTTTTGGATCATTTAGACCCTAAATACTGTTTTTTTTTTCAAATAAGAGATCCTACATACTTACTTATACAGGGTATTTCAGAATAAGTCTGCTAACTGCTTATTGTAGGTTCCTGTGACCGAAATAAGAAATAAAGTTCATACGAATATGGATCCGTTTTCGCTTCCTGTCTGAAATATGAGGTGATAAAATTATTTTTTAAAGTTTTTTCCCAATAAGTCTGTTCCGGAATTAAATATTTTTATGAAAATTGGGAAGCGTAAAATAAGTGTAGAGATACATCTTTTAAGGGCAAAAGAATGTTTCAAATTTTTCCAGTGGCGTCCTCATTGATATGATCCTAGACAATTTCAGAAAGAAATATGATACATCACCTATTAAAAAAACGAATAATAATTTTCTTAATCCTTCATATTTCTCTGAAAAAAAAATCTTTTTAATATTTTTCATAACGTTAACCGTTTTCATGAAAAAAAAATTATTTGCTAACTAATATTAAAACTACAACAATTTGCACGTAAAATGCTCTAAAGCTACCAAATAATGCAGATTTGCTTGGAATCATAAAAATAAGTCGATATTTGACTAAATCGGCCAAATCTGTCAATTTGGGCATCAAATAACTCCAATTATTTAAAAACATGTTAATATGACTTAAACAGGCAGAAAAGAGTGAAATCGGTCAGAAACGATGAGTTACAAAATTACAAGACTGAATTAAGTACATTACATTATTTACAAAAGAACAATTAAATAAAGTGTCGAAAATGCCCTCCACCTTCAAGAACGCATATCTCGGCTCTTTTTCGCACATTACCGCACACTATTTGAAAAATTTCTAGTGTATTTTTTATTGTGTTAAACTTTTATGTCATTTCTCAGTTGCAGATTGTTGCGTTTTATTTTTTCTATAAAAATGGTTACCGTTATGAAAAATATTCAAGGAAACTCTTTTTTCACAGAAATATGAATCATTCAGGATTTTTTTTCACAAGTAGCGTAGCATATTTTTCGTTTAACATATTTAGGGTCACCTCAGTGGGGACGCTACTAGTGAAATTTGAACCATTGTTTTCCTAAAATGTGTCTCTACACCCATTTTACGCTCCCCAATTTCCGTTTTTTCATTTTTATCAATATATTTAGTGCCAGAACAGACTTTTTAGGAAAAACTAGAAAAAATAATTATTTTTATCACTCTGTATTTCAAATATAAAGCGAAAATTTTATTTGTTATTTTGGTCGCAGGAATCTGCAATAAGCAATAGGAAGACTTATTCCGAAACACTCGATCTCACGTCTATCTTTTTAGATTTTTGAGATATTCGCTTGTTGTTTAGTGAAACCTCTTTAAAACACGCTTCTTATCGTGCCTTATCATCGGGGGCCGATTTCTCGATTTCCTTAAATCGAGGGATCGCGCATGTTATTATATTTTCCTCATGTATTCTCTCTTTTTCATAATCTCAAACTCAATCTCAAACTTTAAAAAAAAAATTTACTAATACATTATCTCATGTCTCATCTATATTATGAATTTGCTACTACAAATTGTGTTTTTTGTACAGACAGAACATTCTGCGACAAATGCTCATAAGGAAACTATCGTGAGCCATCTCTTCATCCTCGCTGTAAATCCCCTATATAGGGTGGGCTAATTGAACATTATGATATCGACCCTGATAGTTTTATCTCATAAGAAATCAATACTAAACGTACTAACCCCATGCATGAATGGCTCAGAATTGAAATACTACACCGAAAAATTCTTGTTAAAATATTCAAATGACACAGAAGAAATTCAATTTGTATGGTGATTGGATGGAAGTCAGGTCTAATGGGGTGGTCACTACAAAGGGTGCGGAGTTGAATCTTATCAGATGATCTGGTACCTAATAGGTGAAAAATGAGCCGTTAGGCAGACAGTCATCAACTGATATGGCCAGAAACAGAGAAATTTTAATCAATAAATTTAAATAGAAATAACCCGGTTACTTTATCCCTTTACATACTTCGCTGATAGACATTTATGCTCTTGAGTGTTAATTCTCTAATAAAGCATGAGGCGGCCTGTTAATACAGTTTAATGGCTCTATAGGTTTCGATACCTTTGAAGTGTTTTTAATTACTCCAATTAACAGGTCATCGCTTTAATGTGCATCGCAGCTAGAATTGAGAACAGAAATGGTTAATAATATCCGAGGTGTAAATACAGGTTTCATTACTCCTTGAACTTGCGCTCACGTCGTTTGTGGGTATTTGGAAGAACAGAGGTTTCCAATCAATTTTACGGTCATTTAATCATCAGGGGGAATGTTTCCGCCGAAGTCATAAAGTTCCTGAAGCTGTACCATAATTCAATAAATAAAAATCGAATCAGGACCTTTTAATTTTTATAGCCTAGTTGATGAAAGACCTCCATTCTGTACAAGTATTTTTTATGGGGTAACCCCTCAGTTTGAGACATATATCACTGATACCACCGAAGAATTGATTTCAAATTTGACGTAAATTAGAAGCATTTTTATGGGCTTACTCTGATAACCACAAATAATTTATGTGGCCAAGTCAAATTTCTACATGAGCCTTAAGAGTTCATTGGTTTCAAAGCCCTTGGCCAGGGTGAGAGAAGGTGTTGAAAATTTATGACGTACACGTTCAATAGTTTGTTAGAAGGCATATTTACGCTAATACTCTTTAGTGGACAAGTCTGAGAGATAACTTCAGGCAAAAGCTGCTTAACTCTATGTGCAAGAAGTAAAACGTTGTAATATATTATTGGTGTTGCCTAACATTACTTGTGCGTATGAATACTTACTTAAGTTAATAAGATGCATTCTCGCTGTGCTTGTGAGTTATAAAATATGCGCAGATATATGGTGCCCCCCTACGAAGATATACTCCATTTATAATTTAAATTGTGTGACTCGATCGGTGTAACAAGTCTGAAGATACATATAGGAGGAATTAATAATATTGGCATCTCTGAAAACCATGAAGATCGTCTCTGAAAAATTGTAATCGTGCACATTACTAAAATAAATGTATTTACGCAGCTAATGCTATTGCATCGGGGAGAGGTTCCATCTATCAAGCGCAGTATCATTAGGTACCTAGCAATTTTAATAATTTGATGCACACCTACCATTTTCGAAGTCATTTATCACCTTTTTACTGTAGCTGTATATTCGTAAATTATTCAAATTTATATCGAACTAGATGTTCCCTTTTTAATTTACATCTTTTGCTAATAAGTTGTGTTTCAGATTTATACAGGGTGTCTCTGAAATGACTGTATAATGCTTGACCAAAAATTCTTGAACCACAAATATGGTGTTTTAGGCAAATTTACTTATACAGGATGTCTCCGAATAAGCGCGAAAGATTTTAAGGGGTGATTACTGAGGTATTTTTGTAAAAAAAGTCCGTATAAACATAGGTCCGAACACGCTTCTTTCCCATGATACAGAATGTTCAATTTCTTTCTTTAAATATTTTCTTAAATATTTCAAAAACTCTTTGGAATATCGACACGAATTTTGCGACACGCTATGGCAGGGCAAATCTGCATTTTCTGGAATAGGAAAACTTTTCCAGTCATTCCAGTGGCGTCAGTGCGCACATTCAATATTTTTAATGAAAAAAATGGTTGCCAGTGATTTTTTCTCCTGCCAATATTTTTTTAAAATGGTTCATCAATTCTTAACAAAAATGTACTTTTAGTATTTTGTCGCACAAGAAGCCATTTTCAAAATAAAAAATAATTTCTGATTCTTGTACCAACCATAAAACCGGTATAAATATTTATTATGAGTTTTAAAATGCCAACATTATGATGGATTGTAAGACACTGTAAATAATTTTTTTGCAGGGCAACTGTATATCTGGAGAAAATTTCACAAGAGGCAAAAAATTTCAAAATAAAGTCACGTAGTGGCGAAGCAAAAATTAAAGTTATTCGTACAGGAGGTAATAAAAATGCCAACTTTTATTTTCGAACCACGCTCCATTTTTAATCTTTCCACGTATTAAAAAAACAACCCGCTCACGTCAAAACACGTCAATTTATGTAGTAATTCTTATTTCGAAAATTAGTGAAAATCGATAAAAGTGTTTACCAATTGTTTCGAAAAAACGATATTAATTTGAGGACTGTAGTGGCAAAACAAAACATTGAATATAGATAAGCTAGCCAAAAAGGCCTAATTTTTTATTAAAAAATTTTTGGCCAAGTGTTGCTCAGTCATTTCAGGGACACCTCGTATATAAAAGAACTTTTTTTGATGCATGATTGAGTAGGCCAGAGATAAATAAGGAATTCGAACAGCTGGTTTTCGAGGCATTTTAGAGATACAGTTACTTGACAAAATTGAATACACATCTATCTAATTTTTAAACGGTTTAAAGAAATTCAAAATTTAAACGATTTTGAAATAAGTATTTTTTTATTATCTTAAATCTTACAAAAATAAATTAATTGAAAAAAATATGAAATTCTTAAAAAATGGTTTATCATATTTTATATACATTTTAGCGAAGTTTAATCTTTTTTGCTCTATTTTGTTTGGAAACAATTGGTTTCTTACGAGAAATCCATGCATGATAACTGCTTTCGGAGTACTCTGCGAATTATTTTCACTGATATAGAACGCTGGATTCTCTTACCAACTTCGATACATAATTTTAGTACGCTTAATTTTGGATTTTCTTCCATTTTACGTAAAATAAATCGTTCATCTACAGGAGTCAAGATCTTTGCCTTTCTCTGCCAGCTTTGTTTGTAAAGGTTTCATTAAATTCATAATGGGAAATGATATTCTATATCGTCGAGTGGGCTCTACCCACTAATTTTCTTATTCCTCGAAAAAGTTTTCCTTGATGGTACCATTTTATTAATTGTTTTTGGATTTTGATAAAAGATTTACTACGTACAGGAGCTATTTTTATCAGAACTGACTTGTTTTTACAGGACAACTGAATAAAATAATAAAACTCAACACATAATTTTTTTTCGCTCATTTTTCATTATATTCTTGAAATATTTCTGTAAATACAAGTCGTGTCCCCTCAAATTTTTGTTATTTTTTCATACATTTTCTTGTTTTTTGATTGTAGTAATGATTTATAAATAAATATTTTTTCAATTTTTCTCTTGTAATATTGATTCTAGATATGTATGAATTAATACAGGGTGTAACATTTAACTTGAGACAGCTCAATATTTGGAATAATAAGCGCTCTAAGAAAAAAATGTTTATTATGAAAGTTTAATTATTTCGCAGGGGAAATGCATTGATGTTAAAATTAATGCTCCTCTGCTCCTCCTTATGAGAGGACGGGGAGTAACTTTGATTTCTTAAATGGCACCTCCTTACTTTTTATTGCAGTTTCGAATTCTACGGCAAAAAACACGTAGAATTTGTCCGGAAAAAAATGTTCCTGCAATAAAAAGTAGGGGGTGCCATTTAAGAAATCAAAATTACCCCCCGTCCTCCCAACAGGGGGCAGAGGGGCACTAATTTGAGCATCAATGTATTTCCCTCGCGGAATAATTAAACTTTCATAATGGACATTTTTTTCGTAGAACGCTTATTATTCGAGACATTTCGATGTCTCAAGTTAAATGTTCCACCCTGTATAGTGGAAAAATATCGTTTGAAAATCGATTAAATTTTTCATTTTTTTAGACTGTTTAAAAAACCGATAGGTATATATTCAATCTTATGAGCAGCCGTAGATCTCTTTTGATGATTCGGCTACGGCGCCAATGTACGGGATTCCTCACGGGGGAAAGTTGAAATAAAACGCCCGCAAATCTAAATATGTGTGTCTTAGTTTATTCATCGACTTTTACGTTAAACTATTTTACTATAATACTGACTGATGGTGGTGTATTTGATTACAACGCTGACTTTAATTTTACATCTCCCCTAAGCACATTGTCCTAGCCAATCTACTAGCAGTTTGCTTCGTAACTTAAAACAAATTTGGCAGCCAATATCGCGCTCATAGGTCAAGTTTGTGTTGCCACTTCAAAAAAAAAAAAATAGAAATCAAAATATATTTCTAGTCCTTTCCTACATAAATATCTACAGAAAATACAAAAACAAGATCTGGTCCTAAGCGTATATTATAATATAATATATATATATCCAAAAAGTCACAGCATATTCACTTCTTATAGTTCAGTACTTACAAACAGGGGAGGACCGTTATCGGCTCTAATATCTTCATTTATAAAATCTTTAATGAGATTCTTACCATTGCAATAACGCTACAAGCACGCTAATTGCTTTTACCGCCATTGGGAATTTATACACTGCTAAAAATATATTGCACATTTCATTATTTTAGCTTATTTTACACTTGGATAAAATAAGTAAAAAAACAGCTATGGCGTTTATTACAGGACACACACGTGCATAATTTCCCAACGTGCCTTGACCATTACAGCGAAGACTGTAGAACAAAACGGTTGAGGTATGTTTAGTTAAAGAGTAATTATTTACAAATACGTACAATAAATAGAAGAAATAAATAAAACAATATAGGATGAGCGAGAATGTGAAAATAGTCAGTCGGAGTTAGGTTTTTTGATTTCAGCAGAGTTCATGGAAATTTCTGGCAACCCCGTGGTGTCATCCCAGTCGAGATGGGTACTGCTCTCCATGGGATAATCTTGATCATTCAAATTCTCTTCTGTTGTTGTAGTGGGAGCCACCGTTGTGTTTTCGCGGGTAACTTCCACCTAGTTTTATTGGTTATTTAATAAGGTATCTTTAACTGAATGATTTTTGATAAAAAAAGGATTTCAGCTAAATTTATTCAGTCTTGTGCGGGCGAAATTAGTCACTACTTAATATAATACCCAAAACAGTTCAAGTTAAAAGATGCATGAAAACTCAAAATCCCAAACTACATTCACAGTTAACTAATAGAAAACCATGCGTCAGTTCGTTCGATAATCTAGAGAAAGCTGATGAAAAGTCGTAACTTAATAATACTAATCTTTGGTACTTTATGGTGGATATTAAACGCAGTCAACGTGAGAAGTTGCACTTGCTTATCTCTAGAATATCAGTCGGTGTTGATAACTCTTCAATTATGCCATTTATAAATACATACAGATTTAGCTACCAAGCGTTGGATGAAGAGGTATATATTAGGAAGATAAAGGTGAGAGACTTTTACATATAGCGACAATATGTTTAATGAAGAGTTATGCAATTGATAGATATACAGGGTGATTCATTTCAATCTTTTCAAATATAGGATGAACCACTAAGGAGGGATTCTGCCGTGTCTCGGAAACCATTTATCATATACAGTGTCGTAAAAAACGATGCCTCGAATTAAAATTTTTTGTATGTTTTCAATTTTTATCAAAAATCTACGAAAGTTTCAGATAATGTAGGATCTGCAGTTTCGCAAGGCTTCTTTCTTTCTTATTCCAGTTCTACCGTGTTTTCCGTCATCTTCCCCGAGATTTGGAGTAATATTATTATAGACCTTCTCTTCTCTTTCATTTGTTCTGATTTTTCTTATACAACACCTTCAAAATAATATCTAGCATGAAGATATTTTAAACAGGAAGATGTGAGGATCGGCTAAATTAGCAATAGGTGTGCAATTTGGAGGTCAACAAACTGCGGCTTTGAAATTTGTATAGTCCCGAATGCTTTGGCACATGTCCATAAAAAACTAAATATTCCAATTTTAGTTTTTAGAAAATATTTTTTCATTGGGAACCAATATGTGGTGTTGAATTTTCTATGAAATTAAAAAGATTCTATTTGCTTAAAAAAGAAAGGTTCTGGGAAGATGGCTATGAAGAAAATCTAAAAACTAAGCACCTTATAAAGACGTACGGATAATTTAAGACGTCTTAATCTTGGGCACCCTGTAATTCATTTTTGAAATCTATATTAGGGTAGGATCGGTTAGGATCGATGTTACCGCCTAAAAGCTCATGAAGGAGAAGAAATTCACATCCCTATTTTTAAGTGCCATGTGAGAATGTTGCATGTGAGAAAGGCGTCATCAAACGCCAGAAAAATGGAAGGTTTGTTAGTTTTTACACGCATACACTCTTTATTATCATTTCGCAAACGAGACGAAATCTTAGGAATTTTTTGTGCTTTAACAACACAATAGCAATACAATATATTGTCACATTCTCCCTGGGAGAGTCTCACACGATACATGAGAATAAGGACCCAGATGTTTCAAAATTAGAGCATTTTTCCTCTTTTTTCTGTATCTTACCTCAATGGGCATTGGCAGATAAGTGGCAGATATTTCAAAAGTTTGAAGAGGATATTTTAATCTATTGAAGTTTGGAAATAAGCGAAGGTGTTCGCCATAATTTCTAAAATTTTTAATGGAGAATGAAGAGAAGACTCGTTAGTGAAGGAAAACATGCATCAATGAAGCTGAAAAAATATTTATGAACATAAAGTTCAATTCAATAAAACGTCAACCAGAATCCAAATATGTCATCTGATATTTGTCAAAATTATGACATATTTGACATCCGTCAAGGTATGAATTTCAAAACCATTTTACTCTAAGTTAAATAGTTCGAAAGTTGTCACAGAAATTGCGAAAACGGCCATACTTCCAATAATCAATTCTTCAAACAAAAATTTTCACTTTCAGCATTTTCTTTTGCTTATTGCCATTTAGAAACTGGAAATAATGTATAGTTTCGCAGATGCTTACGGCGTCCTTTCTTAGCAGTTCACCCAGTGCATTTGTTTTTTGTGGACCACCCTGTATTAGAGCTTTGGAGCGTCACTTTATAATGTAATCCCAGTTAGTGTTTGTTTATGTAACTAACCTGCAAACTATCATTTGTTATTTCTATTATACACACAAAAATTGCTGAAGTTCACTAAATCACCCGTCATGAAAAAATGGGTGACTTAGAATGACTAGTATATTAATCTAAATCTTACAGAGTATTTGCGAAGTATATTAATGACTAGCAACATGTGTCGATTAAACCTTCGCAAGTACGTTGAAGAGTGTTAATACAAATTCTATCCATCACTGACTACATTCATTAATTCGTAATTAAGAATTAAGAGAAAACTACAGAATCCCACATAGTATGATATTACCATATTTTACTGTAATATACTAGAAGTTTGGAATTTGGTTCCTGACGATTATTACAAGTATATTAAGTAGCATATAGCATAAAGCAGATAGCGTCCATTGCTTTTGGATCATGCAAGATGCAAGAAAAGCAATGCCCGTTTAATACAAATGTGGGAAACCACTCCGTTACTTCAAACTACAGTCAATCAACTAATCAATTGACAACCTTGTCCGGTTTTTTCCTCTGCTTTTGATTAAGGTTCTTTTTCTTTTTCTTATCAGCTGATGGCTTCGCACTTTTACCGTTCGTTTTCGGTTTCACCATAACTAAGTCTCTTTGGCACTCTAGCTGGTCACGTGTCGCGTTCATACTCGCATTACTACTAGTAACGTTACTCGCCTCAATTGCAGCATTAACGCACTTAACCGCACTACTACTGTGTCTTTTTGGTTCGAGTTCGTGTTCACTGAATTTTCGTTTTTTTTTCTTTTTTTTTTTCTTCTTTCGACATCGCGGGGGATCCGTCAGCTGCGCGTGGTATCCGTTGCTGGGCGGGCACTGGTGGTGATGGCGCAACTGATGCTCCTCGGGCGTGACACTGCGTGTAAGCACGCGCGTGTACGACGACAGCTTTCCAAGTTGCTGACGAGCCTTCACCATCACTTTTCGCGGTTGGCCGCGCCTGTTCAGAGCTAAGTAAAAAGTCCGTCGCTCGTTTGAGTATTTACTTGAGGAGTACTTATTGTAGTTTGTCGCTTCGATCGTTTCGTTAAAGATGCATTCATCTCCAAACTCAATCTGAAACAAAATATAAAGATTATTGCGCGAGCCTCCAAAATTCCAGCGAGGATAACTTAGTTTCGCAATACATAAAATAAGCGATTGTCTCGTTGACTCGATCGTGAAAATAACTTACAAAATAAAAGTAGCAAAACCGCGAAGGCTCTTTTCGTATTTAACTTCCAGCGCAGATGAGTTTTATCCATGAAGCCGAATCAGATAAAAAAAGAAGAATGTGGCTGTGAGACGTTGCAAGGAGAAACCTCCCCGTTAGTGATGTTCTGTGTCATTTTAACAGCGACATTTAATCTGACAGATATTTCTCCACGCGAATTGTAAACCCAAGACGGGACATGGCAAATGGTGTTAAATACATGTTTGGGGGCCATAAAAAGGACTAGTTATCGCGATTTTAGTCTCCTAGAGCCGTTCAAATCACCCTTGCAGCAAATAAATAGGCCATCCTTCGGAGATCTGTGTTACAAGAACACGTATAGATGGGGCAGATAATATTGTATTACAGATCGCAGGCGACAGTTGTATACTTTTCCCTAGTTTTCTTGTAACTTTCGAATAAATGGGTAATACAATAATTCTAAGGCGTCGTTGAGGCTATTTCAGATTAGGGAAAGCGTGATATAACAGCCGTATTAATCGAGTAATTCTGATATTATAGCTTTGTTGGAGATATTGAAAATCAAACATTATACCTTAAGCAGATTATATGCTTGAAGCTACATCAATGTGACATTAAGATTCGTTTTTATGGGTGATGGTTTACACGGGGGTCACTGAGATAAGAAAGCGTCGTAGTTTTTCTGCATATTTGAAGTTTTCTTTTCCTTATTGGCGATACTTCAAATAAATTGCGTATTGGTTAATTGGAAGCAAGTTGTTAATCTTCGGCCGGCACACTTTTCTTTCTTATTGCTTCGAGGCTACTTTTTGAAGCATTTAAGAGAAACCTATGGTTTTAGTAGAAATGTGTACATACTGAGATTATACAGGATGGCCCATCGAAGATTTCTGCCTTACGACGCAGAAAATGCGAAAACTCTCGGCCCCGCCAACTTTAATTTTAAAAGAGTCATATTTCTTAGGTATTAACAGGATTTAAGCTCTCAGCGGGGGTGAATTTCACCCTAAGAATCATAAATGGAAAGGGGTATCCTGTTATACATCATTTTAAAGGGCATTCGATTGCCTTTTCAATGCCACATTATTTTCATTATATTAACGTTCACAATTTTAACCAGTCCAGTGCTTTATTTACTTTCACAAACACTATTGTATCGTTTAAAATGGTTTACGCCACTCAAGAAAAGTAAAAATTATTTCGCTCTTCTTTTGAAACAATGTTTGTGTCAGAGGGGTTGCAAGCTTATTAAATAAAGAACATCCCGATTGAAATTTGCCCCAAATATTCGTTTGAAATTTGGTTGCCAAATTAAAATGGATCTGTGGAAAATAAAAAAATATTGTTCAAAATTCAATAAGAATGGAAGCAGTTGGAAAAGCTGTTGTGGGACACATCGTGATGGAACTCACTCTAAGCACTAGAAGATTATCAGATGTATCGGGTATTCGACGTACAAACATCCAGAGGGTACAAAAATCATCTAAATTTCATCCTTATAAAATTAAGTTAGTCCAGGAACTAAACGAAAATGATAACGACCGATGTTTGGAATTTTGTGAAATCATTAGTCAATGGATTATTAACAATTAAGAACATCTTTATAACATTTATTTTTCTGACGGGCGTTCCTTCTTCCTAAATGGCGAAGTGAACCGCTATAATTGTCGTTACTGGTCGCCCAACATTCTAAGAATTTTTCACGTAGTTATCACTCAACATCCAGAAAAACTAAAAGCTTGACTAGGAATTTTTGGATATTATATTGTTGGCTCATTCTTTTTACCCGGAAATCTGAACGTAGAAATCTATTTGGATTTATTAGAAAATGCCACTGACCCATCATCAACACAAATAATTGAGCAAAGTAACCGTCATCGCTCCGAAAACATCATTTTTCAACAAAATGGGGCTCTTCCGCACTACGCAGCTCCTGTAAGACAGTTTTTAGACGCCACATTTCCTCAACGATGGATTAGGAGAAGAGGACCTACCGAACGGCCCGCACGTTCCCCAGATTTGTCTCCGTTGGATTTTTTTATGGGATCATTTAAAGTCAAACATGCGACACAACCTGAATTACTAGAAGATTTGCGGCAACGTACTGTACACGAATGTAATTTTATCACTCCACAAATATTAAAAAGCACTTTAATCAATGTCTCTACTACTGTATAGAGGAGTGGTGGTCATTTTGAACATCTAACAAATTGAGAAGTGAAATCGATAACGTCGCTTTTAAACCTTGATATTTCAAGAATTGATCATTCAAAATTAAAAAATAAGGTGGCATTGAAAAAACAATTGAATGCCCTTTAAAATGATGCATAACATGATATCCCTTTCCATTTAAGATTTTTAGGGTGAAAGTCACCCCCGCTCAGAGATTAAACCTGGGAAAATAATTGTACCAAAGAAATATGACCCTCTTGAAATTAAAGTCGACTAGTCCAAGGTGTTTTTGTGTTTTCTACATCATAAGACGAAAAAATTCGGTGGAAAGCTTTCGGTGGGCCATCCTGTATACTTATCCAAACTTTATCTGTTTAAACAAACACCTCTCACCAGCGCTGGTGACAGTCTAGGCTTATCGCAGCTTCCATTCAAATTTACGATATGACATAATTTTCGGCTCTAGTATTTATAGAGCAGTTGCATTTAAATAACCGAGCAACGACGTTCGGACAGAACATAACTCCTAGTCAAAAGTGGTTGTGGCCATTCAACAATAGACATTCCTTATAAGGAATACGGCTTTTGGAGACTCAAATGTCGGTGTTCTCTTCTTTTTATTACACATTGTCTACCTCGTTCGGGGACCCTTTTTTATTAGTTTTGACAACGATTACATATGTTAAACAACACTTAAGGAGAAATATTGTTAGTACTAAGTACATGTAATTACATTTGAGCTTTAGTTAATGACCCCGAAAGGCTATAAATTTGTTAAGATTTTGTACGAATGCAGGAGCTCCTGTAATTAATTTCCTTTAGAGCATCCTTTTTCTTTGCTAACGTACCCGACATTCCACGGCAATGGGGCTAATGTTCCACTAATCGGAGAGGCTGGGAATTGTTCCAGCCCTGGATTCTCATTTTAGAACGAAAAGTTTGAAGAAGGCTTGACTTTTGAACTCGGTGTGGCTTCTTAATTTTCTCACTTTGTAAATTTATATCGTGTGTTCAAATTATTGAAGTTTTGATGAACTATTTCAACTTAATTTGTAAAAAAAATAATGAAAGATTCATTCAAAATCATGTGCAATTTCACCCAACAAGAAGAAAATCTGCAGAAATTACATTTTTAGCAAAAAAAAATTCAAATAAGCTCAAGAAAAAATAGAAATTATTTCAGGAAATATAGTCTTGTTGTAATATCGCATTTAGTCTTTAAGAGACTCATTGCCAAATTGATACCAAGGCCATCAATTGCGTTATGTGGGTGCACCATTTGCTTCATATCAGTCGATTAGTTTGCAAAATAGCACCTTAAGATGATTTTCTTTAAAATTCCCAAACAGGGAGAGACACTTACTTTTTGAGATTATTCAAATTTAGCCTTACCGGCCACTCAAGAACCCGTTGAACAATTACTTAAAAAATATCTCTAATTGACCTAGGTTGGAAGATTTCTTTTAGTTTCTGAAATATGGCGCAACTTTGACTATAAATTCTCGTGATTTTTAAACTTTAAATGAAGAGTCATGGCATTTATATGAGGTATCCAGAGTTGACACAGGATTCAAGTCACTCAATTTAAGAGAAAAATAAAGACTTTGAAAATTTCTACTGGGTAAGTTTTTTCCTTGGTGTAAGAGACCAATTCATACTTATAGAGAAGTCGGGTGAACAGAGCTTTACAGTAGGATTCCCATGTTTTCTAATACAGTGCAAGCAACAATGATCGAAATGTCCGCTTCATCGAAATAGTGGACCTATCGCTGAAAAATTATCAAAATTTCTTTCATTCATTGTCAAACAGTCATTAATCAGAAGCGTACAGATAGTTTTTTTAATCATATTTCATTTGACGTCTAAAACATTTCTAGAGCAATTTTATGGAGATAGAGTAATTAGTAAAAATGTATGGCCTGCGAGATCTCTGGATTTGACATATATGTACTATATTTTATTTGATTACTTAAAGAATACTGCGTACAAAAATCGTTTACATACTTTGGAGGAGTTGCGAGAAGCCATTACTGAAGCAGTTAATGGAATAACCCCTGCCATGATGATTGCAGCTTTTCAAAAAATGGGAAAATGTGTCAGGATGTGTTTCCAGCAGAATGGCCAGCGCTTCCAGCATTTATTATAAATGGTAATTATAATTCGTGGTTGTAAATAAAGAGAAACCAATTTGATCCAGATTCATTTGAATAAATTCTACTTGTATTTAATTTGCAAGAGCATTCAATAAAAACTTATTTTCCAACAAATTGTTATTTTTTTACGTGAAAATAGACAAGTCCTTCCCAGGAGGTCAAAAATATGATAAGTACGCCACTGTAGCCCGGCTGATTGAACATTTCACTTCTTGAGAATTAGTAGAAAAAAACATTGAAGTCGAGCTTCAGTACAGAGCGGCACACTTGAATCATGTTGCTCGCATTGAACTTAAGTAGATACTCACATGAAAGTACAAATTGCGATAATTTCTCAGATGCAATAAAAACAACGTGCCAAATTTGAGTGTCGTACATAGCCATTATTTCTTTTATTAGATCGGCCAGAGCTAATCGTGTCCAAGGATTTAAAGGTACCTAGTTCAAGCTCATCCACTACTATAGTATATGTAAACTGTTGTTGCAAGTAACACTTACCGAACCATATAACAATCCACACTCATCCATACATAAATACTGACAGGTGGCGACTCCTTGGATTTTCATTTGTCCTATACCCACTGTAGTCCTCTGCAGGATCGCTGCAATACAAAAGTGTGCTCTTATTAGTAAAGTACCACTCCCAATTGATAGTTTTTTCCGACTATCATGGGAAGTGAAATTTTTATCAATAGCAACAAGTCAAGCGACCTAATCGACAAAGTAAAGAATCAATTATTTTTAGCTACTTTCACCCGTGTAGCCGTGAACCTGCCGCCTGATTGAGCAGGGTATTATACGCATTCCCACCTAAACGTAATTACCTCAATTACCTTACGGATTACGTCTAATAGGTAATTGTAGGTGATTTAAATAAAACGTTTTTCTATTTAAATTCTCGCCAGAGGCGAGAAGGCTTACCACACACGAACGCCACTCTTTCTTGTCCAATATCTCAGGAACGACGCTTCCTTGCTTAATGCGCTGATTAACTGACACCAAGGGCGATATACTGGTTTTCTTTTTCTTTCGTTTGTTTAATTATTATTACTACCGGCTATGCGTTAGTTTAGATAATTAATGGCAAAGAACTACCGTTTTAATGACTAATTGCTTTAACCCGAACACCAGACATTAGAACGTAACAAATCTACTAATCACATTTTTCGCTTTCAGGATCGAATTATCCTTGAGAGCTTTAACCATCTGATAGTTTGATCTTTGAGAGTAAATTTTTCGTGTTAATGTTTTTTATTTGAGTACGTACACGCGTAACTTTTGTTCTAAAAATAATGCTACAGCGCTAATATTAGAACAAGCAGCTTCATAAATTTCAACTTAATTCTTATGTCACGATGCAATTTCTCTTTAATATATCTTTATTTGAGGCGGTTGCTCTGATCTAATCTCGGCTTTAATTGGCTCACAATTTTCGCTAGGGAACCAGATCCTTAAAAAGAACCAAATACCGACCACTTCCTTATCACGTTATAAATCCTATTCGTATTATCGTCCGGTGTTATAAATATAAGATATATTCTTAGAAAATTATGTTATAAGATAGTTCGGCTTAAGAGCAACAAACGCGGTACTATTATATCTTGTCATCTCTGGAAGATAAAATATATGCCTTTTTCAACATAACAATTAAACGGTTTTAAGATGGAATAATATGTATATCGCATAGCCTAGAAAATAACCGGCTTCGGTGCTCTTAGGAGTTTCTTTCATTATGATGTATTGGCTTAGTTAAATTAGGCTGCTAGAGCTCTACAACAAAGCGAAGGACAGATAAACGTTTCATGTACAGGGTGGTTCCAACGTCTTTTTTCCTAAACATGCGGGATCCAAACACTTACTATTTTTGATAATTTAAAATTTTATAAAAATGAGGCGTCTCATTTTTATTATCATTTTGACGACTTCAGGTAAATCTGCGAACAATCTAGAAAACATTGCTGCAAATATTCCTTAACACTGAGGTATCAATTAAAAAATGTTAAAGATGGCGTTCGCAAATGATCCTTGTTCTTGATCTCCACCATTTTGGACCCATTGTTAAGCTTAAAAACGACTGATATCTTCGTTATGAAGATGGTATTCTAGAACAAACATCTGTCAATTTGGTATGTCGAATTGAAAGAAGTGATAAATATTGTCTGCAATCACCTTTATGAACCGCAAATTTTATTGGGATAAATGTCAAAATAGCGCCCAAAAGTCAAATTCTTTCCTAAAAATAATCTTTTCTTAATATGTATTACCAAAATGTATGTTCAAGAAATGCCAAAGACAGCATTCAAAAACAGGTGGCTTAAATTTAACTTTTACATTTCTGCGTAATTTAAGCCGGAAAAAAAAGAAAAAACCTCGGATTTTTTCGGAGATCTCTGAAAGTATTTGTTTTAGATATCAAAACATCAAAGTTCTAAGAAAACTCCCTGTATAGTTTTCCTATATTTTAGCCACCTTTAATCGTCTGTAACAATTTCCAAAATCGATGTTTAGAGCCGGATTTGGAATACCGTATATTAACATCATGCTTTACATAGATGACACTTTTAAAATAATTCAGTTAATTTCGTGTTGCTTCTTTTAGTGTTAGGACTTTCCCAATTTTCTTTATATTTAACTGGTCGTCAGTATTTCAAAATTATTTACATTTGGTCGCCAATTTTTAAACATTTAAGTCTCCTCTATTTCATTTACTTATTTCGAGCAGTTTTTCAGCAATTTTCAAGAATATTAATGAACAAGAGGAACTAACTTTTCCAACATTCGATCGTGTTTCAAGTAAAAGGGAGATATGCAGGAGTCAGGTTTGCGCGCGGTTATATTTGCGCGCGGTTACATTAAATTTGCGCAGCCCCTCCACTACCATCTACGCCGTTGACGGCTGCCATGCGTCCATCGCAACTGAGCTACGTGCAGTAAAACATGTCCGTTATGATCCATGCCTTCATCAAGTGTGAATTAACGAGTGTTATTCGTTTTCTACAGTACAAGCAGAAGGATGTATCGCTTCGTAAATTCCGTTGAAAATTTGATTACCGTACTTCTCAGACCACTTGATCCACACGTTCAACCAAGCATTCAGTAGCAATAGATTTGAGTCCTTGTTCACCTTCGTTAGGGAGGTCGGTTCGTTTGCTTTACATTTCACTTTCATGTCACGTGCCTATAGTTGTTTCTACGAGTCCGTAATTTACTTTTTACGTGCTCCCAAATTATTTTTCACGGGCTCTAATTTATTTCTACGTTATCGTATTTTCTTTTTTTTTGAAAAAAAAAGATGATACAGTCACGTAAAAATAAACTACAAGTACATAGAGGTAAAAGTAGTCTTAGAGGTAACTTGTAGTCGTGGCAAATACGATAAAAAAATGAGCGTTTAAGTAGAAATGGAACGAGGATGGTGGGCAACTCGAGTTGCTACAACCTCGAAATTGAGAAAATTTTGCGTATTTGCATTTTTTGTTATCTGTTATTTTTTGTACGTATTCCTTGCTTATTCTGCAATGAATTTCCAAACCATTACATTCTTATCCTGTTAGAAAACGAATCACACGTCTTAATTGACACTTGGCAGGAGCACCAATTTTAAGGATCAGTTTGTGCTGCCAGTAGCTCGATTATGATTGACGCATGACAATCGCCAATGTCAGATGTTATAGTGGAAGGGCTGCGCAATTAATTACTGCGCAGACCTAGTTCCCGCGCATCTCGCGTTTGCTCTGACACATGATCGGAGGTTGAAAAAAAGCAAGTTGCGTAAGTTAATTAAAGACTATTTCATGCTATAGCGACCCTCACGCTCCACTCAAGCAAAGCTTAAAATTTAATTCATTGAAAACTAGTCAGTGTGTCTACACTACAGTAAGCAACACAGCCTCTTGCATTCAAATGGATGTGTGTGCTCATTTGAGTATGAGAGTCAGTTTCGCTTGATCCTTGGTTTGAAACGGGCTTGTAGTTTCATGCAAATTTGAACATTTCGCCACTCAACGAACAGAACTCCGAAGAAAACATCAATTTGAACGCAACTAGATACACGTTTAGAATCCTACGGGTTTCTTTCTCCATCAAAATTAGTGTTTTATTCGGATTTGGTTGATTGTAACGCTAAATGTTTAGAAGCTCCGTACAGACGTGAATATTTGAATTCACAATGGAATGGAAGGCCATTCAAACTACTAATGTGGATAGAGATTTGGAAAGAGGTTTGTATATCCTACGGATTTGTTACTTCGTCAAAATTAGTATTTTATTTGGTGTTCCTATAGTTTTCTGTTAAAAAGGTGAGGTCTGTATGAAACTTAAGTATTCTTTGTTTTTTAAAATATGATTCGAATGACGTGGTGGAAGAAACACCGATGGTCTACTTCAGGGTTCGTTTTTGCACAATAAATACCCTCCTCGAGGGTGCCAGAGATTCCCAAATGTACTCACCGCAATGCGAGGGGATCTCACTCTGGCATGACACATTGGTACGAGTTTTTGCGTTCCTTGAAAACGCTAGAAATTTCATATTGGCGAAACATTAGAAAAGATACTTAAAGGACACTGAAATTATATTAAAAATGAAGAATTTCATAAGCTTGCATCGCTATCTAGGACGCAGTATCAAAAAAGCGTAAAGTCAAAGAAAGTGCATATGTTTTAGTTACAAACCCATATGTGGTTTCCTGTTGAGTAAGCGTTGACTATCTATGGTTGGACAAAAGGTTAACTTCGGACACATAAAATGACACTAAGAACTAACAAATACCATTTAGCATAATTACTAACACAGAAAATCAACTTCAAAAAGGATAGGTTTAATTAGGTACAGTGGTGCAACAACAATCAATTACGCTAAATCATCCTTATGGAACGATGACATGGCTCATGTAAAAAAAAACTGTCATTATTCAGCAATTAAAAAAAAGAAATTTTATAATATTTCACACGTTTTAGATATTCACCTCTCACATATTTTAGTTTGCCATTTATTTTTGTTTTTCTACCTTTTTGTCAAGTTATTGCAGACGGTAATGGATTTATCGCCGAAGCGTTAACTAAGGTTTTCATTCCAGCCCTTAAAAGGGTAAATGTTATTCTCAGTGAATTTTAACTGAGAATAGTGAACAATTCCACCGCTCCAACAACCCCTGCTGGTGTGAAGCGTTATTTACAAAAAAACAAAAAAATTAACGACCCGCTTCATGCTTATGGCACATATTTAAGAATTTAAGAATTTTTAACCTTTCTTGTCAGAATTTAATTTCGACTTTCAATTTCAACCTGATTTAGGCAGTCTTAAGTGAGGCACAAAATTTGTTAAAGTAGGGTAAAAGTTTACAAGGCTGTTTCCAATTTTGTAACACAATTCTGTATACACTTCCAGTTCTGTTTAGTTTTACACTATATTATACTATTATATATTATATTTTATACTTTATACTATGTTTATACTATTTATATTGTTTTAACTATGTATATGTTTACCCCTCATACGCCCTGTGTTTTTTCTTGAATTTTCAATTTAAACGAAATTTTTTAATTAAAAAATCACTAAAAAAAATACTAATAAGAAAGTACGTTCGTAAAAAATATTTCGAAAAATCAAACGTAGAGCTGGAATTTGAAACGTCCTGTACAGTATTTTGCATGGGAATGGGAAGGTATCGATTTCAAATTGAATATTTGCCCAAGGTAATAATGTTGTCGTTGACAGCCGCACGTACCAGTCATAGAAGAATTGCGAAGTATTGACGTCCGTCTCTTCCTCAGCAATTTTATCATGCTTCCATTATTTGCCTAAGCGATTGTACACGTGTACGTCGATGTCGATTATCTTTAAAAAATACGTCTCTTCCGGGAACATCAGATATTTTTTATTATAGGGTACATCCAAGCCCATCAAGCGTGCAACATATTAGTCGACACCAAGTAAATAAATAATTTACATGGCACATGTAGACAAAAAGTAGGAAGCTGCGGCGGGTACGTGGTTCCAAAACCTGCAAGGCATTAGAGCTTGAGATTTATCGCATTGGTCTAATCCAGGTGGCGAAAGGAGTTCCATATGGAAGTTGGTTGATGAACGTTTTAATCTCGAATTCCGTTCTAATTTCTTGCAAAAGGTGTCTCGATTTAACATTACGATCGCGTAGCTAGAATTTGGTTATGTGTATTGTATTTAAAAATATGTTTCGCCAAAACAGTACGTGAGCTGCTTAAAAATATCGTTTTAATAATTTTGAATACAAAAGGTTAATAACTGTCACTTTCTTAAGTAATGTGTGGACGTCAAAACAGTAAAAGACGCATTTGCAAGGCCAGCGGTCAATGTCTGGTATTGGAAAATTCTTGGCACTATTTTTAAAGTGCTAAAATTATCATTTTAGTTCGATTTGGTCGTTCCGAACTAAACAAAGTTATTGTGAATGTTCACAATCCGTCGCAACTCTCCGGAGCTTAAATTATGCGAGCGAACGTTCTCTGTACGAACTTCATGGTAAATATTAATATTTAATTTAAAAAGGGGTGCCGGAACGCTGATAGAGCCGAGGTGCATCGTTAGGGACTTGTACATATCGTAAAATTTCATTATCTACGAACCGTAACTCTCCCTGACAATGGACATCTTAGCAAAGCGAGCTCGGAGCTATTTCTACATATTTTCCGAACGAAACATTTTATGCGAATCGCCTTTGGATTTTTAAATTCCCTTCAAATCTAGTGGGAATAGCCATTTTGAAACGCCCGGTCAAAATAAATTACTATAATTGGATATTCCACCGCGCCTTCTCTATTCTTCGAGTGCCAAAGCAGTGAGGAAAATTAAGTGTGGTAATATGAATGCAGGCAAATATAGCAGCCTCCGATAGATAAAGTAACTTAAACTGCAGTATTTCACTGGGGATTTTCTACGTTAATCTCATTTCAACTTGCGGTGGCTCCTTGACAATTAATCTTGCAAATGTTTCTTCTCTTTGCTTAACACGCACAACCGGCTAGTTTTAGAGACTTCGTGACGGGTAATTGTGCGAGTAGTTTCACGCCCGATTAACCTAAATAAAAGTAGTACCGCTTTATTCATAGAATATAGGTCCGAATTTTCAGTGCACTTATTTAGATATTCGAAAAGGGGCCTTATCCGCATTGTCTTGGCCAACAGTCAAATGCAAACGTATACGAAGATCGAAATGTCAACGGGATAATCGACTTAACATAAACTTACCATCACTCTTTTATGCAATTTGCATTCTTTTTGTGCCTTCGATAGATCGACGAATTTATTTGTTAAAAATTTACCTCCGAATGCATAAATATTTAGTTCACACCGTCAGTTGAAAAGCAAAGTCGGGCAAGGATTCTCTAGGAAGAATATTTCGATTCTTTTGTCTCGGTGCTAACATAGGTAAACTAATTTAAATTTAGGACTTGAAAACATCGTTTGGAAACGGAATTTTTTGGTCCCGGTGTAAATTCAATTTAAAGTTCCTGAAATGGAATTCTTAGCCTCTGAAAAATTAAAGTCCTGAAGAGATTCTCTAAGGAGGAGTGTTTTTTTTATCGTGTATGACCTCAATAGGAGCTAAGTTAGTTTCCTGAAAGGAGACTATACTATCTCAGTATCTGTGTTAACACAAATCTTTGGTTCTCCCTGGGAATCGCAATTGAGGTCCTGAAATGAGCAATGAGTGAATCAAATTTTATTATATATGTTAACATAAACTAAAGGGATTAAAAACGTGAAAAATCCTCTTCCAAGAAAAAAAACGCCTCCGGTGCTAGCCGAAGCACCTCTGAATTAACCTCCTAGCGAGACTTTAAAAAAGTCCGGCCAATGTGGCCACATACCACAAAGCGAGATGCATCGAATAGTTCTCTAGTAAAAATCATTTTTTAATGTGATAACGGTCGTGAAATGACCAAATCAGAAAATAAAAATATTACTATCTATGGTAACATAAACCAAATTTACGAGGCGCATGAAAAATTGTCTTGTAAAGAGTGAGATGTTTCTCTGAGTGTTAATCCAATTTGAAGTCCTAAAATGACAAATTGAGAGACTTTTTAGTGCCTGTGTTAAATTAAATTAAATCGAATAGAGAACGTGGAATCATCCTCTTGAGAAAAGAATCTTTAATAGGCCTCTTGACATTTATATTAACATAAATTGAGACGTCAAGCTCTCTTGTAGGAAAAATCATTTTTGGTTTCTGTGTTAATCGCAATTAAGTTTTTGTAGTAACTTATCAAAATTATTTGCTTTTTTAATAACATAAACCCAGTTCTATTGAGAACGAAAAAATCTTTATCGTCAAGGGGAAATATATCTATTTTGATTTAATCTGAATGAAGCTGAATTAATTTTCTATGTAGACGCTTTAGGAAGCTTGGCCCCTGTGTTAACATGAACCGAGAAATTAAGTGACTTACTAGTAAGAAACATTTTTGGACTTGAGATTAATCGCAATCAAAATTTTAAAATGATCAAGTAGAAAAACGTAAATCTTCGTCTTGGTGAGATGAAGCGGTTTTCTGGAGATAGCATTTTTAGTATGGATACGAAAAAAACCTTCTGCAAGGAAATAAATTTTACTCTTCGTTGCTTGCTTAAATAAACCTAAATGGGCAAACTAAGAGACCACTTTAGTGAAAAAGTATTGACGCTGGTGTTAGCACAAATCCAATATGCTGAGGGTATTGTTTCTTGCTGTGTTAACTGCAATTCAAGCTTCTAGAATCACAAAAAGAATGTGTTAAGATAATTCAACTAATATTAACCACGAGAAACGATCATTAGAAGAGATTTTATCTTTTACTTTACACACTTTACCTCGGAAAGAAACAGAACTTCTTTTTCTCTTGTGTTAACATAGGCAAACCAATTTGAATGGAGGACTTGAAAACATCGTCTAGAACTGGAAGTTTTTGGTCTCAGAGTTAATCCAATTTGAGGTGCTAAAGTGGCCGATTAAGTGACATTCTTAGTCTGTGTGTTAACTTAAATTAATATGAATTAAAAACAGGGAAATCTCTTCTTGGCAGGAGAGTCTTTACTTAATCCGCGATCAATAATAAGAAGACACTTTAGGAAGTGGAAAATATCGCGTTGATATAAAAAAAAATCCAGATCTGGACTAAGGGTTTTCTTCTCTGCGTTAACCGCGATGGAGATAGTGAAATAACAAAAAAAACTTGTCAACATACATCAACACAAATTAACGACGAAAAACGATACAAGAGACGGATTTTTTCGATATTTGTGCTAACACAAACCAGATTGAACAAAGATTAAAAAATAGAAAAATACCCTTCCAAGAATATAGTTGCCAGTACAAAAAACTTGATATCAGGGTATTACGATAAACCTAGTTTAATTAAAGGCATGAAGAGATCTTTTAGAAACACTGAGTTTTGGTTTTTTGTTAATTTAAATCAAGTTACTAAAACTTAGTTAAGAGAGTTAGGACGGAAATATCAATTCCGAAAATCTTAGTAACAGCGACGGCTATGAGAATAAAAAAATTAAAACTGAGTCTAAATTTCAAAAACAATTTTCTGGTATAACAAATATCATCAAGATGAAAAGGTGTTATTTCCTGGGTCGATACTAACAGACCTCCAGATTTATAGCAATTAATCAAACAGATTGCGACAGATAATTAAACACGACGTGGGTTGATCTAATGACGAAATATGCTTGACATATTTAATAAATGACCCTGATACATTTATTGAACGCTTCTCTATGTGCATCGATTAGAAGTTTCAATTGCTGAGAATAAATTAGATTGTGTTTTGAGCTTCGATATCTCGGGAATTTGTGAACCAAAACGAAATCCAAGTGGGTCTATAAGGATACACCAACTTGATTGTAACGTGTGTCTTTTAGTGTTTGAGAAACAACGAGCATTTTAATGCTCATTTTCGTGAATTTCAAAGTATGTGATCTAAAATGTAGATTTCATGTATGTGAATTTTGCCAAGGCTCTAGGAGTTCAATTGTGTTATCCAGGGCATTTCCGAGGGGGATCTAAACCAGTTGAAATGGGCGAAAAATAGCACACCAAATACAGTGGATTCCGGTTATAAAGTACTCTCTAAGGAGCAAAATTAAGCTACTCTATAACCGGAGGTACGCTATAAAAAATGCAATAAAAAAATTTATATTTGTTACTTGTTACGTATGTTACCCACGCATGCCTTTATTTATCTAAAAGGTCGAAAAAATCTAATGGCAGATAGTAACTTACGTTCATATGAACTTTCGCATGTAATACATATGTTTATGCCAACGTTCACATCTTGCTAGACGCTGAATAAGATGTTCGGTGTATCGATGTATGCTTTATATTATTTTTTCCCGATAACGAATCGGCTCTCCAAAAGGGTCAGAACTGATTCGGTATTCTTTGCGATCAGACACCTTGTATTTTTTGTTTGTCATTAAAATCTCGTTACCGAACCGTTAGTTTAAATTTTAAAAGTTACCGAAAAATAATCCTACACTCAACATAACTTATGTGCATGAATACAGAAAAATGCTGATGTATACATATGTATTTATATATTATGTGCATACGTATACAGGGTGTCTCAAAAAAAGGATTCAGGTGTGAAGGGTGTGATTCCTTGGCCCTTTCTAAGAAAAAAGTCCCTATTAACATGGGGCCGCAAAACGCACCATTTTCGAGACACAGGGTGTCAAAAAAACACGATCAAAAACAGTTTTAACTTTTTTCCTTACTTAAAGGAGATGTTCTACATGTCCATCTGCCATTTGTACACAGAACTCACATCGAGTATTGTAAATCTCCGGCGCCTTAGTGAAACCACCGTCCGGACATAACGTACAAATGTACTTTACACCTGGAGTTGGTAACGAAATAAAGAGAAAATAAAGGACGTTACAAAAAGAGTTAATATTATACGTGATACGTTATAACCGGCAAAATATCAAGAATACTTCGGTGGGACCAATAAAATACGTACTTAATAACCGGAAGTACGTTATATCCCATGTACGTTATAAGTGGAACTCACTGTATTTTGAAAATTTTCGACAATTCCAAAAGCAGGGATTTCTTCCTTAGTGGGCGCCTAAAATGCAGTTTCAGGGCTGCAAGAGGAACTTTTCGTTAAGTTTCAATCTACAAAGTTTTACTATTCGATAGGATTAAAGACAAAAGGTCGTTATCCTTGTGTTAAAAAAAGTTTGTATCATATGACAAAACTATGTCACCGAATGAATAAACTACGTGAAATAAATCTCTCAAGAATGTTTGTATTTGGAATTAAGATATCCGTTTAACGAAGCACGTCTGGCATGCACTTTTCAATTTGAATTTATAATGTCTTGAGTAGTAGGTATTGTTTGATTTACATTTAATCTTCCTGCGACTGCGGTTGAGGGGTTGTCAAAGACACAGCCGTGGAAACGTCCTGATGGAATATTATGTTCATTTAAAACTAATTCATTCATATATTCATGGAACATTAACTCTACGAAAGGTGAATGAATCAGTTCGCTCTTATAGGTGCGATCAAGTTTGATCGTCTAGTTCAATAACTGTCGCCACAATTATTATTTACGCGGTTTCGCTGCCTTTCTCTGCTCATATCTACGGCCCAATTGCCTCTTGAAGGTGAGCCAAGACCTGCATTTAAAAATTGTTTACATCTACAAGGTCCCACGAGATAATCACAAAATTGCTACTCTTATTTTTTTGCCGCCTTATACGGACCTACTTTATGTCTTCATTTTTACTAGTGCCCACTCAGTTTGTTCTTCATTCCATTTGTTCTTGTCTCCTCGCTCCTTTACATAACATGATCTTCGATGGAATTACAAGATTGTCTAATGTACACTTTAATGCGGCGCCTTTTTTCTGGATCATAGTTTTGCACGTGAAAGCGCTTAACGCCGCAACGAGATAAGGACGCGATAAGAGGCTGATTGTTAAGCGTAATTTTTTAGCCTAATTTTTCTTCGTCGCAATGCGCGTTATAGAAATCCCTATTTCTATTTCAATATGTTAGTTATTTTGAAAGGAAATAAATTAGATGGGCTTAATTTAGAACTGAAAGAAGCTTAAACGCTTTAGGACTAGAGGAGGGTTCAGCAAGAACAAGTTGACTATTACACGTTTAGACGGTAATAGAAAACAGAAATAAGACGTATGCGTAATAAATCTCTTACCACCGGGAAAACTAAATAATGTGCTTAGCGGTTCCCAAAGATACAACGTGTGTCTATAAGCTAAGTAATAGCTGCCATATTTTCCCTCCTTGACTACTTTGCATGATATACGGGGGGGCCTCTGCTTCGCGAATTAAGAAAATGTATTGTACGAGCCGAGCTTTCCCTGTCTCAAGAATGTAACAATTGCCAAGGGAAAGATCTACGAGCCACAAATTTTTCCTGTCCGCAGACACCGAATGGGTTAGGTGCCTACAACAGGCATATACAGGGCGTCGTAGAAACAACAGTGCAAATTAGCGTTACATCACAGCTGAACATCACAGTTTTTTATTTACTCACTTGATACCCTGTAGAGACGCTTCGTTGATTAAGCCCGATGTGTCTCATCAATGTAAATAGGCCGCCACATAGATTTCGCCTCGGCAATTGAGATTATTACTTCGCGTCTGGGCTGCCGACACTAAGCTTATTTAAACGTGATACCGCTTCATAAAGGCAAATTTCGGTTGAATATTTCACTTTCGAGTATCTCGAAATTAGAGCATGACCAGAGTTGCACCAAATGGAACTATAACATTTCAGAACAATGCAAAACCCACACGATTATCCCCGGCTATAAAATTTGCATCTGGTTTGGGGAAAAAAAGTGCCGGAGGCCTTTAAACTCATAAATGGCACTTAACTACCTTGGCAGATACGAAATCCTCATATGCTTCAGTTCCCTCATTTTTAATTGTATATTTAATACCATTATCAAGTAAAATCCGTCGCTGATGAGGCTTTCGGTAGCACCTGTAGCAAATCGGATAAGATTTTCCAATGAAATTTCGACCGATCCGTTATTCTCCGCAGAACCATTATTGAAAGTAATATGTCCAGTTTGCAAAGACTCGTCCGACAACAATTAAATTTGGTGACTCAGAATTGAGATTCTTTCGCAGGCCGAAAATGTAAGGCGCGAAGTACGTGCGTTTACGAGGCTGCTGGTAACAGTTCGTGATATCAAAACATCTAAAGGCCTAATAATTTGATTACAGATGGTTATTTTATAATTAGTTCATTACCATAAAATCCAAAGTTTGAATACCAATTTGTGTCACTCCCAGAACTATTTGTATATTTATAGTAAATTCTTTCAGAGAGACTGAGGCCAGACTGGGCGGTTTTTATTACATTTGGGTGATTTATCGGGAATAATTTAATTATAAAACTATGCCACGCAAATGCTTGGCGCTTTGGAAAAAAATCCCAAGCCATCATCTCAGGTCAGCATCATCAAAGGTTCCGCGAAACCTATAAATTTGGCCAAAACATCTTCGGAAATTTTCCGAAATAGTCAAACACAACTATTGTTTATGGGTACGATATTCCAATGGCTCCAAAATTATTTCGCTACGAGCTTTGTTGATAAATTACTTAAAACTTTTACGATCTGACAATGATTTTACTGCCATATCTCCTGGTTTTACATGTTGAAATTTGATATACTCGAGAAGTTAAAACAAATTAATAAAAACCGTACGTGAGAGTTATTATCCTTTGCTTTCTAAAATAATTCCAACTAAATAGTTCTTTAGATACTTGATATCGCCCAAGAACGTATATGGGGGTGCTACATGAGAGGTTTCATGTTCGGAATTATTAAAAATGAATTTATAGGCTCGTGTAAACGGGGTTTTAATTTTTGCTATAAATTCTTGAAGACAAGCTCAAAATGAGATGTAGAGATTTTATCATTGCAGAGGGAATTAATTATACATCCTGTATGATAGATGCTCTAGAAGGTTGAAAATTCAAGAGCTCTGTGCATATTTATTCGCGTAATTCATTTCGATTTTGAGGATTATTCTAGAATTTATGGAAATGGGATAGTCGTTTTGGATATACTTTTAGAAGATCGAAACACTGAAAAATCCTGCGAATTTTCCTTCAGAAAGTTCGTTCTAATTTTGACGACTGTTCTAGAATTTATGTTATACGTTAGAATCTGCATTGCTGACCTCGATGCAATCCGAAGGAATTTTTTGAGTTGCGTGAAAGCTGCAATTCTCTGAGCAAAGTCCAGAAAATCCAATTTAAAACCCAACTAATATGCGCAACGCGGATTCCACCAAACGAAAGTCCACGAAGGAATGGCTAGAAGAGATCTCTAACGAGAGAGGAACCAGACATCTTGTTGACATACATAGATGCTCCTTTCTCTATCGTCAGAATGAGGCTAGGTATGTATATTCATGAACTAGCTAATTTAAATTGAGTGTGACATTTTGCGCAATCTACGATGGAAAAATGTTGATGTTGTGAATCTGACTTAAATCTGGTGTTACATGGTGCTGAAAAAGACAGGCGATTAGAGGCCATGTGGATATTTTAGAAGATTCAACTGTGCCATTAGTTAAGTATCTGAAAATATAATCGAATATACAGGGTGAAACTTAAGAAGGGGGTTTCCTTTAAACATGACATAGACCTCAAAAAACTAAGTAAAATCTTTTAGTAACATGTTTTCGAATTCTCAAAAACAACCGAAATATGACGTATGAAAGCTTTAATAAAAAATAAAACCCTTAATTGTTATTCACTTCTGGACTGGCTACAAAAGATATTCGAAATTGTCACCATTGGTTTCATTTGCACAAATTGTTGCTCGCCTTATCCACGACCCTGTATATGCTGTACATGCATATCTTTTTCTTCGAATTATTCTTGAAGCGTTTTCTATCCGTTTACGCAGCACTGTCGCTGTGCCAATTTCAATAGTAAACACCTACCTTTTCATATAAGATCAAAGATAAAAATTACATGGATTTAAGTCTGGTGATTTCGCGAGCCATCTTATTAATCCATTGCGACCTATCTATCTATTAGACAATTGTTATTTAAGGTCCCGCATTGTTTTTACTTTTTTCACATGCGCATGTTTCAGTTGTTCTTGAGATATCGAAAACATTTTACATAAAGATTTTTTAAAAGTTTTTTGAGGTCAATAATGTGTTAAAAGAAAAATTTCTAATTATCTAACAAATGAAGAGATTTTAACAACCCATGCAAGTTTCACAAATCAGAAGTTAACTCCAACTTCCAGAGCGAGTTGCGGTATTCTAGAACTTCACATAGCCAATAACCCTTTCGAGTTTAAGAAGCTTTCTGGCCAGCTAACAGCTAGCAGAGCGTAACTTATTACTCACTCGGAGCATAATGGTTTATTTGCCTGTTACAATGGTGCATCAGATCAAATTATTGGTACAAAGCTGGAGCAACAAACACACGGAACATGAGTACCAATAAGAGTTTTTCCAAAAAGCTAAGTAAAACTGAATAATATTACAGCGCTTACGACCGTGAACCATAAAATTGATCATAAACCGTCAACATTTGCATTGGAGCGAAGACAGATAAAGCTTCACCTCGGCAGCTGCGCCAGTTAGACTTTATTAGTCAATTCACAACTACAATCGTTCACATTACAAGTGATGAGAATATCGTTGCAGATGTATTTTCAAGAATAGAAACATCCTTTTCTTAAAGCTCGGTTTTATGCATTAATTGCACCGTGTGTTAACTTGGTATAGAGGAGCGTCGGATCAGTTTTCTAACTCCTGGGAAAGAGCAACCCTGAGCTTCTATTTTAGACAGATCAACATTTGGACCAAAATGTCATGTCACAATGAATGATCACAAAAGTTAACAAATCATAAAAATAGTTCATGGACAGTGACCCTGAATAGGTAACTGATGTTTATGACGTTTCGGGGCTTGAAAAGAAAGACCATAAAAATAATTCTCACTTTCGATTTAGCTCCATTTATACATCCCTTTTTGCATATTTGTATAATTACTTGAACGATCTGTAAATTATTTATCATATTAAATTACAAAACACAGTCCACACGTAGCCTTTGGCTATTTTGTGTTTACAACAATTCTGAACCAGCAATCGAATTTAAACATTTCGGTCGGTTTGATCTTAAATTATCGAGGTCGAGAAAGCAATCCGGAGCGTGTAGTTTTGGAGAGAAAAGCAAATTTCCCCAAGAAATCTATTTAATTGGTGCTGCCAGTCTGTGGGGTCCCTAATATCCATTTAAGAAAGGCAATGGCAGGTATCCATAAAATCCTATTAGTCCTAACAAAAATCCATTATTCTATTTGTTCTAAGTTTACTATTGGCATCATCTATTTTAACAATTTAACTTCGGATGCTCTCCATTCTGATATGAGTTTTATTTTATTTTTTTCAAGCTTTGTGAAAGTACTCCTTGCAAAAGTATACTAGAACAACTTTTTATATTTTGATCATGTTGTTCACATCAAAATGGGCAATGAAATGCAAAAATTAGACCCACCCACTCAGAATGTAAATTTATTGATTACAAACAGGAAAAGTATTAGTATATCTTACCTGCATAGCATCTTTATTTCCAGAGAAAGACGCTATCGACCATCTGGTCTTTCTGCCGTTCTGACCGAAACACTTCATAAGAAAAATACGTTTGGAAAGGTTCCAATACAGTAGTTGAAGGGAGAAGGAAATCCAGTTGTTTTGTTAGTCTTGTAAGACAAAGAAGGTTCAGAATGGTCCAGCTGGGAGGATCGTCTTTCCAGCTTGTCTGAATTTGTTTCAGTCTTTCAGTTATTCTTGTCATGTGTATTTAGCAAAATGTAATCAACTTCGAGGCAATGCCGCTAAACGGTTAAACTCTATTATTGTTTTAGATGACGATTCACAAACCATATTTAACTTTATCAGAATCCGTGCAGAGACTAATAAGCTGGGTAAATTCACTTTACGTGAACGGAGGGATCTGGAAGATGATGTTGAATTGTGAACTGCAGATGGATTTTTAGGTTTTTTAGATTTTTTTTAATAGTCGATATGGTAGGCTCGCTTAAACAAGCAGCATCCCAATCTATTTGATCTTAAGCGCCATTTTAACAAAACTCTTAAACGTTCAAAGATAACCTGTTAACAACACCAAGCCAAGTACAGTAAGCTGTAATTTTTGTCTCAATTTTTTCTCATAATATTAAAATTGCCTTCGCACTGACCATGCTGCCGATAAGTGGTCCTTTGGTTCATGTACATACATACAATCTGTATTCAAACACAATACTTTATTGGATAATAATCCTCTGACCTTTAATATGCTTGTGAGACCGGCATCAAGCAACTTTCATCAAGTTCTTTTATCAGATTAAGCAATCAAATTTCATTCTCGCAGAGCATTGGTTGATTCTGTTGGACAACCTAATTTAATTATCGAAGAACTTTGGAACAAGTTAAGTCTGGAATGTTTTAGTATTAATTTTTCAATCAAAAGCATTAATCAGGTGGCGTCTAAATGTAAGAAAATGCATGACATAACATTTTTTTCTTATACGGTGACTCCTATTATCACCATCGATATTTCATTGACCTTATTTAACACCAGTTGCCATCTCACCTTCTATTTACTTAGCTTATTTTTGGATTTGATTTGGCAAGGTCAAGCGCATCTAAGTACTAACCTTTCCTATTTATAGACCACTCAATTTCGATATGTTGTGACTGCAAATATTCTAACCGAGCTTAATCAAGTTGCAATATATAATTTGGTCAAGACACACATTCCTGAGAGTTGAAGGGATTTTGGGAGTTGAAGGGAGTGAAGTCTTCATATTAATATATATCTCCAGGCAATGTCGAATGTGAGAAATTCGCTATTCATAATATTGTAGGATATGATAAGATCAATTTATTATGAAATTCGCTTTGAAATCTCCACCTGTGTTATTACGGGATTCTACCACCATGGCGATGAAATGGTACAAGTCATTGGAATTAAAGTTTCTGATCCCAATTTCAAAAATCTTTTTGATTCGTGGGTATCAGCACCTGTCGCACACATCGAAGATTGCAGACGATATTTCACAGATACCAAATGAAAAATATTATATTGTGGTCCACTGTTTTTTGACCCAATCAAGGCCAACAGTGCTATTATCAACTATTAGAGCCGAAATCCGTGATCTGTTTCTTCGCATCCTCTTACGCTACGGAAGTCGAGGCATATGAAAATCTTTTGTACCAGTCAACACCATGCAAGGTATGGGAAAGTTGTCACCTAGTTTCCGTGTAGATTTCCTCGTTCTTCCTAAACTATCTTCTAGAATGCCTTAGAAACCACATAACAAATATTCGTTTAGCTGATAATATCTTTTATATTCTATCTAAAGTGGATACCCTAGTTGGTGCAGAAGTTTACTCATAGATAAGATAATGTTGCCCGGACATCTTCAAAGTCAAGATGATCACCCTATTGCATACCAAACAGTAGTTGGATGGGTCGTATTAAAAATGTATTCCTCTCCAGATGAAAATGACTTGTGAGAATTTATATCACGAGACTACCCCAGGATTATTTATTGGTTCATTCCTCCTTCGGCATCCCCAACTAGATTAGAGCAACGCATATTCACCTGCTTATCGCTGCTTCATATTACTGGAAGCCAATTTATTTAAAAATCTAGAATTGTCCCTTTATGCGGATTCAATGAACGAGTATATCCAAAATGAGTACACGTTGCTTATTCCAGGGAGTGGGATGAATCCAAACTGCGTTTGTTGCTTTCCGCATCAAACCAGAAAGGCCACATCAAAACTTCGAGTGGTCTTTAATGCATCTGCAAAAGCCTCAAATGGGTCGATTCCAAAGTATAGCTCTTGAAATTTCGTTTATATTGTATCGTCTTTCTCGTATCAAGAAAAGTACTTTCAAATCTTTTTAACTCTTGCACGCTGTGACTACCACAGGTTACTTTGGCGCTAGCACTACTTCCGTCTCAGCCAAATATCCAGAAGCTTCCCGAATTTTAATCCAGGTTATTTTCATATGTTTCAATATGAACTGGACATCTATGTTAGTACTGCGAGAATTTGATCAACATATTAAGACGGACAGGGTTCGAATTTAGAAAATGGAGGGGAGTAATAGGCCTGGACTGGGGAATAAATGGCGCTGGACAGTGATCGTACCAATTTGAAAGTTTTAGATCTACAACGGAATCATTCGATAGACATAATTTCGTATTTCTGGAACCTCTTCTAAATGAACGATTTTATCGAAAAACGCTCACATATTTGATTATTTGAAAAACCTTGGGCCCTACATATTGGTAGGGATCAGATACCTTCGCAAAGCGTCTTGACCTTTGAGATTCCTTGTTTAGCTGATATCAATACTCCTCGTTACTTATTTATTTCAGAGTACATTTAGATGAATAATCATTGATGTATATATACCTTTTCTGATTCAGAAGGTGTTTTTGCTTGGCTATCAAGATAAAAATGCTTATAAATAAAATATCTCTAACCCCAATCATGTTAGTTATATTTAGGGAACAATTCTGCACGTTTCGTGGTCTTGCATGATGTTAAGGGATAATCCTGTCGATGGTGTCAGTCGCTATCAGTAATAGATTTGCAATGGTCAATGGTTTCACGGTCAACCCTGGGTAAATTTACCAGTTCACCCTTGGAATTTGCGGTCTCTTGGGGGAGGATACTCCATCTTCCAAAATATCTGAAATCAGACCTGAAGAAAAAATTTCACCCTTGTTGATTGTTATTAAACGCGACATTCTTGATACGATGATACGTAATACAGGATGTTCAGAAATAACGTGAAAATATTTTGTAAGATGATTCCAGAGATATTAAAATTTAAAAAAAGTTCTTAAAAATATATCCCAAAAATTGCTTCTTAAAGGGGCTGAAACCCTTTAACAGGGAAACTCCGGTGATCGTTTTTCGGAAGATTTTTGAAACGGTTTACGCTAAAATTAACTTTATTGTTAGAATGGGACTTTTTTTTGTGTTAATAATTGCAGATTTTTGTCAGGGATATTACATACAGTGGGTCTCTTACGTACATTTTATCCTAAATTTTTGTTTGTGACATTTATTAATTTTTGAAATCAAATTACTGAATTTCGTATATTTTTTAAGTAAAAAAAAAACTTATTTCGTCTCGTAAGGATAGATCGTTTTCCAAAAAAATTAGTTTTTATAAACCGATGCATGACCGCATGAACATCACAATGCATGTTAATAGACATACAGACTTCTCCCTTTAAGGGATTCTAGCCCTTTAAGAAGCAATTTTTGGGGTATATTTATAAAAACTTTTTTTATTTTTTTTATCTCTGGAATCACCTCCTAAAATATTTCATCGTTATTTGCGAACACCCTGTATATCATCTTTTTGCTTGAGGCAAACAATATATTACTTTTTCCTTCTAATCATCGTTTTAATTAATTATTACATATGGTTATTGTTCCAACTTAGATCCTAGATTGAATAATGCGCCTACATGAAAAAAGGTACTGTGCGATATTTGATATTACAATTAAAAACCTAAAACTTTTACGTCCTTTATGGAAGACTTAACTTCCTTCCGCATTTCAGAATTTAAATGTTCTCACAAATTACGCAGGTCTCTGAAAATTACTGTGGGAACATATCGAGGTGCGAAATCCACCAAAGCTTGTATCTCAATTATGTATATTTGTATGCCATTCTATTAAAGCAATCCCCATAGAACTGGTCTCAGACCTAAGTCAGATCTTCGTCGTTGTGTCGAGACGTTTTGTCGCGTATCGTGGTACTTGTCGCGAAATCTGGAGTGAATGTGGTACTAATTTTATTTGAGCTAATAATCAGCTGCAAGAGCTTTCGAAATTCGCTGCAGAGCGCCTGCATATAAAATGGCACTTTAATCTTCTTGGTGTGCTGTAAATGAACGGTTTTTAAGTGAAGCAGGGGTTCGATTTGTTAAAATGAATTCATATTACGTGGTTCGAGATCAAGTCCTAGCCTACGAATAACTTTGAATTTGAACAATAATTTATCACCAATTACGAATTTTCTCACCTTGGAAGCCCTAAACTCTTGCTCTAATTCAGACCTACATATCTCATGATAAATTCCGTTAATTCAAATTGTTAAGAGAGTAAATGTTACAGCGTTCGCATATGGATTTTTGAAAACGTCGAGGATGCAAGTACCTACATGTCTTGCAATAAACGGACGAACTTAGAAGTAAAAATTGTATCCAATGATTTTTGCATGTAATTTAGTGCTCATAAAAAACCAAACCAAGCCATCCCTTCCTTTGGTTTCTTGGTCGGATCGAGAACATTCGTCTTCTCGCCATGGCAAAGTAGTTACTGTAAGAACTCAACGAGGCATGATTAAACGATCAATCACCAAGATGTGTCCGTTTCCTATCTAAATCAAAATTAAAGTACTGAATTAATTGTTTCTAGACGTCTTTTTGAACTCGTATTATGCTTTCCTTTTTTGTTTTCGTTGTTAAAACCTTCGTTTTAGTGGGCGGAAAAATGTAAAATAAATTGAGCACTTTCGCGAACGGCGCTGATCGCATCGTCACTCAATCAAAAAGGATTTTCGGATCTGTATCATTATCGACATAGCAACTCGTTAATTAGAGTAGTACAGCCCATTCTTGCACCTACAGCTGTTGAACATGGTTCTAAAGTTTACAGAAGCTCCAAGAACTGCAATTCATCAATGTTATCCATTACTTTCACGGATTTTTAACATTAAACCTATTTAGATGTAGTTTTAGACGATTGAAAATTTTGGACATTTCTTCAAAAATGTTATTATGATTTTGAGGACAGTTCTAAAATTTATGAAAAATCAAACAAAAATCAGTGCTTTTGTTAAAAAGCGTTGAATCTCTGCAAGGAGTTATCATAATAACTTTTTCGTTATAAGAAAACTCGAAAAATGTTTACATATTTTTTCAGAAAGGGAGAAAGTTATAGAAATTCAAATAGATTAGAAAAATGAAATTTGTTATAAAAAAAGAGTGAAAAAGGCTATTGTAGCCGGTGCGCCTGCTGTTGGCGATCATAAATAAAAAAAATCATATATGTATGTATGTAATATTATACAAATATTGCATATAATGTATGATTATTCTATCATCCCTTTTTGCTTCTATTTGCTCAAGTGTAAGTTTTGGAGGTTCCAAGGTATTCAGAAAAGCTTTTGATTATAATAAAAACGAAAATTTTGAATATAACGTTTAGATATTTGATATTGTAAAGTAACGTATATTACGTGCGGAGTTTCATGTTCAACAGTCACATCTGATTATATTAATTTTATATATCATGTAAATAAAATATTTAATTTTCGCCTTAAATTGTCGAAGAGAAAGGAAGGCCAGCTTAATGGGATGACTGTGGAAAGATGTAGATATGTAATAATTATAGAGATGCCACGGCAATGGGAATGTTTATCGAAAATTATGATTGATCAAATCTTTCGAACGGACATTTTTAACACGGCTGATAAAATAGATGCCAGGGAGGAACCAGTTTATTAGAAAGCGTGTGAAATGGTTAACACCAGATAACTTATGATCTCTATTAAGTCATTTTTAACCTCCGATGTATCGATACTCACATGGACATTAGCGTGCTGCCACGAGGAGGACTTTGATTGTGGTATAAAGTGACGCATCCCGTTGCCTTTATATTGCGTTATTTGCAAGCATTATATGCGTGACATAATAATTAATGAAGCGGATTAATAAAAAGGAAACAATTAAACGTATTTAAGCGGCCATTACCCCGAATTATTACGCAAAATTCGACCCGTGTTCACTCTCAAGTGGAATAGCAAAAAAAAAATAAATTCTTGACTGACGAGTACCGACATCAAACATTGCCAATATCGCATTTTCGCTTTATTTCGAATATTATTACTTCACAGTCTGCTGATTTTCTAAATTCGGCACGGAAACAAAACAACGTGTGACTGGCCATGTGGTCTATTAAACTCACCTTCGCCATTTTGTGCAGGAATCGGTGCAATTCCTAGGTCCACTGATAATTTCTAGAAACCACTAAATATCGTCTAATTGATCAATTAATTTCCGCTAAGCAGCACTGAAATAAAGATTAATGGTGGCTTGTCTTAATAACACGCAAGGCCTCACGTTTTAAATCGGGTCATTATTTATAGGGGTGATTAGCCTACCGCTGACAGGGTTTTGTACAGGACAGTAATAAAGCAAAGCATTTTATTAAGGCACATTTTCGGAAGTTGTCCAGTGAAAACATGGGTGATTCCCTGGAGGAGACTTTGGGAATTTAATTGGTCATTTTCCGCGCTCCAGACACAACACAGACGACTCAAAGCATATGCATGTATGTAATGACTAGATACTATTTATAGCATATTCGGCCGTTTCTGTATCGTTATAGAATGGTTCCTGTTACCTAACTTGTCAACTTCCCACAAATCGGTAACTCGTTAATCTCAGGTAAGCTTTATTGTCTCCGTCATTTTTGACAACTCGATTATTCGCATGCTAATCCTGTTTACATTTTCAAGGCCAGCGTCGGCCTCGTGCTGAAAGTTATTTATAAGATTCGATATACTAGCGATACCTGTCCGCATTTTCATCCAGGAGGATAAATATTTTTCCACTGACTCAATATATAGCTTTTCCTGTAATTATCTCCGTGTTATCGTACTACCGATACTATTTGTACGTCACAAAAAATCATTTGTTGCGACCCTCTTCGTACGTCACTGGCCATGCGTAGGTTTTAGCATCGAAGCAAATACGCGACTTGGCTCACGTATGCTTTGCAAATTTTTTTGCTTTATTATTACATTAATTGTATTAAATTATGAATAAACACGAGGGAGATCGCAACAATGAATAACTACTTTTACTTTTGTGACATTGAGCAGGTCGCTTACCATGGCGATTATCCGAATTGTTCCCTTAATGCTATTACTTAAATCGACCTAAATTCGGCTGTTACAGTATTTTGTAAAAGCACGGCAGCACACATTGTTGTCGAAAAATCGCTGGAACCAAAGATCAACGTCTAATTTCGATTGTTTTGGTCTGTCGGTTCGTTTCTAATTAATACTTGCCCAATCCATAAAAATCAATTGAACGTCGGATTAATTATTTATCCGACCACAAGCCCATGTTTTCGCCAGACATCAAGAGAAATTAAATTCTGCTATGTAATAACATTTGCTTAATAGAGTCTTCAACTTAATCATGTACAAAAGAAAATGATTATTCCAATCCTTTAATGATCAATAGGTCAAGTCACTATCATATCCCAAGGATTATTGGAATAATAAGCATTTTTTTCGTTGTGCGACCAGTGCTTTTACTCAACTATATATTTTCAGTTTAAAAATAACGTTGGAAAGTCTTTTGTTGCCAAAAAAATATAATTATTATTGTTCTGCGTGCCCGTGAAAAGTTCAATTTGTTCCATAAGGAATGCCACCTTCCTAATAATGCTCCCACATGTGCCATGTCTCATTTGCGTCCGTAAAATATGAAATTTCTGGTATTTTTGGTAATCAGGGTAATTAACAATTAGTAATGTGGCAGACACTACGTCTTTAGGCATAAAAAAATGAGGATAAACGGCATGAACAACGGGAGAGCAATTGTGAACACGAAAATAATGAGAGGCAAGAAGGGAAGAGATGACGTGACCTCGGAATATTGAATTTTTAAAGTTAAACTTCATGTGATTTAATCAGCAAAAAAATTCCATTGTCGGAAATGTAAGCAGTGATGAACAATGTGCATTTATTTGTATTTCATTTAATGGTTATCTAAATCTTATACCGTAATTTCACGTGCTTCTAAAATATGATAATACCGGAATTAATATAACGAATATCAGGTTACTTCAAGTTATAACGTGAAATATTTAGCTTTGCCGTGCCGTGCAATCATCTTAACAGAACGCTGCAGAAAGTGGAATGCTTGAGCCACGTGTGCTAATACAAATCAAAAAGGACTTTATAAAAGATATTTTTGGCTCCTGCGTTAATTTTAGTGAAGATTCAAAAATGTCCGACCAGAAAATCGATTTTTTAACCTGTGCGTTAATATAAATCCATTTAAGTTAATATCGTTAAAATATCTTCTAGAAAAAACAACGCGAAAATTTCGGTACGTGAGAACAAAAATTTTGGGAGATTCGTTTTTGATGTCTCCGTTAACCTAAACTGAAGTTATAAAACATGCAATTCGAAAATAAGATCAGCGTTAAAATTAATTCAATTTAATTAGCAACGTTAAAATGTCATTTAAAAAGGGATTTTTTTTAAGTTTAATTGAATTAAAAATGTGCAAAAAATACGAGACAAAGAGAACTAACTCACTTATGATCAAATCCTCAAATGACCAAGTTGGATAATTACATTAGGTCTAACTGTTATCACAAGTTGGGTTAAATTAACAAAGTCAAAATGTCCTGGACAAATAGAAATTACTTTTAATGTTAACAAAAATCGAGGCGAATCAAGAAAAATATGTAACCCTTGAATAAACTCAAAACAAATTGAATGAAAAAACACGAAATAACTCGTCTGAATTAAGTCAATAACGTTAAAAGAGTGTTCTAAACAAGGGAATTTTTAGTTTCAGATTAAAGACGTGAACAGATCTGCTACTCAGGAATTTAGTTCTGATAGATGGTCTTTTTCCTTTACATGTATACCAATATAAACTGACCAATATATTCTGGTACTTGATGAAGAACTGTATTTTAACTTGGGTATAAACGTAAGTTGAAGAAACCTTAGTTTCTGAGATACAGAATTTTGTTAGGATATCTGATATTTTGGTACATGACACTCACCGCGCAAAATTTTATGCAGTGTACCATTAGTGACCAGTATCTAATTATTAGTAGGAGAAGAAAAACTAGTATTAAGACAGAATTTCGTTAAAACATAATAGAAAATTATACATTAGTGCCATACATGTTTTGGAGTGTTGTTAAAGTTATCACGTTTGTTAATTTATTAACACTTCATTATTATTCATAGAATCAATTGTTCCTGCACTAAAACAAAGAATTATGAATATTTTGTTTTATTTACTCCTAACACTGTTATTTATGTACGAGGGCACCAATGATGGCATACCACTATTGGGAAAACCTCCTTAATATCGTTAGTGAAGTATAAGAATTCTAATATAGAAATGCGGGATCTAACATGCTGTGGCAATAAATGTTCAGCTGTGCACCATGGATGGTGCACGATGTCTTTAAGTAAAGACCTACAATGTACCACTAATGGAACATGTCGTTGTGAACGTGTTCAGAGCATACTATACAAATTTTTGGAATCTGTGTTTGTGGTTGAACATAAATCAAATTAAATGTTTAACATTTATATGATTTCCAAATTTCGCTAGTAACAACTGGATAAATATGAGATGATTAAGGAAAACCAATGCGAATTTACATATTTGGTTAAAATTCCATATAGGTACAAAAAGAAGTTTTAAGTGGTATGGCCCCTTGTTAACGTTTACGATTTAAGGTCTGTCCAACTCATCTCCGCCTCTACAAACAGAAAGTATATGGCTAATAAAAATTAAAAACTGGGGTCCGCAGTCGTGTCTTGTCAAAATGTTAAACGTTTTCAATTTAGAGCCTCTTTAGGAGGAAATTCATTAAACCTTGTTGGAGGTTCGAAAACATAAAGAAGGATATTAATTGCTTTAGTATTTATTTAGGTTAGGCCTCCGGCGCTATTTGCATTTGAATGGGTTAGACTATTATTTTTTGTCTGGGATATGTCACAGTGGATAAATTAATTTAAAACTCAAATTAGTACCTACTTGTTTTCGCTTTTATTGGTTTTAGGCACGAAACATGAATTTATTTAAAAACTATAAAAGTCATCTCTGTACATAAATATTAAATACTTTACTATTTTATACATCGGCATATTTTAATTTGCTTCCATAGGTAGAATTTATTGTGCATAATCTTAACTGCGCTAATAAAAGCGGATACGTCTTATACTAATATTTGCTTAACTCTTTGCTAAATAAGCATTACAACTTTATAGACGATTTCACATGGAATCCCATAGGGTTAATTTCAATATTTAGACACCTACATATATATCAATGACAACATCCACGAATATAATTAATGCTTAAAATAAATAAAGTTCACAATATCAAAACTTAAATTTCCTGCTTAGATTTTTTTAGACATTCAAAAAAATCGTTGATGTTGTACCAAATCGTTATAAACAAGATTAAAGTTTGACATAATTCATTGAATCGTGGCTTCGAAACAATGTCTTGCCCTCTATAGATAAAATGTAACTATTTGTGGTCTTGGATATTTATTGTTAATGAACGCGACGACTTTGATCGCAGAAAGAGACCACACACCGTACATGAATTATGTTGATTGAGTAAAATATTTTGTGAGGGAAATTAAGAATTTGTAGAGAAAAATCTACGAGAATCTTGGCTCGATGAGGGCGCATTCGCCATTTTGTGTAAATTTTGCTTAAACATAGCACCTGGGAATATTTCGTTGAAATATTCTAGCATAATGTTTGCGGGTATAGGAGTGGCACAAAGCCGTTGATTGAGAGGAACATTACTGGATTTTTAAAGAGCAAACAGGAAAATCTAGCTAATCTTTATAACATGTTAGCGGGATTGAGTCAAATTGCAATCAGAATTCGTGAGTTAATAACTAGATAAATGGGATGAAAAAGTAATCTGCCATCTGTTAGCAGAAGCTTTTAATGTTGAACGTAATATGTAGTAGTCACTCACGGCACGCGTTAAATGAAGATCATTAGAACGTTTATCAAAGTCATGTAGATATCAGGTCGTTTACCTTTGAGTAGTATTTACCACGTTCCTAGGTTAGGACTTTTTTCAGCGAATTATTTTGGACTTTCGTGATTATTTTTGTTTGAGTGAAAATCTGGTAGGCTAAATTGAATTTGCTGGATGAGATGTGTTAGATAAAGCAAATATTTACTTCCTTCGGATTTTTTTATTTCGACTAGGTTCCATGTAAAAGTGTTGGAACTAGGGTCGCCGCGACAAGTAGAGTGATGAGAAACTTGTTTAAATGCAGATTTAGGCTAAATTAATGACCAAATTAACAGCTATTAAAATACCGAAGAACCGAAAATTTTAATTTAAATACCTCTTTCAGGAGCGATTATTATCTGAACTTATTAACGCCTAAGTTGATTTATCACTCTCAGATTAAAACGGTTCAGAACGCTCTCTCTATGACATAACCCCGAGTATTGCGGATAATAAAAATTGTAATCGGAGCCCCGACTTATACGCACTTATCTTGAATACTCATGTTTCCGTCTACGATTGCAGTGTCCTAGTAAGATAAGCTACTTGGTACGAAAAAAAAAAATCTTACCTCTTCTGCAAAGTTGCTTATCGCATTCTATAGCTGCTAAAGTGAATAGCTAATAGGGTGACTGGAATAAGAGTAACCTGAACTAACGCATGCCTGGACCCTGAGCAAGAATAAATCTACACTCTCATATCTAGGACATAGGTAATTTGTTTTCAGAGGGTCATTAGACTCGTGGATTGTTTTACTTTAGCTATATGGTTTATATATTTATTTAAAGGCCTCCTGCTTAGCCGCTGGTCGAAAAAACGGTTACCGAGAATGTTATTTTCAAATTGTCTGAATTGCTGTCGCAGTTATGCAACTATCACTCAACGCTGATTCGTAACTTTCCAGCGTGTGTTTTTGAGGAATTCATTAGTTTCGCTTGCCAATTTAATTTGAGAGGATTTGTGTCTTGAATGCAATTTTCCCCCGCCACTTCGCGTGGAAGATCCATTTGTTTATAATAAAATATCATATAGTTAGAAAGAAAACAAAGCAACATCCAGCGTAGATATAAACCGGAATCATAAACAGACCCACAGAAGAGCTAATTGTTACTAGAAAAAAGTATTTCACTAACGAGATCACTGATGTGGATCGTGTTTATTTTTTTAGTCGTCATGTGTTGTTGAATGATTAAACCGAAACTACGGCGGGCTAACAATACAATTTGGAACGTACAAGTCATGCCGATATGCACCTGATCTCAGATCACCTCCTTATCTCCGATCTCGTGTACTTAAGCTAGTTTTGGCTGAAATTCATTAGGCTGGTTACAGAACGAGCCTGTTTTGACGATAAACATTGAATATGAACCAGCAAATCTTGTTTCTTGGTGAAACAACAGAATACGCATTGACAGAAAAACCCTTGTCTGACATGTTATTTTGGTACCAACGTCGTACAGACGTCATAACAAGTTATGTAAACGACATAGACTGCCAATATGTTGAGAAAAAGACGTTGTCAGCAATGATATATGATAGTGGTACCTAGACGATATACAAGGTACAGAACCATATTTATTACGAATAAAAACGCGGAATTAATCTGTATGCCACAAAAATATAGATTTATTGCTGTCATGTTATCGAGTCAAAAATACTGATTGTTTCCATTCAAGGAGATAACGTTATGCGAAACGGTCTGTCACGAGCAAGTGTTAAGTTACCAGTGACAATAATAAGATACATCACTTGATAGACCGACTGACTGATGATCCAGCAAGGTACTGCCGCAAGTACGTTCGATTTACGTTGTTGTCAAGTCATTTTCACTTTTCTCCTTCGTTACCAATGTTGCGCCGATGAAAAGAATTAAAAGGACACCTACACCACAAACTTTCTGCTCGAATCGTACCATTTAGAGGACGTCCCAAGACTCAAAAATTACCTGAGAATTTAAACAAGGAAATTATCGTATTCAGTTGTAATCACCCATTGTTTGCAATTATTATATTATTGTCGATTCAACGTTGAAGATTAGATATTTCTAGAAAATGTATCGTACGAGTTCTTTCCAGAAGTAAATTTTATTGCTATGGATGGAAATTGTATTGTAACCTGAACTGCGTCAGGCAACTCCAAAAGTTAAATAGAAACTATTCGGGTCTGTACGTTTCTTGAAATTGTTATATAGAATTTAATAGTAGATTCAATAATATACCAAGAGAATAATTTAAATATCAGATAATGGTCATTTCATTGAAGCAAGTGGCTTGTGAAGGACGCTAAGTTTATGGAGCATGTCTTGATCGTTCTTACTTTTTGCAAAATTTTACGTTTTTTCAAATTCTAATGCTATAATTTCGAAACAAATCGAGCGAAAAAAAATCTAAGCGTAATGTAATGAATTATGAAATAAGCAGGAGGTTAACATGGAAATAAAATTTTACTGTAAAGTTGAAAATTTTCACAGAAAGAACATGGCAATATGCTTACCGTACATGCATTAATTTTCCACAAATTTTAGCCCGCGTAAGCTTAAATTCATACACATACAGGGTGTTCCGAAAAAGATGCCATCGTTGACCACAAATTCTATGAGCCTCAAGAAATCTAAGAGTATCAAATTGGCTTCCTATTTTTCAGAGATTTACTTTTCCTCACAACTTTCACAGTTTTTGAGATACTAAGTTGGAAATTGAAAAATATTGAACCCATCTACATCTACAGTCTACATGTGTAGATAGATTTTTCAACTGATTGCATAAATCTACAGGGTGATATTCTTTCTGGGGTCAGGTCTCTTTTTTGCATTCCATTTTTTGGTTGTATTTGGAAGTTTTTGTCTCATGTGTTTCTTTAATACCTGCCTCCTTGTCGAGTTATCTGCAAACGTATCTAGGAATGCAGATAATTTTCGCTTAAGATGTAAATGTGCTTTAGGCGTTTTAAATTATTGTAAAAAAGGTATTTTCCCTTACTTCATTAGATTATTAACTTTAGTTTTACGATAGTTTGTTATGCGTCCGGATATACGGGTAGAAACACATCAAGCTTATATATGTACTTATAATGGGAAAATAATGGGCATTTCTAGACAATTTTGCGAATAACTGGAAAATGGTGGCCAATACGGAAAACACTCAAAAGACATGAAACATTTCTAAATTGAACAAGGAATTTAAATATTGCAAATGAAATAGATGACCAGTGATGTTACACGAAAAAAGTATTTTAATGTAAACTGGGCCTACGGGCTGAAATAACACAGGAAGTTTATCACTGAATGATTGAGGTTGTCCGGAGGTGGTAAGTTTTCAGTAGTAAGTTGTTATGTAAGTGTTGAAGCAAGAATTATTGTTGACAGACCAACATGAACATAGAGTAAAATTAAAAACAAAAAAACATTGTCCAGCCCCGTTAATGGTAAATAATATTGAATTTAAATACAAAAAAATATAGGAACTTAAATAAATAAAAAGAACTGAAGAAATTGAAATATAAAATAACGAATGAGGGTTTTACGTAGTAATTTTGATTAGATTTGGCATCGTTGTATTTATTTGAAGTGGCAGTGTATCGGAATCGAACAAGAAATGAGAGTCCACGTGTTTAGCCTGTCAATTAGGCTTAAAAGACTTGGGCTAAAATTTGCTACAAAAAATTGAACTCTTCTTTTATACATTCTGCCTTTTTGGTCGTGTTTTGTGAAAGGAAGGTCGGAGAGAAAAAGAAATGGTTGGTGGCCGAACGAAAAGCGTCAAAAATCGCTCGTAAAGGAGCGGGAGCTACCGTCGTTGGGGCTTTTAACTATAGAACAATGCTATCAAAGAAAGGTAAAACAAAGATTAATTTATGTTGTGAGGTGTAAGTTATCTTTAAACCGTAAAAAGGCTGCCCACATTTGAAACTTGCTGTGATAACCGAACGCTTTAGATTTATTGAGTCACAGAGGCCCCGTTCGAGTTGAATACGTACTTACACAGTGTTTTCCAGGGGCAACCGTTTCGATTCATTTGCATGGACATTCCGATGTTTTGTTTCATTGACACTTTACATAAATATTAGTCAAAAACGATGATCGTTTGATTAATTGTTACCGTTAATTGCTAATTGATGCCAAATTATGCAATTAGCGACTATAAATAAGCCGATATGATACACTACTTGCCGCTTCAGAGGTATTAAAGGAAAATAAATAACTTTGCTAGCCGACAGGAAATTTATACAGTCAGAGTTATTATGTATTTGAAATCGGTATTTATACTCTCGTGCTAAGCAAAGAAATATTAGGGCAATAGCTGTCGAAGGGAATCTAGACTTCGCCAAAATATAAATATTTAAACCTGATAATATACGAGCATGGGGAATCCCTGGGGAAAGCCTAAATAAGCATTTTCACTTAAGGGATTAGGAAAGTAGCGATTTGGCAGTTCTTTTGATACAAATATTTGGCCCGTTCTTTCCAGAGGGAGAATTTATGTTTTGACTTTTTCCTTGTTTAGCCATAAGTAGCTAAACGGGGGAAAGTGAGTTAATCTCGAAGAACCCCTTAAATAAGGGGAAAAAGAAAACACACCAATTAGTGCGATTTTTAGGATAACCTGGGGGTATTTACACCTATGTGAATTGTTTCAAGGAATAAAGCTCTACCTACCACAGTCAGACAAGACAGGAGATCTCTCATCAAGTGAGTTCTTTTGTCGGATTATATAAATTAGCGGCTAAAATGCGGAGCCCTAAATTACCGTCCTACATTTTTGCTCTCTTTCGTTTGAAATCAATTTCAATCTTTTGTGATGGTAAATAACGAGGATTGCAACATTTTTACAGGACATTGTTATCGGACACGTTATGGCCTGACCAAACCATTCTATTACATACGCCTCAATTAAATCCGTTTCAGTAGTTAATTCATAAAGCTGCTAATTAAATATTCTTTGTTGACACGTCCGTCATGTTCTAATTAACAGCTTTATCTTATCTTCATGTGAAGCTCATGTCGAAGTACCGTTTAGTTCGGAAATATGTCTAAGAAGAGTTTTCATTTATTTAGCGTTTAAAAGTAATTTGTTTTGTCACGCAATGCATGGGCGCAGGGGCGTATTTACAATCTAATTTAAAAAAAAAAATCTCTAAATTATAAATTTAAAAGGGTTATATCTTTCACTTAGCATAATTAAAGCTTTCAGCGAGGCCTTTAATTGATTATAAGCAGCTTGGGTGAAGAAAAATTTATATTTGCCGGTAATTAAGCATCTCAAAATTGACGAAAAAAGACATCCTCGAAACAGGTTGTCGACAAAGGATAACTCTGAGAGGTAAGAATGTGTTTTGGGCGTCATGAAGGTACACGATGGAAAGTTGCGTAAACCAGCAATACCTGAAATGATGAAGCGATAAAGATCGCGATTAAAGCTGTGAAGAAAATATTTTAGTACGGCCTGTCAACTTTGATAACTTCATTTCATGAGGTGATTTATTCGCTGGGCAGGAAAGTTGCGAGAGAGCGGCTATTGAAATTAGGACCATAACTTGATGCTGCACCTTAGGACACTGTCGCATACTTTGCTAGAAGATTAACTAAAGCAATAAGGAAGAACTCGATAAACTCATTTAATGAGTTGATTTGAATTGGACTGCAATATCACTTTAACCGCAAAATGTCTCAATACCTTGAGAAAAAATCAGTCCTGACTTAAGCGACAGTCACTACTAGGTTTAATTACTGCAGGTCTGGGAAGTCAAAGTCGGAGTCACCCAAACAGTATTTGCTTTTCAAAGCTTATTTATTTAATTGTAAAAAATGGTCTTTAAACTGGAGAATTTTGCCGGCGGGATTTGACAACTGATGACATAAATAATAGTCTGTACAATTTTATTGGAGCACTTTGCACGAGAGACGGTTGTAATTGGCCTATTGAGCCTTAAATTATGGCTTAACCTATTTACAAATGAAAACTAATGAAAATGGAACATAAATAATATCGTTTAATATTGGGAACGCACGTTTTTAAAAGGATAACAGATTTGTTCTGCATGGGCAACACCATTATGTTTATTTGTGGCAAAATTGATACCTTGAGAGCGGTATAATTTTCATATACGGTCATTAACTTATAATTGTTTTGACGTCATTACCTTCGGGAAAGATTTTAAATTAGCAGTCATCAGTCAATCATCTGATGAGAGGCTCAGTTTCCAATTTGAACCTTTGAAGGAAATTTCAATAAGGAAAGGAATCGTATTGAAACCATTGACCCGTGGCTAGAGAGTACAATAACGAAGCATTTTAGGATCTGAGGATTTAGGGATGAAGTTTTTTCTGATTCTGGGATTATACAGGATGTTTCCAAAAATGTGAACAACACCCTGGAAATAAAAAGTTCTTGTCAAAAGATTATACTTATATCTATAAATTGTTTTTCAAAAATGTACTCTTGCGGAACTACGGTTCTTCAAAATTTGATAGCGAAAATGGTATTTTCTAAATAACTTTTCTTCTAGTTGATGAAATTTAATAAAATTTGGGTACCTATTGTAATCATATCAAGCATGCATCGCTTTCCACATCTTCCGGGAAGAGGAGGGGAGGCTACTCTCAACTTCTTTATCTGTAAACTTTTATGGTATTGGGTTTTTTAAACCGTTATATGGTTTATAAGATTTCTGGCGTTCCTAAAAAAAGGTGCTGTTGTTTGATATACCTAAACCCTTTTCCAGAAAAACCATATTTTGTCAAAGGGCGTATTTTACAAAAGTAATGGAATTTCCCGTGTATTTTTTAGTCTATCACTTGGATACCAAAATAAGCAACATTTTTGTGTTAAAGTTTTTAAAAATAAAATTACTTTGAAATGAATTCATGAAATTTCATCAACTGGAAAAAAAATTATTTAGATAATATTATTTCCGCTATCAAATTTTGAAGAACTGCATCTCCATAAGGGTAAATTTTTGGAAAATAATTTATAAGCATGAGTACAATCTTTTGACAAAAACTTTTCATTCCCGGGATATTGCCCACATTTTTGGAAACACCCTGTATAATTTATAACTGAAAGTTGAAGAAAAATAAAGAACAAGGAACGGAGAAATGAACCATTTAGAGGAAAAGTGATATAATGTTGACAAAACTCGTACCGTTTCTACGGTACAAGTTTAAAATGCGCTTAGAGACGCAATTAACGCGTCATTAATTAAACCTATACCGTTTGAGATCTCACTATATTAATATAATTTTTTACTTAGCTAAAATGCAAAACTTTTATTAAAAAAAACTAACTTATATCACTTTTCTTCTGAGCGGCTCAAATAGTTTTCTAATTTATAAAGAATATCCCAAAAATAATGGTACACAAGAGTACAATTTGTGATAGGGAGTCAAAAAATAGATGGATTGAGCTGGCTTAAGTTTTGAATTTCTAGCTTTTCTGCAAAACTAGGTAGAATGGATACAAAGAAATAATAAAATTACAAAATGGAAATTTAACAGATAACTTCTTTGCGGTTATTACATTGATTGAAATTGATTGTTACAGATACACAAAAAATGAAATTAAGCATAAATTGCAGAAAAATAAAATAGATAATTAAAAAAATGCAATAAAAAATCAGATATGGCTTTGAATTTGAGTTTAAAAAAGAAGATTTGAGAATACGTGTTAGCGAATCGCCAGAGTATTATTCAACGTTAGGTATCTTTAACTTAACTGTGTCTAACCGCAACAACATTTATTGTTAGCCACACCTTCGTTAAAATTACATATCATAGCCGCCGTGCTAACCAATCAGTTTTACTCTGGTCAAGTTCATCTCAAGGTTCCAGTGGTTTTATACTTCGCATGAATCATTTTCCAGAGCTGAGATACTCCAGAGTTGAGAGAGGTAATAGAGGTGAGTGTGCCCGATTAGAAGTGGACTGGGAGTGTTCTTTTTTCACACGGAGCTTTCACAACGAATTATCATGGACCAGTTAACAGTTTACCTTTTATTTAACAAGTTGTTTGCAAAAATATCAGGCAATACATACCATTTTCTAGTGAAATAACGTTTCATTTCTATGTGCTGTGTCTGCGTATCGCACGTACCAATGTTCAGTTTTTGCTATAGAGGCACTAAGTTTTACAGAATTGTATTTCTTTTTTTTCAGGAAGAATTTTAATTAAATTATAATGCATTTAGAGGAAATTTTACTGAACTAAAAAATCAGATTAAAACCTGTCCGCAGCTTTAATATAAACCTCTAACAGTAGATTAAGTTAGTCTATCTTATTGAGAGTCACCGCAGAGAGTAATTTATTGTTTTTAACGATAATCTGGTTCTTTATAGAAGTGGCTAGTCAATTTTTAAACGCCCGTAAGCCTTCTCCGATGATAATACAATAATTGCCGCCTTTATAATAAGGAAAATTATAACCTCGGTGTTTTCTGAGAGATCCGATATAAGAAAAATAAACATCACCGCCAAGGAATTAAGGTATTTTAAACGATTTTAGTAAGTTTATTCAAACCGCTTCTGAAACTAAAAAGTGCTTAATTACTATCAAATCGATGCATCAGATTTCCATTTAAATCTCTACACGTTATTTCAAAAGCACATAAACGTTAGATAAAAAAAAATTATCGTCGTGAACATTTCGATATTTTTAAATTCAGTTATGCATTCAACTTGCCCACGCATGTAAGCTCAGGTATCCTTGGATTATTATTTTAAAATGAGTTGAATGATAAGATTATTTTTTACGAGAGGCTTCCTGGTGAATTGTCCTACTGTCACAAGAGATACGAATAAGTTGCCTTAATTTAAATAACCAGAAATAAACTCATGATTTACAACAGGAATATCAATGTGAATTAATGTTTTCAATTGCGTTGAATGGTACACGAAGAATGAATCGAAATTCAATGGAAAACAGTTCACATTCGAAATTGGTTTATCAATAATTCTTCAGAAATTAATAGAAATTACCTGTAGCTGCTAATTGACAATATGTGTTCATGGATGACGTAGTTGTTCAAGAAAATCAAGCGTACCTTCCAAACCAACCTAAGTAGAGGTTGAGAAAGAAAATTTCACTTCGCCATTTATATCGGACTCTTTAGATTAAAAGAACCGTTTTGCATTATTAAAAATATCAGTAATATGTTCAAAAATGTGTCGTCTGCCGTTTTCATCAGCCCTCACTAGAGAAGCATGGAATTTCTTCTACTTCCATCTAGTTCATGGAATTAAATGAGACCCTTGTTAGTCAGAACTAATTTTATGCTCTACTAGACTTGTTCTGTTCATACTTCTTCTATGTAAACTTCTGTAATTTCATTCGTACTTTTCAGATGCTTTTCCAGAGGTTCCGAGGTCAGAAACAAAGATATTATATAAGTTCTTCTGGCACGTCTTTACGTAAGATATGGTCATAATATTCTGGAATTTGCTAATTTATTTATTTTTTTTATATCACTGTAATCTTCAATATCTGTATACAAGTGTTTGAACACACAAAAATGATCAGTTGATCATCAAAATCGACATATTTCACCACTATGTCCTGAAAAGAAATAACAGATCTTGTGCGATTTTATTGGATTCCATATTTGTCTATAAAATTTAGACTAAAATGAAATCATCAATTGAGTGCATAACAAATTTATGGAACACTCGCTATATTTGGTAATTGTTTACAGTCTGTGTGTGCAACTGTAGTAGGGCTGCAAAACTTTGGATCTCATCATAGTGTAGAAGGTCCAGCAGAACTACATAAGAAATTTTCGTTATCAAATTTCAATTGTCTCAACACTGCTTAATTTTGATTGTACGTTATGTTTTCGAACGTAACTTCTTTCCTCTTCTTTCTGTTTCCTTGCTTCAGCCTCCATCATAAATTCAGATTTATTCAATTTCCTTTCCTTGCCTTCTTGTCTCAGAATATTTATATGATATGCTAAAAGAGAAAATATTCAGCGTCCGTCAATCAGGTTTCTTCCTGTTTCTATTGCGGCTCCAAAACGATTAAATCTCTGTGTTTAAACACTGCAGCTGTTTCGAACTCAAATAAATGAATGTGTATCATCAAAGTATAGAGAATCTCTATGAACTAATTCGGATTCAATCGTGAACTTTACTTCAAAGTCTTGTTCTTAAAAGAAATTCATGTTTACTCATCATCAACAATTTTCCTATTTTCTTACGATAAGTCAATTTAAACATCATGTATACCTAAAGTCACATGTATTATGTCCTAAATACTCTAAATACACACAGCATAAATCTAATTGTATTAGCGGTGTCAGGTGTATGTTTTTATGGAGTACTAGTGAATTTATGGCGTCTAGATAAGTATTAACCTCGTCAAAATTTACGGTTCGCACCTCATACACAATAGCAAATGAGGGGATTGCTTTTAATAGTTACATAAAGTGTGGGTTTACGATACGAGACTCTCGCAAGGCAAGTCGGCACGAGTACACTAAAATGCGTGAAACTATGGCCAAAGCTAAAAAACCATTAACGTATGTAAATTCTTTGATAATGCTAATCGACTTTTCGTTAACGGTACACGCTCATCAATGAACTTACTCTTTTTAATTACTGAGGAACTTTTCCTTCTTCGCCTTTTCATTAAACATGATAAGATATTTTAAAGAAGACAAGTACACGATCGATTAGTACTCTCAGGTAGTTCTATGTTCTTCCAATTGATGCCTCCAAAACATTTAATTGACCGACTAATAGGTCCTAATCAATCAACAAACCAAATGAGCGTGCTGCAAGACTCTTAATCAGCGATAATGGCTGCAGTGAACCTCTCCGAAGGGCCCAACCCTCCTATTTCTAATAATTTATGCCGATAAAATGGGTCAAGCTTCTTAATTGGAACATTGTACCGATTTGTAAGCTACTTCTCAAACGTCACAATAAAAAAAATTCGTTTCGATAAGACCAGGGAAGGGCGGTGGAAAAGACTTTACGCTTGTAAAAGAACACCCATGGATTAAAACAATCAGTCAAGGGATATCAAATCATCATTCAATAGTAAATGGTAATTCAGTGTCAACCACTGCCCATGTTTCACTTCTTATCAATCTTTGCTGCGGATAGAATTGCGTAATACCTTACCTGTTTTACTTTTTAGCTTCCTGGTGCTTAATAAAACGCCTTCTAGCTGCGGGAGTTGGACTTAGTTCAAGTTACATCAACCAACAAAAACTAAATGATTTGACATGTTCCTGGTTATATTACATGATTTCTTATCAAGTGGGGAGATGTTAAAGTCATAAAAACAACATCTGTCATATTTAATCGATCCTCTAATATGACGAGGGCTTAAACGCTAGTTTATGATATGTCATTCAGAGACCACATGGCTTGGTTTTCAGACAATGACATATACCGGAATGATGCATTATTTCATAGGCTTGAGTTAAAGTATCGTTTAGGGAAGTTTCATTATCCAGTGAAGAATGTCACAAATAATACAGGGAACCTTCGCAATATCTTGTAAGTTGTTTATGATCATATGTGTATATGATAAATGTGCTGTAGGGAATTACGAGTTGATCAGCATTATTTGCATTTTTTAAATGGATATCCCGTAGATTGTGTCTATTATAAGGAGAGCTGAAGATCTTGGAAATGCAAGACATACATATATATTTATTTGAATAGAAAAAGAATTGTGCAATTTAAAGACCCACAAAATGATGTCCAGAGCCATGATATACACATTTTAGTTTAATACATATTTTAGTTTCTGAGTTTTTTAATGTTCAAGATAGAGCAAAAAAACGGAATATTTGAAAAACCTTTAGGAAAGAACCGACGCTACCGCGCTATAACTAAAAAATTTCAAATTTTTTGGAAATTCGCAGTAAACAAGTTCCAAAAATTCCTATAGAATAGAGAAATTTTCTCTATAACTCAGAGATTCCCTAAAAAACAAACTAAACCTTCGGGTAATTGAAAAAATCATTAGAAATTTTGTAAAAACGCTTCAACATAGAGTGAGACGTGCTATATAAATTAAGGGCAAAATCCGGTATTTCACGAAGCACTCTACAAATTCAATTTCACAAACACAATGTTACCATAATGTGAACGACTAGAAATAGACAGTTCAATCCTTCAGTTCTCAATATTAAATCTGTTGGAAGATTTCGTGCCACTGTTACTGATTTTCGAGGCAAAATGACGAAATCAAGTGTAATACGTTGTTTTTGAGCTTGTTTACCGATTTAAGAGCTAGTTATATAATCATTTAGGATATGCATAATTTTTATGTAATGAGTGGGGTTTTTGTTACTAAACCCTTCAAATATCGAAACGTAAATACTTTAATCGTTCTTCAGCTGTTATTGCTTTTTCCATTTTTGTATTTTTTGTTTGAATTAAAGGTCTTACCACTGCCTAAAATTGATTGAAATTGCATTTATCCATTCTGAGATAGATACGTTCTATACGCCTGAGACGGATTATTCATTATTTTTCTATTTTCGGGAAAATAACGCCTCACATACCAGTGAGGGTTATTGTTGCGGTGAAAGTGCACAGTACTCTCAGTAAAAATTAACTGAAAAAATCATAAAGCTTTTAATAAGGGTGGGGATAAGGGTGTTTGTCCGAGCTCGTAGTAAAGAGCGATTATTGTCGATTAGCTTTAACTGAAAATAGTGTGCAATTTCATTACAGCCCCTACTGATGAGCGAGGCATTATTCCCAAAAACATGTGGTCAAAAATTAAATTTATAATTAATTTTGCACGTAGTTTCATCACATTGTGCGACAGTCCCAATATTAATTAAAAAATATTAAAAAAGTTTCCCCTACATTTTCCGAGATCCCTTTCATTCATTACATTGGACAGTGTCTTTTAACTAAATTTCCCCAAAAAAAAAACAGGTATTTCAACAGCAACACGCCATTTGTTCTGTCTTCCTCTGTACATTGTAATGCGATTTTAGAATTAACATTACACAATGCTCTCCTCGATTTATTCTCCTTCTCTTAACTTTAACTTAGGAGATACGAATGGAGGCACTTAGGTCCGAAGAGAAATATCATCTAGATAAGTTTTAACGTTAAGTGACTATTAATTTTCACTAGTTGAAATTTGTTTGGTTACAACTACTGAAATTCTAAATGGCTTGGTCAGTAATAGAAACACCGAAACGGCCATATACAAGCCTTTTGATGGCCTTTTAAAATAATCCCAGAAACACCTAAAAATCATTTAGCTAGAGAATAAAGACACAATTCTGTCGCGGTCTCCTGGAACTGCTCCAGAAGCTATTAATCTGCCTCTTGAATAACTCAGGCTTTTACTTCCGAAGCAAATTGCCTTTTTCGCAGGGCTGTAAATAAAACTGTTGTCAAAGATTATTTGTGATTTTAAGTTTAAATCCCAAGAGATTTTGCGCATTCTCATGCAGCTGCCTAACCTAGATATCTGGGAGTTTTCAATAAGATTTACCTTTAGGCAAACACGAGGATATTGATTCACATATTTGAATAAGCCCGCCTAGAGGTCGTGAATATAACGCCTCTATTATTTGCTTTCGATAGCTATTGTGCCCTAAATAAGTCAATATTAAATCCTTTCCAAGACCTAGCAACAAGTGCTTATGCCACTCATGTTGTAAGACCGATAAAGTAATGATTTTGTTAAATTCTATACACTTATTCAATAAAGCTGGAAAGTGGAATAATAAATACGTTAGTTTTGTAAATCCCTGCATGATTTCTCGTTCGGTACACAAAAGGCCTTCTGCTATGTTATTTAAATCATAATAGTGCAACATTAAAAAAGTTAATAATAGGTTGGAGATCTTTATAGAGTTATCCGGTTTGGCTTTGTTTGTAATAACAGCTCTACGTATACAATATTTTTTCAGAAAATTATGGTTCCGATAAATTTAGCTCATTGGCAAACCATTGACCACCAAAGCGGACGAGCCCAAATGCAAATAAACTTCATCCAAAATGATACGTTACGTCAGGATATTTGGCCGGCACCAGGTTAATGTTAGTTTATAATATAAATTTTGTTAATCGAACTAGGAATTTTTAGGTAAGAGCAGTTCAACAACCTGTAGAATTAAAATTAGCTAAAGGAGAAATGTAGATAAGACGATGGAAATAAACTATAATATGGGACAGTCTTTAACATAGGCTTCAATGAATAATTTTGTCTTAATGCTGAGGATAATCCCCTGGAACTCTGGTTTTACATACATTTTTCATCCATTTTTTCTGGATTATCTTTATAACAACTGGAAAATTTGCGTCAATTGCTTTACATTCTAGTTATTTTTTAGGCAAGAAAATGTGGAACACTTTGCATTACTATAGTTGTAAAATCAATGCAAAAGAGTTTAGTAAAGCGTTTTATATTAATGAATCTGGGAAAAAGTCTACGTAAATAAAAAATCAAAATTCTCTAGATGTTCTTAATTATTTCTTTTAGAAGTCTATTTATGAAGGGCAATATCAGTGGTTAAGTATCAAAGTATTTGAGAAAGTACTCCAATTTAATCCCCCAATATGTCTAAAATCCACAAATTTGACTCCAATACTGTTACAAGCCGACATTGTCAAATATCGGCTGAAAATTAATCGAAAGTCACTGTAAAATTTTGAAAAGCGAGTAATCACCAAAATATCAAAAATATTCTAAAAAGGCTATCCAAGATTTCCCGAAAATCTACCAAACTCAAATTCGAATCGAAAATAATTCTTATAGCCGAGCTTCTAATACAATTAAATATTTCTAAAAATATTTTAAAAATTCGGGACTAGAAAAACGGCTTCAAAAACCACAAAAACTCCGTCTAAAACTCACAATTGCTTTCAAAACGCTTTAAAATTTCTAGCAAAAAACTGTCCATATATGTGCCTAAAATTTGTCGTTACTTTGTTCTTACAATACCTAACTCCTATAACTACAATTATTCCCATAAAATCAAATGACGGATAATAATACGTGTTTGTTGAAAATTAAACAACACTAAACCCAAAACGCTGCCATAACGATGAATTCTGTTAACCTAGTTACGTGTACGTATGAAATTTATGACAGAAAGCCCAGATATGAACCATTAATGGATTCCTGAAACAATCCATCTCCATTTGATGGTAGAAACAGGAAAACCTGCGCTTTGCTCGCAAGTGATTTACGTGACAGGCATACGCACTTAGCTTGTTTGTACTAGGTCAGTAATGCATTGTTTTTCGATCCGTAGACGAGATATCAATGGCGTTTTATTATGTAGTTTGAGGCCGAATTAGCACCTGTTTGCATAATATTCCACTTAGTACATAATACCGGTGAAAATCGAAACGTAGCAGGAATTCTCGGCTGTTGATATGTAAATACTTATTAATGCCTCTTGTATAAGTTTATTGCAATACAAGCTCTGGCGGCGTAGGCTTTATAGCTTAATGGCATATTAAATTGGACGTGTATTATTTAAATTTCGGTAAAATATTTGTATAGAGTTTGGTATTATTGAATACTCCTATAAAAGCCTATTTTTTAATAAAGAAATCACTGATCGCAGTATTAAAGCCGCATAAAACTGTCTTCTCTAGAAAAAAATGTCCATAACTTTCAGAGTCACGATTAACGGTTCTGTAGTGGTCCAACCCAACAAGGAATCTTTTGGTTAATTATTATTTAAAACCAAAACCAGATCACGGATTATTTTCTTTTGTAATGCTACTCATGGCTTATACCTTGCAGTTTAATCACGATCTTGTCAATCATCTTTTATACAATGTTAACATGACGTATCGATTATTAGGTATACGTGATTTTACCATTACAGTTTTGGCACCAAGATTACATAACGATTACTTTATTAGGAGTTCGCAATAGGGCAATTGTCACGCAATTGGCACCTTGAATCACCTCTTTCCTACAATTTTACACCAACCGACACAGATCATTCGAACCCACACAAACCGACAGAATTAACTCATCAAAGGCTTGTCATAGTCTCTATTAACAATTAATAATAATTAATAAAAAACAATATTTTTTAAAGTATTTTCACAACTGTTGCTTTTCTGGTTCTACGAGGATGACAATATGAGTGTTTTAAATTGCACATCCAGTATATTTTGGAATTTTTGGATTGGCTTCGAAGTTCTAAGAATTGTTCCTGTTCTATACTTTATTCTAATTTAGATTGTTTTCGTGACATTTTCCTTTAGCTTACAATATTCTCCAAATCGATTACTTCCTAATTCAAATCATTTAGAAAATACAGCAAGCCAACGTACAAAAAAATCTATCAAAGGTAAAAATTTCGAAAATCAGAATAAAGTGAAGACAAGAAATATTCTTGAATTTCGAGACAAATCTAAATGTGCATCGATATACCGAGTGTTCTATTTAATTCTTTTTCCGCCATTCTTGAAGAATTTTCAATATTTCGCAGTGTCAAAGAACGAAAAATTAAGATAAATGAATTATTTTTTCATTATTCAGTGGTTACCTCAGTTCTTCCGGTTCTTTTTCGTACGCCTGTATAAGTGATTAATACGAATTTTATTCGAGGACTACCTCATACACAAAACACTATTAATCTAGTTCTTACATCGTAGAGATTTCAGGATTTTGAACAAGAAGAACGCATTTGAACAATTAATAACCTGAAGAAGAGACAAATGAACTGACTCACGCAGGAGGTGTACAAATTATGAGGTGTGGCGTTTAGGGCTAATGTGTGTCAGGGGACACTTTTTATTTCCACTATTTCAGGCGATAACGATCAACCAGCATGTTATAAAATCCGAGGCGCCGTCAACCGAAAAAAAGGCAAATAAAGGCCCCGTTTAAGCCTACTTAATTCTGTCAGTGAGAGCAACACCTTACACGTAAATTACAGTGGTAAAGTGAAAGGTAATTTACTGTAAGCCCTTTAATCACATTCTAGTCTCAACTTAATAACGACCTTTCAAGCACCCACTTAACTTTGACTTAACCGCGGTTTTGATTCAATTTCGTTTTTCACGCAAATAAAACTGTTTAAGAAAAACAATTCTGTCAGACAGGCGCCTGTAGTTCCGTAATTACGAAAATTTCAGGAAAAATTGAAACGATAAATTAAATAGTTTTTAAGTAAACAGGTCTCCAAAGAAGTCGCCTTATTATGGATGTCATGATAGACATAATAATATTAAGCTTTAATTAACTTTAAATTACATGTAAAAATGCTGTCTGGTTAACCTAATAAGCATTCTACAGTGCAGAACTTGATGATGAATTGGACTTTTCTTTGGTGGGCGTCCCACTATTTCGCTTCTAATAATGTTATTAAATAGATATGGAAAAAGTGAGATATATTACCTGGCATTAATTAGCTTCAAGGTAGGTTTATGGGCTTTCAGAACTACGCAGGAAAATGTTTAATTCTTGGTTTCGATAACAAATTAATTAGCAGGTAAAAGTATCAATTTTCAAATCAACAGCTTTTAGGTCGAATTATTTAAAAACAGACACGTGTTTACGAAGAGACATTAGGAGAAATCTTCTAATATTTTAAGGCTTTTGTTAGCAAAAAAGAACACAAAGATTCACCGTCGCCCATCAAGCCGAGACAGTTTTAATTTGATTACACAGATAATGAAAACATTTGTCTGTCATTCGTCCTATATATGATTAGTTCATATTTCATCTTAATGACTGCAGTCTGAACAAACACTGACGTTTCTACAACTTTTGTTACATATACCAGTAGGAATTAATTTTTATTTTTTAATAAATAAATACATAAATCAAAAACCGGTCAAAGCTGAGCATGCATATTTATAACAATCAGAATAGAATATTTAATGTACCCCGGGATTGAACCATCAAAGAAGTATCGGTTACCATGGGGGTTCATTTCTCTACGGGGCATTAAGACCTCCTTCACGATTTATTGAATATTCTAACGATTAATTGAGCCTCCCTTCGGAAGGCTCAATTGAATTATTTAGGACGGTGCATCCCTACGGTAAGAAGAAATCATTTAAAATCAACTCTAAAATATTGTAAAATTGGACCATAAAAATGGGAACAATTTCAGAGAATTGCTTTTACGGATTTAACTTTTCCCCACATTTCAAGAGCCTTAACCGAAATTTGGTCTGGAGCAAAGTAACGCGGTTTTATTTCAGCTACATTTCTGAAAAGGGGCGGTAATTGAAATACCGCAGCTGTTCCCTCTGAAGAAAATTGTTTCGTAGTTGTGTTATCTCTCTTTCGAACAAACTAGTACTGCACAGAAAATCGCTTTGGAACTTGGACGAATAGCTAATTTTGGAACCTGCGTGTCATTTGCAGACTTGTTCCTGTTTGCAGGACAGGTAGACAACATTTTAAAATGAGAAAATTCGAGATGCTAGATAGCTTATCTTAATTTCTTTGGACCCAAAACGGACGAGCTCAAATATAATAAATAAGAACTGATTCACAGTGGTCCGTTCGGCTCAGTGCTCCTTTTAATTTCCGATTTAACGTTCCCATATTCGCGTCTTTAAATTAAATCTTAATTGTTAAATATCACAAGAGCGGGTAGGGGGGGGGGGGGGGAGGTCTGTATTCTCCTAATCTAATACCACACCCTCTTACAACAGTGTAAGGGGTGATTTGATTACATCATTTTAAAATTGGTATGAAGGTTTGCTTTTATTTCATTATTTTTAATTCAATTTTCTCAAATCTTCAATTCGATTACGTCCATTTCATGATTCAGTGAGTCTTCAAAGCAATCGTAAGAGCAGATTATCCGCTATGAAAAGAAAAATGGAACATTGCTTAGAGGTTGTTCAATTAATTTCTTATGTTCAGACATTCATGAAGATTTTAAAACATGTCTTCATTATTGTGGATTAGAAATTGAAGGTAACTTCAAGTTTCTTTAAAGAGTTCTGTCATTTCTGAGTTTTTACTTAAATTTTTTTTAGTAAGGTTTGAAAATTCTCTTCACAGTCCTTTCAGAGCTTTTTTTTACAAGTATTAGAAATTTCTTATAGAAGATTTTTAAAAAATTGGAAAAACTGAAAATAATTTGGGCGGTTAACTTAATTTGACTTCAAATTAAACCAGTCGCTTGAATTTAAAATTATTTCAAGAAAAGAGACTTTCCCAAAGAATCTCACAAGGTATGAATGATTTCAACGATTACAGGTTTCAGTAGGTATGACCCCCAAAATGTAAAAATTTAGATTTCTTAAGGCCGTTTTCTTGAATATAATTGTTTTTAGAGGTAAATTTAATACAATAAAAATTGCTGGGAAAATAAGGCTCTATTCAAAAAATTCTTCAGCTACAGGAATTGTCATTTAAAAATTCTATGATGTCATTGGTTTTAAGTTCAACTAGTGATAATGCAAATATTTTTAAGCGTTTTTCTTGGTTATTTCCTCAAACAAGATTTTTGCTACAAACGTCTATTGATAGTTATTTCCGAGATATAGCCGTACCGTATTTTAAACGGGATACGCTGTAAGTATTAGGTACAGCAATACTTACTTTAATAAATTAACTAAAATTTGAAGATGGGCATGGTTTTCGTTCTTTGCATTTTCAATGTTTTGGTAAATTTTTATTAAGAGCAATTCAACTATCTCTTCCATAAAATGTTGCCTGACGTTACTGCAAGTCGGCTGGATATTGACTGACTCACAAGACCCAAGAAAAGATACAGTTGGCCAATAATTTTTCTACCAGTTGTATTCAGCTCTGTATATGGCGTTAGTTTAAATTATATTGTGATTTTTGATATTTTATACTTACGGAAATATGTTGAATATTTTAGAAGGAAAAATTCATTGGCGTTATTAATTTTTTACTATATCGTATGGTTTGGCTACATTAAAAAAAAATGTTTTAATGAAATTTTTAAAGATATTTTTTTTATACACTACATCATTATATTCTACGCAAAAGAAATTATCGATATACGTTTTAAACGTTTCGATGCGTTGAGAAATAGTAGAACTACAAGGGATCCGAAAATAGCTAATTTTCAAAAACGCCCCAAATTAAGAAAAAATCTATGAAAGCTACGAAAATTGTTTTAACGCCATCTTTCGTTTCACAAAAAGTGGACAATGTTCGTGAAAACCGCATTCGTCTATCTTTACTCACAACCAAGATAGCCTGTAGACATTGTAAACGGAACATTGTATTCTTCAAAAATGAAAACATACATACATATTTCAATTTATAATAATATAATATAATAAAAAATCTCGCAATATGGGATTTTATTCAAATATACACTATCATTACAAAAGAAATACATAATATTAAAAAAATTAAAAAAAAACGTACTTATTTTTTTGAAAATTGATTATTTTTGATTAAGGTAAATTGGATTAAACTATCGAACTTCGACTGAATTATTACTTAACAGAGCTTTCCATCTCATAAAAAGAAAGTATACCGTGAAGACATGTAAGACTGGTAAGTAATGGAGAAAGAGGAGGGTAACTAAACCATTTGAATAAGAAAAGACGCTAAGAAGTTATGGTTACAAAATTTGAATTCATTCCTTGTTAATCAGAATTAAAAAAGTTACAAACTGAGTAAGAAATGAAACGAACAACAAATTTTTACTATGTAAGTTTCAACAACTTATATTCGGGATATCAAAAACAGAAATCAACAACAAAAATAATATAGTAATCTGAATTAATTTTTTAGTAACTTTTTAGTAATAAAAAGTAATCTGAACAAACCTAGGTAAATTGTTGTAAGTAACCCTTGAACAACGTAATTGATTTAAAATCATAGCATTAATTCAGTTTTATTGAAAATACTATCCTCCATCATATACAACATCTGCACTGGTGGCTATAGCAATTTCTAGAGGATTTTAGAGCAATAAAGACAATTTTAAAATGTTTGATCTTAATTAACTCTTAAACAAGCTCTTAACCTCATTGAAGGTGATACACAGTTTACTACACTCCCTTTGGCGGAAGCCCGCAGGGGTCAACATTTAGATTACTCAAAGATTGAATACAATCTTGTTAGTGTTATTTATTAAAATTTAGAACTCACGTGTTCCTGCATAAGAAATTATCATATGATGACTGTGGTTGGTACTTAAAAAAAATAATTACAAGATTCCAAAAATGGCCGTGAATCTAGGACGCAGTACTTTAAAAGTGCGATTAGCGGAGAGTGTAAAGCTTTGAAGAGACAGAACTCTGGTAGGTAATTACCCGCTATAATAAAAATAAATTAAGTATATTGCGTCATGTCTGCACATAGTTTACTAGTATATTCCATTAAACCTAAATTGGTACTTACATTAAAAAATGAATTTCTTTCAAAATGCTCAAGAAACAGTCCGAATTTTTAAGAGTAACTTTAGACATCAAGCAATTTCATAAAAGAGGTTTTTGAAATTAAGGAGCTTTTGTGGTTAGCCTTATGGAGAAATATGGACTTCATGTTGGTACTTTCTTTCTTAATCGATGGTCTTCTAAATGGCATCTTTTAATAGCGTTTGACACACATACTCATGTGAGTATTTATAGAAAGTGCATTGTGGCTGGAAGACATTTTTCATTCGCCGGTACGTGCGGTGTAGTACAATAATACACGAATGCCATTACTTAACCGCATGTACCTGCGTGTCAAAAATCCTAAACGTTGTGGATACATATCCCAAAATACCCATTGGTTCAAATGGATTCGGTGCTTATGTATATTCGGGGCCATTAAGAATCTATTTGGGAATTTGATTCGATTTGGGTTTTCTTTGGCCGATATTTACATAAACATTTCAGTTGTATTTGAGGCAATAGAACAAGATTTATTCTTGCCGTGAACACTTGTAGAGACATGCTAAAGATACTAATCTAGTATCCGCGTAGCTATGCCTTGCAGTTATTTTAGCACCTCAGTCTTAACGTCATGGTGTCTAAACAATTATTCTCTTGCTCCCCAGTGGCGTCTCTATTGCTTTCAGTTTCGATAGTGAAAGTGAAGATAAACAATATTGACATAATGGACCTACTGAATCCAGTTTAGTTTAATATCTTTTAGTACTAGGGTTACAACGTTAGACTACAGCTTTAGCTTCTGAGAATAATGCAGAATTAACCTTTCCTCGTTCTATGAAAATTGTGCCTTAAAACAGTACTTAATTGATTAAAATAATCAATATTCACCAATAGTGGAAATGTATTGAACGTACGTAACACTTTAAACTCTTGAACGTATAAACTGATGAAGAGTCAAATTGAACTAATTTAATAATCAATCTCCCTCTAGAGGCAACTACAACCCCTAAATTTTTAAATTGAAACTAGTATTTTCAAGTTTTCTTGGGGAATATTATGATTTTAAAATTTTATTATGAAAATTAACTATAAAGGAACTAAAATAAGAAATTTTTTATTCCTATAAATGGACTTTTAACTATATATGAGAACCATGCATTATTTTATGGCAAATTTTGTTAGGGTATTAGTCATTTATGATACAGTTTTTAACGTCTATACTCATTACTACTAGTATAAGAAAGCCAATTCTACAGAGCCTCGCATGAATTCGCTAAAATTGCAAGTATTGTTTTTAATGAAAATGTTCAAACATGTAAGATTTGGTTACAGTTGTGCATCCATGGGAGCGTTCCAAATTAGATAAGAACCTATAACGTGAACCAATCTGATACAGGATACACAAAAAGTAACAAATAATGGATATTTCCGTGGATCTTAAAGATTCTACGAGAAAATCTGGGAAATTATAGATATATTCTATATATGTAAATAAAAAAAAATATGCAGCTGTATTTTCCGAAATATATCAAATTTCAATGTTTCAGTCAAGATGCACTGTTCACATTTATACCTTATAAACATTTTTAAGAATTTTTCCACAATCATTTCTGAATGTCGCTGCATTACATAATGATCTTAAGTTGAAATGACAATACATATTAGCCAACAAATTACGCAAATGCGTTATTGAAAATAAAATTGGGTACCTGGTCCAATTTGCAAATACATCATCGGCATATAAAAGAACCAGACGGTGATCGTCTGAAAGGAGGTAAATATTGGAAAACAATTAGAATAACGGCGTTTCGAGGAACTTCGTTGTGGTTGAGATTAAACCTTTTGACGATCAGCCAGATTCATAAATTAAAAAAAATATTTTTTCAGGCTACGACGAACGTGTATTATAATTTCCAATTAAACTGGATCGACCTTTTGATTATTTTGCTTATCTGACTGGCGAATTGAAGTGCGGCAACTTGATTGTGATTTAACACTCGTGAATTAAATACAATAATCACGTTAAATTAACCATTGTGGTATCGAAATTTGCGGGGCCACCAGAAAGTTTTTGTTCAACACGTTCTTTAACCTCCAGAAGAAATTCAGACTTTTGAGTCGTTATCATAATTTTGAGCGCTGAAAACAATTACTTTTTGATTATCACTTAAATTACGCAATGAAATGCGTTTAAAGCGATTCATTAAAGCACTTTTGCTTTATAGATAATTTATTCGTATTGCGTGCACAGGTTTGGAAAAATTTTTAGAAGTGGGTAGCGCTACTGACTAGAACTGAGAAATTCTATGCAGCTTTGAAAATATAACCGCAAAATGGTTTAATATAGATTTCCGAGACATTGAGCCGTATTTACTTTGCGGGGCAAATTGGTCTTAAATTTATCTCATTCTAAAAGTTGTAAAGAGCCTAATAGCCGATTTATAATCCAGCTGAATCGAGTAATTGAAAAGTTAATAGTATAATAAAAGCGAGTGTTTGTTTTAAAAAATGAGCTTAAATCTCCGTTAATATAACAGACATTTTATTCTGGCAATGCGAAGTAAAGTAAATATTTTAGTCACGCGTACCGATTTTTAATTTTACTTTCTATTTTTTGTTATCTCATATCATGCCATAACATTTTAAAAATCACCGATGGACCATTATCCCAATATGCTTAGACTTGAATTGCTTGTTTAATTTGGGGTGGTTTCATTTAAGTTTGGGGTGGTTTCCAGCGCTTCGCAATATAAAGGGTGACCGTTAAAAAGAACCTCAAGTAGGCGTTGGAACATTGGTGGCATGTCCTGGATAAATTCATCTGTTATCAGTCGACAGTCAGATGTTTCATAATAAATAGCAAATGGTTTAATCAACGCTCTACGTTTACCTTCCCCGCCCATTTTAATTTATTTTTATGATTACCGGTTATTATTTTGCCCAAATTCCTATTCCTCTGGGACTTCTGTATCCTATACATGATGAAACTTTGAATCGGTAACGGTTATCGAAATAATTTGCGTTACCTAATGCTTTTTAATTTTTTTTCTTTGAAATATTTTTCATTCATTTTTTTCTTTAGGATTAGTGATTAGAAAATTTTTTTGTACTCACTGAAGGGGCTAGTGTCGTCGGTGGTACCGTTGACAGTGCCGCCCGGCAGAAGTTGTAGATGTCGATTTTTGATGAACATCTTAATTTTTCTTGCGGTGCCGGTAACGAGGGACAAATTGGCGGAGCGCTCGCTTCGGGCGGCGGGGTCCTCCTCCCCCTCCGGGGGCGGCTTGGTAGGGGGGGCGGCTCGTGCGAGGGCGGCAAATAGCAGTAGGCCCAGCAGCAGCACCTTCACCATGACTGGGACATAGTGCTTCACTGTCACTGTCACTGTCGTACAGTCGGCTTTGGCGGCATGCCGACGACTACGGACGGCGCGCGAAATTATTTTATTCACAGTCACAGCACCGTGCTACGTGTGGCTGTGGCGGCGGACGCACTGCCACTGCCACCGCAGCAACAGCAGCTGATGATGGCAGCATCAGCCACGAAGAAGAAGACGCGTCCGTCCGCCACCGACGGCGTCGACCAGCCACCCATCACGCGTCGCGACGCACCACTCTTAACTCTGCTCCTCTCAGTCGCAACCCGGCTCTCAGTACCGACGAGTCCCTGAAACAGCTCCAGCTACATCTAAAGCGTCTCACTCCCACCTTTAATTTAACACTATCCGACTTGCTACTTTTGATATATTTCATAACCAAGTCATGGTGCGAATACCACTTTTAATTCGAGATTAAAACTAATCAAGTAATTTTATCATAATTTCATTGAGCATTGAAAGGTTGAAGTTTGCATAATATTGTCGAAAAACCCTTGAAAACGTTTTATTGCAAAAATTGCACCATTCTCTAACCACAATGTCCAGAACGTTGAGCATGTCCAGAATTTTTATGAACCAAATACGTAAATTAGCTGATAAATTGAAAACGAAGCGAACAATCAAATTAATCACGCTTACCAAATATTTTCGGTCCTGAATGTAAACAAAGCAGTAACACTATGAGATGTTTCCTCCTGTAATCTCTTTAAGCCTGTTCAAGGAAGCTAAGAAAATTATATAGCCCTCTAAACCGGCCTACATTAAGCGATCTACTTACTACTATTTGTGCTACTGAAGCCCAATCTAGCTCTTTCGATTTTATAGGCGTATTAATTACACCATTAAAGATTTCTTAAAAAGAAACCAGAAACCGCACTTTGCGACAGAAACTGCGAGTTATTTTGCGTCACAACTCTTTATAAATCACCCTCGAAAATTAACTACGTTTGACATGCACCATACACCTCGCCAATTTGATATTTTGCTTTGCGCTTCGAATTCGTAATATGCGCATAACTTAAGAGTACCAATGTATTTTGCATTATGGGAGGTGGGCACCACAATAGACAGGGTGTGTTGGTACCACTAGATCTGTCATCTGCTCAATTATCTCTCAAACATTCATCCTTCATTGGATGTCTTTATTGAAGTCTATGCAAGATTAAGTGAGTTAGTTAAGATATTATAATTGGAGATGTTGAAGAGGTTGGAGGAAGAAATGAACCCCTATGAACCTGTAGCTTCCTTAATATAGATTTAATAAGTCCAAGGGGTGGGGGTTGAGCAAAGAAGTTAATTCTCACTGTGTAAGAAGTTTTAATACTAAAATTTCAAACAAATATAGTGTAAGGGTGTAGTGTCGTCGAAAAGTGAGTGATACTTTAATTAAATTTCTAAGTAACACTCTGGAAAAATGTTAGGTATAAATCGCCATATAGAGTTAAGTAATACTATTACCATTTATTTTTCAGGCCTTATTTAAAAAAAATTATTTTATGATAATTCCAAAATGTCACATTCAACACTTTTTGAGGCGTGCTATCCTCTAGAGAATCAAAAAATACTTATGAAGAAGTTAAATTTGTTTTAGGAAATATCTTCATATAATCTCTATATTATTGACGTGAATTTTTTGATAACTGTTGAGCTTAAGGATAGGGTTTATCTTATAAAACATGTTTAAAATATCTTAAAAAATAAAAAATGTTCATTATATGTTCGAGGTTCCATAAGAAAACAAAAGATATTTATTTCTTACATGGGTCACCCTATACTTCTTACCATTCTCTGTATCTTGTTAAAAAAATTAAAATAACACTTTCATTAAACAATAATTAGGAAGCATCACATTCTTTTGAATTTTATAAAAAAATGTGTCTACTCTGTACTATACAGGATGTAAAAGAAAAGAGTTATAAAGTTGTATTTTTTATTACAATATTATTGGTATCATTAGGATATTATTTTATATTTGAATTATACGAAAAATTCTATTTATGTTCTTTAAAGAAAATATATAAACTTCGTAATTATCAAGATAAGTTGCGGTCAAAATTTAGCCCGGAGACGAAACACTCATACTTGCAAAGAATGACAATAAATGTTCGGTTAATAGATGAAGGCGGAAATATTTGGTCAAGACGGACAAGCCAAATTGAATTGATCGAGATATTTTTGAATTTGCCCATCAACTTTGATAATGCCAAAATGCGTGACACATGCAACGTACATAATAGTGATAGTTGACACATTTGACTTTTTGAATAGAAAATAATATAAACCAGTAATTTATCTTTTACCTTAACAATATAAAATTTAGCAGATAAACATTCGATTAAGTAGAATATACATATATTCTTGATCGGACATTACAACCCTAATAATTCCATAGTTAATCATCGTCCTGTAACTTTAAAGCGTTTGTTTTTGATTATAAAGTTTTATAAAGGGAGGAAAATAAGTCTGAAATCTCGTTAATATCCCAAAAATTTTTCAACATCATTTAATGAAATTTAGAGGTTTGTTATAAATAAATGTAGGTACCGAATCTGATGGAAGAAAATGTTTACGCTTTGTTATACAGGGACGAGCTTCTACTCTTAATAATAGACGGCACTTTAAACATCTGATTAATTAACTTTAGTTTACTGTTAGTTGGTTTTTTTTTCATTATTCTTAAATATATTCTGACAAGAAACTAAATTATCTATTCCTACCTTTTTGATGGATAAATCATTAAAACCCTATATCACTGGAATTATCTTAATGAGTTCCGTTGATATCAATAAATATAAACAATACGTTTTATTTAAAATAACAAAGTTAACATCGTTTGTGCTCTTCCCTGCATAAAATCAAAACATACTTTTTTCATCAGATTCGGTGTTGTTACTTAAGATAATCCTTCTAAATCTCACAAAATCACGTAAAACGATATTTAAGGTATTAATGATATCTCAAACTTGTTCTTCACCCTGCATAGTGAGGAAAAAAGTTCACCTCACTCCCCCAAGTTTCTCCAGATAAAATTGCAATTGTTCTCCTCTGGCACATTAATAACAGCTCTAATTATCGAAATGGCAACTACAGAGAAATATTTTTTTTTTTTTTAGAAAGGAGGGTCATAATAACATCTTGGTAGAATGTAAAGTGTTGCAAGAGAACATTTTCTTACCTGCAATTGTCGCACATAAAATGTTGATGTGTTAACTTGTCTGTCACGATCCTGCAATAGTTAACGTTTAAATTAAAATTTTTGACCAACAGTAGTAAGTTCAAGTATTTAGACTCTTAATTCCTGTAATAATTGTACCTATCAGAATTATGATGCACTTTAATTTTCATTACTTGTGAAGACGTGCCAATCTAGTGGTAGACAAATTTTCCGAAAATTATAGCAACACTTCACGTCCTATTGTGGTTACCTTGCAGTTTTGATTTACGAAACACAATTCCATAATAAAATCAGATTGATGTTTATAGGCAGTACATAATTCTAGCCAATACATAAAACTTAAATGATGCCAACAATCTAACCTTGTGACTAGTTTTCAAGGATCACATGTTGTGGGCATTTTTTTAAAATAATTTTTAAGTTCGAAATCTCGTGTCCTGCAAATGATGTTTATCAAACATGATCTGTGAATCATGTAAAGTTACAAAATTGGATGCAAAACTAACTAAAATTTTGCGAATGCGAGGGATGTCACGTCGTCCTTGCTACTATTAGATACATATATGTACGTGTTATCGAGTGCGCTGGAGTATTTGTAACTCAATAAACTATGGAACTGCCTTATAACTTGATTAATTAATAATGTTTTTTCCCGCGAAAATCATTCATCTGTCTTAATAGCTTTTTATTCTATCTCTAGGGGATTTCTTCTTTATCAGACTTTCGTGTATGAGCCCATTAAAAACATATAGATAAATCCCGAAGTAAGTAGTATTCGGAAGTATGTAGTATTCGGATTCAGTGTTTGCAAAGAATTGTAAAGAATAATCAAAAAAGGAGCGCAGTTGCGTGAAGTTTGTTTGAAACATTTAGAAATGTGCCCAGTAACTGAGACATTTTATCGCTTAAGGGTTATTAAACAAGGTGCATTAATAGCTTTTTTTGGCCCGAATTCAAATATTAGCTAACATGTAGACATAAACACTGTTTAAAATATTTATGGTAAGTTTCATAGGTCAATATCCTTCGAACCAGAACAGTTGCAGAGTTTTATTTATTTACCAAAACTTGAATAAAATGGACACGAAATTCTTCCAATAGAATTTGAAGCCATTCATGCATATGTGCATACATATGAAATGTGAAATGTGCATAGAGACAGCTAGAAAAACTTAAGAAAATAAGCGAATAATGCTGTAACTTTGTATTAAAAGAAACTGTATATTTTTACTTCTATTAAGTAATCCTCATTACCCTATTACTAGTACGCAAACAAATCGTTGGAGCAATGAATAAAACATATCTCTCCTGGCATATATAATGTAAAAGCATCTGGAAATCTAGTGTAATTTAGTAAAGAGTCTTTGGTGTGTTTTTGAGCGTTTCAATGAAAACAATTGCATTTTGTATACATACACTTTCCTGCGAAATTTTAGAACTCAAGCAATTTACTTTCTAGTACGCCCGAAATTATTTCCGTAAATTATCTCTGTAAGCTCTATTCCAAGATTTAGGTTAATTCGAAATAATAAACATCAGTAACTTTGCTGCCCTCTAAATACTGCCCCAAGTGTATGAAATTCCTTAACAAATGACGCCCTCCCTCTATTCGGATAGAGATAGACGTGCGTTTGTTAAAGATAAACCTACCAACAAAGACTTTCTGACAAATTTAATAAAGACTTTGGGGATGTCGAACGCAATCGAATTTAAGTAACAGTTGATAAAATTAAGATAATGGGTGTTTCTTTCACCAGCCAGAAGGGCATTTTTCTTGCGTAAGGGATGTCCAACTGAGAAAATAAGAGACGCTGCTTTTGAAAGAGATTAGTCGGTTCCATTTCCTGTTACACACAAGGCGATGAAAGGAACAAATAGGTATTTGTATATTACTTATTTTTCTTATCTACCAATAGGAGCTCAGTGAACAAATTGAAGCTAATTAATTACCCTTCTTTTGTGCCTTTACGTTCGTAAATGTTTTTTGGTGAAAACAGAACTAAAATAATTATGTAATATTTTTTCTGTTTTTTTATCAACAATTCCTCATAAATAAGTATGTTGCAACCATCCAATATGTTTCTGTATTTTACGCAATCAAAAGTTCTTTCGATTATAATTCATACTTACAAGTGTTGTGTGTGTACACAAACAGTGAGGTAGAAAGCCATTTTCAAGAGTAATGTGAAATTGAATCATTCATCAAGTATTATATTTATTAAATTCTACCTTGTATGTTTCTGAATTTTAGAATATTCGAATATTTTTTTGTTTTAACCGAAACAGCATTTGCGCAAGCAGTGGCGTACCATAATTTTTTTCACACGTGATAATTGTTTAAAAACACTGTATCTGTAATGTTTTGTTCCTGAAAGACAGCGTGTTACACTTCTAAGAATATAATTTTTTTATAACTCCTTTAGTTTTGAAGATATTTTGAGACTTGCTTTTCAGGGTCATTATTACATCTTATTAGATATGCTAAACGGGTATGACAATCTACAACCATTAAATACTCAAATTTTATGGGAAACTGTATTTAAATATATTGTTTTAAGTGAGTGGATTATGTTTATTTTAAGCTATTTTGGTTAGAGGAACTGCATCAAAAATTATAGTGAATATTCCACTTCAGGATTTAGGACTAAAACGTTGGAATTCCAAAATGTGGTATATGTAACATATTTTCGAATGGTAAAACCAAACAAATTATGTCATGCAAAGTCCAGGTTCCTGTTATAGAAATATAAGTTAATAACGAGCTTGGAGAAATGAAACGTCCGATGTAAAAAATATTATTAGCACATTAAGGCCCATTCAAAATTGTTCTCAGAAAATTTTGCGGAATTTTCTCCATTTTTGAAAATAATGTAAGGAAAAAATGTTAGAAAAAAATTTAAATAGAATCTTGGGCACATGTGTTTCTACTTATTGTTTTAATCACGCCTCTGTGCATACAAAATAAGTACACACACGTTCAACATCACATGACCAAATACCTACGCATATGCAGGTATAACCTGGAAAAAATGGAAGGGAAAAAAGGAAAATCAAAAGCAGGCATTAGTTCAGCCTCTTGTGAAAAAAAGAGATACAGATGTCATCCAAAAACCCATTAATGATATTGGATATAAAAACATATATTTATGCTGCTAAAATAACATCCAAAGAGAGAACATTCTGAGTATTTTGAATTATTTTTTCTGGACAATGTATGAATTGAAGTCTGTAAATATAAAAATAATCATTAAGCAAATAAAAAGAAAAAAATATGATGCTGGAGCGTATATAGGTATGATTGAACTAATCTACTTTTTTTCGTTCAAGAACTTTTAATATCTATTATCTCCCAATTGACTTCAAATTCATACAAAGTCTTCGGACATGCGCTGCAAGATATATGTGTGTACCTACTTTGTACACACACATGTCTAATGAATCTACTAAGTAGAAACATGTGTCGTTGGGTTTGTCCAACATTCTCCGTCTATTTCTACTTGAACCTTTGTGGACTTGCCACGAATTTTTCATTACATTTACGTTAATCTCTTCAAAATATTTCATTTTATGTTTTTAAAAATAATAAAATTTAAAAAAATATATAAAAATTTCCTGTTTTTCGTTTTCGAATATTGTCGGAAATACTAGGTGGTCACCATAGTAATATTAATCTTAAGTCATAGTAATATTATATAAACCAGATTATATGGTTTATGAGATCACATTGGTGAGCCCATGATGATGAGCTCATGGGCTTAGAATTTTCGGGGAGCACTTTGTAGAAAATGTAGTTTTCTTAAAATTTTTAGGTATGGCTGAATTGTTTATCTGTATTTAAAATTTTTAAGTTAAACAAAACAAATAATTTCGCATAATCGTGAAAGTGACATATAGGTATGTATATGTAGCTTGACATATACAGGGTGTCGCGAAAGACGAAACAAATGGTCATATTTTAACCACGTATTCTGCATTTCACCTATTCTCATACGCTCATGCACAGGGTCATATATGGAATCGGATCGAAATTCACGATGTACACATGTATTACGTAATACCGTTGCTCGACGAAAATGTAGTTAATAAGGTAGAGGTAACACATACTCTGAATTTGTTAATTACATAAGCTTAATTCTTAAACATAACCATAATCTTTAAGCATAGCTTTAAAATTAAATGAACTGATGAGTATATGTCTGTTTATCCAATTTTTTAATTCGTATAAATATAAACAGAGTTTTAAACTGACGAACTTGGAAGTTGGTAAATAAACTAACCTGAACTAACCTTTCAGACTACGACCGCGATTACGATTACCCTTGCGAATTAACGAATGCCATAGACAAATCTCTAGGAAATGGCATCAAAATTCTTCAAAATTCTCTTCATGAATAATGATGGTTTTATTTAATTTTTGGCTATAAAGAATTTAAAAAACCTGAGCACATATTGTGTTTGCCACTTTTTAAATAGGAACCTTTTCTTTCAATTTTAAAAGTACACTTATTTAACAATTGCGACATTTCACAAAATTAAAACTAAGATTAAGGAATTGAGAAAATCCAATTTTGTAATTACCATGTTTTGTGACTAAAAATATGTTTACAACTAGGATTACGAATTAAGCGTTAAGACTACATAATTGACTAAATCCGGCCTTCATACAGGTTGAAGTGGAGTAATGCGACAAACTATAACTATCAAAATCATATCGTCATGGCAACATAACACAAAATTGTTACCTGCCTCAGTAAATGTGTGAAATTTTAAATGAATATTTAATGAAATTATATACTTTTTATGCACCTATACATGAACAATTAGTACGTTTACACTACCTAAAACAATTTAGACTAAAGATCAAATTGAGTAGTAATTAAATTTGGTACGTGCGTGACTACACTATACTTTTTAAGGAAATCTTTGAACAAAATTTGCTTCGCTTTAGTTTAAAGTTTTTAATAGAAAATAGTTGTTTTTTAAAGCAGTATATGAAATCTGATACATGAACTAATACTAAAGTATTTACACCATAAAAAAGATTATTTGATCCATAGCATTTGTTCCAAGCCAAATTCAAGGTCTCAAAAAATTGATATTGACTGTTTACGCCGTGACAACTCATGACATCAATACCAAATGACGTTAGGATTTACGCGTGACGTCATTTGGTCCTTGGGCCAAATATTTTATTCATACAGTGTAAACACACTTATTCTCAGTTATAGATTCTTACATCACAGATTTATCTCGAGCCTAACTCCCACCCATCGTCGTTTGTCTTCGAAGATCCGGATCTAATATTCGCAGAACTGTCAAATTAATCGCATTTTTAAAACGCACTTTTTACTGGTTCTCAACCCGAACACAGCCCTGAGCGAGCACTAGTTAAGCGTTTTATTATAATTAACCTTTAATTTAATATAAAGTTATGTACTTTTTCCAGAAGCGTTACTCGAAATTTCGCATTTTTCAAGAGCGAAGCAGGTGGCGACGCGGAGATGTTATCACTGGGACGTTATAGTTTTGTTTGCTAAGCCTACTTTTATTTAAAATGCTGTTAAGGGAGCTACGGAATGTAAACAAATATGGATGGCGACTGCTGTCAAGGTATTGTCAAAATGCTTATTTAGAAAATGCGGTATTTCTCTCAATATTTTGCTGCGTGCGGTAACCTTTGCCTCAAAACACATACCACAAGAACGTATTTAAATTTAAGGTTTAACTCTTTTTTCCTATAAGAAGGAAAATTTTTAAATTGTTGCTACTCATGAATTTTTCTAAGTAAAGAATTACCTTATTATTTTACAAAGGTAACAGCGTTTAAAGTACCTGCCGCCAACTCGGATTCTGTTTCATTCCCGATACAATTGCACAGAAGCGCAAATCTATCTTAAACCTCATACCGGAAACACCAAATAAGTAAAGCAAAACCTGATAAGACCAGCTGCCACCAGAAAAATTTCGGTGCTTCTAAAAGCGACGAAAAAACGAAACATGCGTCACTTCTTCGAGACATTTACCTCGGACTATGAATCTACCCACGAAGTCCATTGAACAAAAATGTAAGTCAATGAGACTAGACGGATTATTAGCAGTTCATTGGAAATTACTTGCAGGTTAAGCCGTGTGTAAGGAATTATGCTTCTTCGCCTTTTTTATTAGTCACGTAGCCATTCGGTGACCTTGTTTAATTTCCATTTATAAAATTTCTCTTGTGATGTGTTGCGCCATCGGAGGTCCAACTGTAAATTTCGTGTATTCTATAGTAAGTAGAAGTGGATGGTTCGTTAGTATGAGAAATATGAAGTTTTAGTTAGGGGTTTTAAATGCTCTAGAGGACAGTGGCCGGAGAGCGGAGGCCGCAGGCTGAAGAAAGATTAAGAAGAAGAAAAAAAATTAAAAATCAATTTGGACCAGTGGGTTCGCGGTTCAGGTTAGTTCAGGTCACTCGTTTATAGCCATTGTACCATGGGTTTTATTAAAATTTCTGTTCATTGAGTTAAAGCTTATGAGAAATCAAACTTAAACCTTTAAAGCAGCAGAATTTTGTAATGCCTGAAATTCTGACATCTTCTCTTTTTTTAATCGAACTTGTAAGAGATGTATGTGCAAGGTAAGAAGATGTTTTTTGAGAATAAGAAAATTCTGCGTGAGGAAATATCGGCAAAAATCTAAAAAATTGCAAATTTGTTCTTATTTCTTCCTAGGCCTTTTTTATATTTACTTAAAAGTATTACGTGCCGAGCGCATATAGCGTAATAATCTGAACGCATGTGTGTCGCTAGCGAAAATATCTATTTTTAAGATTGCAATCGACTTTTGTAAGGTTCCAAGAGTCTTAGAAATACCGTATGAGTGATTTTCGTTTACAGATATTTTTACAGTCAATAAGAGAGATATAGACGTGACCATCGTGAGTTGAAAACAATAAGCTGATATCACATACACGTATGTCAAAATTTAGAGAACTAATAGAAACGCTTAATTTACGGATCATTTAAGGCAATTTAGTCCACGAACTTCTTATTTATAAGCCATCAAATTTTGAAAATTGCCAAAAGATAGATATTTCCGTAGAAAATTTCTGAAAAATATCAATATTATTATTATTAGTATATGCAATTTTTTAATTAAATTAAATATTTTTGATTAAATTAAAGAAAAGAAGCTATTTAACGCATCTTCACAACGGTCCACCAGTCACCCATCGTCCTCCATGATCTACGAAAACTCAAAACGCCATAAAATTCTATAACTACATACGACATACATCTAAAAAAATACATCCCGGTGTTTATATAATTCTTCCACGTTGCGTTGGGATGACAAAAGATCTTTAAAATAACGACACATTTCTTTAAAATCTGAAAGAACACCACAAAATCTTGAAAGTCATTATGCATTTCAAAGTTTACAAAAAGTTTCAACATTTCTTTTAAATTGCAAGAAAATGTTATTCCAAAGAAGTCCGTGAAAATCGAGTCAGAATAATAAGTCATCAAAATGTTCCGTGACAATCCTTGAAATTCCAAACCGCAAATCTGTGGAAATTATAAGAAGTTGCTGAGAATTATCAAAATCCAAAGAAATCACGTAAGTCATCCATGACCTGTATAATATCGAATACATTTCTAAATAACTTGAAAAATTTTAACTAATTTCCAAAAAAGATTACTTATTAGTAAGTAATACAGTTACTTATAATTGTTAAACCATATTGAAATAAGAACGATTTTAAAGATTTACGATTTGCTCACATATCTCCGGAATCATTTGGAATTTTCATGATCCAAAAAATGCATTTTTCTGAGTCACCAATTGCTTAAGTATTCTATAGATTTCTATTTCTTACGGTTTTCGAGATTCGAATGATGTACTTCGATTTTGTTTTTTGCTCGATGTGCCTGGAACCCCGTAGGATTATTCTAATAAATTATATAGTTTTAATCGTTATTATTGTGTGCGTATAGGATTCTCCATATTAGACTATGCATTTTAAAAGTCAAACAAAAACTTTCTAATCGAAATAAAACATCTATTTATTGGACTAATATGTAGCTAATTCTATGGGATTTATTATTAATATAGATAACTATTAAACTTAAAAATATCAGGTCTTCTAAATGCCCTCCATCAACTTCAATGCAATTTTGAATTTTAAGTTCAAAATTTTGCATCATCCAATGAAGTATATCTCAATCTATTCTTGGAGTTTCATTTCGAATCCACTCTTTTAGCTCCAGAATATTTATTACACCATACCAAACACTGATTTTTGGACTATAAAGTTTTTTGATAAATGGTGAGCGAGAATTTTCACGCCAACTACGAACAAGCAGGGACAAAAATTTTAAGTCGTGCGGCAACAATTCTGGAGCTATAAAAGTGGATTCGAAATGAAACTGCAAGAATAGATTGAGCTTTACTTCACTGGGAGATGCAAAATTTTGAACTTAAAACTCGAAATTGCATTGAAGTTGATGGAGGGCATTAAGAAGACATGACTTTTTTTTTAATTTAATAGTTATCTAAATTAATAATAAATCCCATAAAATTAGCTGCACATTAGTCCAATAAAAGATTTTTTTTACTCCGATTAGAAAGTTTTCATTTGACTTTTAAAATGCTTGGTTTAATATGGGGAATCTTGTATGATTGCTACAACTACCGATAGCCTTGACCTGAATTGAACTAAAATCTGCCTGCTCTGTATTTTCGCAGTCCCGCCCTGCTTTAATAATTATATTTACGTCTCCACAATTTTTTTGTCAATAAACTATTTTCAAGGTGTATGTTGCGATTGTCTCAGGGAGATAACTAGTAAAATTTTTACTTTTATAATGATACATGACGGATATGAAAGAAGTGGGTAGTACTGAGACTTATGCACCAAGCTGGGACCGCCTCTGGCGAGTAACAAAATTATCATTACCATGTCCAATAATTTTACACACTGAATAAAAGCACCTTTACGCATTCCTAGCGAACCACGCAGCATGAATTGACACGCGTATTGTTCCGCATTTAATAAAATCACATTCGTTCTTTATTTTCATGTGCTTTCTTTGGGAATAATGTCTCACACTTAAGTAAGGGCGACTCGGCCAGTGGAATTTCACACTGCGCCATGGTGGTGATTCTCAAACAAAATATTAGAAAAAATGAAAAATCCGAAACGTACGGAACATATTCACATTCTTTCGGTGTCGGTGACATATCAAGACACATATAAAAGAGAAATTGACGTTATTGATTCCCATTATGTAATCCGACTTTATCGCTACAGTTTCATCTCACCGATGTGAAAAAATAAATAAATCTGCGGTCATTTTGTCTCAATTATTTTGACATAACAGAGATATACTGCGCGATGGTCGACGTTGTGTTGGTAGTTAAATTTTACGACCCAACCCCCACTGGGTCCTAACAAGTGTAAAACCGAGGTGAATAGTTAAGGGCGGGTCACTACTTTTGCCACTAAAGATAAATAGGCGCGTCCGAAGTAATCGTTAAGGGAAGGGTTGAATGAGAACTTTTTTAATTTAGTCCTATAAATTTCTTGACATATAAATTATCCCTTTAGGGGTGAGGAACAAGCCGCTTTGGCTTCGATTATCTCAGTCGGTCGTTTGTTGCGTTTCCACTTTAAAATATAAGATTTTGCGGCTTTGTTTAGATGACACTTCAGTTGTCCGGAATAATTTTCAATGCGCGCTTAGATGGCAAAAACCAAGTGGATGGCCGGCAAAAAATCTAAGAAATAGTTTATTTGAATACAATAAGGAGATTTGTATCTGCACATTGTCTGAAAAATCTGTAAACGTCAAGCAATTCGACGCTCTGTTTTGAAGATCTCGCCGTGAATTTATTATCAGACCCACCGCAAAATGGTTTATTTTATACCCTTCTAACGTAACTCTAAGTTTAGTATGCGGTTTTGGGACGATTTCAATCGTATTGTTTAACCATGATTTGCTTACCAAGCAAATGAAGCCTGAGTAACCTAATTCCTTTAACAGTCCTGAATCGCATTTTTCAAATAGTCACTGAACAAAAGTTTTAGGTTTCGCCCATAGGTTCAGGTGTTAATAAATCTCCCCTAACATGCATTTCTTACAAACAGCCGTTACAAAATGATTTGTAATTCCCTAAATGTTACCATAAATATTTTGCTTGTCACATTAGATGTGCCGTGCATAACCCCTTATTATCAGATCGAATTTTAAGTAAAATGGGGGTTTTTCTAAAATTCTCTAATACCTCGTTTAGTAGACCAAGTCTGACTACTCGGCATATAAATAAATATGCCACCGGCAATTAATATTTATTTGTTTACCAAATGAACCAATAAAGAACTTAGAAGGGTCGTATTTTTATTACTTTAATATGTAAATAATATATCTTCCTTATATCATAACTTAGGCCGCCTTCTCGTGAAATCTTCCTCCCAGAACGCTTAACGAATTTATTGCCTCAGCTACTAGTTCACACATGGGGTGTCCGTTTGAAAATCATATTCAATGCATAATTATGTGAATTTTAATAGTGCCAAAACATTTGTTGCTTGGAAGACTATTTGCAGTTCATTATCAAAGAAAATATGTTTTTCTAGTGATGTGGAGATTATGACGCATGTTGCTGCATATAATAGGTAGAAGAGCTGCATTTCTGATAAATAAGATATAATCATATCCTGGTCGGTTGGAAATACCTGGGCAGAATTTCTGCAGTTTTATCTTATTTAAACTAGTAAATTAGTCGATTTATATAGATTTTGCATTGATTTTATGGTTTCAGCGCAAAATCATCGTTTTCAAATATTTTTGTTCATTTACACACAATTTTTTATTCTTGAAGTTACACGAAACTCAGTTTGATAGATTTGGCTAAATTACCTCAATTTAGCGCTCTTTTTGAGATTTCTGGCAAATCTTCAACATCTGGTAAGTTTAGAACATTTACACAGAATTTTCGCCGTTTTAACTTATTTACAGTTTAGCTTGATAAATTTGACCGGCTTATACACATTTCGCATTTTTTTAATGCTTTTAGAGCAAAATCATCGTTTTCAACCATTTTAGTTCACTTACTGACGATTTTGATGACATTCGTCTGAAACCAAGGAATCAATGCCAAATACATATAAATCAATCAAATTGATCAAATAATGCCTTACATAACTTAAAACAGCGAAAATTATGTCCAACTGTTCTAAAATTGTGAGGCGTTGAAGGATTGCTAAAAATCATAGGAAAAAAATGTAAAGTGCAATTAATTGATCAATATCTATCAAAATGGGTTTTGTATAAGTGCAAACACAGATAATTGCATTTAAATGAGCCAAAACGGCAAAAAAAATTATTATTTTTCTTCGAAACCATCGTTTTCCACGTCATCGTGATATGCAAAAGCTAGTTTATCGATAAGTATACAACATGAAAGGACGATTAACAAATCGCCACATTCAATTAAAGGTTCTTAATTCTTACAAAATTAATTCAAATTAACCAGTGACTTTCAGTAGTATATTACACGTTAATGACTTGACCGTGAGCATCATTGAGCATCATTGTAGCATGCGCCATCTAATGGGCGTTAGTCTAAAGTAAAGATCTTATTTTCAAAATAGAGGAAGGTTTCTAATTGGTCTACAACTCCATCGAAGATCCGGATCATCAAGACTGGACTTTAAAAAATTTTTAGAACCGATATTTCATATGAATCATCTCGATGAGCTCTACAAGCAAATCGAGTTTCAATATCTGGTTTAGTTTCTGAGATATATCATATTTTCGTGATGTTGTAGGGGCCTCGAATTACTGTAATTCAAAGGCATTACGAGAGTACAGAAGGGCACTACCGATTTCACAACTTTCTCTATCAATTGCAATTTTAGATCTAAAATTGTAGATACTATCTACAATTATTGTAGGTTTGGGTTACAATTATTGTTACATTTTTTCATCTTATAAATTTGTTACGAAGTGAATTATGAATTTTACTTAGTGCAACTGAATCAGGGTTTAGTACGCCTCTGTACTTTGAATAATCACATTCACAATTTTCGACCATCTAAAGTACATTCTTGAGTTTATCTCGAAGGAAAATCAATGGCGTACAGAATGTATTTCTGAAGTTATAAATGTTTTAATTTTTGTATGACCTGAACGTTGTATTCGAGTTATTTACAGTTGTGCGCCGGTACGCCTTTATGTTCTGTATGTGTCCGTGTTTTCTATCTATAGAAAATCATTGCAGTATCGAGAATGTTTCCGGAGTTAGAATATATTTTAAATTCATTGTGTCGATATGCTCTATAACCCTTTTCAACTCGGGTTGTATTTCAAATCATATTTTTGAGGCTCCGGGGTTTCAATTGAAGTATTCAGGTTCAGTATATTTAGCATCAATATCAGTTTATATAAACGGAAAATAGCACCTCAAAAATATCGCAATTTCCCAGACATTAAAGAAAAAAGAGGAAGGCATTTTTTATATCAAGTTTTACACTGTGTTGATAACACGGTAACCAGTGGAGAAATCATATGTCATTAAAAAATTTCGATTAAAAAAATTTTCTAATGGGGAAGGAGATACCCACTTTTTATTATACAGGGTGTTTAAAAAAAAATTCAGGAATGAAAGGTGTGATACCTTGGCCCATTCTCAGAAAAAAAGTTTCTATTAATATGGGTCCGCCAACGCACCATTTTCGAGATGCAGGGTGTCAATAATAAGAATACTGGTATTGCTGCTTTTGTTGTTAATGCTTTTTGTTGATGTAAATGTAATGTTGCAAATGTTATTTAGTAGTGTTCACTGTTGTGCTGCCAGTTTGTGCTCATTCTTTTTTACTATAAAAATGCATTTTTATATTAATTCAGAGATGGCCGATATGCATTTTATGTACGGTCGTGATAAAAATGTCGTCTGGCTTCTTCTCGGCGAAGATGTGATTTCTGTGTACAAATGGCATTTGGATTTGTAGAACATTTTCTTTAAGTAAGGAAAAAGGTTAAAACTGTTTTTGATTTTGATTTTTTTGAAACCCTGAATTTCGAAAACGGTGCGTTTGCGGACCCATGTTAATAGGAACTTTTTTCTTAGAATGGGCCAAGGAATCACACTCTTTATTTCTGAACCCTTTTTTTTAAACACCCTGTATACTTTTGAAACTTTCCACATCTAGGGAACCAATAGGTCAACAGTCAAATATACCTCAAATTGCCTATGTGAACCGACTGGTAATATTTCTTTTAGTTACACCTTCAGACTTTTGACTCACAAATCTATCGACGGCAATGAAAACATCTAATTTTGGACAAAAATGCTTTATATTACAATAACTTTTACATTACAAAATATATCTATATTATGTTATATACTATTCATTTATTAAAACAATAATTAATCGGTTTTATGAAACTTAAAACGATTACATTACACAATTCGCATATTGAACTAGCCCGAATCGCCATCTCTAATTAAACTAATAATAATTACGAGATCGGAATACTTTTTTTAAACAAATACAATATGTATAAGTACACGCAGTATTTTGTGTTGAGTTTTACACGTTACAATAATGTTACATTGAATTTTCCATTCACTATACACTCTCTTACACAAGGGTCTCTAGGCGTTGGTACTGTTAACTCAACAGTCCGTAGACGTAAACTAAAAACTTTTTCTGAAATTAATTCGTTATTGCTAAAAATGTTAAAAAGCTGTTCGTATTTACAGCGCTATTATGGAAAACCCTGTCAATTTTACTACATCCTACAAAAAATCGAAAATATGTATTTATGTATTGACTACAAATTAGAAAGAAAATATTTCCCATAATGTATTATACTATATATAAAAAATGTACTTACTATCCTTAGTAAACAAAAAATTCGTCGTAAACAGAAAACGATTTTTTAAATTAATTTTACACAAACCTTGTCAACACCTTCGTTGAAAATTAGGCCGCTTTACTACTAAGAAAATTCTTATACAAATTTTCACAAATATTAAAGCAATTTATTGTTCACATTTTGTTCGTAAACACGTATGTATGTCTAGGTCTTATGGCGTTACCACACACACTCAATACTCAAATTAGCGATTATCGTTAATATTTGAAGTGGGACACACAGGAGTTTATGAGTTCCTGTAATCGTAGAAATTACCTATAAGCTCTATATGTATAATATTAAGCAACAAGCGGTCTTCCTATAACTGTGACACAACATCTCAGCATAATGGCTTTTGTGTCATATACTACAAACATTATAAATACATGCTCAAAAATAGTTACGCGACAGTGAATGGTGAAATCTGTCGCTTAATTATCACAGAATAAGTTTTGAAAAAATCAAATCAGCTTTCGATTTAATGGAGAACAATGCGATGGAGTGTGGGGTTTTCTTTTGACTTCTGTCGCAGAATAGGCCTTCCAGTAGCATCGTTGAATCACTATTATAAAGCTACAATTTGTCAAAATCAACAAATTTTGAGAGAAAAAGTGTTTATAAATACTGTGTGCTCTTGATTATTTTGCTCAATTTTGAAATTGCTTAGTACCTACTACATGTATATTTCTGCCAAAATCGTTCTTGTTCCAGAGAACAATAATTACTTTAGTCTATTACTTGCAACGCAACTGGACACTCTGTTAAGGTTATACAGGAATTTCTATAACACTATAATTATCGTTCACCCTGTATAACAAATTGACATTTTACAGAGCGTTGGTCAAAACTATCAATGATCAACAATTGTAGGAACAATAATTGGAAGCTATTTATGCACAAACGATATAATAATTGTAAAAATAACAGCGACACTAACCTATTTTGTTGAATTCCGATATGACAACTGTACAATAGACATATCACACATTTTTCCAAATGCATTTTTTATCACTCCTACTTAATACTTGTATCTGCTAAAAATAATTATTGTTAGAGAATTACCACTGTAAATAAACGTGTATTGTGATTCATTTTTTAAGACTTCTAGTGTTGGTTTACATTTTACGTTAACATAAACACAACTATGCCTTCCTATCCGTAATTAACATAATAAACAACTCTTGACTCGAGAAAAGTTTTTCAAGACGCAACGACGAGCTCCTTATACAACCACATTTTCCAAACACTAAGAGTGAAAATGCAAATTCTTCATCTTTGGATTTTCAATTACCTGCATCCATTATTGCCCTCGTTTTGGCATTTCCACCAAATTGTTACACAAATACGACAACGTTTTCAAAGACATTTTTGCAAAGTTTCGGTCTTTGCAAAGGGGATTCCCATTTGTACCTACTAGAACCTAGAAGAGGCATTTATATAATTCTGCCTGTAGCTTCGTCGAATAAAATCTAATCTTTGTATATAAAAATACATGTCATTTTCCACAAGATCAGTGGCGTATTTGTACACGTGTACCTGACGATATCGATCGAGGTATGCAAAAATAGTTTTTCCGCTCTTACATATTACCCTGTTGTTGTTGTTGATGTTGTTTAAATCAGAGCTTAAGGTTGTTGAAGATATGTTGTTTTGTCAAAATGTTTTCATAAAATATATCTGCTTAATTTTAAACGAGGACTATTACTTGCGATTTAGCTCTGATTAAAGGATTAAGAGAAATGATCCTTTTCAGAGTATTCCTCTTAACATTGACACATTTATCGGCAGAGGCAGTGCATTATCAAAACTAACGAAACATATACTTGGTATGACCGCTAAAAATTACATATTATGCGTATGTGGTATTACACAGATGTGAAAAATAATTATTTAGTTCCCACTATCTATTTCCAACTGCGAAAGGTAAATTAATCAATTATTGTCATGTCTCATGAAAATTCCGGACAGCCTAAGACTTCTTTTTTTAAGTCTCTTCCATAGATCTAGCTACAAGGATTTCTGCCTTGGCTAAATCAATATCTCCTGAGACACCGTGGGTGGGTATTCTACTTTCTCTTCATAGTTAAATCAAATGGTCCAAAGCAGCACATGATTGGTGGAATCCTCTCGTCCTGCACCTTCAGACGTGGAATTCGAAATACGGAAATCTTCGTATCCCTCTCCTCCGGAGACCACCAGGAACTTCGGAGGCTTCGATTGCGGAATGTCAGTCAACAATTTGTTTTTGGAGTTCTTCTTCGAAGGGGTTTCTTTCAAAGGCACCAACGGCATGAAGTACGGCATCTCGAGGGAGGCCAAAATTCGTACTTGTCCGGTGTTACCGTGGGGCACCCCACTGATTGTGGGGATCCGCGAAATTTTACCTGTTGTAGGGGTTACGTGGGGTAAGGCCATGGTCAACACCACCCCTGCAGAAGTTCCAATCCACAGAAGATCCTTGCAGCTCAGGAGGGAAGTTACTCGAAGACAGGCAGCTTTGTGTTGGCGAATTATATGGTCGTAGCCTAGGAAGAAAAGAATAACAATGTGGTCACTCCAAGATCGATAATTAAGTAGAAAAATCACCATACTTTCTAGGGCTAAGGTCATTCATAATCAAAAAGTAATTTGAAGCGTAGAACATACCAATAACTGGTGACTTAAATATGTCAATCTTGTTGTACTTTTTATACTGGCATTGGACTTTTTTATTTAGATTACACAAACAATGTAAGTACAATTCGTTTTTCAAGCAAATTTAGTTTTTTTAGTCGGAAGGCATAAATTATGGAGCTTTGATTGCAATTCAGGCTCTCTACACGGAGCATAGTACCTCAGAAATTACAAAACTTATGTAATTTTCTTCTTTCACTATGTGAAGAATTTTAAGATGTAGGATGTGCTTCAAATAACCATTTCTATTTCATTTTTCCACGCACACTCCTCGAGCGACCAACCCCGGTAATCTAAGCCCCTCTATTCGAGAAAAGATTTCTGGATCTGTCCATAAAGGTACTAAGGCAAAGCACTAGAAAGAATGAGGGTCGTTCGCCAGTTTTCAATTCATCTGTAATAGCTTCTCGTTCTTCAATGATCCACAACGTGTAGTGGATGAGTTAAGTGACTACACTGAAGTACTTTTATCAACTGGCAATGGCACTTTCCATTTTTCATGAATAATAGGCAATATATAGTTTACGACTCTAAAACTCTAAAAATTTGATGAGGATTGAAGCTCTAAATGGATATGAAATTCTTTAGAATTAATGTTATAATTTTTTCACCTTCGATTTTCCTAGATTTGTTGCCTTTCTCCTTAAATGCCGAAACACCTTTAGGGACCACCCTGTATATCGAAAAAAAGTACTTATATGAAACATTATCGGAATTTTTAGGCAAATTCGAAACTGTTAATACATATATGGCGTTCTATCTTTAAAATACATGAAATTTTGTCATGTAAATTGAGAAACTCTGTAGATACACAAAAATATTACAACTTAAGAGGTTAATCCCAAAAATACAGTTTTCTTGTTTTTTAGAAATTTGTTTTAGCCATTGGGTGCTAAATCCGGACTATAGGGTGGACGGGCAATGATTTCTCATCCAAACTCTTGCAGGAGAGGGGCGGTCGTACGGGCGACCTGTGGGTGAATGTTGTCATGGAAAAGGCATACCCCTTGCTCAACATTCTTCTACTTCTGTTCTGAATTGCCCGTTTCATTTTTGCATTTATTGTGGTTCCATGATCCATAAAGTCGACCAATAATACCCCCTTTGGATTCCAAAACACAGTTGCTATGATTTTGCCGACAGACTGTCACTACTTGCGAATATTTTTGAGATCCATTTACAATTTTCGATACACTTCCGTTAATTGGCAATGAATGTATGAATGATGGATTGGTTTAACGCCTTTTGCAGTTAAAAACTGAATAACTGTTGGAATTATGCATCTGACGGTGGCGCCAAGCAGGAACGCCATTGCAAACGACTGCCCAGCCAATACTAAATAAAAGGGCAAAGTAACCGATGATTTGCTTAAAAGTGAGAGAAGCAACGAACACGGTATAATGGTTAACAGACAGGCGAAATGTGTCTCTGCTGCTCTAGCGCTTTGCAGACCTTATTTTGAAAATTGCCCTCGTATTCGAGCCTAGAAGTTTTGGCATTTAAAGTCTCACTTGAGCCACACTATACATCTCTATTTAAATATATTTAATTGGTTGTTTTTAATGAGCCTTTTAATTAAGACATTTTAATTATGTTTTTTTTTGTTAAAAAAAATTGGGGAATGAGAATTAAAGATTGAACACAGATTTAATCTTTTTAACCACGTTTAGCAGCTCTTAAATCAAGTCGCACGATCATGTCTTCAAATACTCACATGACAACATCCTCTGCACGGCAGGAGCGACGCTGGTTTCATAAATGAGCTCATAAGTGACGATATTGAAGCATTTAATAATGGCGGAATTCTGCATTGACATCCAAACTGCGTTGCCATGAACCACCAGACAGCATATGTGGTGGTTCTCCGGGTCTTTGGTTAAGTCAATGTTAACAGTAATCACGATTTCTCTCTCGTAAGTAAAGGGGTTAAGTATGGCTATAGAATTTACACAAGCGCAGACTATTTTTGTATTCCAAGCTGTCAATTTTGAGAGAGGACTGCTGCTGTTGCCTACGAGGATTGATTTTGGATTTGAGGTATTCCAGCTGCCTTCTAAAAAAGAAAAAAGTGCAGATGGTCTCATTAAAAAAATTATACTCTATGACACCCCGCTTTTTTGGGACACCCCATAGCATCGTCACTAGTTTTAGAATTCACTTTCATTAGCCTCATATACATCCCCATAATTGATTTTTCATGAAATCACAAGTAAACTCATGGGAGCCTGAGGGGCTGTTGAATAGACACCCTGTATTGTAGAAGAATAATACGTCCATATACCTTTCATTAATTAACCTGCGCATTGCTACGAATCTAAACTAACACAGATGGGCATATATAATGTAAAAGTATTCAACTGTGTTTATATGGGGGTAGGTTTAGGTTAAACTAAATTTGCACCTAATAGGAATTCATGTAGATTCGTTAGATTTCAAGGTAGTTCAGACGAATTTTCAATAATCTTGGGATAAAAACATGAAAAGCCACATGCGCTCATGGTGCAAAATTGTCTTGAAACTGCTTTGAATTTAGTGATTAGTAAGAATAACGTTTTATGATTTGAATGGCATATCAGAGCATGTCCTATGCAGGAACTACTTACTATCATCTCGTTCGAAAATAAGCACGTAACCATTCGCCTGAGAAGCGTAGACCCGATTTTCCATGTACCTGAAAATGATAACCCGATTACGACTCTCTACAAGTAGCAACGCAATCGACCTATATTAAGTCATTAAGTAAGCTGCCATTTGCTATTAATATTAAATAATAGATTCTATTTAAAGGCTCTTTGTTAAATATTCCAGTGATACTCGAAAGGTCATATCTTTGTTGTTCCTTTACTTGTACGCATATTGATCAGAAGCGGAATGGGTGACATTAATTTCCACGAAAGTGGGAAATTCCTTTTTGCAAACTTTACCAAGTTATTCAATTATTATTTTGGAACCCCCTTGAAAACATTAATTTCAACTTTTCAAAATTTCGCATGTTCACGGATATCGGAATTGTTTTGTAACAATTTTTTTCTTTCTTTAAAAGTTAATTTGCTACTTACAAAAGAGATAAAACCGACGACCCGACTTGAAGCTTTACTTTATTCTTCTTGATCCTAATATTATCGTTCGAGTTGTAGATCAAGATGCAGCCTTCCTCAGTTCCGATCCACATAGTACAGCGTTCAGCCTCCTCACTATGGATGCTACTGGATTCGGCTTCCTTGTGATCACTCTTGACTTCTTCGTCCTCTTTTCGATCGTCCTCGTCACTCGAGGAACTGCTGTCGAGTTGAATCGCTTTCTGAGATTGCAACTTGTCTCGACTTTTTATTGATGTGTACGATGAGGCCCTATAAAAAAAATTATTACATATTTCTAGATCTTTTTAGTCGTTTTTGAAGGATTATGGAGGTTTTCCAAATTATCAAGGGATTTATTCCTGTTTTTTTTACCATGAACTCCGTAACTATCGAGATAAGTGAGAATTTAAATAGGAGCTGACAAGTAAACGTTTCTTTTTCATTACTAAAAATTGGCTTTTCCTAATATTATAGAACCGTCTCGTAACCTGGGACCACCCCGATCCTGGAAATTTCCCGGGTCTGTTGAATCGGGCCGGAATGGCCCCAATTGCAGTTAAAACCGTTCAACAACTTACAAATGGTGAATAATCGGTTGTGAATTCAAAACAAATGTAGACGCTTCTGTATATAAAGCAGTGAGGCAAAGTTCACGAAATCTATTTAAAATTTTTAACGACAAATATAAAAGTTGCGGACGAAAAATCAGTACAAACAGAAGTCTAATTACTGTTTTCCGTCAAGCATATTCCAGACTAATATGCTTTTATGTTGGACAATAAAATTTTTCTACTAAATAAGTTCGGTTGTTTTATTGCCGTCCTCAAAATAGAAGTTACACATCGACTTACCTACTCTGCAATCCTGCTCCTGGAACGGCGGTAATGCACAAAATTCTGGAATTGCAAATTCCATTGCAAGATGTTATAGCAGGTTCATATTTCTCATTCAAATTCAAGATGCAGACTTGACCAACGTGTCCATCACTGTTGCACAACCAGACATCACGTCCATTATCCGAAAAAGTGTGAGCTGCCGTGGATAGAACCAATCCAGCCCTAGTTTTGCGAATTGGCAGGATTGCGTAGATTTCTGGAGTTGGACGTCGGTCACCTGGATGGAAATTCTCAAATTTTGAAAATTCTAGTTAAAAGTTACCCACCTAATTTAGCCTGGCATTCTATAAGAGTTTCTTCCCAGGATGCCCGGATTTCTGCCTTGGGGAAATCAAGAGACACATTTTCAATTCCGTTTCTAAAATAAAATAAGGGAAAAACGTGTATTAAAAAAATTGTAATTACTGTAATTGGATGTGAGTCAGAATCTAGACCTTTGATTATCGTAGTCATTGTTTTCGCTTTTATAGAGAAGAAGCATTCTTGAGTCTCGTCTAACATTTGAAAAAGGGAAAAAAATCTGTTAAAGTTTTTAAAAATATTTTGTTTATTTTATTTTTGAGAATAAATCCTCACACATCAGTAAGGATTGTAGTAGCAATGGACTTGCACACTACTCTGAGTGAAAACAAATCTGAACTAACCTGAACTTATAAAGAATAATATTTACTTTCTACTAACGGCTTGGACGAACATTTTTGTTAATATTTTGGTGTTGTTGCAGTCTTAAGAACCTCGGAAAAAATAGTAGAAAAACGAAAACATACAGTAAGCTCAAATATATGAGGGATGAATATCTGAATTTTTTTAGCAAATGAAATTAGCAGATAAATTCAGTGTTAAAACTATTTTCAAAAGAATTTCAGAATGTTTCATACATCTTATATGTTCACCTCTCATAGATTTTAGTTTACCGTTTATTTTCGATTTTCTCCTCTTTTTCCTAGGTTTTGAAGGCGTTGATAGCCATCGAAACGTTAACAAGGGACTTCATCGGAGCCCTTAGTAAAAGGTAAATACTATTCTCAGTTAGTTCTAACTGAGGATAGTGTGCAATTTCACCGCTTCAACAATCCCTATTAGTGCGTGAGGTGCTATTCCAAAAAAATAAAAGAAGAAAATTTTCGAAATGCCTGTAATTGAACTTGATTCTAAATTCAACATTTGATTATCAGTCATTGTTTCTGGCCTTTAAAGAAGAAGCTCAAGTGACATTCCGAATAATTTGTAAATTTTCAATGTCACCCGTAATAAGATCGGTGAGAGGCTAATGAATATGTAAAAGAAGCTTCCTGAAATTCAAAGCGCGAAAACAAACACCTTGAAAGAATTATCGTCGTTAACTAAGTCGGAAGTATAAACCTACATAAACATATCTGAATAAAAGTAAATTCTAAATCAACTAACAACTTTCTTCACAATGCCTAATTACGCCGTCAAAGAAAATACCTGGGCCGTGGAAATAACTCGAAACAAAACAATGCTAAAGCCTTCAAGAATACTACCTTACCAAAGATCGCGTTATTTGCATGTTAATTCTAAATAATTCGACATTTAGGAAAATTAAGAGTCATTGAAAACAATTCTTCTGGAAACGCCTTTGAACTGAGCCACAGTAAACATAAACAAATATTTTGCGACGTGGTTTCAATTTCCAAATTTCGAATAATTTGCGGGAATTCGTGTGTATTTAAGAGGCTTAATTATTTAGATTTCGCCTAAAAAAAATTTATTACTCACTGAGTTACGATGCTCAAGTCCACGACGCACAGCTGGGCTTCGTTGTTCTGATGTAGCTGGATTTGTTTGTTCGAATTTCCTATCATTTCTTTAACTAAGTCGTCCAAGTTTGAGTGATTGCAATGCAAATTTAAACTCAAATCGGTTATTTTATTCAAGATAGCAATATCCCCCTGCAAATTGTCCAGCTCTTCCTGAATCCTCCTCCCTTTCTCATCCTTGGATTTCACAATCTCCACATCCTCCAAGGGCACTTTCATAACCAACTTGTACTTGTTGGCATCGATGCTAGTGGTGCTTATGGTTAAACTGGTCTTTTTGGTGATGGTACCGCTCCTTCTCTTAATGCCGGTAATAAGCAGGAGATCAGACAACAGAAAGAGCACCCTCTCCTTTTTGGGGCCGCCCCCCGTGGATATGACCACCAGATCATGCCTGATCAGCTGTCTTTCCACGGCGACTAAATCCACGACCCCCTCAATCAGACTTTCTAGCTCTCTCAATTGCTCAATGTCCAGAGCTTCTTTCTCGGTACAATTGATTAGTAATAATTGCTCATGAACGACCCTTTGCGCCTGAGTCAGAAGCTCGTAATCGGGATGGTCCTTCGGGGTATGTTTAATCAGTCTTTGTAAAAGAAGTTCGTATTTGGGGAACTTTTGGATCGGCTTGATTAAAAGCGAATCTAATGCTAGTTTCCTCGCGTTGCTTTTTGATGCGGACTGAAACGAAACGTGCCTTTTTAGCCATGAGGGGGTTAATTAGTAAGCAGGTACCTCTAAAAATTTCGCAAACTGCGGCTTGGTGGTCTGAGCATTTTTGATAATATCCCTCGACCTCTTCCAGCTATTAATATAAATCACATAATTCTCAATTACGTCTGGGGCAGTCAGCTAGAATGTAATTTTCGAGAGCGTGAAAACGAGTGCCATATTTTTAAAACAACAAATTTCGTACGCTGACTTACCATTTCTAAGAATAAATCTCCTATGGTGGCTCGGCTCTCGCATGCCTCGAGACGAGCTTTGAGTTTCAGTAGGAAATTTCTGTGATGATTTAACAAAAAAGGAATCTAAAAGCCGCACCAGTGTTAGTGTACGTCTAGGGCTAGGCTAGATAAGCTACGTTTACCTGATAAAATATTTCTTCTACCAAGTTCTGTTCTATCAACGAATTTTCAGTCTTCTTAAGAGGTTCCCAATAGTTCTGAAATTACATACGCACATTATCACCACCCAAAATCAGAACTTCAGAGAGTTTATTTCGAAACAATTGAAACATCTCAAAAATATTTTCTTCAAGGCAAAAATCCATTTTCCAAGTTTATTTGAATTTATATCAAACCGGTGATATACGATTTGTTTAGTCTCACAACAAACTAAAAATGTGAATGAAATTAAAAATAAAAACATGTGAATGAAAAATCTAGTGCTGATTTATTATTTTACAATCGTTGAGTCACCATCAAAGCTCGGAAAACAATTTTTATTATGATGGTTGCTAATTTATTTTCACATTTTTAATGTGCCTCATAGTCGCCTGTATATACAGGGTGTTCACAAAAATTTGGAAACACCTACGTTACATTTCCCTAAATAATGCATTCTTGTTAAAACTTAGAAATACATCAGATGACCCACTTCAATTTTCGCTTTTTGGTGCTATTGGCTTGGCGCGCATCGAAGTTGTGACGGCAGGGTACATTTTTGTAAATACTAAAATAGGTTGCGTCAGAATTGAAACGGCCTGTGAAATTTCACTGAATCGAATTGAGTTCAAAACACGTAGCAACATATTAAATATTTCGAATTCTTCGTGTTAATAATTATTGTTCATTTTTATGAACTGGAAAAAACGCGTAAAGTTATGCAAAAAATATTCACTACAGCTGGTTTTGATGCAATTTTGAGCTGATTGGGAAAAATTACTGATATTTATTCTGTATAAAAGGCCTTCCATTGAAGATATGACACAGGGCTTATGTATATTACCAATTAAAAACATTTATCAGATTACAATTTTGACATGTGTCAAAACAACCGTCAATGTCACCAAAAGATGCCATCGAAAGTAAATCTGCTGACCTGTTTCTGAGTTTTGACAAGGTTATTTTAAAGGTTTTTTTGTGACACCCTGTGTGTTAATCATATAAACATTTGGTAGTCGAGTTTTCTCCTAAAAAAAAAACCTAAAATTCGCAGATGAATAATTTTATGTTTCCAATCAGATCACTGTTGGGTCATAGCTATACGAATTCTTGTGTTATGAGGATTTTCAAAATGGTAAAAGATACGAATTAGGTTCCAAAGGGCTGCTCGGAGGTCTGCAAATGACTTAATGTCTTTACAAAAGTGTTATATAAAAATTCAAAAAAGGCATACACGGCGATATCTAATTAAGTTAAATTTAATGATGTTATACGCAATGTTGCAAATTTTGCATTTTTTCTTCCAGGTACAAAAACTTTATTTTTCCAAATGTACACCCGGAATATTCAAAATATAGGTTCTACGCATTTTCTATTGAATAAATTATTATATACTTTCAAAAATTATTAAGATAATGGTGCAAAATTTTACATTTTTCACAATTTTGGAGTTGGTAATTCACCAAAGGTGTGAGAACACTGATTATCTTATATCTTTGTTTAGAAAAATCTATGAAACGGCATGAATTCTTAAACGTTCAAAAATTGAAAAATATTTAAGATACCTTTTCGAAAACATCAAGAATCATGTCTTTTTATATAGAGCACAGCGCGGCTCACATCGTTGCAAATCGTGAAAGTATAAAAAAACTATAAAAATGCTATTATCTTAAGAACTGTTAAAGGTGGGTATAGACTAGACAAGCAAGGACTTTAACAAACAAAGAATTTAACAAATTGAACTGACCTAGAAGATTTTAACTGGTAATTGAAATTTATGAATCTGTAGCGACCTAAAATACCGGGATTTCCAGCTAAAAAATAAACAACTCGAAGTGACTTAACACATTCAACGCCAGACCCAATATTGAGAGGTCTATTAAAGGACCGCCTAGCAAAGTAGCTAACAGGCATCGGTGTCTGTCTCTAGTAGAATGTTCAACCGGAAGACCCGAACAGACACGTATTACATTTTACAAATAGTAACAACGGATTGAATCAGACATTTGCAGTAGAGTAGACACAACTTTATAGGGTGTTCGTGGGGGTGAGAACCCGAGGTGTCTTCTATGATCCCTGTGATGTGAATAAGACAAATGACGTAAATAACAGAGCCACAGCAGTCGCTATAAGAATAGAGCGCTTCGATAATTTTTTGCTCAACCCAGATGTAGTGATATATTTGACTAGGTCACGGCAGACACCACAACAGGTTTTATACTTAGATACGATTTGAGACCGTGCGACCCGCCCAGAAAAGTATTAGCAGACACCGATGTCTGTTGTGGCCTTGTGAATCAAACTTAAAACCTACTCCGAAATCGGTTACGGCACTCAATGTGTTAAAAGTCCTAAATTTTTAACTGAAATTCAGCAATTTAAAGGGACGTAGTAGGCTCGAATCTTTTGCTAAAAATTTAGCAGTCTAAAGCGACATAAAAGAGTTGAATTTCGAGGAATAACTCAAATTTGCAAATGCGAAGCAATAGAAAATACCATTAATTTGTCGCTAAAGATTAAACAATTTAAATTAACTTAAAAAAAAACTTGCATTGATGACTGATATTCAAGAACCCAAAGTGATCTAATGGGCTCGAATTTCTAATTAAGAACTTAACAGTCTGAAGCGATATAAAAAATTAAAGACTACAAGTACTAATTTAAATTTATTAATTTAAAGTGACATAAAGGTCTAAAAAACCCGAATTTCTGACCAACAAGTCACCAATTTGAGGTAAGTGATAGTCTGAACTGGACAGTACGTGGTACATATGAAACATGCATGGAACTAATATATGTAAAAATATCTCATAAGGAAGTAACTGGGGGAAATACTGAAAGCTCGGCAACTTTCTATGATCTAAAGACGCGCGCAAATATAGACAAAGCCCACACATTGAACCAAATTCGTATCTCTCACCGTTTTCAAGATTTTCATACCTACATAAATACAGATTTGCAGTACCCTGTAAACACAGTAAATTTTGAACGATAAGATTTTTAACTCATTTCTAAGATATGGACTTTTGGAATGTAACAGTTACAGCTCTTTCGAAAATGGTTCCATTGTTCGTAGCGGTTACAATGGTGGTTCCAACAAATAATGGTATTCAAAGGTCACAACGAGAAAAGGTTGTCCTTATACCAAATATCACTTACCTGATTTAATAATCTTTATTAGAATTTTACAGTTGGTTAAAAACCTCTATTCAAAGTGCTATGAAGGAATTCATAAAGGTGATTATCAGTGGTATACGAACATGGTCAATTTTTAAATAATTAAAACCCGAATCTAGGCAATTCAACGTACAGTGATGAAGAATGTAATGAAAGCTATGCGGCCAGGTTCGTCCTAAGGACTTTCTTGACAAATATAGATTTAACAATTTCAAATGATTTCTAAATAGGTGCGATTTAAGGACCAGATAATTTTCATTTCAGCGACATTTGCCAGAATTTACCCCACTGTCAGTTAATTTTAATGAAGGAGCCTGTAAAAGGTGAACAACCATGAAACTCGATCATTTCGTTTCGCAGCAGCAAATCGCCAATATTTTGTGTAAATAATCTCATTTTCGGCATGGAAAATCTTTTCCTCGAAATATGAAAGATTTTCTCTCGGCTCGTTTAATTTCAAGAGAATATTAGCATGCTTCATAATCGAGAAAATTATTTTCGTTTGTGCGATAATAAATCGACAATTCAGTAATTTTTCTTACATAAAATTAAATGCAAATTGTTCATAATTATTCGTCCGGAAAATCTCAGAAGGGGAAAAAGACAAACTGCCTCTGTGAACCGTCTATCACGACTAAAATCTTGTATGAAAAGAGCCATTACCGATGGCTCGATAATCCCAAAGGGGGTGGGAATATATGATTGGCACACCTGGAGAGCTGACAAGGAATGCCACACAGATGTACCAAGGGCACTTACCGGACCAAATGGAATAGGTAACACAAAGAGTTCTCTCAGGAAAAGCGAAAAATATATTCTAATTCTATGATATTCTTTCAAACACATGTTCTGAATTCTGACTCGGATACCCCATCTAATGACCAAACTCCCTCACGTATGGTGGAATGCTTTCGTGAATTTTATGATGTATAGTACCACACTTTACAATAAAACTGCGCTCTCAAATAGCATTACTTGACGAAAATGATCGAGTGAGAAAACTAAATATTAATGACGCTGAAAGTGAAATAGACGTGGCGACACAGTCAAAGGACACTAATGAACTCAGATATAAAAAACAACATTTTAAGGGTTTTCCAATGGAATGCAGTAATGATGAGTCAAATTTTGCCACGCTTTTGATTTTGATTTGAAACCTCTGATTGTTTCTGAAGTATTGACATATCTAATGCGATGATAAATATTGTTAGGAAGCAGAACCATTTCGGACTGGTTAAGTAGAGGATATTCATGCATAATAGATCATCTAGCCCAGTAACTGAAGGAAGAAATTTAGTATTATTGAAGTATTTGATTATCGAATTCCGGACCATCGGAAATATCATCAGATGCCTCTTGCGCCTGTTGCAGATGAATGGGAGTTTACTCCTTTGTTAGAGCGGGCCTAATAAAAATATAATAACTTATACTTATCCAACAATATTTCGAAATCAGTGCTACAATGTCCCCAAGGTCCTAATTGTCTCTTTAATTTGAAAGGATTTAAATTTCAACTTGAATGAGAAACAATGCAATAAACCCGGCTGCAGGCAGTAAAAACTTCCAAAATTGGGAGTTCTGTTAATTAAGGGAGATTTCTCCGTCTCTTTCTCCACTCTGTACGATTCAATTGACGCATATAAGTTTAGTTTGCGACGCACTGGGTATGCGGAATTAGTGCGATTATGTTAAAAAGAATGATATTAAAAAGAAAAGTTAAATGGAGAGAATTTCCCAATAAAGAAGTATTCAAAGCCTTTAGGGAAAGTGGAAGTAAGTAAACAAACGCCGCAGGGAGTTGAAGTTTAGAAAGGGTGAAAAATTAAAAAAGCCGAAAGCAAACAAGGGCTAAAGAGCGATAAAATAAAGAAATCGCCGAATTTAAAGGAAATCTTTTGAAACTGCCGCGCTTTGTAAATATTTTTCCACAGCAGCTTTCAGAATCGATGTGATGTTACAAAGATTTTAATAATTCGACTTTCGATTACCAGTTCAAAGATTATGGATCCAGCATATTTTATAAGTATAAACGAGGGGCCTTATATTTTTCCATTGTTCGAAATCAGCTTGTTGGAACATAAAACGGTTATCTCTGTGACAAAATAGCTACTTACCAAAATGATAATTTCTAATGATTCTACGTAGATCCGTTCATTGTCGAATAGCTCTATGAGCACATGCGTTCTCGTGTCCTGAAAACAATGATACAAGTAAAAAAAAGTAATATAAATATAGGCACTCAAAAACCGGACATGGCACAAATCTCGTTTTAGTAGGCCTTCTCAAGTTCTAAAAACATGATTAAGAAAACTTGCAACTTTCGCTTTCACTATGTTCTTAATTCTATAAGTTGAAATGTTGATTTTCAGTTTAAATAATTCAGTATTTGCGTGCTCAAAAAAATCCTTGTTTTTCTGATTGAATCTTCACGTACCTTTATCTGAAGATTTTAAGATTTTTTGTCGACGAAAGAAGTTGCCATATGAGGCTCCGTTCACTTAAGCTGGCGAATCACGAGAAATGTTTTATTGTCTTTGCGACAGAAAATGTATGTTTTATAAACGTTAAAATATACCGTGGTTTAGTTGAGATAAGTTTAACCTTTGATCGATTTCATAGGGAACTGACATGTGTTAGTCATGGAAAAATCATAAAATACCTCAATTATGACCGTCTGTTTTTCGTGCAATTTGCTAAAAATATTCATCTTTTTAGACTTAAAATTTTACAAATTTTTCTCTTATTAAGACCACAATCCTAGCAAGTATGAAATACATTTTATTAATATAAGCGTACGGGGTTGTAAAAGCAAGAAAAACCGTTTTCCGGAAAGTTCCATTTTTGAGATACATATAGAGTGGCCTAAATCACAGAGATCCAGGATTGATTATTATAAAGCGAATATTTTCCTTTTCTACAAATTTTAAACATTCGATAAAATTGCCTATTTAATTTCTATTTACTTATCGGCTAGGAAAACTTTGAGAAACTTACAGAAAACCACAAATATGATGTCCAGTATTATCAATTCATTGTTAATTATTAATTGTTTATTAATTTCAGTGTTATTAATTGTTATATGTATATATTCGCATATCTACAGGGGAGTTTCTCTAATTCCATTAAATTATTAACCCAGTTTTTCCCATAAATGGTAACGTATATACCATATGGACTTCTTACAGGAAAATTAGGTGTCTTTCTAGATATTTTGCCAATATATCATAAACGGTGAACGGTGATATGGGAACAATACAAGAGGGCAAACAATTTTCTCCATTGATCAGGGACTTCAAGATTGGAGAAAAAAGAGTATAAAAAAGTTCAAAGTGGTAAAAGGGACCCTGACCACAGAAAGATTACAACTCTGTAACTTTGAATAACACATTATGAATGGTTAATAGTGCATATTCTAAAAAGTAGTATACGCACAAAATTTCTGTTTGATATTGTGTGTTTATCATCTCATTGTCGTAAATTTGTGAATACTCCTAGAAACCAAATGCGCCACTAGTTTGCATGAATATTCAAACGTCAATGATATATTTAGCTGTGTAAAAGTTTCCTGTAATTTGAATAACGTGCATTTGAAGCCAGTAAAAGCAGCGGCGCATACATCATAATTAATTTTCTTCAGGTAACAACTAGTCAACAAATCAAATGGAAGAAAAAAATAGGAAAATTACTGCATCTTAACAAGATTCTCCGATTTCAAGATTTTGTAATTTCTAATAATTTTTAAAATTCAACACTCTCCAGTGGCGTCCCCAGACGGTTGGAATATTTAATTTTATTCTAGATGTAATTTATACAAATTTAAATTTCAACATTTTAAGGTATTTAGAAGTTTTCAACTCCAAACTAAAGTATCTAATAGCGTTCCAAGATATCTGCAATATCTCTAAAATTCAGTGCGTCAACTCAAATTGCTTCAATTCCATGCCATTTTAGAAATCTGGCAGCGTCCTTATTTTATACGGCTCCTTAAAATTTGGCCATTTTGAAGTCTTTAATAGTATTAGGCTTTAAATTTGAATTTCATTATAGTTAATTATTGTTTGAATTACACATGTTTTTAAGGACATCCCTGTATTTTCAGGAAATTTCCATTTTAAAGTTTATAATATTTTTTGCTTGAAATTGAAACGACTCAAACCCTTTGGAATAAATAGGAAATAAAAATTGCATTGCAATTTAATTAATACTCTTTTGAATATATCTGTGCTTTGAACTCCACATAAAATTTAAATTTTAATATTTTCAAATTTTAAGCAAATTTTTATGAAAATTTGCTATTTAAGTACACTAAACACATAGTCATGCTGGATGTACTTCAAAGGATTTCCTATAAGGGTCTCCTGTAATCTGAAAAACATGCATCTGATGCTAATAAAATAAGGGCGTACAGAAATACAATTTTCAAGAAAGCATTAGCAACAAGAAAAAAATCAGGGTCGTACCGAGAGGAGTTAAAAAAATTCGTATAGGCTTTGAAAAAGGACATACATCAATGTCATTTACATATTAAAATCTGATAATTATTAATTTCTTATGAAGAAAATGAGAGTCATATTAATAGGGGTTAAGATTATAAAAAAAATAATAAAAAAGTCTAGATTTCCTGCTCTATATTTTTCATAGCGGCATGAATTTTTAATATTGCGATCAAAATTCGCGGATGCTATGAAAAATGTAATACCCTACCGAGTGTGAAAAATATTCATACCTGATTAATCTTAATTTGGGAATTATGCTACAGAAAATCAGTGTAGTATCAAGGGGAATGCTATAAAAGCCATGTATCATTTAGCAAGTTTAGCTCTTATTTATAGTAAATGAAATAGCAAATAAAATAAAATAAATGGGAGAAATCTTATTTAAAAACATCATGGTACGCCATTGACGTATTGTACATTGAGCATTATAAGCAGGTCCAGGCCCACATAAATTTGCTTTGCACGGAAAGACACTAGTAGATCCGCCCCTGACCACGAAACATCCTGCACATACATATGTTCTATACGATTAAGGCGGATTGTTCATTTTTCTATTACTTTGTCTGGAAATAACACTTTACACATATGTAGGGGTTGTTGGATCAGTGGTCGAATTCCACACAATTGTCACTTAAAATTAACTAAAAAAATAATTTAAAAATAATTTAAAAAATAACGAAACTAATGTGTATGGATTGTGAATATATAATACACGTGAAACATGACATGAATGACAGTTTCTTGACATGAGTCATGTCATCATTTCAAAAGGTTGATTTAAGCGAAGGGATTGGTCTTTAGTCGTTACATCTAATTTAACCTGTTGTCTTTAAAATGTTATTATCTCTGTTGGTGATTACTTTAGGTCGCATTTATTAGTACTGAGAATCTTATATATATAAGATTGACCTCTTGTTACAGCCTAGGCAATCATCTTTTCCTGAACAAAAGGTCACACATATGTAGGTTATTATTAAGTAAACTTTATCCACTTTTTTAAATTTTACGCTTCTTTCATAATAATTTCTTTGTAACGATGCAAGTATCGTTCCATTTTCTGTAACAATTATTAAAAATGTGCTGCGATATATAAAATTTCAAGCGAATGTGAGAAATTTTATATTGGCAGGAATTGGAAACATCTCGACTTTAAAAAAAAAATTAAATAACACTAAAATTACATTAAAAATAGAGAATTTTATAGGTCAATCTTATATCAGCACGTCTTTGATTACGGGCACAGGATTAAATGGAACGAAATGCATCGCTACTAAGGAACCGTTATTAAAGAAGCGTAAAATCGAAGAAAGTGCATATATTTTACTTAATAAAAATTGATGTGTGGCCACTTGTTCAGTAAGCATGGATAATACTCGGTTACTTATGCATGCTTGAACAAGAGGTCAATCTCGGACAGATAAAAAAAACTAAACACTAACTACCAACACAGATAATAAAGTTTTAACCAAACCAGATTAATTTAGGTAAAACTCATTCTTCAGAACAGGAATTTTTAGAATTTTTCACACATGTTAGATATTCAGATTTGATACATTTTAATTCTGTTAATGTACGTTTTTCTAATCAATTTTCTCTAGGTTCTGAAAGTGGTGACAGATTTTCCACCGAAACGCTAACGAGTGTTGTTGTTCAAATTGTTAGTAAAGGGTGAATGTTATTTTTAGTTAGTTTTAACTGATAATAGTACGTAATCATATCCCTACTTGTGCGAGAGGCATTATTTCCAAACAAGGTTATAGAAAAAAAACTGTACACATTTCGGTAGCGAAAGATTTTTAGAACAGGTAGAATAATAAAAAAGAAAATATAAAGCAAACTAATATTATTTCCGATTGAAAATTTCGCTGTTAACTATAACCATCTTGTTTCAGAACATTCTGTTACCTACTGACTTAAAACTCTACTAAGTCTCATAGCTTGGCAATTTACGACGTCTCACTAATAAATAATAATTATCAGAACATTTAAAAAATATGTATTTAAATACTTTTTGATTTTTATGGATATTTTTTATTGAAAAGTTACAAATTACTATTTGTAAATTTTGTATTCACTTCTATGTTATACTGTTGAATTTTTAAAAATTTACATTAAATCGTCCAAAAACTGTAACACATGGCATTTTTTGGGTGATTTATGCCGGAAAAAATGTTATCAATTTTCATTTCAAAAATTATTGGAACATTCTATCGTGTATAATATTTTCATGTCTTGTTGAGAGCCCAGCTCGCAGCACCTTGTGCTGAGACCTACGACCCAAAGGGCCACGCCCCCTTTTATCTTTCTGATCCATTTTTGTTCGCCCCCCACCTATACAACTACACAAGCATCTCTAATCTGGAAATACAAAGGGAGAAATACAAAATCCCTTATGTAAAATTGCATAATCTCCCCTCGGCAATTCCCCGGCCTAATAAAGTGGTTAAAACGTATTATCTAAGTGCGATAAAAATATGAACACGTCACCTTAGTTTCTCAGATATAGTGCAGATTATAGTATTTTTTTATTAAAGGAAATATGATTTCTTCATAAAAAAATGCATTATAGAAAAATAATACTAACACGAAAGAGCCCTTGGAGGATAATTTTGGAAAGACAAGAATTTCACAGAAGGAAACTAAATCAAAATCATGCGTTTCAGTGTCGATCATATGTATGATTGCTGAGTTTCACCATCCAGATGACAAGAATGACGTTATATTTGAGGTTATGCATGTATGCGAAATGCGGACCTTAGTGTACCTAGCAACAAACGATAAACCATGAAGATGAGTTGTATTAGAAATGTACGAAATTAGATGGAAACTAACCCAATGAGACATGAGACCCTACAGCTAGACGATTAAAAGACACCGAGACATCAAACACAAGTTGCTTCAGTTACCAAGTTGGCGCTGGGAATAGCCAGATCACCAAAGAGACTAGCTATTGGCACTAATGGGAGGGTCAGATCACTTCTGCAACTCATCTGGAGAGGTACCGAATTACATCTTTGGTTCATGGGTACTGGTCACGGAACACATTGTCGAGTGGCGCGTGTTTTTCCTGGATGTTATTCGGCCACGCCTCGACTCGACCAGCAGGAAAATTCGACTACCGCGAAGACAACCGGCGACGGCGGCCATCGCGACGCGCTTTCCACACCGACGCACACTGTTGCCATTTCCAGAGATTTATCTGGACTGGAAAAACTAGCTCGAGTTTGTTTTCCAATACATCCAGGCTTTTAACTTAAAAAATTCATAAAGGCCAAATCCGGGACACTTTGACCTTTTATGCCAAACAATTTTATCCCCGATATGTTGTTTCTACTGGAAACTGAAATTATTATAAAAGTATGTTTCTTATTTGATTAGGATAAATGCGATCGCGAAACGGTGATTCGACGATGAAACGTTTGTTGATGATCTCTGTAAGAAAACAATTTACCGGTCGTTTGCCGTTTAGAAATCTAATTTAAATGCTGGAACATGAAACTTGATTTTTCATTTTTCTCATCTTAAATTTCATGCTTCTTAATAGCTTAAGCGCCCCAACTCCTCTTTAAATCAAAGTTCAACTACAAGTTTTAATTGGAACAAACTAGACCTTTGTACCATTAATCAACTATTCAAAACATCCTCAATTGTGGACAAAGAAAACAAATAATTCACAAACATTGAATACTATAGGGTGGTGAAACTTTCGAAGCAACAGTAAAGGTAAGAGATTCTTAATTACCCTCTAAAGACTCTTAATGATGTAATTGGGTCCAAAGTCTGATCAAACATTTTGACATGATTAGGTATTTAATCTGGCATAAAAGCCGAGACTTGTAATATAAAGTTATTTTAAAGTAAGATCTTAAACATTTTCTAAAAATATTTTCTGGATACAGTCAAAACGCGGATCAAAGAAAACCGTTCACGAGAAATATCTAAATATCACTATTTTATTAGAAAATAATTATAATTTTATTTTACATCGAATTTGATTTTAATTTCCTGCTAACTACCATGCTTCCATGATAAGGTCGGGAAGGCTCTGAAATCTGGACAAAACAGCAAATCAAAACTCGAAGCTGCTGATGGTAGGAATGTGCATTCATCCTTATATTGAATAACAACAAGTTTAAACTAAAATCTATTATATCTCTAGATATGAGACTAAACTAACTTGAACTAAACGAAACTTGTTAATTACCGGATTTAATCCTGAGGGAGTTTAACTCAACTTTACTGCTTGTTGTATATTTGGTTGCCTAACTAACGCTCAATTTCAAAGGCTGGAAGTTTTTTCATTTTAGTACTCAAAGTTAGAAACTGGTTTTATTCCATTTGGCAAATTTACGGCATTATAGAGGTTTAGTTACATATGTTAATTAGATCATTAGAGTTTTAAACAATGGAGAATGAAGTGGAGAAAAAACTTCCTGCAATGATTATTTATATATGTAAATTTTGAGGGTGTTTTTAAGGTTCACAAGAATATATTGACACATAGTGTTAAGTTAAGTTTTTATAGAAGATAGGAAGACAGAAAACTTAGTAGTACTTGATGGAAATTCTCGCTATTTTTCCCAACTTCTGGGAATCACTTTAGGATGGAGGCACTTGTTACACATCTGCGATCAGGTCAAGGCGAAAATGGAAATCATAAAAGTCTCATAAGTTCACACAATCACAAGTCTTAGAATTTCAATGGATATATCCGCAATAATTTGCGGAAATATTTAATTTTTCGTCTTCCTAATTTAAATACTACTACTAGAACGACTCAGATAGTTAGACAATATTTTCTCGAATAATTGAGAATCTTATGTATCTACTAAGTAGGACGCGTAGTTGTGGACCTTAGGTTATGAGAAGTCAGTTCAGGTTAGATACATGCTAGTTTATCTTTGAAAGAACAGGAGGACAGAAAATGAAAAAGTTGCGGAAAACTTTGGAAATTTCGAAAAATCAATCATTTTTCTGGAAATTTCCAATGTGATTCGTTAATTTCTGTAACAAACAATAAATGTATGATTTTTGTTTTTATTTTAATGTTAAAACGTGAGGTAATTTTTTAAATAATCATGAATTTTCTAAGTTATTTTTGTCAATATCTAAGAAATCCTCTTGAGGAAAAAGCTCAAGCAGAAGCGCTTGAGGTTTCCGCAAAAAGAGGCTTGAGGTTTCTTCGTTCTATGGGTAACCAAATTTCATGGTTGTGAATGACGATTTTCAGTACCCGTCAATTTGTCCGACTCCTATATCGGATTCTGGGGTCTCTCAAATATTACCTGAATTCCTTATTAAATTCTCAGCAGGTTCGGATGAAGTGTCTGTTAAAATTTTAAAATACGACGCTCAGTCTATTTCAGCACTTCTGGCTCACATTGTTAATGAGTCGCTTTTAACTGGGACATTTTCAGATAAGTTAAAGGTTTCAAAAGTGGTACCTGTTTTTAAAAAGGACCCCTTCTTTACATTTAATTACAAGCCGATTTCCGTACTATCGTCGTTCTCATAAATATTTAAAGACTTACATATATACAATCGAATCGTTGAATTTTTGTCCTCGCATAATACATTAGTTGATTGCTAATATGGATTTGTGCAACCCAGATCGACGGAGCTGGATACCGTCAATTATATTTATGATAATATTGACCATGGTAACAGGATGGCTGGACTGCATTTTGACCTCTCTCAGGCATTTGATGAAGGATGATTGAATTAGTCATAATGTTGTGAGCTGATTACATTATACCTACTGAATACACGCCAGGCCATTTGTGTCTTACAGGGTGGCAGATTTTATTTGGCATATATGGCTAATGTTTTCCGGGGATCCCACAGGGTACCATTATGGTTCCTTTGCTATGTCTCAAATATACTTATAAACCGGCAGAGTGTTGTCAATTGGAAAATGGTCTAGCAGTATGCTGATTATCCACATATCGGTTGTCTTGGCTTGTCCAACCGTCGGTGCTTTATCTGTCTCATGTGCACCTATTGGAAACGGAATAAGAGCCTAATGCGATCAGAGCTGTCCTAAGCTAGATACCAACAAGACAGGTCTTATATCTTTCAGCAATATAAGAATCCAGCGATCTCTATGCTACAGGGTGAGTCGTAACGGAACCGGCACAGAACGGGTTCGTGTAGGAGACCTCAAAATATGACGATTTGTTGATTTTTTTTTCTACAGTTATTAGTTGAGGAGATATTGACCTCCGAAGTTGGAATGTAAATTTCTAAAAAACGGGATAGTTCGGTAATGCCCCATCAAAACGCAATAAAACCTGGAACATGTTTTATTCTTAACAAAATTTGAATATAATTTAATATAAACATTTCAATAGCTTAACGTTGTTTATAACTGGTAATCCCTTTAAATTTGGTTTGGTTTTATTTCACAAAATTGCGATTTTATCAAAAATGATAAGGTTTTCGACAAATTTTGAAGGGAAATAAAAGTTTTGAATTAAATTTGGTATTGCCCACTCGTAAGTTTCTTTACAGATAATAAAATCACAATATTTTAGACCGTACCTTACCCCTAATACAACCCTTATTGAGCATCTATCGATTTCATGTTTCTATCAGTTAAAGTTGTCGGTAAGAATAAAACATATTCTAAATTTGGTTGCGTTGTGATGACGCATTATCGAAATATGCCGTTTTTTTGGAAATTTACAAGCCAAGTTCAGAAGTTAATGTCCCCTCAACTATTAACAATAGAAAAAAAATTCAGCAAATCGTCATATTTTAAGGTTTCCTACACACAGCTGCTCTGTGTGGATTCTAATACGATTCACCCTATATATTTTCATTGAGTGTAGGCGTAATAGCGGCTAAGATTACTTTTTGAGGTGTGCACATTGATGATCATCTCAATTAAGGTGCTCAATGTTGCTCTCTTGCATCCAGACCGCATAGTAATTGTGTCGTCATCTGAAGACTTCGAAGTGTATCTTTTCTAAAGATCGTGAGATTGTACTGCATGCAGTCTACTCTCACTTACGGCATTTTTTTCTGGGGTTCTTCGAGCAGTGCAATGTCAGTCTTTGCGAGTCGGAAAAGAATTCTTGGAGCGATAGTTGAGATTCCTCCGAGAACTAGTTGCAGTTCGTTTTTTCAATAATTGCATATTTTCACAGCTTCTTTGATACATTTCTTATCCCTTCTAACGTCCGTGAAGAAAAATCTGAATTCGTTGTATCGGAATTGTGATACTTAAAATGACCACAGTGGCCAAAGTTAAGGAGGATATGTTTGCTCTTCGGCGTTACTCCTCTTTCTTGGAAAAAAGCTTCCAATATAGTCAATTATTTATTCTGCAAGGATGTAATTCCATTCTCAAGTAAAGTCAAGTAATGCATAAAAATATCAAACTGATTGATTTGAAAAATCCCTAATTTGTGCAAAACGTGTTACATTTTCAAACGTCGGTCCCTAAAAACCAGTTGAAAAGTAAAATAAGAAATATTAAACAGGATCATTGAGAAATCCTTAAGAGCTAAATATGAAAGTTGTAAGGTTTTGGAAAATCTGTGTAATAGGTGAAACGATTAATATACAGGTTTTGCCAAAAAAACGTAGTAACACTAAATACATATACATTTTTCTTAATAAAAACCTCTTTACATTATGGTATTTTTAAATACCTCATAAAATCTACACGGATGTGACTTAACATGATCCACACTGAAAAAAAAACGTTTTCAAAATAAGAGTTCGATTTTTCTGCAGTTCATGAGGACTTCTTGCCTGCGACTGACATTTTTCGGTTTCTTACTTCTTTCAGATAAATCGGAAATTTTTGCCTCTTGATGAATTTTCCCAATAAATACTTAAAAGGTTTCTATGAAATCCCTGAAAAAATTCTGAAATATATCATCCGATATGTAAACCACTACCCCCTTTTTTTAAACATCCTTCTTGACTATAGTATTTCCTAACAATTTAAAATAGCAAAAAGTGGTTCCAATTTTTAAGAAGGGTGATAATTGTCCCACCAATAATTATGCGCCTGTCTCCTTGTGGTCTTCTTTTTCAAAAATCTTTGCACAAGCCACATATAATTTTATGGGAAGCAATGTGCAGTTTGACAACATATTAATAATCAATTTGGCTATGCCAACCATTTAAGAACTGACTATTTTAACACCACAAATTACACGTATAAAAAGGTTTGTCACAACTGCAGAGTGGCCAGTCTGTTCTTTGATCTCCCCAAAGTATTTGATTGAATTTTTAATCATAAACTGTTGCTAGAAAGATCAAATTATCATGGACTGAGAGGTAAATATTCTGGACTTATTGGGTCAATTAGGTTGTTTCCATAACTAAGTGGAAGATGTCACCCATCTGAGCCGACTCATATCAATCAGAAAGTAGCACAGGGGTCAATTTTACGTACTCTGTTATATCCCTCTCATACCAATTAACAGCGGACGCCCATTTCGCCTTTGGCATTTTCATTTGGAACTTTCAAGCAATCCCTAAGAAATCTAGGAAAACCCTTGTGGTTTATAAATTGTAGTTAAACAAGCTGTGGATCGAATCAAGGTTATAATGAACGAAAAATACCAAAGTTGCATGGTGGTCATAGAGTTATGAATATAATTTGATTTAGAAATTGTGACACAGTTGAAAAAAATAGTACCACATGCTAATTTTCTAGAACACTGGTCGGAGATCGATATTGTATGTTTGAAATGAAATTTCTGTTTTAATATATTCCTCTGTTAAGACAAAAAAGAGCCTAATTTATTATAAAAAGTTTCCTAATTTCGGAAAGCTTAGATTGAACGAGACATTGTTTATTGAAACACGTCCTGCATGATTTAATTCCCATTTCCTCCGTATATTGTACGATTCTACATTGTACCTCCCCCCCCCCCTTTTAATTAAAAAAAAAGATTATTTTTTAAAAATTCAAAAGCAGTATTACATAGGACAAAGAAATATCTTTTAATGTTTGTTTATTTTTTTAAATGACGGTTACGTCACCGGTAGCGTAAAATGTCTATTTTTTTAGTATTAAAGCATGACTCAAGTGATACCTCAAATTGAAGGTCTTACAAAACTACATTCAATGGTGTATTACGATTCCAAATCTATCGATTAGTTTTTGAGAAAAAACGGGTATACATTTGGTAAAAAAATTGAACTAAATAATGCCTAAACAATGAAAAATTCTATTCCTATTGATTTTGTGCTCACACAGAGTTTTTGGTTATTTTTATTTATTTATTTATTTATTTTTCTTTTAATCAGAATTAATAACACAATCGAAAACAAATCACTTTACTATCAACAAAATAGTTTTTCATTCTTTACATACTATTTAATTCAGTTTGTATTGAATTTTTTACTAAATTTATATCTGTTTTTCTCTAAAACTAATCGATAAATTTCAAATCGCAATACACCATTGAATGTAGTTTCGAAAGACCTTTAATTTGAGATGTTACTTGACTCAGATTTCATAAAAAAACAATTACCATTTTGCTCTACCGGTGATGTAACCAATATTTAAAAAAATAAACAAACATCAAAAGGTAGTATTTTTGTCCTATTTGATGATACTTTTGAATTAAAAAATAATAATAATTTATTAAAAAGTTAACAAGGAGGGGGGGGACAATTTAAAGCAGTACAGTATTGGTGATTATATGTAGTTCTGGCACGAACTCTCATCTGAACGTAAATATTGAGATCTGAGGATAGAGGTCACGAGATTACTGATCATATGATTTGAAAGCAGTATAATTTTTAGTAATAGGCGTATTTTGGAAAGGCAAGTTGGTGAAACCGTATTTTCCCAAATCTCTTTTAATTTTGTCTATGCTAGCTTAAAATAGAATAAGTCGATTTGGGAAGTCTTGCTGGGAGTGTATGTCTTTATATTTCAGTTGTAAAGTCGGCAACACTAATTTATTGTATTCTTTCCAGAAAAATCATAATCGTTCCTATTTTAAATCTAGCTAACGTTGCTTTGAGAGGATATTTCGATTTTGAACATTTTAGTAAACACCTCCCCTTTCTTCTTAATTTTTTTGTCCTCCTGGTTGATTAATTTTTACTATATGTGAATTCTATGGCAGAGTGTGGCAGAAGGTGGGTGCTGACCGGTTGGTGTTAATAGGCGGACGACACATCAGTCGTTTTGGTGCATGCCATCACAAACAAGATTCTCGCAGTTGGTTGGTATATCTAACGATGCAAATCTTGTAAAGTAAGTTATGTCCTAAAGATCAACCAAATATGTCATAAATGCTCAGAGCTATATAAAGGAAAACTTTCAGGCAAATTTAAGATTTTGACATCTTGTACCCAGGAAATGCAGCGTTTGCGGACTTACATGCGTTCAAATTATGCCACTCGATTGCGGACACCCTGTGTAACTCTTAAGGTTTATAAGATATTGGACTGTTGCCAGACGGTCTAATATCGGAAAATCGGCTATCAACGACCCTGTATAAAATATTCATAGAATTCCGAGGCAACACCAATATTTAATAATATATACGCTGATCCATTAAAAAAAGGGGGTTAAAATAACATATTGTTGTTCATTAAAAAAGGAAATTGAGATTGAATCTAGTTCGATAAACTTTAAACACGCCAAACATTTTTCTTTAATTTCTATCTCGATTTACTAACAATCCAGCGGTCGCAAGTGGCGATTTAAAAGTGTTTCCTCTGAAATACCTGTGGCCGAAAACCTCCCGAACTTGCACCAAAGTAATGCATCAAGCCTCTATATTCTTTTAGCTTGAGATTAAAGTGCAGTAAGTGCAGTACGCGTAACAAATCCCCGTAATCACGAGAAGCTTAATAGAAGGTCGGTTTAGAAGAAAAAGTGAACAAGACAAGACAGAAATCAATTACGGGCTGATCGACGTTGAAAAAGTCTGCCTTATTTTAAATCGGCACGAAGACGATGATGTATTAATTCACTATTTAAGGTCCGGCCTTTCTAGGCAATTCTGAACGTTATTTAGCTGATAAAGATTTGTAATAAACTGACAGAGCGGCGAAGTTGATAAGTTAATTGAATTCTAATTACTTAACTATAAATTAATGTTGATTTTTTTCAAAGGGTCGCTAGATGTTAGAAATTAATTAAAATCGCTATACAGGGTGGTCAGTCGCGTAAACCCCAGGTTCGTTTAAGGTTTCATTAAAGTACATCCTACAACGAAGAGCCTAACGCATTATGCATGTAAATTTTGTATATCTATGTAAACGAGGAACAGCTTTGGTTTCAGTATACAAAGGTGGAATCATTCCCAGAACTCGCGAACGAAGAAGTGATAATGAAAGTTATGTTTATTGCCTTTCTTTATGTTCTTTTCTCGCGTTCAAGGACGGATCGTTCATGTCTGTCAAAGCTGGGTCGCGATTTATTAAAAGCTGTACGATCCATTCAGAAGATAGTTTTCGAAAGCTTGAGGAAAACACGACAACGGGGTTAACTCGTTAGAGCTTTCTGATTGCTAAGGATGTCACATGTCCATTGGAAAGCGTCACTTTTCTAGCTTCCGATAACGAGAAATGTAATAAGTTTGTGTGCAGGAATTGTCCTGCAGGAGATCCGGCAGGATTTCTTCTGCAGAGTCATACATTGTGGTTCGATCAACTTTGAGGAGCAAAGATGTCAATTGGCACTTGAACAAAATTAGAAAATACATTCCTTTTTCTAATGATACGTATTGTAACAGCCGACTTTAACGAGAGCCTATTGTTAATAAAAGTAATTGTAAAAGCGGTGTTTTCAAGTGAAAGTATGCGATTTTTAACAGTACCTAATTGTTACTTAAGTAGATCTCCACGATAGCTCTTATATTTTCATTCATTAAGTGTATTATTCGTTTAACTAAGACATCTAATGTGCTTTTCACCGTTAAGAATTAAAATCTTATTTGTTTTCCAAATTCTCCCTGTTTCGTTCTGTATATTTAGCTTTCATCACGTTCCTTACTTTTCATAGCCTCTATAAATAAAAATTTTAAATAGACTACATTAATTCGTGCTATTGTTTTCTCCACATTTTAGGAAGGATGTTTATGGAAGTTAGGCTTCAAATTGTGAGGCTCTAGGGAAGCTGTGTTAAGGGATGGGGCAGCACATCGTGAAAAAATGGGATTTCCGGGTTCGAGTTCTTTAAATTAAATCTCTAATAAAAAGGGAAAATCTGTCATTACCGATGAACCATTTACATCCCAAAACACGTGTAAGCGATGTTAAAAGTGGCTTTATTCGTCGGAACACGTAAAATGTTTTACTCTCATAGTTTTAAATTGGGTGATAGACATTTTAAAAATAGACAGCTTTACCGCCAGCTTGAGCCTGGTATTTTCGATCTTGGCTAAAGAAAATAAATATTTTTTATTTGAGCTGACTTTCAGAATTTTGTTTTATTTTATATTTGCGGCCAACCAGAAATAGAAATTTATATATAAATGGCGAAGAAGCTGAAAGAGGGGCCGGCGCTCGTGGTGAAAATCTATAATCGGTACGATTTTATTTAATATTTTGCTGCTTTCTATTTTATATTCATACAGTACCGATGCTCTAGATGCCCATGCACGAAGAATTGTTATTAGTCATTCAATAATATTACCGTTAGTTATCAGCTCTGATGCCCTATTAAAATCTGCGAGTTTCAGGGCAAATCTATAGGGGCCTACTCAAATATTTTTGGATAGGAAGGAACTTTTTTTCTTATATTAGCTGTTTCCCAAGAATTCACGAAATTTCAGTATATCTACTAGAACTCTACACTTGGTGTCCCACTAAAGATAACTAACCTTGAATTGATTTAGAAATTTCACATTTCCTAGTTTTTGGCGACAAACCATACGATATATGTATTAAAAATAATTTAACATAATATGTTTATTTATTTTTAAGGATCGTACAGAGTGTCGTACCGAGGACGTAACCGATTCAGGTTTAATAAATTAGTCCTCTTCTGTATTTTGGAAATTCCTAGATTTAGCAATGTACATTAAGGTTTTAGTTAAATAATAAAATATGTTACTTTTCAGTTTTTAATTTCAGTTATTTTTAAAATGATGCTATTTGGTTTTTTGAAGAAAAATAGCTTCATATTTGACTCTATGAGGCGCCCTGCACCTACACCAACTGAAAAAATCTATATCACATTATCAAAAACTATAAAAAGAAAGAAACGAGATTTACACTAGTGAAGGTCTTCCCTCCTAAAATCCACCCTAGATGAGTCAATTTTCCTTCACGTATAGCATTCATGGCAGTTGATATAAGCAACAAACAGCACCTCAATAACTTCCATATTTGAATGAAGATGATTTTTGACATTACTTTGAACTTGCAATGATATCTCGGAGACTTGTGGACCCATTGTTATAAAATATAGAGCTGATTATAACTATAAACCTGGAGAAACAGGGCTCTAATGTACGCTCTAGTTGCGGAGACAGGGGAACGTTTTGATATCTATTTTCATGATTTTAAAAGTACTCTACTTGAAGGTGACTAAAAATGCATTTCCAACGTTCCATGACCTCAATTTAGTTATTCAAGGCTAATATAGGATCTAGGTCAGTCCATGTAAGCTAAAAATAGCACCTTAAATATTATCAAATTTTGACTAAAAATGTTCAAAAGAGGGAGGGGTAACTCGGCTACTTTTGGAATTTTTCAAATTTTGAACTAATATCTTGGCGATTTGTCGATCAATTAGCACGAAAAATACATCAAATTAGTGGTTTTGATAAGTTTATGCAAATGTATGCACAAACGGGCTTCTAATGCTTCCCTTAGTTTCGGAAATTGGCGACAACTTTAATAACTATAATATTTTCACAATTTTGAAAGTGCTTTAAATTAAAAATGCCCAGAACTGCATTAACTTTTTGATAGAAAATGTTTCGCTTTATCATATTCGGATGAGCTGAGAGAGGACAAGTCTCAATTGAGAGATGAGACTGTGGATGAACAAATAATTCTTTGTTGAAATAGTTCAAATTTGGCCTTTCCAACGTTTTTGATGTGGAAAAGTAACTTTTCCTCAAAGTAATTATCAATATTTTTCATTTTCTGACATGATCTCGGAAGATGAGAACAAGTGTCGGTTACGAAATTGCACTAAGAAGTGAGTTTTGAAAATGAACTTTGAGTTTAGCCTTTCTAACACTTCTGTCTCAGAGCAAGAACTTTTTCCTCGAATTAATTATCAAAATATTATGTTAAGAGAACGTTTCGTTCATTCATACTGTGATGCGCCTATGAAAGATATATGAGCCTAGGTTAAGACACTTGCTCAGAGATGAGTCCTGTTGAAACCAACTTCATTTTTTTGTTTTTCCAACAATTTTCCTGGCTCAGCCAGAATTCTGCTCTTTCCCAAATCTCGGTTAAGATACTGGAAGAACTGAATTCTGCATACAGTGTGTAACAAAAGTCCAAGACTTTCGCAATATCTCGTGAATAGTTTATACGAATTTTATGAGATTTTGTGTTCTTTGAGCAATGTGCTCTATCTTTTTTAATTTAACTACTTTGGTGTTTATTAAGAGTTTAGTGAAAAGGGTATTATATAAAAAGTGTTAAGAATTTTTAGACGTAGGATAGATATTTCAATAAAAAAAGTTCTGCACATTTTATATAGGCAGGACGCATATGACAATAAAAAATTCGTCTTTGAATCTGGCCTAGCTTCATAGTTGTAAAAAATTTCATAAAAATCTGATAAATGGTGCATGATACATTGCGAGTGTTCTAGACGTTTGTTACATGCACGCGGTACTTGTAAGAACATACATCTTCAAACCTCCAAATCACTTTTCAGAGGGCAAAATAAAATGAAAATCAAATCTGGGCGTAACCTTAACGGTTCTAATAATTTACTAAAAATTTTCAAAGATAGGGGCTCATCCAGGATCAATATAGGAATCAGGATATCTAGGACATTAATTTTTTATCGATGAGTTTCTAAGGAGGAATTTTACTTACTTTCTGTATCTGCTGTCCTAGCTCTTTGCTCTCCACAGGATCGCATCCCCCCTTCCTCAATTGCTCTAAAAACTCCTTGGACACTTCAGGTTTAGCAACACCCTCTAGCTTCGACGGGCTAGACGTGGTTCGCTGATGATTGGGTACTAGAGTTTGCTTAACAACCTGCTCCACCACCAAATTATCAGCGCTCACTTTTCGCTTAGCAACATGAACTATTTTGGCCTCTTTAAGGTAAGTTTCGTCAATGGAACTGTTGCCGGGCCCCCGGGAGCGGGGCTTGGGTTTACTAACCGTCTGCGCAGACAGGTCTTCAAGGAACTTCAAATCACTGTTTAAATTCTTCCTGGACTCGGGCTTCTTCATTTCCGCTTCTAGCATTTGGCCGTAAGGTCCTCTTAGAGGCCTCTTTGAGTATCTCCTTGGAATGCTTGGACTTAAAAAGTCGCTGTTTATGCTTAACCTGCTCTCGCAATCTGAAACATCCAGAGTGACATTGACTGCTGGTTCCTGTTCTCCTTCAGATTGCGAATCTGACCGTAAAATGCTGCTACTACGTGAAATTGAGACTTTAGGGGCGTTGTTATTAATGCAGCAATTTATGTTGTTGTTGTTAGTTGGAGTCGTTGACGGCCATTCCAAGGGAGAGTTACAGTCCTCAGGACTCAATGGTTCTTGTGGACTACCAGTAGCTTCCTTTGAGTCTGCTGGAGGAGACTCTTGCAGATCTTTCACAGTCTCTTCTTCGTATTTAGGAAGAATGGTTCCATCGCTGGGATATAAGTCTGTAGGCCACTGAGGCAGGTAAATACCTTTCCTTCTTCTCGACCTGTCTCTTCGGCGGTCTAAATTACTGCCACTGGTGAGGTTCTGAGGTCTGACCAAAGTTTTTTCGACTGGTAATTGTGGTATATTTTCTTCAACGGTCGAAGTGTTGGTCACTATCGATGAACCTAGATCATCCTGCTTGGATTTTGGAAGTTTCTGGGGTCTAGGCAAGGTATTGTGACACGTAATCTCAGATTCCTGATTATTGTGACGTCTAACGTATTTATTGTCATCGGGGCAGTAGTCCACTTGCGAGAATGAGGCGCTGCGCAAAGGCGCAGCCTTCTGGGGCGGCGGCGATGGTGCGACAACCTCCACCGGTGGAGGAGTTGCGCGCGTGTGCCTCCTCGGGGGTGGCACTGGGGTCACGGCAGCGTTCCGCTTAAGCCGTTCCGTCAACTCGCGAAACTTGTCGCTTCCTCGCTTTTCCGCGCGGTTCCCGCCGAAGCGGAACCTAGGCAGCCGGTCCAGGGTTGCAAACTCGTCTTTGGGTTCGGCGTCGACGAGGCGCGAATACACAAGGGCGCACCGTTTGTTCAGCAAACACCCGCCCGGGTACGCAACATGGTCTCGCACTGTCTGCGTCTGCTCTGACGTTGCAGCGTCCTCCGATCTGTTTGCGCAACTAATTATATCCAGACTATTAATAGGTGAAGGAACACTGGGAAGCAAGGGGATCCTTGCCGTGGTGTCGTGAGGGGCGGCCGGCCAGCAACAAGTTCGGGATCGGTACCGCGGACCAGCACCTGGGGGCGGCGGGCTTACCGCCCCCACTCGCATTCCATAACGCACTGGCCCTATCGTCATGAACCTGCAAATTAACACATTTACAATTCCATATACAGGGTGTTGCAAATCCGATGTGCTATCGTTGCTATCTCTTAAACGGTCAAAAATTACAGAGTCGGGAAAATTAGACAAAATGTGTCAGATTTAATAGAGAAGAGTTCTTCTCTAGAGGGAACAATGTTGCCCAATGGTTTTTAATTTTCAAGTTATTATGGAAAAACTAAAATTGGCCAAATAAAATTTTCTAAATAAATCGAAAACTAGAGGTTTAAATAATATTTTATAATTTAATAATGTAATATAATCTAATAATAAATAAAAATAATTATAAATAGCTATTCAGATATTATTTTTTCGCTTTTCATAATCTATCATACTTTCAAATTAAAAGTGTATTATTACTAATTTATTATTGATTACCTATGGCTTGATTAATAATTTATTTACCTACATAACATTTTTGAGCAACATAATAATTAAATTTTTTAATTAGAGCTCTAGAGCTAGCTTAGCTTATTGAGAAAAAAAATGAAGATATCTTTTTTTTAACTAGAACTTCGAAGAATTTTATCATTTGATATATCATTGTAAAGGTTTACTTAGGACTTTTAAAAATCTGCCAAAAAATATACAGGTCCCTATTCAAAAAATTCAAGTTATTGTCATTATCTCAGAAACTAAGCAATATCTAAAATTTGAAAATTTACTGTTTTGTAGACATAAGAAAATTATACATTTTTTGTATCAAACGTTTTACTGAAAAACCTTTAGTTTTCGATTTATTTAATTAAAAAAATCATATTTGACCAAATTTTAGTTTTTCCATATTAACTTGAAAGCTAAAAATAGTTTGGCAAAATTGAGGTAACAGATCTCGAAAGAGTATTAAATTTGGTACATTTTCTCTAATTTAACAGACCCTGTAATGATTACCATTTAAGACATAGTAATGATAGCACATCAAATTTGGAACTGTATATAAAACATTTTTATTTTCAGAGAAAAAAGTTATCGACCATTTGGTCCGTTTGCGCTTATAGTAAATTACTTACATTTATACCTAAATAATAATTTATAAAGTGCAAAGAAAAGAAAAAATACATTTATAAATTAAGGCAAAAGGGATTCAAAATGGTCACCTTCAGACGATTGTCTTCACCTTGCTTGAATTTGTTGCTGCCTTTCAAATATTCTCATCATGTGTATGTGTTTCTATAGTAATTGGTTGAATGTCTTACCTTTGTAATCGATCTCAGTGCAATTTATTTTGTTTTGCTCTGTGTTATTTGTACGTATAGTTCAATTTTTTCTCTTACATTTACTTATATGTTTTTGTTGCATTTTTTGTACTGATTCTTTTATCTTCTAAATTTCAAAATATTTTGTCTGTTTGTGTAATTTTTATTCTCACATTTCGAATATGTTTAATGAATTTCAGCCTTTTGTCGATTGGTACTCCTAAGTATTTTACGCTGTTTTTTTGTTTAGTTGAGTAATCCTCTGATATTAATGTTGGCACACAGTGCGACCGAAGAAAACCGCGGCTGCTCAGAACCGACTTAGTAGTTCCTGCGTAAAGAGGACCCCTGTGGACATATAGTCATTTGGCCGGTAGCCTATTGAACGCTACAGGAGTCCAAGTTTAAATTGAAACAATTCGTAGGAGACTTAAAGCAGTAAACGTAGTGTCGAAACGACTTTTAAGAAGAGTTCCCTTTGCCCAAGAAAACCAACTTGCAAGACTAGAGCGGGCAAGAGAGCACAGCAATTGGGGCGAATAGTGGCGTTCTGTATTTTTCACGAACAAGTTCAGATTTGGCCGTTACTCTGATTGTCGGTTTGTTCGTGTCTGGACAAACTTTGAAGTACGTTGAAACTTAACAACTGTACAAGAAGTGCATCCTTTTAAAGGAAGCACAATAATGGTCTGGAGCGGAATGTGGTGTGAAAAGTGAGTTGTGCGTATATAAAAGGAACATTAATGTACAAATCTATGAAGGGGACATCATCAACAACATTTTACTAAATTTTTAAGCTGCTATAGAAGAAAATTTCCGAATTTTGGACGATAATACCCGACCACATCGTGAAGCAATCGTTATAGATGTGATTGAAAATGTAGGTATCGAACGTTTACCGTTTCCGTCAAGATCGCCTGACCTTAACCCCATTGAACATGTGGGGAACATATTGCAAAAAAGTGTGAAGAACATCGCCACGCCCTCAAACAAAGCCACTGCTTCGAAAACTTCTTCCACAGTTATGGGAAAATTTACCACAATACAAACTAAACCATCTCATTGTATACCAAGACAATGTGAAGCAATTATGTACATTAGGGGAGGCCATACGACATACTGAACTTTCGAGATCTAATTTTTGTTATTTTCGATTTTGCTAAAATTCTTTATCATTTTTTTGGTTATTTTAAATAAATTAAAAAATACCATGAGCAATGATTTTTTACTTAATTTTTGACAAGGATTACAAAAACTTTATTCCTGTTGCTAGCTTTAAGCAATATCCAAAATATCCTCATGTCCCTAACTTTCGTAAAGCAGTTTATTTATACCAGTCGTGCACCAAATTCTAGTTATGTTCATCAAATTTAAGGTTTGTCAAAGTGTTGAGGGGCCCCTGAAAACGTCCGGCAAATGAGTCAGCGTTATCTTTGTGTAATGTTCTACTCCATCTTCGTTGATCGCACCAGTGGTATTAGTTTTTTGGTACTATCGTAATTTTTTTTGTTGCAACACTATTTTCCTTTAACTTGTTCGATTTTTTGGCATGCTACCAACCATTTGTCCTGTCGATATTGGTATATCAACATCTTTATATTTGTGTTTAGACAAGTGTATTAATATTAACAAAAATGCGTCTTAATGATGTTTAGAATACAGGGTGCAGCAGAAACATTGGCGCGAATCCTAAGCTTCCGATTCGCAAGGGTGGTGAAAGGAATGATAGATAGGAAACGAGATAGGTATGTAGTCAGTAGTAATCTCTAGTAATGTAGGGTATAAGAAGGAAGGGTCGTTTAGAAAAAGGGAGAGAGCTCACACAAATTGGAAAAAGGGTGGATTGGGGAGCCAAAAAGGGCCACTAATGGCTAAATTGCAAAGCTTCGGTCCCCCGCTTTACTACTTCTACTACCATTACTACTAGTAGGGTGCCGAAAAATTGGGGCAAATATGTATCTTTCTTTCATAGAGTTGGCACAAATTGGAGGGAGTGCTTATAATCATTCTCAAAAAACCTGAATATCAGAAATGTACGAGAAATACAGAAAGTAACAATTTAGGAGAAAAAATACCTGCAACCTATAAATACATAATAAATATGTACAAAATAATATATAAGATTTATCCTCGATACATTTAGATTTAGAAAAAAGCCTAATTTTGTAAATTTGGATTATCCTTACACCACAATAATTGATTATAAGGTAAATTTAGTCTAAAGTTGTGTAAAGTACTTTTTATAGTGATCTAAAACCTCGACTTTACCTCGGTTTCTTTATGGGGTATGCTGAACGCTGAGTAATGTAGTTTTGACCAGTTTCGACCATTTATGGTTGGTTTGCACCAGTTATGACTGCTGCTCTGCTTATACAGTGTGGCCCATCCAAACGAAAGAAATTCATTAATGTGTACATTTATTAAAAAATTCAAAGACAAGTGTAAGCTTGTGTTACCTTATTTCAAGGTTGTTACCTTATATAAAAAAATGAGATAATATTCAAGGGTTGATATTGAAATAAAACGTATTTTGGTTTATCACTCTTTTCTCAAACCCTGCTAGACTTGAATTAAGACGTGATTTAATGTTTTTGAATGCATCCCAGGGAGAATCCATGAACATATCCCGTCGGTTACCTTATGTGGATTTAGATGCCATTAAATTACTCGATTTCCTATAGAAGAGTCCTCTGTAATCAAATATTTTATTTATTTATTTTTTGCTTAGGCTTTCAAGCATTTTGGATTAGTCAATGTAAACGTGCATGAAAATCATATATTTTGGACGGGCTAATGGATTCCCTCCAACGTATATGATTTTACATTTTTTAAATTTAGCCTATATCTCTTTTTATTTGCGAAATACGAAGTTACATTGATGCATTTTACGACATTGAAAGTCCCTTTTTTCATTTAAAGTGCGAACTTAGTGTTGATATTTAATCCAAGTTATTCGGTTTAAGCGAAAATCAGCACTTCAAAAAATTTTGGTATTATACTTTAATAGTATATTATATTTTTTGATATTTCAATAACTCGATAATTTATGGACCAATTGAGGTACAAAAATAACTACAGCCTACACATACAAGATTGTATATTTCGAGTCTTCGAGATATAGGGTTACGTTGATTTCTATTAAAAAAAAAATGTATGGAAAAAGACGTAAACAAAAAGTGTGGGGACAAAAATGTAGAAAAAAGTGTAGGAAAAAAATGCTGCAAAAAGATATAGCAAAAATAAAGTGTTCAAAAAAGAAATTGCGTCGATACTTTTTTCGTCCGAGAGGAACTTCCCACTCTTAAATGAGACAGGATAGAAATGGGAAGAGAATGGGACCTTTAGGGGCCTAATCGCCTACTCCCTCACTTGCTTCTATAGTAGAGCATAATTATATTAACTACCTATTTTAGTGGATGTTAAAAAAACTTTTAAATATAGTTTTGCCAAACCGCATTTCCAATCCTTTTCATCCTGAACTTGAGGTATCTAGGTGTGATATAAGTCTCATATTCAAAAATTTCGAAATATTCGCGTGAATTTCCAAAAAAGTGGAACCTACAATTTCTCACATTCTATTTTTTGATCGTCGACTACTCGAACATTTGTAAACTAATTAAGCTACAAAAATATTTGAAATTAAGTGTTTGTACGAGCTCCAGGGGCCTGTATAAAAGAAGTGTAAATTTTTTTTTAGATTCTGAAATTTAGGGTCACCTACTTTACTCATTTTTAAATTGCCTTTAAACAAAGCTTCTCAGACTCTGTTTCCGAAACTTTTCCTTCAATTCAAATGTCCAGAATTATATAGGCGAATCAATCGATTTAAACAAAATACAATGTTTTTTAAAAAATTTTAACTATCAAAAAGGTTAAGATTAAATTACCTACTTCCTTCTATTTTTAATAATCGATAACTCCAGAATTTAGAACAATTCGGAGTGCAGAATTATGTATGTACATATAACTTATTTGAAGGGGGTTGTGATATATCCTTCAGTTGCAGAAATTCTCTTGTATCGTATTTGTTTCTGTTATTTTGAACGCTTTTTTTGATAAAGATATAAATTAGAGAGCGAGTCGCTTTTCAAAAATTAGTTTTCAAAGACCATTGTTTGTTTTCAAGATGTATATTCAAGCCTCCCGACTCCTTTATTATCCAATATACATTAACTCCGGAATACAGGTGGCCTCAAAAAAATATGAATTGAAATTGATCGCATTGAGTAATGTTGTACCCTCAAAGTCTATTTATGTAATTTGAATACCTACTGCTGATATAAATATCATTAGTTAGAAAGGAAACAACTTAAGTGACCTCATTTTGTAACTATGGGAGCCAGTCTAACCACAACTGGAATTTTCATTCATAAAAAACTTAATTAAATCAATAACAGACGGAATCAAACAATTTCATCTCCTTTCAATAAACTGTACCTAGTTTTACATTAAATAGACAGCACGAAACTGCTCTATAAATTTTTATTTGGATTTGTAGATTAAGCTCGGACGAAGGCTGAATGTTCATAAATAAATATATGGAAAAGCTTTAAATTTAAACATGGCTACATATCTATAAAACGGGTAGAGGATTGCTTTAATTAATGAAATCAAGGAGAAGTTTTATGGAGTTTTGAGCTCGCAGCAAAGCCCCTATTAAGCTTTCAAATACCCTTCACATATGGAGATACTAAAAGAAACTTTGGTAATATGGTTTATTGAATTTTTTCGGTCGAAAAATGAAAAGGCATCCCGGCTTTATTGGAGCTTTTAAGAAGTGAAGCTTAAAGAAGATTCAGTGAGAGCGGCGTGTTTAAACGTAAACATGCAGTTTTGAGTATTTTGAATGCAATGTAAAGTATTTTTAGACAAATTTCCATATAAAAATTACAGCAGGTATTATTTTTTTGATTTCTGGAGTCACGAGGTTATGTTGAATGGATAAAAATATGTGTGTTTTTTAGGAATCAATCGAGCTGAGAGAAACATGGCAACGGAGCATAAGAAGCATTGTTTGCCGGTACAGCGAGCGGTTCTATCCCCCTGGTACGGTACCTTTTGTACGGTTCCTCGTGCGAAAGCCCGGGAAAATGAGAACAAGCGCTGGTGGTGCAGTCCTGGCAGCGGGCTAGACAGCCCTCCTGCCATGGGGAGGACATGTCGTAAAGTGACCCCCTCGAGGGTCAACGGTCATCGTACCGAGTACCACCTGTAGTTAGAGCACGAAGCACCGGAACGCCTACGAAACTGACTGAATCGACTCGGCACAACATACGCGACGAGGTGACGGGCACCTTTTGCTTTGTGCCGCTGCTGCTGTCCGATCTAAACTTGTATCTTGGCGTCCTGGTCAGTTGGAGAGGGGCCTTTACACACCGAATCGCATCTTACAGGACGACCCACTTTACCTACTTAACTTAAGCTGGGTTAAAGCTGACCCATAAGGTATAAGGACATCGTTTATAGGGTGATTCTCATTTGCGAGCCTCACTGAATCGCGAAGTCTCGCCGGCCTCAAATCCCAAGAGGACTGCAAATATTTACAGCAGAGATCGTCCTTTGGTGTTGCAGCACTTTCTTTAGGCTCAAATGCGTGGGATAGATACGCTTTTAAAAAACTGTGTCCCACCTTTCAATTTCCTGACCGCCCTGTATTCACGATTCGATTTGTATCTTCGACTACACATGCATACATCACTTATTATGACTGCCGCAAACGGATATAAATCACTTATTTTTAATCGGCAAAATGATCTACGCCAATTTATTAAAATTATTTGGCAGATTAAAGTACATTTCATCCAAGGACAACTGGAGATGGCTTCGTAATAAATTATGACAGGAGTGTAATTTAAAAATCACTTCTTTTTGCAGCGTTCGCCTTTTTGTGTATTTACATGCTATTTTGTCAAAAATCATGGAGAAAGTTGTGATGGAAGCTTCTTATAATTTTTAATGCTACCAAGGAGGAATAGGTATTTAGGCTACTGCCTATATTTGATAGCAACCACGGTAGTGCAAATTTACGTGTGCGGAATGAAAAGTTTGAGTTAATTATTCATGCAAAAGCTTCGCAAATAAGGCGACATAAGTAAACTAAACTAAGCAAAAATTAAAACGTTATTAACGAAATTTAAGGTCAAATACTCTCTATATGTGGAACATCCGGTGTACATTCAGTTTTTCCTCAGATCTGCGAAAGGGGATTAAAGCTTTCGAAAATACCAAAAATTATGAAACAAGATTAGATCAAATCAATATACACTGCTGAGCTTTGGCATGAAACTAATTCCTATTCCTTCCAAATAACCGTATTTACTGTAATCACTAATTTAATCCGATAAATGCCATGGGCGCCCTGAGAGATGATTAAATATTAAAAATAATAAGCAGGGTTTGATTATGAAAATTGATCGTTAAAAAATGTAACTCGAACACTGAACTGGCGAACTTTGGTGCAATGTCAGTTCATTTCTTTGAATTAACTATAAAAATTACCAATTTAATCTGACAAAAGTGGTATGCTGATGGCTCACCCGACGTTAAGAAATAACTTTAGAAAATTCAATTTTCCAAATGAGAAATTATTGGTAACTCATTAAAAAATCAGTGTACGTTACTGAGCTTTACTATGAATAAGTTCAATCCTTGTTAATAATTGCAAAAATTTTCAATATTGACCTATTTGAAGCCAGGAACTTACTGAGAACTGATTAAATGTTTACAATCAAAAGAGAAATTAAATTTTCATAATGGGTTAATTTTTGAAATTAGACCAATTTGACCAATTGATTAATCTATGCTACGAAGCGTTGAAGTAAAGTAAGTTCCATTCTTTCCAAATAACTGCTTACATTATGAGCTTAATGTGATAAAAACCCGTGGCGTCCTAAGGTGTGTCTTAATGTTCAAAATATCTAAGGAAATTTAATTTTGATTTCAAAAAGATAACTATTTTTAAAATTTACAACTCAAAAGAAAATTAACCTATGTCACTCAATTTTGGTGAGGTAGGTCTTATTCCTTACAAATGGCTACAAAAATTATCAATTTAATCTGATAAAAATCAGGAGCAAACTAAGGGCGAATTCTATCTAAAAAATAAGATGAAAAATTGAACTTCCAAAATTGATTATTTAACTAATTTCTAATTTTAAATTAAACGAATCTGCGCCACTGAGTTTTGGAGTGGCGTAAATGTGACTTTTTATATATAGTTTCACCATTTATTGATTTAAACTTATAAAATCTAAGAGCGTGCTGCGAAGGATTTTATATTAACAATATAAAATTTTTTTTTTTTCAAAATTAACTATTAAAATAATTTGTAATTCGAATGAAAACCAATCTCTGCCGTTGACCTTTGGCATGAAGTAAACCTATTCTTTTAAAATTGCCAAACAAGTTGTCAATTTAATCTGACGAAAGCCAGAGGCGTGTTGAGAGCTAATACAAAATTAAAATTAACAAGAAATATTTTATTTTTAAAAAGAATTAATTAAGTAGACAAATGTTAACTCGAAAGGAAACCAATCTATGCGAATGAATCTTGGCACTAAATAAGTTTCATTCCTTTCAAAAAGCTACAAAAATTAACTTAATCTAATAAAAGTGAGGGACGCACTGAAAGGTGATTGTAGTAAAGCTGAAGTAACTAAGGAAACTGATCCACGCCACTGAGCATTGGCGTTATGTAAATCCCTTATGTTACAAATAACTACAAAAATTATTTATTTAATCTGATAAAAACCAAGAGCGTGCTAGAAGCTAATTTTATATTAAGAATAATAACAAGGACAAATTTCAAAATTAATTATTTAAATAAATTGCATCTTGAAACCAATTTGAGCTACTGACCTTTGAATGAAGTAGGTCTTATTCTTAATTTAATAAATAGAGAAAATTTATTTTGAAAAATGATTAACTAAGTAGAAAAAAGCGAATTTAAATCAATCCACGCCATTGAGGCATAGGTATGAACAATTTATTACATATTACTACGGAAATTACTAATAAAATTTGATAAAAACCGGGGGAAAGTTGATTTTATAACAAAAAAAAAGAAAAATTAATTATTAAATAATTTGGAACTCGACAGGAAAACCATCTACGTCACTGATCTTTGACACGAAGTAAGTCATATTCCTTCTAAATACTGCAAAAAATTATCCACTTAATCTGATTAAAAACAAGAGTGTGATGAGGCTTTTTTCAATATAAAAACAATAAAGATAATTCGATTTTAAAAACCAATAACATGTTTAAAAAAATCACAACTTAAAAGAAAAATAATCTACGCTACTGAGCTTTAACATGATGTAAGTTTTATTTATTACAAACAAACGCACGCCTCTGGCCTTGAGGATTGATTACGTAAAATTAGACAAGAGAAATGCTATTTTTAAAATTATTTATTTAAAACCTTTTTAACTCTAAAGGAAACCGATCCGTGCCACTACATATTGCATGATGTAAGTTTTATTCCTTCTTCATAAATTTAAGAACTTGCTCTCATAAAAGTCAGAGGCGTGCTGAGGGCTGATTCAGTATGAAAAATTCAATTTTTAAATTTAATTACGCATTTAAAAAATGTGTAAGCAGGAAGAAAATAAAACTCCTATTCCTCAGAAATAGTTCCAAATCAATCATTTTTATTGTAGCCAGGGGCGTGCTAAGGGCTGGAGTTGAAAAAATCAATTATTTTTAAAATTTACGGTTTAGAAACGAACAATTCTACACGGCTGAGTTTTAGCAGAACATATCTATCCTATTTTTTACAAATAATAAATATTGCTAACTTCAGCTGACAAAAGCTGAGGCGTGCGTAAATAAAGGATCTAAAAGTAAAAACTGTTCCTTGTGAATTTTTCATATATTACCCCTATATGAGCAGTGTAAGTATCACAAATTAGTTTAAAAAGATTGTGTTTCTGAATCTATAACTAAACACTGTTTCGTACAGCTCTTGAAACTATAAAATCACGTTAAAACTGTCAGTTTAGTACGCATAACAACCAATAGGGTGATGTCATACACAAAAAAATCCACAATAATTATTCTAGTTGTCATTAAGTTTACAAGCGAGTTCCTCGTCCAATTTAGTATAAAGCCAAGACCTTGGTGCTCTGCCTATCTCCTTCGTTATTGGTCCCCTTGGATTTAAACAACTCTCGAAATCTGCCTCGTAAACTTCGCGACAATATTTCATTAAAAAAAGACTACAGTTAAACCAAAATAACAACAATTCGCGTGATAGTGCTAAATGAGTTATCTAAATTATTGCTAGCTATACTCTAAAAGTCAGGCCTTAATAATGGGTCCTTTTCAATAACCCTCAAAACAACCAGCTATAATAATACCAACAACTTAACCCTAGCTTATTTTGAGCATTAAAACCCTAATGGCTTTAACTACAGGTATAACTTTATTACGAAGCTCCTTTGAGATACTTCAAGGATACGCCGCTGATCCTACGAGTTGTAGGTGGCAGCAAAATTTACATTTAAGAACTCTCGAGCACCAGTGATATGGATGGCATACAACAATAAAGGCATATAATAACTTTTGTACTTAATGATGATGAGTGTGCGCATGAGGGGTCTAAAAATGATGGGATTTATGAAGCAGTTTTGGAGATTCAGCCACTGTGTGAATAGTGGAAGAAAAATAAAATATTTGTGAAGAACCTTCATAGATTCATCATCATAAAATCTCTGAGTACAACTCCGAGAGCAAACTTCCATGACAGATTTCAAATTCAATGTTCTGTTTCGATTTTCGGTCAGGTGGTTGTGACCATCTATGGAGATTCTGCGTAGAAGATATTTTTGTAGAGTTACGAATAGATTCCTAATTATCATTTTTTTGTGTGAGGCCAAAGTTTGCAATTCTTATTGCATATTGAAACCGTGATATAAAACTTCTATTAAGTTCTATGAGTTCAGGTTAAGGTACGTTATCTCGAATGATAATTAGGAATCACCCAGTATACATTGTATCTCACATGAATGATGGATGCGTTGGAGTTCTGCACCGCATTTTTAGAGTAGGAATGTGAAAAGATCAGAATGGTTCGAAAATTTCTCAAACGCCATCTAACTAATGTCCTGAAAAAATTCACTTTCTTTATATTCTTATTCTTTCTAAAATCCCAATACATCCATCTCATCCAATTTGAACACCATATACAGGGCGTCCCAAAAAACATGAACGAAAGTGTACCACAAAATTCTCAGGTAAAAATAAGCCGATTTCTTGTGACCTGATTCCTTTTCGCAGTAGAGACCTCCATATTTCATTTAAAAAATGCCGTTTTTAAAAAACGTTTATTATTTTTAGAAACAGATTACGCCCGAGATTTGTTCTGAGCTTCAGTCACCAAAAATGACTTAATTATTCAATGAATTTTATAGAACCTTTAGAAATTAAAAATAATTGCATCTACTGCTGACTTCTGAGATCCAATTTCGTTGAAAATAATACGAATCAAAAAAAGAATATTACAACAATTGGAGACAGGATACAGAGATTTATCTTCAGTACCATAATCTTAAGACTTGAATGTCTTAGTTAAGCAGTAAATGTTTAAGACTGATTGGGAAATAACAGTATCGTGTCTATTACCCGTTTTAGAGAGTTAATTCCTTGTAAGCAGTACACATTTTCAAACATTCGTTACAATCGTTGAAAACAGAATATACCTCTGCTTTGTTTCAAAGTATTTCAGAATAATCCAAATAAAACATTATAATTTTTAAACACAAGTTAGGTTTTTGATTCATCCTCAGTTTTAAAGCCTCAAGATTTCTTAATTAAACATGAAATGTCGAAGAAGTTTATAAACTAAACTGAGTTGGATTTTATTTTGATTTGAGAGTTTAAAAAAAAATGTATTACCACCATTAGAGGCAGGATATACTTGTAATTATTTTTCAATTCCAAAATCCCAAGATCTCTTAATACACCTGATGATTGTCCCCCTCGCCTGCGACTCGTGCTCAATATTTATCCTCATGCGGTAAAAGCTGTTTTCTTAGTTTGTTTACAGTGTGTTTCTAAATATGATGTTTATACGGCTTGTTTCAGGACTAAAAGTTCATGTAAACATGGGTCTGTAAACGTTTCGTTACCTGTGTACAGGGTGTTCAAATTTCAGAAATTTTTCAGCTTTTTTCTTTATAGTTCTTGCAATTTTTGAGATATTTAGCTAAAATTTGGAATATAGTTTATGCCGTAGCACTTACAAATTTGATAATTTACAGGGTAACATCTTTTCAGGGGTCATGCCGCCTTTTCTCCCCCTGAACCTTTTCGTGGGGTGCTATTGTTACATGCTATTTCTTATGGTTTCAAATGTATCTGTTATAATATTCGATTTTGTAACTCATCAACGGTATTGTCTTTTTGTTTTGTTTTTTTAATTTGAACACCCTGTAGATAGTTAACGAAGGGTTTACGGACGCATGTTTATATGAACTTTTAGTCATGAAATAAGCTAAAGAATTGCCACCTTCCGTACGTATATGACATTTAGGAATACCCCGTATAATATACTACCGAAACACTTTGAAGCCCTCTCGTGGAAAACGAAGCTTTTTCGAATACAAGTAAATCAGGTTCAATTTTTATCAGACGAACTGCTGGTATTCTTTTGTTCGTGTTTTTCTGGTATACTCTATATTTCCTGAAACGACTTCATCACGAATACAACTTTTTGAATTCACACAAAAGCAGCCCCACTACGTGCAAATATTGCAACACATATTAGACCCTATAGCAACAAGTATTATTGCATTCGAAATAGGTTTAACTGTAGCCTTTGCCCTATTATTGTTTATATACAGGGTGATTTGTTTTAATTATTTATATCTCCTTATTAAAATATTAGAAACGCCTATAATGTATTTAAGAGGAAAGGCAAAAAGTGGAGCAATGTCCAAATATTATTTAGTAAGTTAGGTATATTATAAGCTATATAGGCATACAAGTTATTCCAACTAGATTTTTGCTTCAGCATGGTATGTCGATCCTTAATTGGAATTATGATGTGTGCTTCTGGGGTTAGAACAACTTGCATTGTACAGTCTGGTGTAACTTAATTTCGTCGTTTAATTATTAAACTTTTTAACAATTTAACCAATTATTTAACAATCTTTATAAAGACAATCTAGTATATACATATTAATATATATATATATATATATATATATATATATATATATATATTATGCTGAGAACTAAACTGAGACAAATCAAAGCTCCAGCCACATACAATATTAATAGGAATTATTAAAAATTATTTTTAATTTCGTAATGTGTTGTTATAAACACATTATTTCTCGATGCATCTATATTTATTGGTTTAAAGCATTGTGTCAGAATATGTACAAACTTTCTTTTCTCGAAACAATATTTTAAATATCCATACGCATTTTTTTTACATAAATGACAAAATGTCTGCATCAGTAGTCTAAACATTTTGGATGGAAAAATATCTTTTTAATACTATTATTTATCTTATCTAACTTGTATGCGAAACTTGGACTGGAGCTACTAGGACTGTGGCGCGTCTTGCGCAGGTGCTGGAATAGGGCCAAGGACTTATCACATTTCAGAGGGGAATTTTAACGAAAACATTTCAAACAGTATAAAAATAGATTTTACTAACGATAAGGAAAATTGATTGACTCAATAATAAGGCATTTCTGCTTCCTGGTGTTTAGCTCAATCTGTTGGTCAATCAAAGGGCTGTTTCAATGTGAATTTAGAATCGTAACGTTATTTCGTGTAAACATTATCTAGATTGTCTATTCAAGATAGAGGTTGCAATGCGACAAAATGGTAGAAGACACGGACAGTTTACCTTCAGATATCACATCACTCGATATCCGATTGAACTCAAGAAACACTTCTCTTGTAATAATCCAAGCCCCTTTGCTGTTGGATGGATAAGATTATAAATCAACTAAACTATTTTCACATTTATATGATCACAGGTAAAATATACGTCAATACCCTTCTATACGTAAAACATCCAAATCGAAAGAGACTTTATTAAAGGAAACATTTATTTATCTTGCAGATAAAATTTTGAAATTTAAGGGAGGAAACAGAAGCCACAACTGTGATTATATGTACATAATTGAATGTGCAAAATACATAAGTTCAGTTCAATTCAAACAGCTACAAAAATTATGTTTTCCTGAGGATGAGTAGTCTTTGTAGCTGTTGAAACCTAGTTATATAAGGAAATTTAGTTACCAACTTTAGAATAATATGTGGTTGCTATTTACCTTTGTAGTAGAGCAGTCCAAGGTAGGTGTAATATAAAAATGTAATATATTCGCATTTGCCAAGCCAAAATAGCACAAGCCTTAGGAAAGTTTATCGAAAACGTTTTAAATGTCGGCTACAGGACCTCCAGTCGTTGAGATACTCGTAGTCATTGTCTTTACAATGCTCCTAAAAGAGATGAAAATGCAAAATAAAAACAACTATTAAAATGAGTATCAGCAGCTCAAAAAGTAAAAAAAACTCAATTGAGTCGTACCGATAAGCTCTATAAGTCTACGTAAATCGGATTGGGGCATGTATTTCTTTTAATTTCTGAGAAGGGGTCGTTTTTGTATCTATTTTCGCTAATTTTAAACAGACCTTAATCGAGATATTCAGGAGGATTGAGGAACAATTGAGACACACAGGAACCATATTAATAAATTATACCAGAAAATAAAGCCACGAAAATTTCGGAATATTCCTGAAAATTTCCAAAAAATACCTACACAATTTTCAAATTTTGATTGTCGATATCTCAGGAACAGGTGGGCCAATTTCCATAAAAAATTGTTCAAAATGACCGTCTCAATGAGTCCTGTAAGCCTGCACAGGGCTGTAATATCTTTACTACTCTCTGAGATACAGAGTCATTTTTCACCCATTTGGTCCTCGTCCTAATATCTAATTCATCTACCATGTCGTTAGAAGTGCCACATACGCCAATGAAATCTGTGAATTTTATTTTTATTCTTCAAACCTCCCGTAATAAATTTTCAAATTTGTAAGTCTAGCTGACTCATAACAAGTGCCAAAAAGACATAATAAAATGTGTGGAATGAAACTCCCTAAATACATAAATTTTCAAAAATTCTGCCCAATCGTTAAGAATAATCTACGCTTAGACATTTTATTCTTCAAATATCCCTTAACAAATGCTAAAGTATATAAGCTCAAAACAGAGGGTGTCTTGACTGGGGATAATAAAGCCGAAATAATTTTTCTTCATTTTTCGGGGCGTTTTTACGCTATTAAACTTCGAGAAGTTCCTCTGCACTCGGGAATGGGAATATAGTTTTTCATATCCTTCATTTTATGGAAGGTAACCTTGTACTCCGCAGAACTATTGATTTTGAAACAGTCATGTAGGGGGATATTATCCTGTGGTTTACCCCTGACATTGCATATCGACGAGGTTTCATGTATATCGAAAGAAAATAGAAGATTTTTATCAACCTCAACTGAAGTAGGACTGAAGGCAAATGGGTAACGGGACAAATATACCTAGGAAAACTAAAACTTCAAAGACGAGAAAAAGAGGATATAATATCATAAAAACATGGAAATTAGAGTTGAAAATATTTGCAGAAAATCATACATTAACAACCAGTATTAACCTACTATGACGGACCTTGTTCACCACTAACACGAGCTATCAGGCTACAGTGGTAAAAAGTCGAAAATTTAATTTTAAGTTAAGATCCTCAGTCAGTCAATAACTGTGGATCCTCAGTCCAACTGGAAAATGTCTGCATACTCCTTAAAAGGAATTTGTGACTTCTCTCGGATATTTGAGACTTCATCGCAAATACCTTTGAAGGTTTCTCATGATTCGAAGCTTCACATAGCGGTTTTACTGGTTTCAACTGAATTACATTCTCCGCAATTTTCCATAAATTCCGTAATTAAATATCTTACCCGCCTATTGACACAGACGTAACAATGCCATCCACCAAACTATCTCTGCTCATATCATCGACCATAGCTACCTTAAAATGGTGCCCGAAACTGGCCAGATCTTCTCGAAACGCTTCGCTGGCAGGAGTAATACCGCCACTCGCGGGTGGTACCGGAGTTTGATTTATTTCATTTTCACCTAAAAAAACGGTAAGGCAGTTGAACTACGGCTTCCTGCATATGTTAGCTATACATAGACGTCTTCGTAATTAATTCAAAGAGCATGACCTCGATATATCTTGACTTGAAAAGTCATCAATCAAGCAGGCAATTTGAATCAATTATGCAATAAGTTCGAGGGGGAGACCATTCTCCAAAAATATCTACCTGGATGTATGATAAACTGCATATAAAAACCACATAATGTGTAGTATTACGGAAATAATATACTGGGTGATAATTTGGAAACGAACAACATTTAATATTTCTCTAACTGTTGACAATACGAAAATTTGGCAAAACACGCCAAATTAGATATTAAAGTGGTGCACTTTTGAAGTATTTGTTGTTGTGTTACATTCAACCTCCTGAGGGTTCCTACCCTTAAAATTTTAAACAGTCACCTCAATTTTTATGTAATTTTTGATATACTTATAGAATTCTAGATTATCTTTTTTTCGTCAAAATTTAAGGAATTTACTTTACAATTCAATGAAACACTTAAAACCGATTCCATTGTAAGTAATGTCTTTAATTTCAAATTGCAATACGTATGCAAATTTTAGGGGGATTCCATTATCACATCCACTTCCTAAAGGGAATGATAAAGCTAGTGAAAATTTAAATTTCCTACTTTTATTATTTTGTGAACTGCTGGAAGTAATTGCTATTGTTTTCTAAACCCAAGTACAACCGATAATCGAATTCTTTGCGAACGTTTTGAAATGCTTGAGGCGAAGTAGCCCTACATTCTTGAGTGATCCTTTGTTGGAGTTGTTCTATTGAGTCTGATTGGGTTTTGAACATTACCGATTTCAAATGGTCCTATACAAAGAAATCAAGTGACGTCAAGTCTGAAGACCATTCGATAGGTCCTCTTTTCATAGATGAAAATTTAAATGGTGAAATTTATGCTGAGTTGTTAGATACAACTATAGAGCTTCGTTTAATTCATGAAGTAGAAAACCAAAGGAACGTCAATGGAAATCTTACTTTAAGCTAACATTTACCGCACTTCCAACAAGACGAATTACATCATGATATACGTCCAATAAGAGAATAGTTGGACAATCATTACCCAGGGAAATTGATTGATAAGAGAGGACCTATTGGATAGCCACCTAGGTCTCCAGATCTGATATCACTTGATTTTCTTTTATAGGATCATTTGAAATCGGTAATGTTTAAAACTCAACTGGACTCAATAGAGCAACTACAACAAATGATTATTCAAGAATGTAGGGTTATTTCAGCTCAAGCATTTTAAACCATTCGCGAAGAGTTTGAACATCGCTTGTACTGTCAACAGAGAAATATTAAATGTTATTCACTTTCAAATTAACACCCTGCACAAAGTTTTAGAAAGTTTTATATCTATTTGAAATATCTCTTCAAAATTACATTAGCGCCGTTAGTTTGTGAAATACTCATTTGGAAAGGTGTCGAACTTTATCAACAACTTTCGTATTTGTAAATTATTCTCAATTCTACCAGAGTTCCCTATATGTATTAAAACGTAATTTTAGCAGTGACTAAACTATCTTGAATTTTCTTTAATGGCAACTTACATATATTTTACTCTACGGGAAGAGGGGAGACGCTAAGTTATTGATTTGGCAATTTTAGATTCACACAGTTTTTTTTAGACTCTTTGTATAATTTTTCTATAATTTTAAAATATGCTCAGGATTTCTTTCCACTACTCTCGTATTTACCTCTTTACTCGAATTCTAACGCTCAAAGAGATTTCGACCTTTGAATCCTGTAGGATTACATCTTTTGGAAAAGACCTCAATTAGCTTTATCGATTGGTGGTAAAATAGATATACAAGTGCCAGGAAATTTCAAGACGGCATCGTTGCTGTTAGGTTTCTAATGGTGGATTTAAAATCGCCACGAGGTTTTACCAGAGAATATATCGTTTACACCGAGGCGACATAGTGGCAAAGTCCCATGGGGTTACGATGCCCCAAATTGACGTGAAATACACTTAATGACGTTCGTAATTAAAAACCACATTAATAACTTAATTTATCGCAACATTTTTAGAACGTTAGACCATCTAAAAGCAATAAAAAAGTTCATTCTCGGAGGGAATCGGTGGTATTTTGAGGGGGATTTCCACCTCGTGATATCATTTTTGTCGCTTCTGAATATCTTACTTTAGGGTATTATTATAAATAGAGCATATTATCAACTTCACATGACTTACAAATAGAAAAGTTGTGAATGAAGTGAGAGACCTAATAAGATTTTTTCGTATATGTGAATGGTTTCTGCCTCGGAAAAATTGCGTAATCTAAATTGTGTACCTTCGATATCGATGTCTTCAGCATTTTTCTCCAAGGGAGCTGCCTCCTCGTCATCGGTATAAATTTTGAAGTAAGCGACGGCCAGATATATGACGGAAAGAATGAATGAAGGAATTGGAATGCACATGGCATAAACGAGGTTCATGTATACTTGCCACATGTCCAGGTCGCTGATCACTAAGCCTGGATCTATTTTGCTGTAATAACAGGAAAAATTTGATCCTACCGTTATGTATTTTTTCAACCACACTGAACAGTTCAACATAGGAGGATAACCGCAGCCTTTGACGTTAGGCATAAATCTCGCTTCTTTGTAATGCCATTCAGAGGTATTGGGCTGCAGACCTGTGCCAGGTTCCCCTTCATAATCGTAATCGTCTAATGTTAGTTTCTCTGGTCGGACAAATGGAGTTTCTATTGTAGTCATAGTGGCCGGTAGCAAAGAGCTGTTCCAGTAAGTACCGTTCGAAACAATTTTGTACGTAACAAAAATTTGGGTACAGTCGTAGATGTCTTTGGTACAGCCTTCCCTGCATGACGTCCAGCTGCAATTAGACGCCCCTAAGAGTCTCTGGGTTTTTACGGTAATGCAGAAGGCCGGATTTTCATCGAATTCCATAAATATCGTGGTGAAGGCTGGGTCTATGACGAAAGGCACAAGAAACAGGAAGGAAAACAGGCTGAATGTTCCGAGCAATACGAAGAACGCGGTGGTGTAGAAGAGTAACTTTTGCTGCCAGGTCTCCTCGTCGTTTTCCTCCCCCATGGTCGTATCACTAGGTCGGAGAGACTTCGAGGCTGAGACCCCCACATCTGCAGGCCCCTAATGAGCGCGAGCGGCTCCGGCCAACTCACACCTGGCGCTCCTCAGGTCACCCCAATTTGTTATGTTTTCCCTTTCGACCCACACATCCTTTTGATTTTTAGTGACTTATAAATTCTTCTTTCACCCCCGCACTTTTTACATCATATGAATTCGCCTCGACCGGATATTTTAGTAATGGAGACGTTTTCTCGTTTTAAAAGGGTGATCCCGAAGGGCGCACACTATGTGACGGCGACGGCCATAGCGAGGCCTCTGGCGGACATGGTGTTTTGTGCACTGCGGTTTGAAACTGTGGCAACCTTTACGCTATCGATTCAGACCCCTGGTCCTGGCAAACCGTCTGGAAGACGTCGCCGACAGTATTCCACATCCAGAGCCACATAACCTCACAGATATTCCGATAAATTTCGACATCGCATCATAAAGTAAGTAACCGAATTATTCCTTATCAGATATTAGTCGATAAGTTTTCACTAGTGAAGATAGTGCGAACAAGGGATGATTTAGCAAATTTATCTGGAAGTGCGCGGAGACCCTATCGATCGGTTTTTCCGCAGTGAATTATCGATTTGGAAAGATGCGAAGGGCCTATTTGCCAGCCTGCATAGCTGTGTTGTCGCTTTGTGGGATTTTCCTAATTTTAGCCTTCTGGAAAAATGGCATTAAACACAAGCTAATCGCTGACTGAGAGGCGAACCCATATTTATCACCACTGCAATATAATCACACTTTACAATACCACCTTGAAGTGAATTTCACTTTAAAGTGGAAACTGTTTCAATAACGTCTCATGGATACTCAAGGTGAAGTGTCAGCCCCATACAGCGATCTTCGAGTGTTTAAAACATTTTGAAATAGTCTAGAAATTTTGGAATTTTCTGTTGCATCACAATGAGATACACTAAACAATCATATCATGAAGAAAATTTTACTTAAAAGTGGAAAAATAGGGGTCGCCACCAAATGTTCTTTTTGCACTTTGATTTCCAAGTAGCAATTAATTTGGGTGAATGTATAAGTTTTTATTGCTTTTATGCAATACTCAGTGACTTAAGATTGCTTTAACATTCTGAAATAATAAGTTCAGGTTGCAAATTTTGTATTTTTTTCTTATCGATTTGGTAGGTAACGTTTTTTAGCATTAATTTCCATATTGAATTCAGTCATTTTACACATCGCTCTTCTTAAAATTATTAATACAATATGTTATCGTCCTGTAGATCGTTATTCTATTTACTATTTCTTTTCGTCAACTAGTCACATTTTGCAAACATGTCAATTATTACAATTAGAAAAGAGACCTACATTGATATACATATTTTTTCAGATACTTCAATGACGCAAAATCTCTTAGAAAATTTTTAACTCAAAATTAAAGCGTTTACATCATAATTCCTATAGTAATAAATATAGTTATTTTATTAAGATAATGTTAAAAACAAAGAATATATTTTGAATTAACTGACAAGACAGGATTTAGGGCCACTAGACCCATATACTGGTAACTTTACCTAGGGAATAATTTCTATACAAACCACGAAACTGACCAATATATTGTTTTTATTTTAACATTTCTCTTCCAGACAATTAGTTACGTTATATGTAATAATGACGATGTATATATGTAATGTATGTCCATCGTGAGTAAATTTTTTGATATTTTGATCTGAAATTAAGCGCAATTTTTGCCTTTGGGCAGAAATTCTTCAAACTTTTCTTGGTTTTAAGAACATTATCTGGAATTCTCCAAATTGGGAAGATAGTTCTAAAATTTTAACTAAAACGTTAGAAAACATCTTTGTTTTACTTTTTTCTTATCGATTAAGCCCGACTTTCTGCCCTTATGTCTGAAATGAGAGATTGTTTAGCATCCCGGCTTAATATTAAGGAAAATTTTTGCATAAACTTTTTTACATTTTTTCCTGGTATTAAACCATGTTTTATTGATTAAGCTTGCCTTTAATGTGAAGTTTTTCGGAATATTTGTCTTAAAATTAAGCTCACCTGAGACGATCCGAAATAGGGAGGTTTTTCTGGATTATGGCGAGATCCAATTAAGGGCAGTTTTCACCTAACTTACTAGAATACAATTTCAATTTTTTGCCTTTTTTAGGAGAAATATAGAAACATCTATACAACCATTATAAAATCAAATTACTAGGCAGTCACCAATATGTGGCGATAAGCTGCTATTACAAAACAGTTTCATAACGACCTTAGTAACTGCTTTTATTAAAATTCCGAGCAGCACTATGTTAAACAGGAATTAAATTGTTTTATAGTCTTGAACCCTTTAAGCTACATAGATGTTCTTACATATTTTTAGTTTCAAGGGTGCTTTTGAAAGATATATGTATGTATGTACATAAATGGAAATCACTAAATCACAAGAAGAATAGCATTAGTTGCCCCTTTAAAATTTTGTAAATTCAAAATGAACCGTTTTGGAAGAACTACGTAATATCATCATTACAAAGCTCCTTTTATTTGAATTATTATTGGTTGGGTAATTCGTTTTTGTCGCAATTATTGCTGTAAACTTCATGAGGAAACCATTTCCAAAAGATTGATCCTATTTTTGATAGAATGCCAAATGCCATGAAACATAAAAATTATTGCTTTTAGTTCGAATCGCGATGATAATATCTATGTCCTTCATTGCCTTAATATTTATTAAAAAGAAAAACGGTCGATGGTATTTTCCCTTAACAAATTTGAATTTTTAGCTTAGTTCTTATGCAAAAGACCTATACAGCCAAGTTTAAAACGAGTTTAGCGGCCTAAGCCATAAAGGTGGCACTTCACTACTTAGCTATTAAAAGTGACACTTTACCGCCTAGGTATTAAAACTGGCACTTTGCAGACTATCTTGTGGGATTAAAACTTTCTTGTCAATACACGAAAAATAATTTTATTGTTTGTACAGACTAAGGAAATCTGTGGCAGAGAGTTTGGCCGCAGTGTAGGACTAGTAGCAGCCAAACTCATTGTGGGAATCGCACCCAAAAAATCAAATATAACCAATGTCAACTGAAATATATGGAATATTTAGCTCTTCAGTTGAAATATTTCTCTTTTCGAACGCCACTTTTGAGGTTTTGAGGGTGCGTTTGGCAACATAGCTATGGGGAAGCGGTGGCGCGCCGCTGGCTAGCGTCGACATTGTCCCATTTAGCCCAATTCGTGAAAGTCCGCAAGTTCGGTCCCTCAAGAATGGTTTACTGACTAAAAAAAGTGCCCCGCTATGCCGAAGAAGAAGCCCACTCCCGTGGAGGAGCTCATAATCCCTCCTCAAGATACCCGAATCTGTGGGACAATATGCCTTTGTCAAATGACGTTAGTATTAAGCAGTGTAGCCATAGTGTATTTAACGGTGGCTATTTACGTGCCCTCAACTCGAGCTATGCAATCGGGAATATCGGAGCACCCGATTATGTGTACCACCGTGCGGGCTGTGACCGTGGAGACTTGCGATTGGGGTTCCTGCGGCGAGTGGTGCCTTAGCAAAACATCGGGTTCCTGCATACAGATCTATGTAAATCTCAGACGCAACGGGTCTAATCTCCTTCTCGCGAACTGCACGAATATCGCACAGAAATTTTGCTACGGGAAAGACCAGGAGGTGGCCAAGAAGAACAGATGCATCGCGGACGAATGCAAGAACCTGACGGGTACGTTCAATTGCACCACTGGGACTTGCATCGATATTACAGACTCGTTCGAGTGCGTGTACAAGGACACTGATCCTCCTCTAAAGTGTTCAGGGCGACGTGGCAAGATCACGTGCATAGATTTACACGGTCTTTACAATTGTAACAGGGGAACATGCGAGCGAATTAGGTCACCCTACAATTGCGATAGACAGTGTGGCGACATTCCAACTCGGAACAAAAACGTGATAATGATGAGCGGTGACGAGGTTTATTTGTCTCAATGTCAGAGCTGCATCGACCTGGATTCTGGAAAAGAGGTTTGGAATGAATCTGAAGAAAATATCGTAATGGCTTCCTGTCTGAGCGTAGTCAATACGAGTAGGGGATTAGAAGCTAGTGATTGCATTAACGGGAGTTTACTGGCCACTAACGTTTTGGCCGACATGGCAAACTTCACCTACCTCAGCTACCTGAGCGTCTTCAACACCATGATTTTAGACAAGGACCGCAAGGTAGCACCTCCGGAACCAGACCTACTCATTGCCAATGACAGCAAGTTGCTTATCAACCTAGAAGGCTGCGTGAACACTCTCAGGGACGAATGCAAAGAATTCCTTAAAGTCTACGGCAAAGACGGAACCGACCATAATGCCAGGGCTAGGTTCCCCTGTTTCTACTCCACCGACAATACCGAGACAGTGGTAGCTAGATTCAATCTAGCTACAACGACTAAACAATTTTTGATTGCCTCAGTTCTACCATCAACCTTGTTCGTAGTATCTTGCCTTACGTTAATTTTTTGTCAGCGAACTGTAGTGGTGGGAGATGATGCTAAAATGCGGTTTCAGGGCTGCATCAAAGGAGAGATAGAAGCGACAGTGGACAAATCAGCTTCAAGCAATAACATAAACGATAGAGGGGGAGGGAACTCAGTTATGGCGCTTTGAGATCAGCAACGTAAGTTGCCTTTATTTCTGAGCAAATAATATTAAGTATGCCGTTAGTCGTACAGGTTAATATATGCTTTTGAAAAATTGAAATATTCACTTTTTAGAAATTTGTGAACCGCAAAACACTCACATTAGAACAAAATGACTTGCACTTTTGTTCCTAGTTTTTATTGACTTGTTCAGTGGTGGCATTTTCAAAATTTAAAAAAACTAATAAATTTTGAATTTTGACATTTTTCTTAATACCTATTTTTGGGTTAAATCTATTTGTACTTTTTGCCCCAAACTACCTACAAAAAATACTGTACAGGGTGTTCAAAAAATTTTTCTACTAACTGAAATTGAGCTTGGACAGGAGATGGGTAATTTTTCAGAAATGTTGCATGATGTGTAGTGAAATTTCAGCTTCCACTTAGTTCACTTTTCAGATTTTTCCTTTAATTTAATCAATTTTTAACTACATTGAGGTTGTATGTAAGCTTTTTCGGGTTAGTTCGATTTAGATAGAATTTAATCTTTTTAAGATTTTTATGATTGGCAGGATTTTTTCGATTTTTTAAGGAGTAAAATTTTTTGCGTTTTTTTAGCATTTTAATCTGATTCTGACCTCGGAAGATTTTTGATAATTTGGCATTTTCTGACATAAATAAAAATCTTTGTTTAACGTTTTGGGTAAATTTCTTATTATTTGTTTAGACTACTTTTGGCTAACTAACCTGACCTGGGGAGATTTTTGACAATTAACGTTTCCTTGCTCCAAGTAATTTTTGATTCTCTGAAGTCTTTAAGGATAGACCAAAAATTTGTTTCGGACGTTTTTGCGCAATCCAGATCATTTTTGTTGAGTTTCGAAGTATTTTAAAGTCGTTTCGATAGAGTTTTGTGATTCTGAGTGACATTTCGAACGATTTTATATAAGGAAGTACGTGTATGCAATATTTTATATAAGAAGTATTTACATATATTCAGAAATTCGCAACTTACTTTTTTTGCGAAAGTTACTTTAGCTCAGAATTCAAAAATGCGCATTTATCTCCATTTGACTGAGTTTCGTATGTATTACCACTTTCAAGATCCTCCTACTTCGACTCGAAAAAATTGATGAGAATTATCGGTTCCTGGTAAATTTACCAATACACATTCAAATTTGCAGTCATACTATTCATAATATACATTCATATTTCAGCCTTAACGAACGTTTACTTTTTCAAATTGATTATTTTTGTTCCTTTATTTAGCTACAAAATTGTTCCGTGATATCGATCTAATGATCGCATCTCGTTTTTAAACGAGAGATAAACAGAGAAACAGTGAAGATTCCACGACCTACAGCTTGGCAAATAAAAAGTATATACTATATGTATATATATGTTTTTTATTATGAATATATCCTGGCGATAAGACAGTGCCTGTAGCATCAGTATTCTGAAAACAAGTTCATCAGTAAATACGCGTTTTACAGAAACATTTTACTGTTACTTTACAATTATTCCAGGTCGGTGTTTGTAGTGAATATTACAGTGAAGTAAATTTATTTGAGTGACGTCACAATCGGCAAAACCTTAAATCACTATGGTTACAATTTACGACAGGCTAAAGGCAAAATCTGAATTATACATGAACAATTTCACAAATGAGGAGGAGAAACTTCCCGCCCACCTAGAATGTTTTCTTTTCCATCCAAATAAATGTTATTTCTTGGTGTATGGTACCTCTCCATTCCAAGTGATAGGAAGCATTAAAAACTATGTTAAGACTTTAAGTACAAAACTCAAAGATCAGTACGAGACAAATCTGATGTGTCTTTCCTGGGAACAGTGCAATGAAATAATAAAGTCAACAGACACTATATACAAGTTACCCAAATTAATGATCTTGGATTTCGATAGGCCACAGCTCAGCCGTGAAGACGTGGATCTGTTGAAGAATTTATTCAGTTATGCATCAGCTTCCTCCAACACTAAAATCATCGTTGTTCTTGCACTTGAATCAAGAGACATAGGGGTAATGTTGGAAACTAGCATACATAAAACTCGGTATATGAAGCTGGAATACTTTGGTACGAAATTAGACATAAAGCACAGAAAGACGGGAAATAAACCGGAATCGTTATTTAAAGCCGCACTTTCGGGAAAACTTCACCATGTGGCACGATTAATAATTGTTGGTACAGACATCAACCTGAGAGATGAGAGATCTAACACTGCACTGCATTTAGCTGCTAGGAATGGGCACAAAGAAATTGTATTATTTTTACTCGACCATGGAGCTAAGCATTTATTTAATGAAGATGGTTTTGCACCATTGCATTTGGCCTGTTCTGCAGGACAGGTTGAAATTGTGCATTGCTTGTTGATACGCAATGCCGATGCAAACATTTCAGATGAATATAGATTAACTCCTCTGCATCTTGCCTGCGCGAGTGGACGTAATGAAATTGTGATTCTCTTAATTGAATATGGAGCCAATGTGGAGGTACACACGAAAATTTTTAGGACTCCGCTCTACGCCGCTGCTTATCGAAATCATGATAAAGTCATAGAAACGCTGTTGAACTACCGAGCACAAGTTGATTATTTACTTCCTGATCATTTGACGGCCCTACATGGAGCTGCGCGCAGCGGCGCCTTTGAGGCAGTCAAAGTGTTAGTTGAATACGGAGCAGATCGCAGTATTTTATATGAGGGCAAAACAGCACTGGAAATAGCACAGGGTAGGGGATTTAGAAATATCGTAGAGTATCTCGAAATTGATGAATATAGCGAATAATTCAAAAAAAAAATCTACTCATATTGAAATACATGCATGGCTACCCACGCAAGATGACCATCGACTTAGTCAGTATGTTCCTCGGACACCAAGTGCTCCTAACAGTGTTAAAAAAAAATTGTTCGTTAGTTGTATCTATATTTTATTTTTCACTTATATGCTGATATAGATATTAATTGAGTTGAGTCGTTTTTCCCAGCATTTATGACTCTGGAAGTAAAAAATATTACATGCTACTGCTTATTATGGTGTGGGTATACAGGGTGTTATTTAAGTACGTAGCCAAGCTTCAAGCAGTGATTCTTTTGGCGATTCTAAGACGAAAAGTTTATACAAACATAGGTCCGGTAATGCTTCGTTTTCAAGATACGGGGTGTCAAACTTTTTTTTTAAAGTCGTTACATATTTAAAAAAAACTCCTAAATAACAAGAAGATACAAACTAATATGACGTTGTGGCAGTTTTTATTGTATAAAGGAATCTTTCAAGCTAGAAATTATTTTTGTCGTTTTGCTAGTGGCGGAAATTTAAAAAATATCAAACAAGAAAAATGTTTTATTAAAACTACGCTTAAACAAAGATTAGGGATTTTTTAGTAAAAAAACATTAAATAATAAGTAACTGTCAAACTTCAACAAAATTGGTTAAATGATTATTAAGATTTTTACATAAAAACGATTTTTTAAACAAGTTTGACGCCCTATATCTTGAAAACGAAGCGTTGCCGGACCTATGTTTATATAAACTTTTCGTCTTTGAATTACTCAAATAATTACCCCTTGAAGTTTGGCCACGTACTTAAATAACGTCCTGTATAATTCTTAAAATGGTATTGCTTTTGATGGGGTTTCCTTGTCAATAGAGCTGCCGCAGAAATTATAGACTTACGTTAACCATGCGCTTTATCTAAAATTGTGTATAGTAATATAAGATTGTGCAGTTTGTAGATATAATTTTAAAATTATATATTATATTTAATAAATAAATATTAAAAATATTATATTTGTCAAATATCATTAATACAAAATATTAAAAATAATATATTAAATAATTTTCATTAGAGAAAAGCAAAATCATGTAACATGGCAACTATTGTCAAAGAGGATATTGTCTTACTCATAAATATGCAAAATTAAGACATATCGACATTTTGTTCAATAGTTGCGATTCGAGAACAGATTGTTTTAAAGTGTTATTCGTCGTTTTGTATTTGCGATTCATTTTTGTAAGAATTTATTTAAAGAAATCTATAAAAATGAGCGCAATATGATTTGTTTTTACAGTAAGATGTAGATATAAGATGAATACTGCTCAAAGTTGTTGTATTTCTGATTGATAAATAAATATTTATAAATACGAAATGCAAGTTTGTGTTTCATTTCAAAAGATTTTATATTATATTATGCAACTAGCTCCAAAAATAGCACTTTTCACCCGAGTAATACAGTTTAATTACATGAGTCTAAGGCGAGTGGCTAAATGAGCGGATTTGTGCCCTCAATGTATACTATAGAGAGCTAGACGAAGTGTTATGAAAAATTTGTTGAAGTGGTTCCCATACATCTGAATAGTACTACAATGCGCTAGGTCTCACTAGTGAGTTATGCTATATCATTTTTACTAAATCAGCGAGACTTACAATTAGAAAGAAAATGAATGCTCTGCGTTCTTATATGTCATTATTTATTGATTATTTCTATAAAATTATCGTTAGTGTTAAATATAAAAAAGTAATTATCCAGGAAAACATCTGTTTCCTCATTACACCGCTTAAAAATCACTTTAAAACAAAACAAATTGCACGTTTCACTTTAAAAACAAAATCATAACTTTACTTTTCTAGACTTATTTTCTAATACTGATCAGTCAAATTGAACAAAAGTGGGCATACTTTTCTATTTAACTAAAGGCATAGATTAACTATAACTTACTCTAACTAGTAGTTATTTTTAAAATAAAATAATGGAAAGCTAGACTACGATAAACATAATCTTAAGCCAAAAACACAAAATTTTTTTTATAACTATTTTTTCTAATCTATAGTTTTAATATTGTTGAAATTTTCAGTATATCTCATTTCTTGCAAAAACATTTCGAATTTTCTCTAGTGAACTATAGATGTAGAGACACGTCATATTTCGAATATAAATTTTTTTTTCCGAAATCTTGCCAGGTTCCTTAGAAAAAGAATTTTTTTTGCTTTAGCAAACTCCAAAATGGAGCTTTTCTGTAACAATGACTCTTTAATGTATTCCTTTTTAAAAACTTCATTGGAAATTTGGTATTAGATATAAAGGGTAGACGTATAATTATATAATGATCATCCCCAGTTATCTCACAGAAATCACCAGGCCGTGATAGATTTACTGAACGACAGAGAAAATTAAATTCCATAAAATAGGTGATGTGAAGGGACACAATTTAAATATTCACCTCTCATTGATTTTAGTTTACCATTTATTTTATTTTTTTTCTACTTCTTTACTAAATTTAATGTTAGGGAAGAAGCTTGTATAAACTTTTGGGATTTTTTAGACCTTTTTCCTTGACAATTAAATCATTTTGATCGCAGTTAATTCCAACCTGGAAAAATGTTTCGATATTAGGTATATCCTGACATTAAGTATTTTACATTAATTGTATGGAACTATCCAAACGGAGAAAATGTTCTGGATTTTTATATAACATTAAGAGCAATTTTAGGTTAATCTTTTGGACGTATTTTTCATGGTACTTCGAACATTGAATTCACCGGACATTAAACAAAAATCTTTTCGTAACCTTTTGGGCAAAGCTTCAAATCCTGTTTTTAACATTAAAAGTGTTACATATCACATTATAATAAATATTACAATTTGAAACAATTTAAAAATGGGAGAGTTTTCAAGATATTGTTATAACATTTAGACCAGTTTTTGTTTAGCTATTTAGCAAAATTTTAATTTTTTTGTCGCAATATTAAAAACTTATCTACTAATTCTCAAATCAAAGATTTTTGACGATTAGGCTTTCCAGAAGGTTTTTGGAAGTCTGGAGAACTGAGAACTCCAGCAGAGAGATTCAAAGTTCTTAGAGGTATTCGAACTTCTCTAAATTTTTTAAGAGTGCTTCAAAAACTTTTTTTCCGCCCATTTATGTTCGGTTTAGACCATTTTCTTAGTTTTGTTGGAAATTTCGGTGAAGTTGAAAAATACTTTAAAATGGGTTTGATAGAACTTTAAAATCCTAAGTAGCATTTCCAAAGATTTAAATAATTTACATACATATAACATTGTATCCATAAAATATCTGTATGACTCCTGAAGATATTTTTAAAGTTCTGACGAGTTTTAGAATTTTCGTCACAGTTTCCACGTAATTTTTCAATTAACTAAAGTTTTGAAGGTCACTCAATCACTTTTTACGCCCGTTTTTATCGGATCAAGATGATTTATTAGATTTCTACGCAAACAAAAAGTCGGAATATTCAGTTTTTCTCAGGCGCTTCCCAGAAATATTCACATTTTTTCTAATTACTAAATATTCTAACTTCGCATTCATGCATACACATTTGCCCCAATTTTTTTGAGTTTACAGAAGAAACATGTATTTTCCATGAATATTTTACGTTTACCTTTACAAATTAATTGTTTTTCTACGTTATGTAGACTTTTGTTATATCGACCTAACGGTCACATCTCATTTAATAGAAAGATTTATGATTTCGTCAATAAAAATTACATTTCTTAGTAGCACTAGAATTATCTAAAAGGAAGATGAACAGAGAAAAAATGAAGATTCCAAGGCCTACAGTTTTGCAAATAAAAAGTTAAGGAAATGTGTATTTTTTTACGACAAATATACCTTGGCAATAAGATAGTGCCTTTAATACAACATTCTAAAAACCAGTCCTTCACTAAATACACGTTTTAAAATATTTTATTGCTATTTTACGATTGTTCCAACCTTGTGCTTGTAGTGAATATTATAGTGAAATAAATTTGTTTTGAGTGCTCCCTCAGTTACCAACAACCTCTAAACATTATGACCACAATCTACGAAGAATTAAAAGCAAAATCTGGATTATATTTGAATAGTTTCATACATCAAGAGGAGAAACTGCAAACCTGCTTAGAATGTTTTCTTTTCGATGGAGAAAAATGCTTTTTCTTGGTGCAAGTTAGTGCTCCTTACCATGTGGTAAGAAGCATCACCAGGTGCGTTGACACCTTAAGCAAAAAATTCAAAGATCACTACCGAGATCTAATGTGTCTATCCTGGAGACAGTGTGCCGAGGTAATAACGTCAACAGAAACGATATATAAATTACCCAATTTAATGATCTTGGATTACGACAAGGTAGAATTTCGCGCTATAGATGCAAAAATACTGACCAAATTATTCGACCACGCGACTATTTCCTTTAGCACTAAAATTATTATCCTCGTTTCATTTCCAATAGAGGACATACTGAATCTATTTAAGCAACATCTGGATCCTGGCTATTACATGATTCTGGATTACTCTGCAAGGAATTTGGACTTAAACTACAAGGAGTTGACCAATAAACCAGAGTCGTTGATTGAGGCAGCAACTTTGGGAAACCTTAACGACGTTATGCGTTTCACTAGTGACGGTGCAGACATCAACATGAGAGATGCTGCGTTCAATACTGCATTGCATGAAGCTGCCAAACGTGGACACCAACCAGTTGTATTGTTTTTGCTCAGGAATGGAGCCCAACATTTACCTGATCATAGGGGCCAAACACCATTGCATATTGCGACTGCTGAGGGACACATTGAAACTGTGAAAACTTTGCTACTACGCAATGCTGATGTGAACGTATCAGATGGGTATGGATTGACTCCGCTGCATCTTGCTTGCACTTATGGATATAAGGATATTGCAATTACCTTAATTGAATGTGGAGCCAATTTGGAGGTAGACACGAAAAACTTTAGGACTCCGCTTTACATTGCTTGTAGTCGAAACCATTCTGAAGTTGTAGAGACGTTATTACAATATGGTGCAAAAGTGGATCCTTTGCCTCCTAATTTTTTGACGGCTCTACATGGAGCTGCTGATAATGGTGCCCTTGAGGCAGTCCAGATATTAATTAAATTCGGAGCAAACCGAGAAGTTCGACACGACGGGAGGACAGCTTTGGAAATAGCAGAAAATAAAGGGTATATGGAGATTGTGGAGTATCTCAGAATAGATGATCAACCCGATGATACACTACCAGATGAATATTGACTTAGAAGCACTTACCTCGAAAACCAAGTTTTGCAAACAGCGTTGGAAATAATTTGTTCGTTGCGTGTATAACATATTTTTCACTTAAGACATATTTAAGTTAAGTATTTCGCCTCAACACTTATTAATCTAGAAATAATGCTTTACTCCCTACTATGTTGTATGTAGTTGTCACAGAAATTATAGTATGTTAACTATTTTCTTGCAAATTTATCTATCTTAATATAATAGGGAATTTTCGGAGAGCAAGCAAAATTATGTAACATGACAATTGTTGCACAATAGGGCATTTTCTCATAAGTGCGCAAAATTACGTCAGCAGAGCCTTTATGAAAACACCGTGCTTAGTGGTTGAGATTCGAGAAAATCATTTTTGTAAGCTGTTATTCGTTCATATTGTATTTTCGATTCATTTTTTAGTCATATACCTATTTAAAAATATACATGAAATGGAGCGATGTATTATTTATTTTTACAATAACATAGATTTAAATATGCAATAAATACTACTCCAGACTGTTACATTTGTAGTTAGTAAATAAACATTTATAGATACGAAATTTTACTTTACGTTTCATTTTAAAATGTCTAATACTGACATAGTGTGCATCTAATGTCGAAAATAATATCAGACGAGTAAGACAAGTGGATACACGAGCCGAAGGCTACTCGCACAATGTTCTACGAGTGTGGTAAGTGATTTTTCTACGATTGCCGAAACTATGAAAAATCTTTTTGATTCCGTTTTATTTTATTCCAAATTATTAATTGGTTTTAAATTTATTAATTAATTCATTTAGCTTTCATTCTGATTTCCCCCTTTACCGATTTTGAAAATATCTTAAAAGATACAAGGTGTGAAAATTACAGATTTTTAGGGAGGTTCATTTACTTATTTAATAGCCTCTTCAATTTTTTAAATATTACTGTAAATTAAATTTTTCATTATCACACTACCCATCAGTATCTGCACAAAGTTGATTTTTGAGTTGCGGGTGATTATCAAATTACACTATTCAAAATCCAGGAATTAGGAATATTTTCGGAAATATCCAAACAAACAGGAAATTAGATTTTTGTAATTATTTTTCCCAGCCTTTACTATCGAAAATAGAAAATTCCCGAGATTATTTTTTAGGGAATTTTTAGGCGATCCTTAATATAAATCCGAAGTTTCGTTTGTCTAAGGCCATTATTAACCTTCTTTTATACAGACCAGAATTCTGGATTATTGCATAAACAGTTTTAACTAATAATATTCATCCTTCAGCAAAACTATTAGTGTAAAAAATAACTACGAACATCGCAATTTCCAGTTTTTCCCTGGATATTTCCAGAAATAGGTATTCGAAATTCCCGAATTTGTAAAATCGAAATTTAATAAGTTTTTTAGTCGACAATAATACCGGCTGTCCGTATTACGAGTCCTGCAATTGGTAGAGGTATCTTATAATTATTTTCTGTAATTGTAAAATGTAAATCTGTAAGGTTTTTTACATCAACAAATAAATTTTTGTTTCATTTCAGGCGTTCCCCTCTTGTTGGATCGAGACTGATGAGGTCGAGTCCTAGACCAAAAAATTGCCTCCATCTGAAAGGGGAAGGCGTTAGTATTGAAATTGTGCAGCACGCTCCTCACGTCCCGTCAAAATGGCCAATTCTAGCGTGTCCAAGAAATCTCTCACGCTCATCAGCGTAGCGGAAACCGCTAAGTTTTACACGTCGCTATGTCTGGGTACCACCGCATTCCTGTCGGTATTCGCATTTCTCTTTTTAATACCGTTTGTGGTGGACCCGGCCATAACTAGCCTCATGGCGAATTACGATCCAGAGCCTGTCACCTGCATAGCAACCAATCACGTGTACGCTGAAGGAATATCTAACTGCTCCTGGGCCTCCTGCAGGGAGGGTTGTACAAAGGAGGCCACCAGGTGCCACCAGATATACGTCAATTACACCAAGATGCCCTTCAGCAGGTACAAGAGGCAGAAAATAGCGGTTTGGGACGTCGCAGATTCACGCTTCTTGATTAACACGGAAGGCTGTGGTTATCCGCCCTCCGTCAACTGCTCGCAATTCGCTAAGCAGTACGGCTACGGTACTGCAGGTACCCCGTTTCCTTGCTATTACAGCAGGGTTTATCCTGAGAGAGTGGTGGCTAGGTACTCCTGGGATGACACCCTGCGCCATCTAGTTCTGTCACTAGCTATTCCAAATTTACTCTTCATCTCATCTGTGGGATTACTCAGCTATTGGTACTGCCCCGGATGCGGAAGATCGTGTCAAAAGTATATGCACCACTTTCCTGATGAATAATCATTTGCCTTGGTGATGTAAGAGCTATTTGCGTACTATTCAAGAATTAAATAATACCTTAGGGAATCCCAAAATTTTAGTAGTAGTTATTACCATCATGTAAGCTATTTTTTATACATTATTTCATTTCCCTGAGTCTATTCGGAATGCTCAAACATACAACAAAATTCATATCATTGGCAACTAGTCATGTATACTCGTAGTCTTCTGCTAATCGACACAATTGCAAAAATTGGCCTCAGAGCTTGCAATAAACTTTACATGCGAGGGGAGACTTTTTTAGTTCCCTCTAAAATTGAACACGCTCGTGCCTTTATCATGCGATTAACCTTTTGCCGATCAAAGATCGCAATATATTTAGACAGCAATATTTCGTGTATATGTGTCTGTGTATTCGTGTATGTACCATCAGATAAAGCTCAATGTGATCTGTCGAAAACTCCGCTGTAATAGAGCAATCTTTGTGACCAATATTTGCAATTTTGTTGCTCATTAGATTTAGGGAGATTATTTGTTAAGAGGCTTATAAAGTTGTTACTGAAGTAGGCTTAAAAATTTTACAGGTAATGTTGAGAAAAAGTAAGTTAATCGGTCACTGCATTTGTAATAACTGAACAATGTTGGCGGGAATTAGTAAATTATTGGGTAAGCATATAATGAAGGCTGTCATCCCTTGTGGAGGAGGTTTGCTAAGGGATAGCGCCTATTATATGAGAGTAGAATACCAACATTTGTTAACGGCTAAATAACCGTACTTTGAGTAAATTCATTAAATTTTTTCTTAAAATAGATTCATATTATAAGCAGCCATTGTCGTTTACCTTAATCATAACACTTTCGGTAAATTATCTATAAATTAGATGCTGCTGACTCACACTAAATATATATATCCCAATGATGTAGAAGTGGACGTAGCAAACATTGCTGTAATTCCATTAAAACTGGCCTCATTTTTTGAATGGAGAGCCGCCATGTATTAGTGTCCCTGTAAATTTCGCCAGAGAGTAAGTCATAATAGATTATTATTATTTAAAAAAAATGCTACATGCAGTCCTCCTAGTTCATTGGCATATACACATTTTTTTTACTAGAGGTAGAATGGATTTATGATATCGACAATGACCGCATTCACTAGAACTAACAATTGTTTAACTGTTAGGCAATTGTTTGTGTTTGAAGTGTACAGCATGCAAAACGTCATTCAGCAGAAATCCTAACTGTAGCATCTGCTGAATGGAGATAATAGCATTTTTTATTTAGAATGAGTAAGCTTTTTCGGTAAGATACTGAGATTAACTCGATTACCATAAGAACTCTAGAAGCTTTTTTTAACCTTAGGATACTCATTTGCTTCAGATTCAATTTATAGAACTGAGTAACCCGAGGTTACTAACGGTTATATCACTAGGGAAAATATCTAACTTTCCGAAAAAACCCATATTTCTGTACAGTGTGGCTCAAATCTGGTTTACATGTATGAGTATCGAGAACTAAAAATATAGTTAAATGGGAAAAAAGAAGAGATTATAATAGCCAGTTAAATATTGTTTTAAAAGTCATCTTACATTTTTTCATTTTTGAGTTATTTTCAAAAATTCAAAAACTCGCAAAAGAACGGTAAGTTATTGAATTCAAAATGTTTTTTAAAATTTGTAAAAACATTGTTAGGGCAACTTATTGCGAGCTATCCATCTGTGGATTCAATTTTCAATTACTACGTTTCAGTTCTGAGATATAATCTTTTTTTTAATTTTCTCATGGCCGCCTATTGTTTTAAAATAATTAGAAAAAGTGAGTTTAATAGTTGTTGTAAAATTAATATTAACTTGTTCTGACTTTTCAAAATAATGTACATTTGCATGTATGCTCTTTTGACATGTTTCGAAGACTGTTAAGGTGTTAGTTCTTCTACGCATATGGTTCTTATCTATACCCTTTACAATATTTCAGCCTCTATCTGCTAGCTATTTTACAGTTATGGGCAATCAAAGTCATATATCTCATTTTTTACATATCTCAAAAACAAAAATTGAGATATATAATTTCCGGAAATTTAGTTGACCGTTTTACTGGGCCTCAATTTGATACCACCTTATTGTTAAACGCTTGTTTTAATTAATTTTGAACTCCATCAATATTGTAGACAGGGCACTCATACTGTTAGAACCACACAACATTATTTAGACAGGGAGTGCCAACTAAAAATTTGCACCCCATGAATCTCCGATTTCGTCGATATGCGGGAAGAATGCGAAAATATGTTAATTTAAATATGAGGGGGGACCAAATTTTATTTTGGTTTAAAAGTAATTTCTGCATCCCTCTAGAGCCCTGAGTCACCTCTTCAAAACTTTAAATGGCAAGAGAGGCCAAGTGAGACATCATTTTGAAGCTGCTTCCATTCTCTATGCAATCATGTTTTTTCAAGTTTTAAAGATTGGTTTTTCTTGTAGCCTACGCCTCACTTGGTGAGGGTTCTCAATGGCCCAAAATTGTTAGTTGTGCTTGTTAAACACTTCGCAGTTGCTGAAATGCTTTTCACGTTTCCAAATAACATTCCTGCTGACATTGCGTATTTCTTTATATTGATTTCCAAACTAATTTGAAAATCCGAGTTGCCCGACAAAGTCCCTGGACAATAGTTGGATTATACGAACGATATTTATTTTCTTTGAGGACTATTTGAACTGTCGTTTTTGGTATCGCTAATTCTCTTCTAATGACTTTTGTCGGCGTCGTCGAATTTGCATTCAAATGTTCTCTTTTTTTATTTGAACGACTCTTCTCCTTATGTGGTTGTATTTAGGATTCATGGCAAGTTTTAAGATTATTTCGTTTCTGGAATTAGTCCAATTTTCAACTATATTCGAAAAATCGACGTTTGAAATATGATTATTTTTGTATTTTCGGTGGTAATTACTTCCGAATGGTTTCAGCTATGGTGTAATCACTTCCGCGAGTATTAGCTTTTCGAAACAAATCGGAATAGGTACAAAACGTGACATGGGTCAAAAATTTGAAAATTTAATACTAAAGCCGTTTTCGTCGATTTTTCTAAATGAGTTGAAAATCAGAATAGGATTCTTTAAACCAAAACGAATCTTAAAAATATACAGGGTGTTTCATTTAAAATTAAAAAGGTCGAATCCTACTGCACATTTTTGAGCGACCCAATACGTTTACAGTTATGTTAAACCTATAACTATACCCCTATCTAATTTTTTTCAAGATGCGTGTTCCTCAATGGTTGTGCAATATAATTGTCTACATATATTATACATAGAAGTTCAAAACGTATTTTGAATTCGAAAATTTACAGTTGTTTTTTGAAAGCGTAATTTTTAAAAATGTTTAATGTCAATTGAAAAATTAGGATATAAAATCGTTTCGAAAACTAAATCCACGTGGCTATTATATTTCCTGAAACTTTTCCTATTTAACTATTTTTCTAACTCTTATAGTGAGTACATATGTATGTAGGTTCAACTTAGGCTACACTGCATACCCGCGAACTAACGCATTTTTCAGTATCATAAATAGAGGGTCAGTTGGCCTTAATGATAAGAAATTCATTTTGGGGCACACAAACCGATGCCAGTTGAGCGATTAAAAGTTTGAATAAACCGTGAGAAGGCTCTAATGCTCGCGGCGTTGTTCCACACTTAAGACATAAATAAAAAAATTAATATGTCTATAATTTTATTAGCAGAAATAAAAGAGTCACATTCGCCAATGTTTTTTCATTGTGTATTATTTGATGCAGAGAACAGACAAATCCAAAATTTGCTCTACAATTCAATATTGAAAGGTTAAATTAGTTGCAGAGCAGGATGTTAATATTTTTTAGAACAGGCTTTTAGTAATTTTTTAATTTTGAAAACTGTTATCATCCTGTCCTGAAAGTATTGTTAATTACAAATATTTGAATTACAACACGCTGTTACATCAGCATGCTTTAACCTTATTATGCTATTTATCATCATCTTCACCATGTTCCTACACTTTTTAACTCCCTAACCTGAATAATTTTTACATCAAAAAGGTATTAAGTTAAAACTTGATATGTTGCAAATTTGATAAGAAGAATGTATTAATGATAGGTAGATTACTAATATTTGTAAATAATATAAAATATTGTTAAAATTTTGAAACTTTGGCCCATATAATAAAAACGCTTTTTCTCTATAGAAAGCTCTACTTTTTTCGTATTTATTTCGATCCTCTAGTGATTAGAATGAAGCATCATATGAAATGCTCTTTTATGGGATACTTTCGTGCAATCGAATTGAGCATTGCCAGGGTAACAAGGGCATTAAACGACAAAAGTTATAACTTTCGGTGCGGACTGACTGGCGCCATCAGTTCTTTGCCTCTATAGGAGGACGCAAACAAGGTGGACAAATCGCCAAGGGTCATAAAAGGAAAACACTTTTTTTGGTGGGGATTGAAACCATTTTAAAGAAAGTTAATTGAATTTTTATAATTATAAACTTTTTTGCATTCGACTAATAATAAAAGGGAGGGCTAAGGGATATTAATGTTTGGTTGAAGAAGTGGTTGATTGTTGTGACAATCCTGTATAGACAGTCTTAATAAACGCTATTATAGGTTTTACATATTTTCCACTGCTTCTGGATGAAGCGCTTGCGTTAAAGAGCGTTTTCCGTCGATTTCCCTCAGTCGGTCGACGTAAAGCGAACAATTGATCCAAAATGTGAAAACACAACAAAATTCTAATTTTCGTGCCTTTTGCTAGTTTTTATTGTGAAAATGGGTAAAAGAAATAAATGCAAGCCTCGGATGATTCCTCAGCAAGACAAGAGGATATGCGGGTGTATTTGTTTTTGCCAGTTGGTGGTAGTTTTAAGCAGCGTTTCGCTAATTTATTTAACTGTTGCTATTTATATGCCAGCCTACAGAGCGTTCAGAAGCGGCTTTGAGGAGAAACCTGTTATGTGCCAAACAATTAACACGAGTATGATTAACAATTGCAGCTGGGCCTCTTGTGGGGAATGGTGTCTAACCAGAACTTCAGGATTTTGCCCCCAAATCCACGCTACCGCTAGACAAAACGGTACCAGTGTTATGTTAACCAAATGCGAAAGTTTCAACACTTCGGTGTGTCCGCCGATTAATTTCGGATCTCTTAAAAGATACAACTGCAACAACGGTACTGAATGTGCAGTGCTGAAAGGTGTCTTCAACTGCTCCCTTGGTCACTGCTTAAACCTCTCTCAAATATTTGATTTTGATGGTTGCCATTATAAAGCTGATGGCTTCACGGTGGACAGCGACAAAGACAACGCCAAACTTAACGGTTACTTTGAATGTAAGGGCTCGAAGTGCACTAAAATCAAAAGGGTATTTAGCTGCCATAGAATCTGTAAAGATAACATTACCAGTGAATTTAAAAACGTATTTATCACCATGGATGATGGAGTGCATCAAGCTAGTTGCCAATCGGCTTATGCCACAACCAAGGCAAATGGGAATTTGGAGGGTGAAAACATTGAACCCACTCAATTTTGGGAGAAACATGAAGGGGAAGTTTTGATGATGTCTTGTCATCAAGTTCATTACAATCGCAGCAATGAGACTATTTGGTAAGTTTCTCTACATGGGTTTACGGGTAATAGAACGTTGCAAAATAGTAGTAACTTGTAGTAGAATTTGTAAAAAATATTTCAAAAAACAGGTATTGCCAAAAACACATTTGGTTTTTTGTTGTTTTTCTGTTGTTGTCTTAATGGAAAATTGTACTCTTACCCTCATGATGCTCAAGATGCAATAAGTGGTATCTACATGTACGCACGTAGCAACCACAATGTTTTTACACACAGCAATTTTCACAAATAATTACATCGATTGTTCATTCCCACTTTTTTCACTGTGTTTCACATTTCACTATACACCCCTTCTTTCACTGTACGTGTACGATAACTTTTAAAATTACAGACCAAGTTTCCGGCACTCAGTGTCCTCTAAATCATTAGATTAACAAACTTTAAAAATACAGCTATTTTATAAACCTTCTTCAATTTATTTTTCTGTTCAGGTTAGTTCAAATTAGTTCCCTTTTGACATTTTTGAATTTCCTGCAGATGGGCCACTGATTTTTTCAAATCAATTTACGAAACTGAAAATTATCATTTTTCGGTATTTTCGAAACGCTCATGTTTGGTTTCTCACAACTTCCACACATTTTTCAAATTTAGCAATCTATATCCGAGTTTAAAGCCAAGAAAATTTTCCTTCTCTACGGTATGATCTTGACTTCACATATCGGTGCAGGCAAAAAAATATTTATGCACTATGAATATCCGTGACAAATCGGCGATATTAGTGAGTATTTGCGAGAAAACGTGCAATAGGGACATCTTTTATAGTTTCTTCTCATTTTGATCGATCATAAACGATTGCTTCCTTGGAGTTTTCACCTTCTCAATACCTTAGCTCTTAAGCTCTTCTTGGCATGATCTTGATTTTTATACGAATTAATGAAGAATTAATGGAGAACGAAAAATTGTAATAATTATGAGGTTTCAAAAGTTCCAATGTTCATGAATATGGCGTTTTTCGAACTTTTTAGGAAGTTTACAAATGTTCATATTTTACTTATTGAATTTGCTTCCTGTTTCCGTAAGATATCGATTTTCTTAAAAATCTTAACATTATGAACTTGCAAAGTTTAAGTAATAAATGACTTTTACAGTTTTGACTTTTTAAATCTGTGTCTGTTCAAACTATAATTTATTTATTTGTTGGTTCTTACTTGGCAATCTTAGATTGTACGTCTCTGATTTTGTTAGCTTCAAACTGTAAATTTTTGAGAAATCTACACCTAAAATTTTAACTAAATACCTTAAAAATTAGAACTTCGGCACCAAAACGTTATCTGTTCTGCATCTTTATTAGTATGTGTTTTAAAAGTAATATATTCTTACAAAATCGTCTTATTTCGCAATATTCTACCTCCCTCTAATCTAAGTTAAAATCCAAACATCTACAAACAACTATCCCTCCCACAGGTCAACTGACTGTGTCAACGGCACCATACTTCCAACCAACGTCATCCCCAAGCCCTACGCCACTTTCAGGCAATTTTGGAATTTAACAGGGAAATATGGGCATGTGGTTGACCCATCCAATCAATTTGTCCCGCCTCAACGTTCATTAACAATTTATAATCACTCAAGACTCTATATCAATTTAGAGGGCTGTGTAAACACCTTAAGAGGGGAATGCTACAATTTCCTGTTCTCTCACGGGAGAGATGGGAAAAATCAAACGGCTCAAAGCAGATACGTCTGCTATTACAATAAGGTTGTATGTGCATCATTGATTGGATGGAAGAAAATAAAAAAATTAAATATATTTCAGAACGATTCTTTCATGGTGATAGCCCGCCATGATTTGAACAAAACTTGGAGAGACCTCATAATTGCCATTAGCATCCCTTCGGTACTTTTTGTGATATCATTCATTACCCTGTGCGCAATTATGCAATCAGTAAGAGTGGATGATGACACAAAAATGAGATGCAAATACTGTTTTGGTAGTTCTGCGGTGGACAACAATACTGATCTCACAGAGATGATAAGCAGGTATGAAGTGTCTTCCCCAGAATCGGACGGTCCCAGCTTTCACCGTAGGAACCAAGAAAAAACTTAACGACATGGTAAAGATTTGAACGCTATTGAGTTGTAATTTGCCACATGAGAAAGCAGATTTTATCCGATATGTGTAGCACTAATCTGTGGCTTTATTAGAAATGATACTGAGATAGTATAAAGCTTCCATCATAGAACGATTTCAAGTGGACGAACCTGCCTAAATTCAGTGGTACATACGTATCAAAGGTCTTCATTTGATCTCGTATTTTGAGGCCTATGTAGCAAAGTTTGACGAAATATGCCTATTATTTAAATTATTAAAAACATGAGTGTCAAAATTGCCACTATAATAATATATGAAGACATGGTAATCTCTATTAAAAGTTTTTTTAAACTTTTGATACCTATACCGAATATTTTAGGAGTGATAATAAGATATGTTACCTACATAACTGAAACAATATTCTAAAATTTATATAATGTCGATACTTACATGTTGAATGTACTGGGTGGACATACTAAGATGAGGCTGAAGGAAATTCAAAAATATAGTTGGTCTTTCTCATCTTGGATGGATTATCCCACATAGTGATTTGTTTTCCAAACTTTGTAAAATGACACTGTACCTTCATGTTTATCGCCATAAAATTTCCATCTTTCAATATGAAAACTTTATCCTTGAATTTTTAAAATATTTTTATCATCAATTTAATATTTATAACAACCAAATAGAAGAGAATCTCAATGGTTAAAAACTCTTAAATTGATACTCTTTAAGGAAAATTACGAATATTCTAAATCGAATACTTATGACTAACCCCTGCAAGTGAATGTTGGTTATTTAAATGTGCCTTTGAAGTAATTCAAGCCTTACTGATAGGAAACATTTCAGGTGTTTATAATAACTTACATGTTACAAAAAAATTATCTCTGTATAGAATTTTACACTTCTTTGTGTCATTCCTTCAACAACTAATACTGTCCTAAATATATTAGATTCAACTGCATTTTTAAAGCAGCGATTAAAATGCCTCATCAGATGTTTTTCCTCATGTAATCTTGACTGTGTCTTAACGAAGCTCCAAAATATTTTCTTTATATATATGTTAGACTTGTAGATGTGTCCATGTAATAAGTTATTGTTCAAGAATCTAAGGGTAATTTAAACCGAACTTCATTAAACTCATTTTAGAATGAAAGAGCCACTACAATCGTAAGAGCGCAAGTATTTTATGTACTTTGACTATACGTAGGTATACATATAACAAATGTAATTATTTCCAATTAAATTGATTAATCTATCATATTTTCTTACAAACACTGCTGGAAGCCCTCGGGGAGAACAGAGTTTTAAATGCACTCAATACTTTATGAATTTAACATGATTTTAAGACTGGGACCAATATATGATTCAATAAATTTTACGAATCAATTTTTATGACAATTCGTTATTTAAAACTGTCTAGCAGAGAACAAATAAACGAATTTTTGCCATAAATAGCGATACCAGCCTTAAGAAAATTTATTTAGAAGGAAGAAACTTTAGCCTTTAAGTCAATACTCCTCTCTATACCGATAACAAATTATAACTTGAAATGCATATTGAAACTACCTATTATCATACTCGATGTACTACTTATGATCAAATATACTATTATATATTGATGTATACCTGGTGTTTGCTTTCCCTGTATTGATGCGCAATTTCCCAGCAATACTTTCGATTTATTGTTAAAACCTATATAAATATTTTAAACCTCATGAATCAATTACCACAATTACTCGCTGTAGGTATCAAATACAAAAATTATTTATCCACCATACAAGACCACATTCAAACGATGTTTCAAGACCAGTCATTCCAGGAGAGGACAAAAAAGAATTCTCTAAAAATTCATGCATATAAAGAAATAATGCTTTTTGCACATATCTTTCCTAAGATTTACTTTGAACTAGAGTAGACATTTGTTGATCACTCCAAATTCCTTTCACTTTAATCATGCATTTTACTTCCTTATAAGCAAGGTACGTTTGACCAACGGAAAGCTTTGAATACGACATATGAACGTTCTAAGAAATTTTAGTGTCATAAAAGTGAACATCAAAATTTCTTTGTAGGCGGGGAAACTCCAACAGAACCCATTCAAAAAGTAGCAAACCCTACCAAAACCATATCGTCCAGAGCACCAGTGCTAAGCAACCCTCGCTCAAATTAAAACCCCATCTAGATAGAGCATGCCGTGCGGCACTCAGAGTTCTTTTTCTTATTTCTACCTTTATTTATTATTTTTCATAATTCCCAAAACAATACGATGCATGAGAGAAGCGCTAATTGTTAAAATTCTGTTTATATTCAAAAACAAGTGTTATACAATGCTTTCAAATCACTACATTTGTGAGTATCTAATTTGGATATTTCACATTTCCCATACCATTTAATGCAACGCTTATTTTAAGAACACTATAATCCTTTATGGCTCCTTACTACCACCTTTTTTTGTAGTGGAGAAAACTTCATGGGTCTGATAATCTATCGACCGAGTTATATGGGATTCGTTGTGGGAAACACATACCCATTAAAACCTCCCCTCTTTTTCGCGAAATTGTTGTTTAGCATTACTTCAAGTGGCGGCGGGTGTCTCTATTATTCTTATTGTTATAGTATTCTATTGTTCTTAATTTTCTCAGCTACTCTAATTTTTCTTCTCTTTCCTTTTCATTTATGACATCCCTTACGTGCTTGCTAATTTTCGTTCATGTATTTTCATTTTTTAACATTTCACACATTACGATTTCCACAAACCTTGTTTTGGTTCCTATTGCACCTTATTGAAATCTCACTATCACCATAGCTAATGGAAAACTCACGTTAAATTTACGTTAACACATACAATCTGATAAGTGAGAAACTTTCTTGTGGATAACCCAAGCATAGATATCCACCACAAATTGTATTTTAAATCGTGAAAATGATAACTTGCTTTTACATGGTAAATATGTTAAAGTGCTGGAAATAAAGCTAATTTGTGTCATAATTAACTATGAGTAACAATAATAAAATTTAGCCCAAAGAATGGAACTGTAGTACACCAGAGATGGGTTTGCGCGGATAAATAAGCAAAGATGTGTTTTTCACAAAGCCATTTAAAAGGTAGAAAACTTAATTTTCATCTTGTGATCATACTGACATGACAGTTGAAAATAATTGGTTCTGCAACTATTTTTTTAATATTAATCTGCACCTATATTGCAGGGACAGTAACAGGAATGGGATTCCGCCACTGCGAAAGTAAGGAAAAGCACGGGTATTATCATGATCAACATGGTTTTCGTTTTTATAAAGCTCTATAAAAAGCCTTTTTGAATAACTTGTATTGTTCTATTTAACCTCCATAACTTTCATACGCGTATCTGGACTAACATTGGATGCCAAATAGCTTTTCACCCGCGTGGCTCATATAATATCCAACAAACATCCAATGACTGACGTGTGAAGTTTCTGTAGATCCTTTGTGGATATTTCACATATCATCAAAACGGCGCGTTTATGAAGTAAACCTGAAAAAGACATACATTCGCTGCGACATACTTTCAATTAACAGCACGTTAGACAATGCAATTATTCGAAATGTTATCAAAACGACTACCGGCAATAATCTACACAGGCATTGGAGCATTCAGCAGGTTTTGCTCCTTAAACTATTCACGCCATTTTCCAACCGATCGTGCTGAGTCAAAAGGTTCTATGCCGAATCAGCGTGAGAGCGCATTTTCTTACATGCATAGCAAAACATGCCGATGGTTCCGAACCGATTCAGTGCGTGTGCTCCTTTAAGCCCATTTCATACTAAGGGTCAAGCAACGTTAACGCTCAAATGCGTTCGATGGTAATTTAAATACATAGACGTGTAGCCCTCACTTTAGTGTGAAAATATTAATTACCTTTAAGAGTATTAAATTTTGAGTCTTGTTTGAGTAGAGCAAGTAAGTGTAGTTATAGTATGCAATGGCCTTTCGACTCACCGCATTTAAATCCTTATATCAGCACCAATGTCCTACAATGCAACACTATGTCCACTTGCTGCGTTCATAGAATAATTTACAAAGAATCGCACCTATCACGCCTGCAATATTCATCATTCGGAATTTCGGCCCAGTGTTCTAGCAAGATGTACACTTTTCATTGATTTTACCGGAATGTTGACACGGTGCTCGTTGCTGTTGAATCCTATGGGTGTTTCAGTATCGCAATTGGTGTACAAATTTTAAGTTTAAGTAAGTTGACCAGATTTCAGGATTCTGGATAGCAACAACTTCACTTTGTTGAATGATGACTTTGCAAACAGGTATTTGCTTAAATAAAGTGTGAGTATCTATTAAAACAAGACATTCTAACTAAAATGTTATATTATTCAAAGTAAAAATATTTTGATATAAATAACGGGTGATCATTAAAAAAACCTCACAGTAAGCGGTGAACTTTAAATGTCAGACGGTGGTTAAGCCATTTGCTATTTGGCATTAAACATCTAACATGAGTTTATCCATAACGTTCTTGTGATCTCACAATACCTACTCAAACTTTTTTTAATGATTACCCTTTACGTATGGCTTAACAAAATACATGGAAATGTTTTCCGGAATAAGACCTACTAAAACTAATACTTGCAAAATTAGGAACTTAACATGGTGTGTTTAGTAAGTTAGGCTAATATGGCAATTTAAGAAATTAAAGCTTTAAGCTGAGAAATTCCAAATTAAACAACAAATACAGCAGTGAAACATATAAGTAATTACTTATAACTACTTTGGTTATATTGTCTATAATGGATTCCACATCACGCAACTTATGTGAGAATCATTGAAACAACAGAACACATGAGAGTAATAAACATTTTAGACTAATTAACTCAAATATATTAAATTTATCATTTCGTTATAAAATACGTGACTAGCAAAGTACAAATAACTTTTAAAAACACATTAAGATGTTCTTGATCAATAAAGACATTATCCTATAATGCCATCAAAATCAGTCAACCCTTAAGTACTGAACTAAGCATAAAAATAAAGGTTTTGTGATGAGATTCTAGCTATTATCATTCAAAGTTTTCACTAACCTAACTTAATATGAAGGGAATTTCATAAATCAAAAATATGATTTGGTGAACTTAGAGTTAATACAAACATCTTCAAAAAGTACCATAACTATTGTTCTAGCCATGAAGGAAAAGTTGAATTAGGGGTTTTTACCTTAATATTAAATTGTTTCAAAGTGGCTTCTAATGCTTGTTGATTCCCAGAAAAATAGGCTGATATAGCATTATGGAACAGAAGCAATTGTTTATGCATCACTTTAATCTGAATTATAACACAACTTAAAGTTTGAAAACTTTGAAATCAGAAAATACTCACCCTGTTTTCATCAAGAAACTTCATTTTAATAGCAACTTCAGCTCGAAGCTTCATGAAATTTTGCCTATGCAATTCATAGCCTTGTTGTGCTTCCTCTAATCCTATGGTTCCTTCTGGTTTGGTTGAAAGAGATTCCAAATCTGTGCGATAAGCATCATACTCAATTCTTGCAGCTTCATACAGTCGAATACTCTGAAGGGTATCTTCAATTGTTTTATGACACAAAGTGTTGACTGAAGAAATAAAGAAATTCAATGCTCCTAACAGAGTTTCCCCATTTTTTGTTAGACTTCGTTGTGTTTCAGAATTATACAGAAACTCTTCCTGTAGCTCTGGTGATTTTTGAGCAAGATCAGAAAATGCTTCCCCTAAGGCATGCTGGGTTTGTACCACATGATAAAAATGGCTTGTTAATGCCCTGGCTAAGCGCAAAATGTTTATATACTTCTTCTGCGTTTCCCTGAGTTGATCTATTTGAGTTTCAAGTTCTAAAACAAGAACCAACAGAACATTTAATACCAACCACAATACTTTATACAACCTGCATCGTGGGTTCTTGCAGTTTTTCCTAATTTTTCAAACATAAGTTGTTTAGTACATTTGTACGTGGATATAGACCAATTCTTAAGATTCTCAATCCTCGAGGAAGTTTTAAGTATTGTTGAGTCACTATCTTGAGTTGGAGAAGAAGGTGTTAGAATTGCTGGGGAACTAGTACTATTGGACAGAGTATTTGTCGCTGAGCGCGAATATGCAGGGGCTCCGGAATTCGTAGGAAGGCTGTTTTTGCTTTCATGGGCCGGAGTGTCTTTCAGCATATCATGAATACTTGTCTTCTCACCACTAACAGAGTTTGAATGTTTCAGCTGCGACATGGTCTAGAAAATGGGTTTTCAAGTTTGAGAGATGGCTAATTAATGCTAATTTCACTTACATATAATTATTTATTTACTTTAGTCAATTATTTTTATTTCATTCAATATTAAAACACCAAACAAAATTGCTAATTACTACAAAAAAAAGCAAAAGTAAAACTAGCTGTCACTGTCATTAGTGTCGTGAGAAAAGAAAAGGACAAAAATGGCAACGTTGGAGAGACTGGGTGCCAGTTTTTGTATATTTCCAATAGTTCTATTCATTTTCAGGGATTTGGGCTTTTACTGGGTAATATTTATTTTGACTTATATATATATTCTTATATTAAGAAAACCAATAAACTTCAATGCGAGGGAATGGTTTATCTAACCTGAAAACCTGACGCTCTTGGCTGCCATGTTCTTATTTCAGTTTCATGCAATACATGTCTTTCAGCACTATGCAGACGCAACCAATGATGAATTAGAAAAATATGTTAGGTTATGTTGTTTTCTTTAAAATGTTTAGAAACGAAAATGGTATATAAATAAATAAAAAAACTACTCTGTATAAAACATAAAATAACCCCTCAGAACCATGGAACCAGATCCTGGAGCAGTGAGAAACGTTAGTTCAAATTAAATAATATACTTCTAGCAATAAATATACCTACTTGTATTATACCTTTAGTTTAAGGATTTTCTACAACTATATAACAAAATGACTGAAATGTGCTTCCAAAGGTGCGTAGTCAATGTGCATGTAAGGAAACTTGATTCTGAAGAAACGAAATGTGTTGATAATTGCTCCCAAAAGTTTATCACCTATAACAATAGGCTGATGCAGAGTTTTGTTAAAGCACAAGGGGAAATAGTCAATAAAAGGGTGAAAGAAGCTGAGGAGCAGCAACAGATCTTAGAAAATCAACAGAAATCAGCAGAGAACCAACGGCAAAAAGAATTGGAAACTCAAAGTAAAGATATTCTGGAGAGTACTGTTGGTAAAGAGGTGTCAGTTACTAGCTGATAAGAAACTAGGGAAGACCCATGTTTTAGTATATTATGTGGAATTATTATGAAGTCAATGTATTAGCTATATTCTAAAATCTAAAAATAAAATTTCATAATATTTCAGTAAGTCGCCAACATAGCGAGAACTTCAGGGTTGTAATTGGCCAAATAAACGCACCCAAAAACTTAAATATGGCAATCAGGCCAACACATACTTTCATAAGATATTGCTCATAGAAAAATGGTTTACATTGGAAATCTTGGTTTGAAAAAAGGAGGGATAATATTGGTGTTGACGTTACTCGTACTATCATCATACATACATAAAATTGTCAAGTCACCCCGACTCAAATGTAGAACTGGAAAAAAATATTTCGTATATCCGAGTAATTAGTGGATGTATAGAAGATTTGGCAACAATACACTCATATGCCCGAGCTGAATTCAGTACGACTAATGTCATTTATCCCCACTTCTTTACACCAAGGTTATCAAAGAGTGATTATTATACTAGGAATCATGTGTGACCAGACCGTTAGGATTTTACGTCTGCGCAGCTTGTGCCTTGCGCAATTTAAGATCCAAGCCGAATGCAAGGTTGCCAGTATGAGCGATTCATCGCAAATTGGGCGATATCGAAATGTTGATTGGCTATCAAATTTACTGGTTTGCAATCTGCGCTTTTTCATGCGAAAAATGAAATATTAGAGGTATTTTCTGCGACAAACTGGCTTTGGAAGTTTCCGTAATCTAATATGAGTTAAATTGTAAATGATCATCCGAATCAAGGTACGGGCCTGAGTTGGGAGCTAGGTTTCATAGGTACATATGAGGTTTTTGCGGGAATTATATTGTAGTATGACTAGTTACCTAAGTCAGAAAATCTCAATTTCTGGTTCTGTAAATTATGACTCAGAAGAATGAAACGCGGTTAAAAGGTCACATGTAAAATTTCTGGCCAGAAAATTATTGGTAACCAACTTTGTTGGAGATTTGTAATTTCATCTATTTTAGGTAGCCAACACTTCAAATCTCCTGGACCCATACTTCCATGAGCAAATGTACGAGTTCTCAAAAGTTCCTAAAATTTCTGGCCACAAATTAAGTTTTTCTACAAACTTCATAGTAAATAGAACTTTCCTCCCTCATTTGAAGGGCAAAAAAATGAAATAGATACATATCTCTGAAAGAAAGTATTTTTTACTCCTTCGAATGTTTACGCCCACAGCTACGCGTGTAGCCTCGAACTATTTACGAGAGTAAAAGAAGTTCTTTCATCTCTTGATGTGCAAATAAGTATTTAAGTATTTTTGAATATCTTACACCCTAATAAGCTAGGTAACTAATTAACTAAGGTACACCACGTGACCAGTCGAAATTTACTCCCGAGTGATTGCTGAACGCTGTCACGTTGGCCGACTTATTTGACCACATGGATGTTAAAAATACTGGCAACACTGGTCGAAACGAAGAAATAGCATGTCAACTTCTCCCGATTTTCGTCGTTTCGCCGGTGTGTTGCGTTTTCGTGTTTGACTGCTTAATTTTTTTGAATTTACGTGCATATCTATTAACGCGACAATTATCGAGAAGTCTCAATAACTTTGTGAAGATGGCAGAGCAGCCTGAAATAAAGAACGTGGTTAAACAAGAAGGATCTGAGGAGAACAGGGAGCCAAGCGGTAACAGTAATTTTGGGGGTCCGCAAAGGCGTGGACGCGGTGGGAGTCGCTTTAGTGGAGGCCGTGGCGGTGGAAATCAAAATGTAAGTATTCTATTAATAATTTAAATATAGTTGCGTTTGTTGTCGTTAAAAAAAAACTTTATCAGAAAAATGTTAAACACGGGTGTTTTCATTAAGTTTGATAGTTAGCATGGCCGCCATCATGGAATATGATATATCGGTTCATTGGCCTATTGTCAGCAACGTAACATTGTCGCCATTCGTTTAGTTCAAAATTTGAGAAGGTAAACGTCAAAACACGACAACCTCGCAGCCTACTGTTTTGGTATAGTTTCCTGCGTGGAGTAATTTTGGTTTTTGCATACGTTTCCTCTCAATTTTGGTGTATAATTAGTGCTGATTAGGGAAAACGTTAGTTTTCAGGAGAAATGTCTGAACAACCTTTAGAAATTGAGCCTCCTGCGGGTTTGAAACAAGAAAACGTGGATCAAATTGGGAACGATGGCGGCCCTAATTTTGGTGGCATGAGGCGAGGACGGGGTGGAGGATCACGTTTCAGCAATGGTCCCGGACATCAAAGAGGTGGATTTAGAAATGTAAGTACCATTTAACTGGAAAATATATCAATGTTAAATAAAATATGTGAAACAAATAAAGTATCAGCCAGAACTGGTTCAGAGAAAATGATATATATGATATGACCGAAAATGTGGTTAGGTTAGGTTAGGTCTTCAGTTTGTTTGGCTTATGCTACAAAATACTACTTTCCTCTCTTATAAGAAAAAAACTGTGGCATTCCAGGAGAGATCCAGAATCGCAGATATACCAAATATGATTTATATCATATTTTTTTACAACATAACCAATTTTCTTATTTAGAAATAAGCCTCTACTATAAATATTTTAACCAATTCCTGCAATCTATTAGCTAAAAATTATTTACCTATTTTTTTGAACTATACATGAAGCAAATGCCTTAGCTACTACTTGATACTTGGTAAATATTTCACTAATTCTAAAAATAGAAGTGGTGATGAAAAATCATACAATTAAGAGTTTATTTTCTACTGTATATGATCATATAGATAGATGCCTTTCCTAGCCTTTACTTAGCTAAAATTTTATTCACATATTTTTTCTGTAAAAATGTTATGATTTGGCAAAATTTATTAAATAGGGTATAAAAGTTTCAATTATTTCTTCTAATTTTTGCTTTCTGTAGTTTTGATCATTTTTGATAGGTTTGATTAAAATTTTCAAATAAGAATATTAATTTGGTTGATTCCGCTGGACAAATCACATAATTATTTGGATTTACAAGGTAATACTTTCCATAGAATCAGATGCCCTTAAACCATAAGAAGTTTAGGAGATTAGAAATTAACTTTCAGATGTTTTACCATTTGTCTTTAAAACTATAAATGGCAGTTTTTAACTTTCCAGAGGGGCCCTGCTGGTGATAGAAATGATTTAAATTCTAATCATCAAGAGTTTAGAGGAAGAGGACGTGGCAGAGGCGGTTTCCGAGGTGGACGTGGAGGTGGTGAAGGTGGTCGTGGGGGGAATCAAGATGATCTAGGTGATGGAGAGGGTGGTGGTTTCCGCAGAGGTCCTATTGACAAGGTAGCAGATAGAATTTCATCATTCCAAGGACCCAGTTTTGACTTGCCTCCAATTGATGTGCATGAAAAGAAATTTAATGGTAGAAACCGTTTGTACCTGGGGAACATTTCTAATGAAGTCACTGATGAAGATTTAATGGAACTTTTCAAACTTTATGGGGAAACTGCTGAAATTTTCCTTAATAAAGAAAAGAACTTTGGGTTCATTAAGTTGGATTATCACGCAAATGCTGAGAAAGCCAAGAGAGAATTGGATGGAACAATGCTGAAGGGTAGAACTTTGAAAATTAGGTTTGCTCCCAACAGTGCCACTATCAAAGTGAAGAATTTAACTCCATATGTTACAAATGAGCTTCTGTATTTTGCATTCAGTCCATTTGGTGAGATTGAAAAAGCCCATGTAGGTGTTGACGAAAGGGGAAAGCCAACAGGTGAAGGTTATATTCACTTTGCAAGGAAATTTTCAGCCACTACAGCAATAAAAAAATGTAGTGAAGGATGCTATTTCTTATCTACATCTCTACAACCTGTAATTGTTGAAGCGTTTGAAGTTGTTGATGACATTGATGGGTATTCTGACAAGAATATCAACAGAAAACATCCGGAGTTTTTGAAAGAGCGTGAGCATCCCCCCAGACTAGCCCATCCCAACAGTTTTGAATTTGAATATGGTCAAAGATGGAAGGCTCTCTTTGAACTTCATCAGCAAAAAGAAGAGGCTTTGAAGAAGGAACTGCAACTTGAGAAAGAAAAGTTGATTGCTCAGATGGAGTATGCTAAATATGAACATGAAACTGAGTTGCTAAGAAATCAGCTGAGGGCGCGAGAGTTGGATAAGGAACGTCAGAAGCGGGAATGGGAAATGAAGGAACGTATGGCCGAAGAGGAGCGTGTCCGACAGGAAGACGTCATGCGAAGGCAGCAAGAAGAGCTTGAAGCCAGGATGATGGCTTCCCAGGAAGATATGAGACGCAGACAGCAAGAAAACAACTTGTTTTTACAGGCTCATAACTTGGACAGTCTTCTTGACCAGCAGGAACAAGCATTTGACCAACCTAGCTATGGAGGAGTGAATGATAATAGTAAGTTCATTATTATCGGCATTTTAAGGGTATGTTTATAATGTCTTGTTTCTTAATTTTAGTGGGCGGAGGAGTTGACATGGTAAGTGTTTACTTCAAAAAAGAGAATCCATGGATACATAAACGTAATAGAAATGTCACTGAAAGTAGAAAAAATTTGGACCAAATATTGAAAAAGCTGAGCTTAATAAGCTTCATATTAGACGAAATTGCAATTCCACTATCAAATGCCTTATCGGTATTTAGCTGTTAGTTTTGAAACTTTCAGCAAATTTTTGTGCAAAACTATATTGAATACGTGAAAATATGATCACCAATATTTGAGAATACATTTGCTGTGCTATTTTCATTACTCTGAGAAATCAAGTCTTACTTATGATGTTATCATTTTCGACAAAACGTATGAAAATAGGATAGTTACAAGATGACATGTTTGGGGTGGGAGATTTTATTATTTATTGCGGCAAACCTTGTTGTTTGGGGAGCTCTATTGCAGACACACAATATTTGAATAATTTCTCATTATATTTATGTCGTTTTTGCATTGAAACTTGTTGAAATTTTAAAACCCATACTGCTTTTTATTGGTAAGGCTCCTTTTGTGTTTACATACCGATTGTCTCTTTAAAGTTGCCCTTCTGCTCGTTGTTGATCTAGTGTTCTAGAAAGCTATTTGGTTGATAATCTGGTTGATTTACAATAATTTGATCCATTATTTATCTTAGATTCCGTCATATGGATTTAGCCCTCGGTTTAGTCCAAACGGTTGATCTCAACAGCAATATGTATATTATTCCCGTGAATTACAACTAACAGTAGCTAGTTTGAGGTAACTAGTGTATATACTGATTTGCATTCAAAACTCGAAATGCAAATTGAATATATGAACTTACGTTTGTGATATAAGTATAAGTACATGAATTATATATTAAAATACTATTATATTTTAATGCTCTGTTATAAATGAATAAACAACATTCTTGAAACCCTCATAGTTCTTCTATGAGGGGTCCAAATGTGATAGTTTAAGGGCGAGTTGGAATTATGGGAAGGACGTTCTAGAGGAATCTGGAACGTTTCTTCCTTAATATTAAACAATTAGTAAGGAAAACTTCCGTAAATATTCTCCTCAACTTAAAAATTGAGCGTTGATTAGAATTTCCCGCAAATGACACAATTTGCGGTCATGATTATTTTTAAATAATTGAATTGCGCCTTGTTAGTATTTTAAGATTTAAGTTCCTTGAAATATGAATTATGTTGAAAAACTGGGGAATCCTTTTGATACATGCGTACAGCGAGGATCGGTCATGTGTTTTGCTTGGTTAGATAAACGGGTCTCTTTGAAACTACTAAAACTTCTGAATCCCTTGGTTTTGTTATTTCGTTTCCTTGGTTTTCGTATGAACTCGAATTGTGTCCTAGGCCTACATGTCTGGTAGTTTTACACCTTCATATATGAGGAATTGATAACCAATTGAACAAACCTATTAGTCACTGTGTGTATTTTAAAAACTATTTAATGCACATAATACAAAAATTGGAACTAAATATATTATAAAGCTTTTGGAGATTCTCCGATATAACTATTTAGGGGTTCATAACCACTATTAACAAGATCAACAACGTAGATGCATCTTTTTTAAGAGACAATTCGGATATGCTTTGCTGTAAATATTATATTGCTGTGGGCAACCAGGTCTTGACATTGTGGTGCTCATTCATCGGCATCCTGAATTTAGCTTTAGGTTTTTAGGTCATATTTGTCACACCTTCGATTTATTGATCTGGGTTGGTCCACATTTGATTAATTTGGCCCGAACGAAGACAATGAGCCGAGCGCTCAGGGATAAGTAGAATGAACGATTCGAACAAGAGTCCGATACCTTTAGTGCGTTTGGTGCTTTCGGTCTGTTCCCATTTCCCCCTATTTTTTATTCGGAATTTCTACTTAATTTTTTAAAGATATTGTCCGGGTTTAGCAAAGTAAATATATACCTACAAATCCAGTATGTATAACTACCGAGATTTCTGCTGAATGGTACACTACCCTTTAAATAGAGTGAAATAAAAGCTGACGTCGTTTTTACTTTGCATTTCTAACTGTTACACAACTGTTACTTCTATTGATATCCCAATTGTGATACAACGGCTTTATAAACCAGGCAACCTGCCCACTTCTGAGATTTCCACGACTCTCCTAGTTTCTAAGTCTATGTTTGTACTTGTCATAATATCATGTTATGACAAGTTATACAACATAGTACATATCCCACAGGCTACTACAAACATCGCTTCATGCTTCAAATGTGAAGTTCATTGTAGATGCGTCCACTGATATCAAACTTCGATATATGTATTTCCGTAAAGAATTCACAACTACTAAGAGCTGTCTATTCATCGTTTTGGTGGTCCCGATTTTCTTTCTTTTTTAGATTTTGTGATCTATATTGTGGTTTTTATTTATAACCTCCTCCGTTGCATTTATTACAATCTTCCACACAAGTCTCTTCTCCGTATTGCGCGCCTCCTTAACACTTCCCCTAATATTTGAAAAAATGGTGTTTTGCCCTTTCGAATCAGTCCTCTCATGTTGAGGCAATCATCTGAAGATCATTACTACGGTCTCTTATAGTATTGCTTCAAAACGCTGAGACATATAAACGATACTCCTAAAATAATTTGTGTAGAACTTTTTCTTTAATTTAGTGTTCCATGCTATGAGGTACAGTTGGTTCCTGTACCAACAGGTTCTAGAAAATTCATGTTACATCCTCTTCTTTTCTTCCTATTACACAGGGCTTAATTGGTTATTGAACCACCTTTGTGCTTCTTCACGAATTTCACTATAAATTTAACAAAATGAGTTCAGGCAAGCTGCTGCATAAGTGCTAACCCCTCCTCGGCAATATTAGAGGTATTTGAGGTGTTCTGACCATCAAGATTTTCGATGACTCCGGTCAACCCTGCCTGGAAGCCTGTTCACTCAAGTCTTCGCTTTAGTCTCTGTGAGGGGTGCAGGTATTTTTACCCTTACATCGTCTCAAGAAGTAACAGTTGCTGTTGTCGCCATCAATGTATGGACATTGATTATTGCCGCCGGACAGTCTCCTTAAAATTGGATGTTGAATGAAAAGAATTTTCCTTAATTTACCCTCTCTAAGGCTCGATGTAAACTCTTAAGAGTAATTCTGTGTCTCCAAACCAACATTCAACACGTCGTCATCGTACTTCACGCCTGGACGTTCTAGCAAGATCAGGAACATTCTTTAGGGTTTCATAGATAGTATATGGTAAATTAAGATATTTTTCGTGGCCCAAATCCATTTCCCTCGAAAAAGTTGCGCAGGAAAAAACATAAATGTGCGGATTTGTTGTTTTTTCCGTAAGTATCCTACATGTGGCTTGCGCCAAAAATTCGAATTTCACATCTGACGTCAATACTAATAATTTGCCGAACACTTCAACTCTTTAGAGCAAGGCAGTTTTACCGACATTGCTCGGAGTTAAGTCCGGCGCATTTCGTTGGGCTCGGTGACACGTATATACTGAATTTCAATTGTTTAGCTCGTTTGTTCGGGTCAAAATGTTTAGATGTGGACCCCTCTATATTAGAGAGGTTTTCCTGGAAAAGTTTTAGTTGACTTCCACAGCGACAGTCTCATTCAGTTTCCTCATGGCGTTTCATTAATAATTTTTTTTCTTATGTGCTTGTCGTGATCCTGCACAATTGATTAAATTTAAGCTATAGTTTTCTAAGCAATGTTCATTTCTTTCCCTCCTATGAACATTACCAATGACACCCTACGATATGTATGCCTAAAAATCGAAGGGAAATTCGAGATACGATTGTCTTAATATGTTTAACATAATGTGTGACGGAGGGTCGAATGGAATATAGTGAACTATAACAACCTTTATTATAATGTCACAACAGGAACCGAAACAATTCATGAGCTCTTATGAGCGTCACAACCGTTACGAAGGACGTGAAGGCCAGGGTAGGGCCTCGAACGCTGGAAGAGGCCACTGGGTCAGCGATAACAGACGCGCCGGCAATCAAGATGATTATCAGAGCAAACGTCGCAGATTTTAAGGAATTCCTTCAATTTCAACATTGCCCCTCAATTTGGTTTTAAGGCAGGGCGCCCCATCATATGTAACAATCATAAACCAACTCCTTGCTTCTATGTAGTCGAGTCTTGCGATGAATCTTTCGAGGTTTCGCCTTGCCATTCCCCCTTTTTGGTTAAATGACACTCAAAATTGGTTAAATGATACAGATAATCTACTCCCTGCTCTTAAAGGAGAATTTGGGGCGATTATTCAAAGAAAAAGACTCAACATTCCATAGCAACCTTAAATGCATGCAAAAGGTTATGGGCGCCCTGATTAACTAATTGTTACTCAGTCATGAACTGAACATTAGAATTAACAAGTTTTCTTCGGAAAAACAATCCTCCACGCGTTTCCTAGTTACTAGCAGAAAAAAGAAATTAATTTATCCCAAATAGTCGGATTCTAATGCATTGTCTTGGAAAAACAGTTTTATAATTATGTAGAGGTCCAGATAATTTTTTTAGTAGTTTTGTGTGGCTATAATGTAATCAATATATGACCTAGAATGTGGACGTTTAAGTGTTATTTAGTATGAACCCTATTTCAACCCGTTTGAGCTGCATTTGCTTTGCATTTAGCGTTTTAGACACTGAGGATTTTCAAGCTTGTTTTTCTTTATTACAATTGACTTTTTGACTCGTTGAAGGTCCAATTAGTCCTAGTTCATGATTATTTTTCATCCCTCAATTTTTCCTGGTTTAATAAATGATAAAATTTCGTTTGAAGCTAATACCAGATTCTAGCATTGTCATTGAATCAAATTCGTTATAAGAAAAATTGCTCATACTTTATTATGTTTTTAATTAAATGTTTTTTCTTTTGGCCCTCAGAATATTGCTATTCTACCAAGTTCTAACTTCGAATTCTTCATACTCTTGCAGTGGAAATTGTCTGATATTCAGATAGACGACATTAAAAATCGATATAACTTCGGCAATCTTCGCTCTTTTTTTCTTCTAATTTTGGTGATGTGTCCATAGCGTTTTAGAAATTTTATATCAGTCTCCCCTTGCACATTGCTGTCTTGATTTTGCCCCTCAATATGCATTTCCAAGAAATAAGGGACAAGAGTCGGTATATCTAGACTATGAATATTTAATTAACAATACTATTTCGATTATGGTGCTGCTTCGTTAAAATATCAGCATTGATTGGATATAAAAAGCTGTTCAAAAACAGAATTAAAGCTGACCAGACGAGAGATTAACTTTTTCTGAAGCACCATTTTTTACTATTTACTTTTGGATCTTTAATGGTTTCTATTGAATTCAATAGAGAACTAAGCGAATTAGGACTCCTTGATTCTCATCGATTAAATACTTATCCCCAAAATATCTGGAAGCGTTGTAACAATTGGTAACTACAATTTTTAATCTTATCTAATGAAGTATTTCTATTGAAGTAGGTATCTACTAATATTCGGATGCTTGCTGATGGTATGTTTCTGATTCTTTTTATTGAAATTATGCGAATTCTCGTTGAGAAAAATGTCGTGAAAATTTGATGCCTTCGTTCTGTAGCTAATTAGAAATAGGATCTTTGGTTTACATGCCAACTTAAAAAAATTTTGGGCCTTTTGGACGATTTTTCTAGCAAAGTGGAAGTGGAAATTGGTCCAATTTGTCATTTACTAAATTTGCTGTAGACTACAATATACCTGGTGCGCTGCAAGAACTTTTTTCGTATGCGAAATTATTGGGAAAATTCACACCCTTGGAATATTGCAAGTGAAGATGGATTACTTCCAACTTTTAAAAACCTATTAGTTAAGTTCATTGTTTCATATATGAACGGGTGCGATAAAGGTATTCCGATAAACAACTGACTGAATGCTTTCCTATTGGGCGGTTACTAAACGTTTGCGAATTTTATTGTGTAATTCTAAATAAGTTTTAAAAATAATAAAAATTGTTGCCATATAATACAGGAGTAAGTTGTCAAATTTCCAAAGAAGACATAATTCATTTAATATGTGGAAGAGCTTTATATTTGTAATATATTGAGACTTCGAAGCTGTTTCTGAAGAACAATCAAGATATGTAGCTACTAATGACGAAAGAAACTTCAAGTACGAATAACAATAGGAAATTTGTGAGAAAAAAATCATTTAATACATCACTGAGAGCAGATCCTGGCCGCTTCCAGAGGATGGAGGACTTGTAGCCGAAACAAAAATTTTCATTTAAAAAAATTAAGTTAACATTGTTATTCTTACATTAAAAAGTCAAGCATATATTTTCTACGACAGTCATTATCAGATGATAAGTTTGTATAGGTAAGTATCTAAATTATGTACCAGTCTAAAGCACTCAAATACAAAAAAATTTTGTCATTGGCATAGTCAAAAAGATATTAAAATATGTATTTGTGCTTTATATATTCTTTGGTACGGTTCTACAACAGTTTAAATTTACGGGTTGTAGAACTTGACTACATTTTGTACCTCAGATGAGTTTAAATTTGATGATGTATTTTTGCTTATGAACCAGTCTTGCCTTATTCTTTTATTGAAGCGTATTTTACTGTATTTCGTTTCGAATGAATGTGGTCTGACTGATTGCAGCTTAAGTGCAATGATAAACGTTTGATGAATGTTAAATTGGTAGTTTGAAAAAAAAATGAAAATTAGAAACAAACATCTTAGAGAAGCTTAGAGCAAAAGTTGCGATTAATATGTTGCCTGCAGCTCAAAAATTGAAGCCCTTCCAGCCATAAACACATTATAATAAGCAGGATACAACCACCCTCTCAAGTAGATACTTAACACATCTTCTTGAATTCCATTGATTTTGTCATAATACGACGGATTACCATGACTTTGATTTTGCCGAAACTATTCTGATTGCAGTATAGGATTGAAGAACAAACCTACTTCGTGTACTAGGTATCTACCTAATATTCCCAGGTATACTGTTATTATATTTGTTGTTTATAAATAGCGAAGTACACTAATTCACTGTTTTGTTCGATCGAAGAAATTTGTATTGATTAAGATTGAAAGGGTAAAACTGGAAAAAATTATATCGTGCTACGTGATTAAAAAATAATAGTCAATTTAAATGATTGACTCCAATGGAAATAATTCATTTATCACCAACTTTAAGCAACTCACCATAGTCGAGAATTTTCTAGACTAAGATAACGTATAGTAGTTCTGAACGAAATCTTAAAATTATAGCCGTTTTTTGATAGTCGCGAACATCATTAAAAATGTTATATAATTAGTTACTATTGTACTTACGGTAAAACTAAAGGAATTAAGTTTCATGGGATACCTACCAATAATTCCTTATTGTTCCAAAATAATTAAAACAAAAGGGCTTAAATAACATCCAGAATTTACTATGTATTTGGAAATATTTAATGTTGTTTGTGCCCTATATAATTAGCATTATTAAAATTGGGTTATTACTAAAAACATATGAACATACATATAATCATCGATCGAATTCAGCATAAATAAAATTCAATACATTGATATAAATAACAGTTTATTAAAAAAAAATATTGTTATTCAAAACTCTGTACGGCTACATCTATTTTGGTTTCACCTGGTTTATGTTACATATTTGGTTTCATAGGAAATAGACTTAGTGGGAACAGAGTTTCAGTGTTTAGCAAAATTCATTGCACTAACTGACCTTTTGGCTTCACAGGGTTGGACAAAGATGACGCATTTCCTGCTAAATCTTAGGTATTACCTGCTTTGGTAAGTCTTGAAGTATGCATTTATATCCAGATTTGAGGTGAGTTTATTACAGGTGTGGTTTGGTTGCTACTTGAATGAGTAAACCTGTGGAGTTTTCTGAGAACATTGAAAACATGGAAAAAATCGTGTGTGAGAAATTTCAGCAGGGAAGACAAAATTCATCAGTAGATGACCCAGTAGTGATGTAATTAGCAATTAATATGTAAGTGAAAGTAATTTTAAGGTCTCTTGTGATGCAGGTCAGTGTCACTGTGGCAATGGAAGACACCGTCAGCCTTTGAAGCGGCACGAGAAGCTAACAAGAATAAATATTATAGTACTAATTGTGGTTTTATTTTAACTTCCATGGTCCAGAACCTGGTATGTACTAAGAATTCATGTCCATTTATCTAGGTACTTCAATCTTACAGTTCGCCTACATCAGGACAATAAAGAAATTTGGCATATTTGGGAAAATTCAGTTATGTGTAAATTTAGGGTACAATCGATCATTTTCCGCTTCATCTACGTAATCTGGCTTTTCCAGTAGTAAAAAAGTTTGAGTAGTGGGAAAGTACGTTCAGCCAAAAATTAGTAGGTAATTTTGGAAAGCAGTGATTTTCAAAGACGTACAAAATTCTCATGATAAAATGTATTTTAAAGGTGATACAGAAGAGTGTTTTTCTTCCTGGAGATGAGTGAAGCAAATAGTTTACTCCTTAGATACAGAGTTAAACGAAAACTCCGTCTATGCAATGCATAGACAGTTCTTCCTTGACAAGATTAATGGAGGTTTGCTCGATGTCCTGCAGGTTTTCTTTGGGTAAAGTAGTAATATAACTATCTCCAACGATAGAAATTCTTAAGTAATCCACATCGATTCGAAGTGTTTAACAGTTTTGAGGTCAATGTTGACGGCAGAAGCTAAACAACAAATTTTGATTTAATTCTAAGTTTCAGGCTAGGCTATAGAGAATTATTAAGAGTAAAGTTTAAGCACAAGAGCATAAATCACTCACACAACACTTTATTCATTGTTTAATTCCATCACAAAATGGCTTCGCGCATTTGCCTTTAAATAACTTAAAAATGCCTTTGACCAAGAGTGATGTAATTATCCATCTAAATGAGAATGGAAACGTGGAAGCCATTATTAAAATAAAATAAAGTGAGAGTATATTATGAAATTTCTCAGAAGAATAACATGAGGGGTCTTCAGTGTTTTAATTTAACATATTTTAATGAAAACTGCCCATACAACTGTTGATTTTGGGTAAATTCCTATATTTTATGGTTAAAAATGGAACACAATCGCACGCAATTAACACGATGTGTATGCTATTTCATCCTAAATTAATCAACTTGGTCTTAATAAAAATTCAAAATATTTTATAATATGATTCTTTACTCTGATCTGGTATATTTGATATGAACAAGTCAAGCATGTCATACTCAACATTGCTTAAATCTTATGTATTTTTGACATATGAAGACAAATGTATTATAAATGAAATAAGTTTTAAAACGTATACATTTGTTTACCATTTTCGAACTGATGCTATGAATCTTAATTGAATGCTAATATTTTTAAACTTGTTATTTGGGTCTGACCAAACGGAACAGAAAACCTCGGGAACTGTTCTGAGGATGTACTCTCGAAATTCCATTAAATTAAATCCGTCTTCTAATTGGCTTTACTAATTACTTTAGAAAAATTCTTAATACGCAATTAATGAAGTTATTGTTATTTTTGATGTCGATCAAGTGCGAAATTAATCTCACTCTAATTTCAAGGATTCAGAACTGATTGGAAATTTAGAAGAAATTCGACCAAGCACGAATTTTCGTAGCAGGTCTAGGCCAACCTGAACTAACCCAATCAAAACATGGAAAAACGGGAATTTGGAAGACACCCAATCAGCTGAGCACTAATTTTTCTTTTGTTAATAGCAAGTATAACCTGACTAGCCCAGAACAAGAATTTTGAACTCTGCTATGTCTGAATGACGATTTTTGATGATTGTAGGTAGTACTATGTAAAGCCGGGCTTTCAAATGTTTACCACGTTTATTAAGCGAATTTGTTCATTTTTAGGTCTTTAATGTCAATAATCTCTTGTAGCCCTGAAATTACGATTTTATAATACATTTATTTTTCCAGTAATTTTTGACTTACACTTAAGGCAGCCCCAACGGCGCAGGTCACAACTTGGCAACAAGACACCAGCTGATAAGTTTAAAGAGTTAATAAACGTTCCAATGCGCACGCACATAGCCAGGAGATAGGAGAAATTTCATGTGACCTCACCTCAAATAATAACCAAAACAAGTAAATGGGAACTTCTAATTTTAAGAATTTCCGCTTTACTGACTCACAGAGAGCAGCCTATAGATATTAATAAAACATCGCCAGCGTAGTGTAAGTAATCGTGATTTTCTGAATGTTTGTGGCAGCCAGTTGCCAGGCATTTTTTCCACAAATCTGGAGTTAAAATGACATTGATAAAGGATAATTACTATTTCTCTAAATTAGGACATATTTCCCCTGGTTTCTGCGATAAGGCGCATTATCAGTGACCCCCAAGAGATAAATGACCCCCAGTGGTAGTGCGCAATATAAAACCATGAGTTTCAAAGTAGCATAGCCAGTTGTGCGGTTGTAAGCTTCTGCTTAGCAGCAAGAAAGTGTTTAAAAACTCCAATAACCTTTAATTTGCTCATTTATCGCCTACTTTGGAGTGCTCTGAAAGTGTTTTTAGTTACCAATTAACCCAAACTTGTGTTGTGGTACTTTATTTTCTCAACCTGGCTGCTGAGGGAGGAATGCTGAGGTCGCCTAAGGACTGTCTGGGACTGCGTGTTCGTCTTAACTCTTTGCATCAGACCTGGAAGTGGTTGCACCAGACAATCAGCCTTCACGATTATCTCATTTCCTTAACATCAGGATCTAAAAACGCCTGTTCAAAGTACAGTCTGGGGGCACATTGAGTTGCTTAAAAAAGGCCACAACATTTGCCAAACAATATTGACAAGTATCCGCTATATTCAATAATTTAGAGACTTCGTTTGCATACTAAACCAAGATGGCTCTTCTTAAAAGCACCTGCAGTAGAATGGGCACTGCCTTAATACACCTCAATGCCCGCACTTATTCCATGCAGACAAAATCTGAATCTAACATTAAAAAATCTGTGTATATATCCCAGTCGACTGACATCTACAGTAACTTAGCTTTGAAAGAATGGCTTTACAAGAACTTTGACTTCCATAATAACCATCTTTTGTTGTTATGGCAAAATAGCCCCAGTGTAGTCATTGGTCAGCACCAAAACCCATGGTTAGAGACCAACTTCTCAGACTTGCACAACCTTCTTGAGACTGGAGTTACTCTGGCACGTCGAAGCAGTAGCGGTTCCGCCTCGTACAATGACAAGGGAAGTTTGAGTTTAAGTTTCTTTGCTCCGAGTGAAAGACTCAATGAAAGGCACAATTCTGAGTTAGTTGCAAGAAGCATTTTTAGGGAGTTTGGGAGCCAGGTCAATGTCGGATCCAAATATGAGCTTTATCTCAGGCAAAATAAAGTATCCTTTTTTTCTGTTAGTATATTTGATGTGTATACCGTGAAAAGTGGTTAAATTCCTTAATTAATTGTTAGCAAATGTCGAATAACTCAGCCAGAGTGGGCAGGGAGAATTCTTATCACAATATGTCGCTGATGGTCAAGACTGATAAGGTCAGTCGTAATGTGGTGCTTCAAGAAAACAATGTAAGTGGTAAAAGTGTATTCAAAAACCCCTCTTTTTCATGAGAAGAATTCAATTTTTGGAACCTATTCAGAGGTTTTTTTTGGTAGGTAAACCAAAAAGAATGCTTTCAAGTACCTGTAAATGTTAAAAACCGTGGAGTGCCAACTTCGACTGCAAAAATGATGAATCTGTGTGAAGAAAATCCAGAAGTAACTGTATCATCTTTAATAAGAGCCATTGGTTGGGAATTTTTGAGAACTAAAGCCTTAACTCTCAAGGATGGAGGAATGGAGCTTGCTCATCAGCAAAAGGGCTTCCATTTGATTAATCCGACAGAAAATTGGTTCCCGGGTAAGTTTTATACGTATAATAGATATTTGCACCAAATAGATACTTAAACTTAAGCTTGGCTTAAGAAAAAAAATTCCCTTGTTATTTTGGTTTCGAAATTGTAGTATCTTAAACAGTCTCAGAACTTGAGTCAGTTTCGTCCACACGTCCAATATAAAAGGTCAATCGTGGTTGTTTGAACTCATCCTTATCTGCCATGTGTCCATTGTTTGTAGCGTGAGCAAGATTATTTAAACGAACATAACGTCACATCAAAATTACAGGTTTGAAAGAAATCAGAGATGCCTATAAGAGTTGGGACTGGTGCTACGGAAAAACTCCAAAATTCAACATCACTAGATCATTCACAGTTCCAGGGGTTCTTCTGCATAATAATAATGGGGCATCAGGTTCTCTAAATGTCACCATGTCTGTTGAGAACGGAATGATTTCCGATATAACCATTTACGTGCCTTATGAGTTTAACTCATTTGGTTTTACTGGGGAGGCTAATGTCATTCATAGCTTAAAAGGCATGCGATTTTCAGTGCAAGCTTTCCGAGATTTGGAGGAATCTTTGGATTCCCTTTTAGACGAAAAAGACCGCTTTGTTACTGAATGTGTTAGACAGGTGATGACTTGCGCTTGAGGGTAAAAGTCCTGATTAATAGTAATTTTTAGAGCTACAAATGCAATTTTTGTCGAATCACTGCGTTGTATTTTATGAATTTATGTTAATTACCTAGTGTATGTTAATTAAGCACCTTTCGTACCTACGATTCTAGAATTCAAATTTTGTGTCGTTCCTAGCAGGTTAGAATGATTTATATTTTTTAAGATTCAAAAATTAACTTTTAAGTTTTAGCCGTTTTTTCTAGCGGTTATCAAGAATTAATCATATCACTATTAAATAATTAGCGAATTTCCTTTAATTCGTATGTGAATAATTTTAGTTCCTTTACATTATAAATGTAGGTATACTCTCCAATATTGTTTTGCATTTGTTGTGCCTTATCTAGATATTAATCCCTATAATTAGGACCCATTACACGTTATTCTATTAGATATTCTATTTTCTGTTCGAACTAGTTTTACGGAATATACGTTTTATACTTTATTGCTCTTATGCGCTTTAATTTATTGTAATCATAACACATTTTGTCGTCAGAAGAATTCTGCCTCCTTGGACTTTGTCTCCTCTATTATTAAATACTTATTTTTTGTTTCATTATCAAAATGAAGCTTTAAAACGTATAATGTACAATTTGAAAATATTTTTAATTTACTGGGGCAGAAGCGGTTATCAATGTCAGGCTATGGAACTTTCGTCTGATGACCTTTGTTCGTTTATGTGTGTCTAGTCTCCAAAAAACACGTTTTTAAGCCTTGTATGATTAAATCTTTCATTATGAAGCATTTGGTATTGAAGATCTCATTATGAAGAATTGATAAAGGGCGTGTAGTGTTAGCGAATAATTTTGTCCGTGATTCTACAGCTTAGGCTACTCACCAATAGATGGCACAAGCAGTTTTAGATAGTTGTTATCAGTAATAGCTCCAAACTTGGTAGCATTATTATAATTTCTGGATTTTCTTTCCTAATTAATGACCAAGAACTTAAACATGATTTTCCCAGTTATTTTCCTCATTCTACAATTTGGTTTCCCATGAATGTACATTTTTTCATTTTGCTGCCAAGGGTAATAGTTAATATTGTACCTTGTGAGGTCATAATTCGTGACAAATTGGTGAATTATTTTTTGAGTTTTGAAATAGTTAATGTGAGAAATTAAAAAAATAAGATGTTAAAAGAGATGATGAAAAATGAAAGTGCGTTTCTTTTTGCAAATCGCAGTCTCATATTTTATTTCTCGGAACGGGTTATTAGGCCGTTTGTACCGATTCTATACGCGCAAGTTCCCACGTCACTCGCAGAAGGCGTCCATGTTTTGTTTAATGGCTTGAGTAATTACGCAATTAAGCACACTGGTTCACCGAAGTTTAAGGATCAAATCTGAATAACCCTAAAAGGGCTTAACCCTTCATAAACCCCTGAAGGCTTCTTTGGTTTCTGACATTTTTCTAATTTTACGTTACAACTCCTATACATATTTCAAGTCCTTCCTCGTTATAGGCCTAATGGTCCATACTGAAGAAGGGAGTAAAGTCAGATTTAATGAGGAAGTACAATATACAGTGATGCCTTATTTAAATTTGTGTAGATTTCACTTTAGATTCAACGGATATTAAACTAGAACTTTGCGGGGATAAATCATTTTTAGCTGGGGACATTGCTGGAGACAAAACGATTAGAGGAGCGATTTAACCATGCGGTTGAAATGGGCGAAAAGTTAAAACGAATGAAAAGTCGAAAAGGACAAAAGGGCAAGAAGATTTGACTGCTTTTTCGGATGAAAAATAAATTGGCAGGAGAAACCAGGAGGGAGCGAAATGGTTAGGCTTTTCGAGGGCGAAAGAAATCTCAATCCGTCCCTGAAGGGATAGACAAGGCAAATAACAACTTGCTTACGATGGGGAGTACAGAGTTTGAATTATTGTTGAATGTAGGTAAGACGAAGACATGAAATGTCTGCATTTATTTGGTTGCAAGATACGCTACTGGTACTGCCGGTATAGAAAATATCAAGGGCTGTTAATCCAATGTCAACACAAGGCAATCTAGTACATATCAGACATTATATAAACTTTTTGTATAACGTCCCGTATCTCATTTGTTTATTCTGTAGTTACTTTAAGTAATCCAATTTAAAACCGCAATAAAAGGACATCACATTGAACAGTTTCCTTAGCACAGTCTGAAAACCGATTACAAAGTTCCGCTTATTGAAGAGAGGAATTTTATGGCAAATCGAAGCTTTTGCCATGGATATTTCGATGTTATAATTCCGTGACTTTCGTTAATAAATTACATTTAATTAAAGATTTCTCAAACTCGGTGAGGTTATTTTTCAATTCACCTATATAGCCGTGATGGCGCTAAAAGAATTCCGCCAGTTTAACATTCGGTTACCCAATAGAGACTTTGACCTAAAATAGAAGACGCAATATTGCTGGAAATAGAAATAAACTAGCAAAGCGAAGGACAAATACCGGAACATAATTACTGTTATTGATGCATTGCATTGATCTTAAGTTCTTTTACTGGATTTAACTTCCTCTGTTATTGAATCTATATTAGGCTGAAATAAGCCTCGACTCAGAGCGTCTCGTGTTTCCAGACATCTGGAATTTCCGAACTAGTGCTAAATCGCCCTGTATACCTACATAAATTTCACTGACACCTGCTCAAAAGTTTAATTTCGTTTCTTGACCCCAAAACAATCCTGGATGATGGGCATTAACTGCTTTTACCATCACTTATTTAGATTAAATCGGGAGGCACGTCAAGTCATAAATATTTAAGACTAAAAACTGGTTAAGATGGGTCGCGGCCGTAGGCTGCAAACTCCTATTTGCCTTAGTAACCTAAAAAATCTCGATTTTTATTTTTCAAAAGCAAACTACGTGCTGATTAATGAGAGAATCTTGTCGAAAGGAAGTTACATGTCAAGGGACTAAACAATAGAGTTGAGCAGCAGGACGGGACTCGCAGGGAAAATGTCCTAAAAATTAATAAGTTCGCGACAACAGCGGTGTGATTAAATTTCCATGGAAAGTGATGACCTATTTATTTCTAGAATATGAAATTAAACCTAACGAGGGAGAAAGAAACGTTTTCAGACAAAACAAATTCCAAATAAGCAAACTTCTTCAGAAAACTGGCCATTAGGTCACCGAGTAAAAAAATTGCTGAATTTTTTAACGTAGCATAAGCAAAATTTTCAAGCCATAATATACAGGTGCTCCTCTTTCATCTTTGAAACATTTATAACACAGCGTGGATTACTAACGATTGCAAGAAAATACTTTCTTTTTGATTTCTGCGAAATTCTGAAAGCAGACATAATCCAATGCAGGACTTTTCGCTTACAATTTATTGTGAGATATAAGGCAAAAATGTTTTGCTTTCTGTTATGCAACTGCGACCTTTGATATCATCTGTTAGGTACCGTTTTGCACAATTAGCTAAAACTGAGAACGCATAAGCTTTATAAGGGCAAACCGCTGATTTAAACAGGAGACGCCCTAATAAGTAAAACCTGATCACTGCAACTCTCGAAATTACACAGATCAATCATCAACGTTAAAGCCTTTAAGTGCGCCTTTAAAAAACTAGCCCCCGTTTAATTGCTAGGGCCAATTTGAATATCAGCCCAATTTTCTGGTAGCTGCATTCGGGCCTTAATAACCCTTATTAATTTTTTCGAGAAGTCACTGCGGCTCAAGCTGCTTGAAGCTAAATAGTCCCACATGAATATCAATTTACTACAGGATGTTTCAACTAAATCGAGAGGATAGACAATAAGATTCTACACTCTGAAGTCAACAAATAATTTAAAAGTTGAAGTGTTTTTACTCTTGATGGAATCGCTGATTACCTCCTAGAAGGTTGGAACGAAATAGTATCCATAAGACTGTAGATGAGAACTTTTTTGAGAAATTCTGAAAAACTCAACGGAAAGCAATTTCTGGTTACCTAATCAAGAGACTGCATGGGAAGTTTTTGGGAATTACCACGAATAATGTGTTGTGGTTTGAAGAGAGACTCAATCAGATCAGGAATTAAATTGTTGAACTTTCTGATTAACCTCGAGTAGGCTGACACTAACTTAGGCTACGTAGGCTACGTAACTTGACATTGGATGAGATCTTGAAATTTCTGAAAAACATCGAGCGATTCAAAATTTTTTTTAATGAATTTCTGAAAAATCCAATGTGGCAGGAAACAAATTACAAGATGTGGGAAATGTGCAAGTAGAAATGGCAAGAGGATGTTGGGCAACTCGGCGATATGTTTTTCTAATTATTGCCTTCGTCAGCTATGTGTGTGTACAAAGTAAGTATACACACGTTATGCTATGTATGTCCGAAGACATTCGCACATACGGGTGTAGCTTGGAAAAAACTGAAGAAATAAAAATAACATTGTGAGCAGGCATCTGCTCAACTTTATGTGGAAACACCCAAGGTTTCCCCATGTTTCGAGATTAGTTCAGGACATTCACAGCAGCTTTGCTATGGATACCTGCTGTGATGTAGTAAGCCAGAGATATTAAAGGATGAAAAAGTTTTGTGCGAGATATGAATGTAGAAAAAGTTCGTGCCAAATTCACAAAGAGAATCGAACGTTCAAGGAAAAATACAAGGTGTCTCTGAATATAGTGCCATAAATTCAACCACGTATTCTAGGTCGCAAAATATGAGGAAAACTTATAAACATATATCGAAAGGCGTTTCGTTCTTTGGACATAAAAGGTGTGAAAGGCTGGTTCCTGAGTTTTACGTTTAATGTTTTTTTATTAATATTTTCGAAACGCTTCGAAATAAATGAAATTTTGTACTTTATTATAACGTTTTGTGATCTTCCTGAATCTCTATAAAGAAATTGACATATTTTTCCAGGGGCTGCTAATACAGGGAGGTAGTACTTAAAAGTACATAAACTTTTTTGTGCTTAATTTCATTGAAGATTTTGTGGGAAGAATATTAAATTTGAAGATTTTACATAAAAAAGGTACGCTTACTGAAAGTCGAAATTTTCAGTCCAATTTCGCTTTGAAAATGTAAATAAAAAACCAGCCTCAAAAAACACTAAAAAACCAAACTTTCACTCCTTATCTAATTATTCCACCTTAATTATCGAAAATGAAGCATCTTTCGATTATTTGTATGAAGTTTTCGTGATAACTTGCGACCTAGAGCAGTTGAATTTGTGGCACTATGTTCAGAGACACCTTGTATAATGAGGCTGTCGAGCAACTCGGCAACATGTTTCTGTACTCATTGGCTTCGTCAGACATCTGTATGCACACACGCATCATGCAGTGAACGTCCGAAGACATGCGCATTTGCGGGTGTAGCCGGGCAAAAATGAACGAAAAAATGGGAATCACAAGCAGGCATTAGCTCAACATTTTGTGCAGACCTCTAAAGTTTCCCCAACTTCCGGGACAAGTTCAGGATATCGACGGCAGCTTTGCCATGGATACCTGCTGTGATTTACTCAGCCCGGAATATTAAAAGATGGAAACGTTTTGTATAGAACGTAAACGTAGAAGAAGAAAGTGGCAAATCCACAAAACGAATCGAGTGTTTAAGTGAAAATAGAAAAAGGATGTTGAACGACTCGGCAGCGTGGTTTCTTACTTATTGGCCTCATCGGGCATATGAGTGGACAAAACTGGTACACTCCTGAAGTCATCTTTGAAAGTCGGAAAACTTTGGGGGCGTTACCACATAAACGTTGAGCTGATGCTTGCTTGTCCTCTTATTTTATTTCATACTTTCCAGACTAGAGCGGCATGAGGCACTAATATTAGACTTGGAGAGTGCGTGGCAAGTATTCGAGATTTCTTAGACCAAGAATGAGAATCCAGGGTGACATGAAAATGAAACTTTTTTGGAATATGTGTCAAATATATGTTGAAATGATTCTCTATAATTTTGAAGGAAAAAAAGCTGCAAAAATGGTTCCGAAATATAACTTGATTTATGGGAATGTAGTAACGAATTTTCATATTTAAGACCTGAAACTATCAGCTCATATGCTGTGGATTCAGTCAATAATCAGTTATTGACTGAATCTACAGCATATGAGCTGATACCTAGAATTTCTTCATATCCTTACGTGAAAATAACAGATTTAACAACTTAAACAGCTTATTATACCATTATTACACTTGAACCCATGTATTCGTGTTTCTTTGTCAAAACATTGAGGAGTTCGTAACATAACTATGTGTAAATTTGGTAATATGTATTTGAAAAAATAATTTTGATTTTACGTGTAGCTTGGAGTTTCGAGTTCCCTCGACAGCAACTTTAAAGTGCTGCTTAAGAATGCAGTTTTAAACTCTTTTATGTTAATCTGCAGGTTAAAACATTGTGAAACCAGTTTAAGGATTAGTTTTCTTTATATGTGTTATTACCCCATGGCCCCGTCTTCCTTGTTTATAATATGTAACGCATACATCGTTAAACCGATACATTATTATTCTTTTTTATCGATTTTAAAGCGTACGTCGAGTAAAAACAAATTAATTTTTTGAACAACCTTGCGTCGATCTTGGTATTACCTTGCTGTATTAAAGAATCACGTATTAAGCGGTTAAACCTTTAAAATAATGGAGGATATAGCAAATACCAGACCAATGTTATAAAAATATGTGGCTAAAGGAAAAACGAGTATTAAATAAAAAGGCAAATCGGGATTATGTTAAGTTTTATTCAGTCTCATTCGAAAAACCTGTTAAAATAAAATTATATATGATAATATAACTAATATATTTAACAAACAAATATTTGCAAAACAGGGAGGCAAAAATACAATACATAAAAAGGAGTGACAAATTAGGTGTAATTTTCATAAGTCAATTTTTAGTAATAAAGTAATTTGTACTTCACAGGGAAAACGAATACAATAACAAGCTGTAGAAGTAACTTTTTGTGGACAACGCTAGGGTTGATAAAATGTGCAGTTGCTTCGATTACTATAAATCTACAATAATATATAAATCATATCTACAAACAATAGGTACTTTACAAACACAGGTGTTCTCTGTATGGTTAAAATTACTTAGACCCTAAAAATATTTATAAACACTAAAATAATCCATGATTTAACTCTTTATTTCTGCCAACTTCGATAACAAAAATCTCCTAAGTAGTCAATTTCTATCCTACATAAAAATACCTACATCAGTTTACTAAGGCACCATAAACAGGGCGCTCCAAGAACATGCGATATATACAGAGTAATAATGAAAATAAATAATTAATGCAGAAAGAGATCTCATGTACCACCCCCTTCAGATGTCATGAAATAGTGATGCTTAATACTTTATTAGATACGTCACGATTCTTAAATACATATTAAAATGATGTGGCTCAGCAACTCCAGTCTTAAAAGGTTTTAAATTAGTCTTCAGACGTAATAGTATAAAGTTAGACACTTCGAGGCGTCAGAATGAGTTTAAAACAATCTGGAGGTACTGCCACACATCCAGGCTTGATTTTAATTTCTGAACCAGCAGAGATGTTGTAGTTTTGAAGTAAAGTGGACACGATAATGAAACTAAAACATTGGACTAGACGTTGGCCGATACAAGTCCTTTTGCCAGTACTAAATGGTATGAAATATGCAGGTTTCACAACGTTTCCTGCTGGAGAAAGGAATCTCTCTGGCTTGAACTTCTCCGGCTCGTCCCAGTATTGAGGACTCGAATTCAGCTCGTAATTGTTTAGGAAAATCATAGTACCCTTTTTGATTGGGAAGCCTTCAATTTCCGTGTCTGTAGAAGCCACATGAGGCACTATCGGCGAGGAACCTTTACGTAAAGTTTCCCAAAGCACCGCCTCAGTATACGGCATTGCTGCTTTGTCGAATAGGTTTACGTAGCGCTGGCCCCCAGTTACATCATCAACTTCCTCCTGGATTTTCTTGGCTACTTCTGGATAGGTAACCACAGCAGCCAGGACCATCATTACTAAATTGCCTATAGCCGAATGGCCCCCGATGAAATCTTCAAGTTCGAAAATAATGTGGTTCCACCCCATATTGGGGTCCTCCTGAAGATGAATCAGCAACGCATCGGTGAAGTCTCTGGGAGGAGCGTGGTAGTCCAGAGTGTTAATGTGGTCCAGGACTATTCTGGCTAAGATGAATTCTCTAATGCCCGCAGCCCATTGGGATAGCTTGTTCATGTGTTTACTGTACATTGGCAACAGCCAAGGCAAGAAATCCACTGCATATCCCTGGTTAATCTCCCAAAATATTTCGTCGAAATCCCTTACAACTTGCTGGAATTGCTTGTCTTCGTAGGGAAAACTAGTGGAGCACATGTACTGGAGGAACATGTTGGCGCAAGCAGCTAGTACCACAGGTTTGACATCTACAGGTTTGTTAAGGGAGACTTTGCGCATCTCCGACATGAAAACCTCCAACTCATTGGCCCCCACTGTGTTCACAGTGGCATACTGGAGGGACGTGAATCTGGGAGTGCAGTACATTCTGGCGATGCTTCTTCTAGTCTTTTGGAGAACCGACCAATCGCATAGAGCCAAGGCTGAAACAAGATAACAATTATTCGTCAAAGAAAATTAAACGAGTCACGTGGAATTTTAATCCGCACTGACTAATGAATACCAAACGACTAAATTAAACTACAAATCTGATTTCATAATACGAATCGTAATAGAGGTCAGCGAAATGATCTAAAGTAGGTGCTTTTTACCGATCAGAGTAAAAGTGCTCTTCAAAGTGAAATTGGTCAGTGAAATGATCCCGTAAAAACACAAAAATACCCACTGATCGGTTGGGCATCAGATTCAGTTTCACTGGAAGTTTCAAGTTCAAGTTCATGGGTAGCCAGTGTGAGTATACGCAATGTTATGAATGAACAGGTGTTGCGTTGTTGTTAAGACAGAAAGTTGACAGAGAGATTTGCTGCTTTTATCTCTTTTCGCATTATGCGGATACCGCATAGGCGTGCGTAGACACGGGAATCTACTACGGTAATGTAGTTTGATAATTTCATTACGATTGGTCCAAATCGCGACAAAGTAGAAAAAATAAGTAGGGGTGCTAGAAAATCGCGGAGGATAGCTTGATTAAAAAAGTATAAATCTAGTAAATTGAGTAGATAAGTGACGGTACGTGATAAATGCGAGCGAAAATTTTGATATAATTAAAAATTATAAAGTTAAAATTAACTTAACCAGAAAAACTCGTGTATAAGAATTTTAAAAAATTCTTCGTTGGTCCATCATGACAGAATAACTGACATTATGTGACATAAATCGCAGCGACAGTTGACAGTTTTGACATATAAAATAATAAGATTCAAATTGCTTAATATCGACCGGTAATTTACCCGTAATTTTTATTAAATTTTTTGTTGCTTTTCTTGTTTTTCTCTTTTCTTTTTACACAGGCCACTTTATGCAGTTGTCAATTTTCCTTGTCAGAAATTTAAAATTTTTATTCTACGTGTGAGCAGTATTGTCCTGTTGACAAGTTGCAGCCATTTTCGTGCGCTGTTATGAACTGATTTTGGATTAATTTTTAAATAATTCCCCGGTAAATTTTGACATTTCAAGTTGTTTTAATTAGTTTTTAAGTAGTTATTGATACACATTTTTGAGCTGTCACGCTGTTATTTGACAAAGTTGACTAACTCTTGCCTGTCATAGCGATTTTTCGACGGCTTTATCGGTAAAAAAAAATAGCCGGTATCAGTTATTTTTCTCAACTAAAGTTGAAAGAAAATACTTATTATTTTGTCGATGCCTTTTTAAGTGAAATTCAATAGAGTGTTATCCGAGGAGTGTGCCCTGAGAAGAAATGAGGTGTACGAATGACGAGAATTATTGGAAATTATTAGCGATTTTCGAGAATTTTCCGGACTTGAAAAGAATTATTTCAAATAATTCTGAATTATCAAAATTACTGAGAGTAATGTAAATTATTTTCAAAATAATTCCAACAAACGGAAATAGGTGTCGCTGTACATAATTTTTTTTTTTTTTTGGTTTCTTCTACTACGCAACTTGGTAATTTAGCTCACGATTTACACAATCAATAAATATGCAAACTACTGCAATAGCTAATATTAATAAAGACCGCTTTTCGGAAAATCTAGTCATTCTTTTGAGGTATAAAGTAAGAATTCAGAAAGACAAATTACCAACTACTACGGCTATGTCTTACCAGAAGCTACAACTTTTTTCTTCAGATTTGCCGTATTGTAACGGTATTAGACTCATCTGTACTAGGAGAGTTATGGGGTCAAGGAAAGATATTTTGAAAGAGTTATGACTCAGTCAGGCTAAATGCGAATAGGAATTACTTTTATGGAAATTCGATGGCAATTAAAATTGTCCCATATTAAATAATAACGCCGAAAAAGGGTATTATGCAAATATGCGAAACTGAATGCATTTTTATTTAGTAGCTGAAAATTAATTGTAAAAACCAGAATCAAATACTTACAATTGTTCCTGTCACCCCCAAAGAGCTTGTGAAATCTCATAAAATCGGGCCTTCCTCCAAAATCTCCCCCTTTGGTGATGAGCACTTCCTTGATCAGATCGAAATTATTGACGACGACACAGGGTGTACTTCCCATGGTGATACTGAATATGTCCCCGTAAATTTTGCTCAGAACCGTGAAGGCCTCAAAAGGTGTTTCGTATTTGCCCAGCAGATGGAGGCTGCCGATGACGGGCCACGGGTCCGGGCCAGGAATGGGCTTGGCGATTTTGGGCTTCCGCCTGTTGGTGACCCATAACGTGACCAAGAGCACCAACACAATTACGCATAGTACTGAAACCACGATCATGTCTATATGTCTATATGCGTTCTTTTGCGTGTGAGCACTGGTGTGCGTTCGAGGTGGTACTGATGGAACCGCGCGAACCGCTACCCTCTTTATGACCGCGGATCGCGAGAGGACTGTAGTCTACCGTGGGGGGCTTGACTTTGGTAAACTGGCTCAATCATAAGCCATGGTGCCAACCCTACCAGACTGGATGACGCGATTCAAAGGGGTACCAATTTGGTTCTTGTGTGTACTTCGCTCGGACTCGGACTACTTTAGCGCGACTTTGACTAAATCGCTACCGACACCTGATGTGCACTCACACTTTGCACTAGAAGCACTCTCTCTTCATGACACTGACACATTCTTTATATACCTTGTTTTGTTATTTTTCTTATTACGTCACCTCAAACTCCAATACTGTCAGACGAATAAACATTTTATGGAATTTAAGCACGATTTTTTTTTGCTCTCAATCGCACAGTTCAATTGTAGTGTTTCTGTTTGTGTGGTAAATTTAACTATGAGTGCCTTGTTGAGCGTGGCATTGCCATATTTAATGTTTATAGGCACTTATTAAACAATTCATTAACTATTAGGTATCGGGTTACCAAACAGCAAGTACAGGACGTATCCTAATTGTCCTGGCATCGGGCAGCATCCCCGGTATAGAACGAACCTAAGGAATTTCATTTAAACACATAAGATTTCATCATACGCCCATGCAATAAATTAGTAAGGAAGGAATGTGTAAAAGATTTTTGGGCGTAGTGTCCCAATTTTTCCGTCACGAAGTATTATGATGAGCAACTTTGTTTACTGTTTTATGTAAATGAAAGCCATCGGTTGACCTGAAAACTGAAAGACCTCATAGACAGTCTAGAAAATTCGTATTACACTAGACTTCGCTTCTCTGAAACGTTCATTGCATGTTAACCAATTGAATTGCCACTAAATAGGTTGGTTATCCAACGAAATTTCATCAGATTTTTCAGGGGAGCCTCGGATTGCTCATAAGGCAGTTTTCCGCGTAACCCACAAACCTAGATTCGACGATGTAGTACCCTATCTTCCCCTGGTCACAACCCCATGCTTCAGACAACACATAAAACTGAATGTGTGTCGTTCAATTCATTCATATATTTTGTTATTTGTATTTGTTTACATTTACCGTCATGATGAATATGTTGTAATATGAGGTAGCTTTTTAGGCTGATTAGGCATTCAACAATTTTCAATAACACGATGGCCTGATTTTTAGGCCTGGTTGTAGTGGGACGATGAAATACATGGTTTTCATTATTATTTTGACACAAATAGAGAAGTTATATAATAATGAATAGAAAATTAGCATCAGAAATTGGCAAATACCACCTCGAATTTGGTTCTTAACGGAACTCCCTATATATTTGCCTCATTAGAGCTAAAGGCCTCCATTTTGTGATTTCTAGAATATGTACTTTTCCGCATTGTTCGCCTCAGCCATCTTTGAAATCGAAATGCAGAAACGCAATATGAATTTCCGATCGAAATTGCCTGATGGTGGCCTCAAAATAAAAAACTACGATAAAATTACTCAGAGTGCTGGTGCATGATGGTGACAAACTGATCGAAAAACAAGTCCAGTTTGATTAATCAACGAACGTCCGCAAATCTATGATTTGTTAGATGTAGGGTGTTCAAGGTTTAAGACCTTGATGTAATAAAATCTTTTGGAACTAGTGTATTAAGCAAATCATATTTCGTTCGATTAATCATTATTCGTATCACTGCACACCGCAGATTCTAACTCTCCTGAGGTGAAGATTGGATTGTCTCAACAGCAATTGATTCATAGTGCACTAAAGTCAGTTAAATTTTGTCCCTGAAAAATGGAGCGTCATAGTAGGGAAAGTGAAGAGAGCTCGTTTATTTCAAATTAACCAGGAGTTGTAGGGACAATTTTTATTTTGAGGAAATAAGCGCTCATAAAATTTAGATTTGAAAAACCGCGATTCACAAACACCCTGTATAATTACATAAAGTCATAGTAGTTTCATCGACATCGAAACCTTTATTAGCCATGCCACTCCTCACGTGTGGTTCAACTAAACGTAAGGCTTCGTTATTCCCAAGGCGGCTGAAGCCAAATCTATAAATTACATATTTATGAAATAAGAAATTGTATAATATATATTTTTTATTCTAAAGAAGGTTTAATAATACATTCTTGACTAACTTAAGAAATTATAGAAATCTTAAACTAATGTCAAATATTTCGCTGAACAGACTTTAAGCAAAATGTCACAAAACAAACAGCTTCATTTCGAACTCAGCAATCTACCCAACGCTTTATTGCAATTAATTCAAATGAATTTGAAAATAAAACAAAAAACACTTTAGTCTCTCAGAAAAGTATTGACAAACCAGTTTTGAATATTCGGTTAAATTTAAACATTATTCCTCCCCCACAAAATCGATTAATTGTTTTGAGACTCAGAAACCTACTTAAAGTGTGTATGTTTCCTCTTGTGTGAGTTTGAATAACACACTTTCAAGTAATTAAAAAAAGTTGCGAAAATCACAAGAAATTACTCTAACATTTAGAGCCCACAAAAAATCAACTAACAGCTTCATGTGACACTCAGGCTTCTGGGCCTAACTAACGTATCTCTGGTTTGTCTTTAAATGAGTTTGAAGTACAACTTTAAAATACCTGTTCTAAACAGATATTAAGCAAAATGCTGCAAAACCAACAGTTTCATGTGAAATTTAGAACCGTATCTAAAACTTTAGTTTTATTTATGATTCACAAGTATACTGGGTATCTGAGTAGTTTGTAACCAATCACATCCAAATTAATCTAGAAAAACGTAAAAATTTCTCTTTTATCATTAAAGTTAGGTAAAAACTTATATTATCAGATTGCAAGAAGACTCATCACAAATCCTAATGATGTAGAGAAAACGTTGGTTGTGAGTTTCCTTCTCTCCTTCGTGATGGGTTTAATTCTATAATTTATTCTATTCTAACGCGTTTGAACTCAATAGAATCCAGTAAGTGGTACGGCAAACACATCAGAGGTGAGCTAAAATAAAGAACCATAGAAGCCAGCTAAAGGGCCATTTGTGAAATTGAAATTTACCAGCAATATCGACCAGAACTAAGAGAGGTGTGAAATGAAAAGAAGGAGGGGGAGGGGGTAGGTCTGTTGAATTGAAATTTGGAACTGTGGTGAATTAAAAGGTGATTAGGGTTGTGGGCGAGATATGCTTGGTATGTACTCCAAATCACATATACAAAACATCCCCCCCCATCTTTTGCTTTTGCACCAATTTATACTGGTAACTACAATATGAATTTTACAAAGTTATCTATAGCTTTGTTCTATACTTTTCATGCAATGAAATATGACATTGCATGATAGGTAATTGATTTGGAGATAAAAAGATATTTTCAAAATGCGATCAAAAAATTAGATTCGAATTTAAAAAATGATATTGAGTCAATATCTCAAAAACTAAAAAGCAAAGCAAACTGTATTAAGATCAGTGTGTAGACTTTAAAAACCTAATAATATTTTATATAATACTTCACATAAAGCTAATAATATTTTTTTGTCAACCCATCAGTTTCGTATTTATCTTAAAAACTGTTTTCGCAGATTTTTATTTTGTCCCCCTTTTTTGTAAAACACATGAAAGTTGACAACACCGATTTCGAATTTTAATTCACCATTATATTAAGCAACTGTTATTTCATTTAAACGACCTTGTAATCAACGAATTAGGAGATGGCAATAGACAACCGTGGCGATTGGACTACCCTGTATGGTGCCTTCTATTGGACACAAATGTTTAGACGGACGACAGCATTGAGACTGAATAAATTATATAACTAAAAAGTTCATGATAAGATAAAAAAAAACCTAAAAAAACAATGTTTCTTCTATATTGCGGTTGTTGGTCGTTAATAATAAAAACCCTGTCCTCTATTTTTTTTGAGTTCCATAATATAGGAAGTTGAAACTTGACATGGGGAACTGCTGTAGAATTTCTACGTTTTGACATAAACATTAATGTCAAAAAATGACATTTGACAGTTGGGTACTACTTTGAAAAATATTTTCAAATCGAACATCACAATTATTGTTGGATTTTTGGATTCTCCTCAAAATTTTAGTAATGTTTCGTATTACATACACTCGCCGATTTCTAATGATTTCCGAAATATTGTCGTTCGGAATATGACCTATTTTCCATTTTCAACGGCTCTATGTTAGTATTATGTACATATGTATACGTTTAAAATATGTTTAACCTAACGGTTAAATGAATTTCTCATTGGTATTTTGTCAGTTTCCAATTATCATTTTTAACCGTTCATTATGCACCGATACTTTTTATATTATTCAATTGCTCCAATGGACCAAACTAATTTTGAATAAGTCGGAAAATTATCTTGAACTGTAATTAACCGAAAATTATTTGCAATGATTTAGTTACACACTGTAGAAGCTACATGACCACAATGTAAAATGACCCATATAAACACCACGCAATAATAATTTTCAATCTAGTTTTAACCATCTAAACAATTAAAGTAGGCAATAATTTTAATTTGACCAGAACTCTCATTCCTTATACCTCATGATTGTACCTTGTATAATGATGAAATTAAAGTCTTTTCCTCTGTATTTAGACACAGACAGATGTAATTGTCCACAAGGACGGACACTGAATGGAATAAATATACTACCTGGGCGACCACAAACCAAAGTTATTTATAGTACTACAAACTTCTGATGGTCAATGTTAAATTCATTAATAAAACAATCTTAAACCAGGGTCATTCAATTTTGCATCAACTGTCGTACATTATGTACCTACGCACTTTTTAATTACATAAGGCACATTAGGATAGAATAAATTATTTAAATTTGCTCTGACCAGCCCAATGTTTCAATCATTAACTTATAATGTGTTTTATCGGTTTTTTATTGCGTGCTTATGGTATTTGTTACATAATTTATTTCATTCATAAATAAACAATTATTTGGCCCATTAATGGTACTCATTTTGAAAGCTCTTAACATTTTCCAGATTTGCTAAACGGAAGTTGTTCAGATAGCACAGTAGAACTTCCAGGTTTCTAGTGAATTTCGAAAAAACCCAAAAATAAAACATGAAGGCTTTAGCAACTTTTTTTAAAAATTTTCAACTAAACTTGAGATAAGATCTGAGTATTTTAGCTGAAAAACTATAAGGGATTTTCCAGGTCTTTCCAGAGGAATAAAGGGACCTAGCAAAATTCCTACATATGCAAGTAAGATAATTAAAAAAATAACTTGCTCAGAACACATATTTTTCAACAATTCACAATTTTCATACCATTTTTTATTAAAAATTGCCCATTCTTACCTAAAATCTATTAGATAAAATCGCCATCGTACCAAAGAATTGCATGCAAGTACCGATATTTGCATAATACATCAGACCAGACAAAATTATAACCACAATACTTGACCTACCCTAAATATCAATATTTTGGAACTGGCCTTGATTTAAAAATTTAAGACCATGACCTAGTCTACTCAATGAGTCTTTGGGTTTATTACCGAAAGAACTAATGCAGTCTGATCGAGATGTGGACTTCCTCAAATGAAGCTTTCAGGTACTAATTCAGTACCAGACCAGGGGTATATGCCATGAATTTAATTAGCTTTTGTTTGTCATTTTCAGAGAAATTTGGATGCGTGAGAATATACAAGGTGAATCAACCAAAATTATATGAAATATGCCTACATAATACTTGGTAATTTTGAGAACATAATATTGTGGCACCTACTGAGTTTGAGATAGGGTAAGATGTATTTTCTTCTTATGGGAGGCGCTTCCTGAGACTGGAACCTGTAAGTACCAAAAAATAGCGACGAGACGATTCATTTAGTTTCATTAATTTGGGCAAGTTTAATTTAGAAATTCAATTTACAAAGTGATTTATATCCTGAGAATCTCAAAAAGATCGATGTCAACCGAGTTTTTCTAAGTTCAGATCTGAACAAATGAAAACTCATTAATCATCTAGAATTCACTAAAAAGAGGGATTTATCCACTTTGAGGCTTGAATTTTCTAAAGTTAAGTCACAATTGCACGTTCTGGTAAAAATTCTCGATTTTTGATTCTAAGGTTTAGAAATATTTAAAATAAGGTCAGAATTCACTGAGCAATTTAAAATTTTCAAAAAGGGTATCAAACTGATCTTCGAAAACTAAAGGCGACGTTAGATGTTTCGGCTTAAAGAACTCACAGAGACCATTCACTTCTGATGGTCTGATGGGATGATTCACTTCTATTTACTCCATATATTTTGGTGAGTTCTGAAGATATTTCGAAGCCTCTGGAAAACTTAAAGAAACATAACAACCCCACCACGCCCTCTCGATAACCGAAACTCATTTGACATCGGCATGTTTTGAGACTCGTTTATTCCTAAGTTGTTGAGATATCGACCTCAAACCAAATTTTCCTCAAAACAAAAATTGCCAAAGTGTCCATATAGGTACCTAGCAAATTCGAAGGGTTGTTCTATCTCGTTGCGACGATTGTCGCACCCTGTACATAATTTGTATGCTCCACGCATCCCGGACGCGCTGCTACTACTCGTACTAAGTCTTAGATTAGAATGTTATCCGAATGGATCTTCGATACCTAAATTGTACCGAGAATTAACAAATAATGTGAAAGAAATTATTTAAAAATTATTCTACTGGATTAATTAATCATTTGATTGTTGTCACAAGCGTTCAGCGCAGTCGACTGTGAACGCATCTGAGCTTTATTAATATTCATGTATGAGAGATTTTTTCTATAAGCGAAATTGAGGGTTTTGATTCAGAAAATCAAACAATGCAAACTCGGTTTCATGACACTGCTTTTAGGTTGTTCCATTCTTTTTTCGAGACAGCCGAGTAACAGTAACAATTAACTATTACATCATCGTAAAAAACAAATTAAATATTTAAAAATTATGGAGAAAAAACTGATTTGGTATGCCATAGTCGTCCCATTTAAAATTTTCCCATCGGAGAACCTGACTTGACTGCCTTATGCTAATTTTTAAAACACTTTTACCGCTTGCAAGACAATCAGGTCAACTATATATTCGCTGGGATATTTTAACCTATTATAACGGTACCTTGTAGTATTCCTTGTATGTTTATATGTATACAAGGCGTTCAGAACGAACGATTTTCATTTTACACTGTGAGCTACTTTCGACGCCAATCAGGGCCAGAAATATGATGAGAGGAATTTCTTTCTCAATACTGGAAATCAAAATGGTTCTTAAAACGAGTCGTGCCTAGAAAGGAAAATCTCGCTGCGCAGTTTATAGAGGAGGATTTCATAGATTATTATGTGTCTACCATGTTCCTCTTTTTTCTAACAATCAAGTTGGATATTCAAATGAACAGGCTTTAATTACGAAAAACTTGAGAGGGGTGAGGTGGTACCCTGTAATGTAGTCAAGGACGTTACGAATTAGACAGTAGCGCATCATCAATGATTCTTCTCAGGTTTAATTCAGCGAACCACTTTGGTCTCACCACTATGCGCGTTTGCCCTACCTTGCGGTACTCCTGCGCCGGTAATGCAATAATTGTTGCTAATTGGCCGAATTGTTTGAGCCAACATTCAGGAAAATTATACAGTAGCGCCTATGAGCAACTGAGGAAATAGGAAAAAGCGCATAATTTATGGTTGAATAGTTGAAGAACCACAAATAAAAAGACCAACTGTATACGGCAAAAAGTAGACGTTAGAAGATTATTATTGGGTTAGGTTATATCAGCTGCTAAGGAAACTCCTGCAGTAATGTATAGTCCAATTAATTTTTTAAAGTACAATCCTGTATTGAAGCTCGGTAAACACATAAATCCTCAGTGACACAACAATATCTGACTGACTGCAGATAACGCTCATTCGTATGATCTAAGCAAATAATCCAGTACTTAAATAATACCTAAAGATGATATAGGTCAGGTAGGCACATTTCACCTTAATTTATGCCCTAATAAGGGAAATAAGTCCCTTAAAGGCGTTCTTTTCATATTTGCTTTTTTGGGCAAAAATCGCTGATAAGGACTTCGGTTCCCGAATCTTGTTTCCTCGAGATCAAGGTTATTTTTCCGTTTCAGGGTGTTTATCGAAACGTGGTTGTGCTTCGAGAAAAAAGACCAGAAGTGATGATGTTGTAATCACTCAGTAACTAGGCCGGCAAGTTCAGCAAGAATTAATTAATTTGCTATTTTTGCTGCTATTCAATTTTATTTATAACAAAATATGTAATACGATCTCAGGGAAAAACACTCGCGTCTTCAATTTTTGTTATCAGACGTCACTGTTCTTGCAATTCAACCTATAATTCTTAAAATTATGTATCGGCTTTTTCCAGGAAATCCGCGCGAAATTCCCTGAATATTCATTGATAAGAAATTACTTCATAAGAAGTGAAAAAGCCTTTAAATGCCGAGCGCAGGTCAGCTTTAAAGGCGAAATTGAAGACAAGCCAATTGCTAACACAATTAAAATTAAACCTGAACTATTCTACCAAACGAGCGTAATCGCCAAACCGGACTGTAATATCTCTTTTAGTTTATGAGATACACAGACCTCCCTTACAACTTAGAAAGTGCTCTAAAATAAAGTTCCCTCAAATTGCGATTCGAAGCCTCCGTTGTCTCAATTGAGGTTTTGAGCTTCAATATAAGATCTATATTAGTCGAGCAAACTGAAAAGCAGCATTCGAAAATTTTGAAATCTTCCTATGGATTTCCAATAATGAAGTGATATCAGATTTTAACCCTTTTCAGATTTTTAGCGCCAATATCTCGGGAACCCGTTGAGAAGTTACTATGGGTTGCAGCTCAATTTAGTCACCTAGATGAGATCTATAAACTTGTCTAAAAAGCGCTGTAAAATCTCTTTTAGTTTCTGAAATATGAGGTAATTTTTAATAGTATTTTCGCGATTTTGAAAATTCCTCAGCAGATATTCCGTTGGCCCTCGGAGATCAATTGAGATATGCAGAGTTAATATAGGACTCGTGTCAATCGATTAGATGAAAAGGCAACATCTTAATAATTTCGAAGTGAGGAACATACCTATGTTACTTTTCGCCACATTATTTATTTGGAACGATGATACCTCGGAAACCGGTAGAAAAATTATCTTAAAAATATCACAAATTAGTCGTATATCCTGAAATCTACATAGTATGTTCATGCTTGCACGAACCGGGATGTAATAAGTGCCACTTTATCTGTTAGCAGACTGTTACCAGTTTACTTAATTGAATACAATAAAATACCGTATTTCTTGTAGTTTCTGAGATATAGGGATATTTTAACATCTAATTTCAAGATTGTGAAAATGTCTTTAATAAGCGGGACTGAAATTGTGTTTCCACGTTCTCGTATCAGTCCAATACACCAAAAACTCCAAATGAAACATCTGGCATTTTTCAAACATTAAACGGAGAATTTTCTTAAACATAAATGTAGGAAACTGTCCAGGGATGTATTAAGGATGAAACATTTTTATAGGTAAATTGTAACTAATGACTGAATGATAGGGATACAATATAACCCCTAAACAACGCAAATTCCATTAAGATTTTTTTTAGATCGGGAATATCCAATAAGAATAATTTCACAGAACCTTAGTAATTATACTTTCAATCATTGCCTTCCTTATTAGGGGCCAATCTAAATTACGTGGAAATTGATCTGAAAAATTGCTACGTTGGGATGATATACTTGAATGTTAGCGCTCCCTTCAGAAGAGAAGTTCGGCTTCTATCAGATAGGTACTAATACTAATACATCTCATGAAAACATAAATGTATATTATGTAAATTAACCTAGATTAAAAACAGAACATGAACTCCTCGGGATTAGAAATATTCACACACAACCAGTTCTGTTTTATCTCGTCTAATTTATTGAAATTTCTCATTAAAATGCGCTTTCCGTCCTATAAGAAAATTGAGAGACCTAGTCTTAGATCGACTTGTTTACTCTTACATAGATTCTAATTCCAAGGATGTTGTATGCTACAAGAGCGAAACCAACCAGAAGGCCTTAAGCGCGCAAACAATAACATCAATTATCGGCGACTTAATTACCTCAAAAAATGCGTAATTTAGAAAAAAACTTGATATGAAGTTAGAGGCAGGTGTTTGATAAAAATGAACTTTTGCAAGTTAATCAGTGAAAAAAACCAGACATGTTTTTGCCGGGTCTTGAAGAGCACTCGATTTATTCAGTACCATCTTTTGACCAAGCAACTCTTGCGGCACCTTATCATTATCATATTGATAGTCCGGACCTTGTTGACTTAATCACTCTTAATACTGACAATTAAGTCATATTCCTAATCTTCCAAGTTTCATAGTTTAATTCTATTTAACTCAAGTAATTATTGAGGCAAATTGGGAAAGAACATGAAATTTGACTAAGATCTAATGAAAGGGAGTCTGAGCTCCCGTACTAAAACCACTTTCCGGTTAAAGCAGGGATTTCAATTTTAAGTGCGTTCATTTTTGGTATGACCAAGTACTACTGATGAGTACTCGACATTCCGTCTGCCAATTTTTATCCAAAAAGAAACTGGTCAAAATTAAACGTTTCTGTAAACCTGGGTTTCCCAAATTGTGTTTTGTAGGGAAAAATAAACCCGGCCAATGGAAAATGAGAAAAATAAAAATGTAGCAACCTACATCATTATGCACATGGTACTCTTTAGTCTTTACGATCGACGTATTAAAACAGATGGAATTGAAAATTGTTCTCAATAAAATGCTGTCAGATGGTTTGGTGCGGAAGAGATACGTATACAGCAACTCGAAAGATTTCACATTGAAATTTTCAATTTAGGTTTTTTACTATTTGTATTAAATTTTTGTATATTTCGACAACGCTAATTGAAGATTAGGTTAACATTGTTCTACGTTTAACGGTGCTTCGACAAGATATGAAACGCAATAAGTTTCAGAAATATAGAAGCTAGGTCAGGTAAAGTTTTTGAACATTGATCATCTGTTCACAAATAAATAAATTCATATATTTATAGTATTAGAATATCGAATGACCCAAATTTATGAACATAGTCGGATATCGCTAATCATTTGATGCTGATAGAGATTTGATGTTTGGAACATCAGTATGACATAATGAAACTAAGATTTTGCCAAAGTCAAATGTCATATGTCATTTTATGACTGGCTGCAATTAGTAGTAACTCTTGTTTTTTTAATTGCAAGCTATAATTATTAATTCAAATTGGAAATTGCTTTCTCAACGATATATTGATCTAATTTTTTGACAAGACAATAATCCTTATAGTCATGTTTTACGGTTTTTAAAGTTTTGGGTTGCCCTCGGTATACAAATCAAATTTCAAAAAGTTGATTACAATCCTTGTTAAGTATTAAGTTGGATAAAAACATTACTGACAGTAAATCGCTAAATTTGTGTTGAACTAGAAGTAAACTTTCATATCTCCTTGATTTGTCAGTATATCTTGTGTGTACAACGACTAAGAGTAAATAATTGAAAAATACACCATTTACATCTTTTTCAATACAATATTAATATGTTTTTGTTGGTAACATCTCGATTAGAATTTACTGAATTTATATACCAACAGCCAAAGTTGCTCATTGCAAACAATTGCATTTTTCTTTATTTTAAATAGAAAAATCCGTAAATAGGTTAAGGTAATTTGTAATTGTCAAAAACAGACCTCTTACGATTAAACCGATGTGGTTTTGTTGCGAATACAGCACAAATACAGGAACTGAGGTAAACTTTTCGAAATTTGATTCGTATACTTGATTTATAGTAATTTAAAAAAATTAATTATTATAAAATGTGGATTTATTGATGATTGACTTTTCAAAGAGGCAAACGCAATAGGCCGTTTAAACATCAATTTCAACAGATTTCGATTCTGAAAAAATATAGCTGGCCGTTTAAAAAACAAAAGATGGTGCTACTTACTGTCAATAGTAAAATGACATATGGTTTTTGACATTAGCAAAATGTTAGTGTCGTTTTTTTTGGTCATATTGAAATTGTTAATTTCAAGTCTCTCTCTGCAACAATAACTGTGATCGGACTATGTATGTATATTCGATTTAGGTAACTCCGCATACTGCGCAAAATTGGAAATATGGAAGAAAATTGATAGCCTCGCCTGCTACTCAGTCCCACTCAGTACAAAATATATGACATACATTTGGTAACGTTTCAGATAAAAAAACCATTGCAACATTTGTGAAGAAATATTTTGAAAACGACTCTAAAAGATTTATTGACTTTACGCTCAGGAACGAATGGATCAGAAACATGTAAAAAACGTATTCACATCAGACCTCCTCATTTATGTTCGAACGATGTTTTTATAATGTAGGAAAACAAACGTTCCTTCGGTTACTTGATATTGACAGCTTTCCGACGTTTCAAAATAAACGTTTTTGCTACACGGTCCTGAGTTACCTTTTAATTGCATTCCTGAATTCTTAGTAAAGTAAATATTAATAATTGGGAATGTACCCGACCAATGATCGACTCACAAAGTGCCTATGACTGCAGGGCATTATACGTACGTCATTTTTTACACTATTAGTTGAAAGGCAGCATTATTGGGTATGTTGAATAGTTACAAAGTAGGATTTCTCGTCTTTTTCAAAAAATAGTTGAATAACAGGTTAAGAATGACACGCAAATGGCTCATTATTTACCTAGCGAGCTAATCGACCGGTGTCATCATTATCTCCATGGCTATTTTATTTATAGTTACCATGGAAATGAATGTCAAATGGAACGTTACCGTTGATGTTCTACTTCAAAACTTCTTGTTTTTTTGTGTTTCGGATTTAATTTATGCTTAATTTAGGTAAGTTTATTATAATTTCATAAAATTTAGCTAAATTTAGTAGTGGAAAAATGGTATATACACCACGGTTGTGAAATATTTATAACCGTCACGCATTAAATCCGATTTCAACTTGACATTCGGGCCATAATAATGTACTTCAGAACTTTGATGTATAATATACTATCACGTATAATGTCCCGTAGCGGTCGGAACTTTGTCGATCTATTATCGCTCAGGTATGTTTTTAAAAACCATTTACGTATTTATTATTTATATGTTGAAAATCTCCTACTAAAAATTTCATACATAATATGACCGTTAGTTTTCGAGATATTTCGTTTTTTACTGTTTGCCGTGGGATTTATATTACGTTTTAAATTACGTGGGGGTTGTATGTTGACTTTTGCATATGGTCCATTGTGGAAACGTTAGAAGAATGAACGTCTGTTTACGGAGACGTTTGGGGAAGAAAGAAATGATAAAATTCTTCCTTTATGGATGAGATGCTTTCCAGATGTGCCCATAACGCTTATTTTATATTATCGTTTATGAGATAAACGTTTAAAAAGTTTGATAGACGTTCCCATGACGTCCATTTTATAAACGTTTCAAAGCAAAACCTGGTATTATGTGAAACAAAATTTATCTATTGATATGTTTGGAACAAAATTTCGTCTTATGTATCATAAAATGTTTCAAGTAACTGCGAAACAAGGAAACGTGACTAAGTTTTTTTTTGTTTAGCAAAGCACAACAAGGGATCAATGGAAGGCACCCCAAGGCTAGTTATACCTGCAACTTTTTTTTAACTTTTTCGACGAAATAACAACTAAATGTCTTGAAGTCTTAAAGACATATGTTTTTGATTTGCGTCGTCTGTGGATTGTAGGAAGTATAGTGCTTTCATTATTTCAGCGGAATCAAATATCTCTGGGCTTGTAACATTTAGCACGAGTGTTACAGACCCGGTGGGGTTCAATGGGTTTGGGGCACCACAAATTTTGTCAATTATATTGAAAAAACTCTACTTTATGTGGTAGCTGATATATTCTCTCTTTTTCCCTAAACACCTTCACTACTCAAATTTAAATGGTACTTTTATTAATTTATTAAATTGTACGATCCTAGTAACAAAGTAGGTACGTAGATATGTTGGTTAAGGTAGTGTGACTCATTGAATAAAATAATTTGAATTTTACACAATTTTTAGTTATGGTGGGAGGCAGACTTCAAGTATGTTACCTTTTAACCCTTTGAAGTATGTTCGTATTTTTTAATTAAGAGCTTGACATATGGCAAATATGCAACAAGATAAGGATCAGCTTTTAAAATTTGAAAAGTGTTTAAAACTGAGTACGACAGGTACCTAAGGCTAATTTCCAAACGGAATCCTATCTCGACCTAATGATGACATGTCCATGAAGGCTCCGGAGCCTTAAAAATGCAATTTGAAGTAAAAGTCAAAGTAGGCCAGGCTATGGTCTATAGGCTATAGTACTTGAACTTTGACTCGTTCTTAAGTGATCCAGTCGCCAGTACCAATTAGTGCTAGTCAAGCTGTCTACATTAACAAAAAAACACTCTATTTCTATAATAATAATAATTTTTGAAATCATGGGTTTGTCATTGGCAAATATACCCTTTTTTGTTTTAATTTTTAATTTTTTATATATATTTTTTTGTATTTACTTTCGAACCAACAAATGACACATTGTCCTAATTCAGTTTTAAATTAAAATATTTGGCCAGTTTAACGAAAAACCGTTTTTAAACACGGCACTCTGGGGCTTAGGAATTATTAAAACGTTTAAGTTTCGAGTTCAATGTGACTCCCTCCTCCCGAAGAGAAGAGAGAGTCGCTACAGTATTAGTTTTATCAAACACTTATCAAAATTTTCATTTCTTCTGTCTTTCATCCTAAGCCAATCAAGTGTGCTGTAGAAGTGAGATGAAGGATGGAACTTTTTTGCGTTATAAATTAATCTAACACATTAACTTAAATCTAATACTAACTTAACGAAATAATATGTTTTCTGCACTAATCTCTTTATGTGGTCCTTGCGTAAGTTCCGTATTTATAAATAGATCTAAGTTCCTTGTAGAATCCATAAATCGCAAGCTTTCATCATGTCTCCTTATACTACTATAATATAATCTCTAAATTCTTGTGGTAATCTTTTTATGATTAAAATGCGTCAAGGACGATTTATTAAGGTTTGCTAAGGTCACAAAGAGCTTCTGATTGTGAGTCAAAATTAATTTTCCGTTCAGAGATAATACAATCGCCAGAAATAAAGAACCAGTACAATTATTGATTATCGACCGCAAACGCTTTTACCTTACAACACGTCATAGACTCTAAAATATCCGAGGGACTCTTATCATTAAGATATGATTCCATAAGATGTGAAGAGGTCGTGTCTAATAAAAAAAAATCAGTTTGGCGATAAGAAATTCATGGTTGATCGTATCAAAGGGTTGAAAAAATCCAAAAGAATCAAAATGCTTATCATTTGACTGTCAAATGATGTAATAATATTATTAGTAACATTAATGAACTTCATTGACGTGTTATACCCGTTACGGAAACCAGACGGGCTACCAGGCATACATTAACATTAATTAAACAATTAATAACACATATGATTAAAATGAATAGTCTTTCTTCTCTTTCGTGTCTTTTTCCCTGAAAATTCAAAGATCATTCGACTTTTTTGGATCAGCAACTTTAGCAAGGAACCTTCTAATCGATTCCTTCCATGAACGTGAAAAATATTCTTCAATGCAACAATTGTATAACAAATATATTTATTTACTATACCGTTTCCGATGTTTAAGGAGCTGATTGGATCGCTCTAAGACGAAAATCTTATATAAACGTTTATCCTAAAATGAGTCGTTTCCGAGATACAGAGTATTAAATATTAAGAAAAATAAAATATTTGTCTTCGTATTTTCAAAATGGAGCAAGATATTTCATTGAAACTCTGTATAACTACACAGTAGTTCAAACAATATATTTCCCTTCCATTTAAAGAAAAATGCTGCAACCATAGACGTGCGTAGAAGTTGCCATGTTAATGCTTTCAAATTTTCAAATCGTTCCGAAACGCATTAAAATTGTGATTACTGAACTAGATAAAATATCATTGTAGGAATATAATAAATTTATGAATTCTATAAGTTGGATGCAGACTGTCCATTTTCTTGTTTTACCTTAATTGAAAATAACGCTTCACACACAGTAGGGGATGTTGAAGCTCTGGAATTGCATATTATTCTCAATTGATACTAACTGAGACTAACATTTTCGCTTTACTAAGGGCTGGAACGGAAACCTTGGTTACAACCCTTGTAACGACTCGTACATTTCACAGGGGCGATAAACAGGGAACATGGGGAACTGCGTATATAGAAAACCAAAATCATATAGATCAAAATTCTTTTGAACGTATGATATTGAAACTTAATATTGGAAATAAAACTTTTTTGCCGTTTATGATAAACTTCCTCAAATTAACTTGTTAGCACTCTCCCGTCAGGTGCCAGCATTAGATGAAGTGTTCTGTGTTGCAACTTTCAGTATAAACATGATTAGTTTTAATTACTCATTAAGGTGAATTTTCGAAAATGGCTATATAAATATATATTTTTTTAAATTATCGAATTTTTTTCGCTTATGAATAAATCTGCAGGTATCTTAGTTGATGCAATATTCGTCGCTAATATTACGAACTGTTACAAATGTTGTAACGAGAGTTTGCGCACAAGCCCTTAGTAAAGGGTGAATGTTATTCCCAGTTAGTTTTAACCCAGAATAGTTTGCAATTCCACAGCTGCTACAATTCCTGCTTATGTGTGAGGCGTTATTCCCAAATAAGGTAAAAAGAAAAAATATAAATTTATGACTGGAAATAATATCGATTTCTATGTTGTATTAGGGACAAATGTTGCATGAAGTAAGACACCCGCAGATTTATTTGTACGCGTAAGAGAATCAATAATTTGAATAAGATTATAATTATTTTCGAAAAGTGATGTTACAGTTATTAAAACAACACGAGTTTATGTAACGAAGTTTCCAATGCAGAACGCTTTGTCTGCTGTAAGTGCTAGCCTTGAGAATGTGCTATCAAAATCAGATATTAATAGCTTAAAGTTTATTTTAGGAAGTTTATTGAAAAGGGCAAAACCGAAGTTTAACTTCTCATGTTAAGCTTAAATATCGTACATTCAAAAATATGAACAATATCAATATTAAAAATTAAAATTGGAAGTATATTGACTTTTTATATAAGCAGATTCCCTTCTTTCTTTCCTATTGCGTCTATGCAAAGTATAATTTGGTATGAAAGAATGTGATGTATCGTTTAGCGAGAGCCATGTTTCAGTTAACAGAATCAACAGAAATATATCAAAGTCACTACTAACAATGATTCATTTTAGCTCAACAAAACATGTAAATATTGACCCAACATTGAAGTGAGATAAAAAGAAATTGTTGTCAAAATCTACTTTACCACCCGAGCATTTTTCTCGCATGTTACTGACTGTCTGTTTTCCGAAGCTTGAAGTCCTTGTTCAATTTATCAATTTGGAAAGTTTTTGGCCCTCTTGCATTGTTTTCGTATCTGTGAATGTTTTCCAGTTATTTGAGAAAGTATCTAAGAGTGCACATGATTTTCTCACAAAAAGTGCAAATGCTTCATGTGTTTTCATTTCGATTTCCAGATACATAATATATTATGAGAAAAATAGGGGTAATAATTTAATGGATTTGAAGAAACCACTTTATTTTTACCATAATTTATTATGTGTCTTGAAATCTAAGAAAGTAGTAAAACGAGAAGGGGGGAGGGACGAAACCTTGTAGTTTGGGGCTTTAAGGGGACAGATTCAGATTTTCATTATCGTACTACTTTATAAAGTTCCCATATTAGTGTTACTGTCTTATTGCACGCTTTTCCACATGGCTTTTCCAGATTTAGTTACTGTCGATGATCGTCGTTAAGTACTTTTTACTCGATATCTCAAAAACTTAAGGGACTATAAAATAAGATTTGGTCAATTTTCGTTTGTATAAAATCTTCTATAAAAGGATCGGAAGATAGCAGGAAATTATATGTAGTGCTGTGATAATGACCATGCGTATCTTTTACTACGGAATGATTTTTAAGGAATTCTTTAATTTTGGTAATGCCAAAACCAAGCTAAACTGAGATGCCGTAATAAAAGTTGAAGAGATTACAGCAAATTAGTATAGTTAGATAAGGGATTTCCCATTAAAAAAAACTCAAGAAAAATTATTTTGAATGTTCCCGTTGCAGAGATTGTAGAAAAAGATAGAGAAAATTTCACATAGAATCCAAATATATAATAAAATACAGAAGGTTTTATTAAAAAATAAATTAAAATTAGCCTTGCTTATACAACACCTTATTTCGTCAAATATATTTTTAAGTTATGGTCATCTTGTATCTTTAAAAGTTTCATATAAAAACTCTTTTTAAGTTGTTCAAAATAAAGACCATATGGTACTTTGTCATACTACTAAGTTACCCTGTAAAGTCAGTATTCAGCTAGGTATATAAATGGAAGTGCAAACCAATTTAGAACTTGTTATACCTCCCAAATAAAAAAGATATTGATTTTCGCAAGAAAATGTTCTGCAGATTTCCATTGGTAAGATCTTCATGCCAAAAAAAAATTATCCATTGGAATACCTGATACTTTTCGTCACACTAAACTGCATATTTTTTTATAACATTCTTTGCATTTTTTTGCAAATATTCATGTGTTTTCAACTACGGATTATAAATAACTTATTTTTTTTTTACTACGAGTTCTAAAAACGAGCTCAACCATTTGGGCACAATATTTTTGTCATATTTGCAGTCAGTACCTTACGGGAAACCAAAAAAGAAAATGACTTAATGTTGTCCGAACTTAGGGACTGGATTTATTTTAGGGCTACCCAGTATGTAATTCTTTGCCATTAAATAAAACATTAAAGAAAAATTTAGTTTAAAAATATTGACAAACGTTACTTAAAGAGCATTCTAAATTTTGAAAATCAGGTGACAAATAACGATTTCATATTCGCTAGCTTTAGTCAATTTTCATGCAGATTTATATTTAACATGGCATTATATCGCTTTTGATCATCCTCATAATCTGAAATCATTATTAATGCATCACTTCAATAATTTCGCCACATAAACGATTGGAAATATACTAATGCCCAAACTGTTTTTGGATCAACCGCTGATGAATATAAATTAAAATAACAGTTTTGGGGCAAAACAGTTTACATATTTGCAACTGTGGTAATCGTCCCATGTTGCGGTGCTCCCAGGAATTGAATTTCGTTATTGTGAATCACTTTAATCGATGGAAAAACACTTGTAAGCAAGGCACATCTAACTGTAGTTCGAAATTTGGAGCGGATTTGTTTGTAACATAACAGACCATTTTTTTTTTTTGGCTTCTGAGACTGACACAAAAAATTGGGTTCATCAAACTTCTATATAGTTCTCTAATCCGGGTCAGCTCTCTCAGACGATCTTAATTCGTTAATTAGCGCGTAGCCACCTGGTGCCACTCGCATAATCCAACTTGTTGTGTGCTCAACCCAACATGATAAAAAAGCCGGAATAAACTTTTCTCCGTTATCAATGATCCCGAACAATATCCATACATGGAATGGCACCACCTAGTCTGGAGCCCCTTTTGATAAACGTTAAATAAGATAAACGTGTACCCGGAATATCCAGGCACTAGAGTTTCACTCAAACTTTCTGCCACGCTATTTTTAGAGACAATTTAAGGGAAACTTTCTCTGGCAGCTTTATAGGAGAATTCGATTAATTAAATCACGGAAACACCGGATTATGATGTGAAGTGTTCGTGATTAAATCAATCACAAGTACGCATCTACTGGTAAATGTTGTTTGCATTGTTAGATTTTAGTTCGAAGAAAGAGCAGATTTGCAAAATTGGCTCTCATTAGGATCAATCTGTTAGAAGATTTTCTTTGACAATTTGGTTTAAATCGCAATGGAACTTTGCTCAATTTGTGATTTGATTGACTATTCGGCACATAATGATACGTTTGTTTGATTGATTTTGCAATTTCATTGACAAACGTGATAAAAACTCATAGAAATTTAGGGAAATGTTGGGATTTTACTTCTTGACAATATCATAAGCAATTGAGAATAATTTTGATGTTTTTTGAAATTGATTTGAAATTATTTCATCTGATGTATTGAAAACTGCTATTCGCACTTCGTCAAAATTGGGGATACATTTAGAATAGAAATATTACAATCTTACTATTAAAAACATGTTAATTAGATCCACTTTTCTCACACTTCAACTTTTTTTTTAATAGACAGATTTTTTCTAATCTTCATGTATTTCATTATTACAAATTTCATTAGATATTCGCAGATGTTTTCCTTTTCTGCTAGTCATGACTTTTTCATGACTGCCTGGCTATCTTAGGATATTCTTTAGTTTTGAGGAGTTATTAACCAAATTCCCAAACTTACAGGAACTTCCAGGAATTGCGCTTCCATGAAAACTATGTCTCAGAAAGCTTTTAGTTATCTTGAGGAATTCCCAAGTTTATTTATTAATTAGTAGAGAATAAGATTAAGAGAATGAAGATCCCATTAATAATAAAAAATAAATTAATTTCTAAAACCAGGAATCTAGAGAAATTTTTTGTCTTTTCAAAAATATCTCTCAAGACTCTTTAGGAATTCTCAAGTTTATTTCTCAATTAATTAGCTCTAGAGATTTGCCAAGAACTATTTAAATAATTTAGAAAAATTGAAAATACCCCAAAAATATCCAAAAAATTCTCTATAATTCGTAAAGTGTGTCCGAACACCCTAAAATGTTTTGGGAAGTTACCAAATTTTGAAAAGTTGCTGATCAATCTTGCGATGTGAAATCCTAGATAGAGATGTATTAGAAGTAAATAAAGATTTCGCAAATTTGGTATTTTTTGGTACTTAGTAACAAAATTCCTTTACATATATAAATTGTTGTGTGAACTTTGAATAATTATATTCATATTTCACTTACAAATTATATTTGTATTTGACTAACATGATCAAGAAATGTCCCAGTCTTAATCTTAACTAACTAAACCTGAACTAACATGATTTAATATGCACGTACTAGGGGCCAAATTTTTACTATGTGGTCAACTTTAGCTACCATCACCAGCTAATTCCTTTTGAAGCCTTTAAATATTGCCTGGCCATTGGTCAGATTCGTGGTTTTTCGCGAAAACTACCATGACATAACTAAACACTAAAAACTGAATTATCTCGTGTGTTTGTCTCTAACTCACGCAAGTAAAATATGGAAGAAATTCTCACTTCTGGGCCTCTCCCTGTATCTCCAAATGAATATTGACTCACTTAATGCGTGCATTTGACCATGAAATGAGTCAAGAACACAACAAATACCAATAAAGCTAAAAAACAGGAAGGAAGAAGCTTAAAAGAACTAACAGTAAAGTAAATAATGTAATTTTCTCGTGGTGTAAATATTATACCAGACATTTTAAGTCAATGTCTCGGCCAGATTTAAAGTTCAAGTTCTTTTGCGACTTGAATTCGTTAGTTCTGTGCTGTTCCCATTATAGACTATCATAACATCATAAATGTTGAAATAGTAAGATTCGCGTGGGTTAGTTATGAAACTGATTTTATTAAGTAGAACTTTCACCTTCTTGAGAATTGGAGCTCTTAGACTGTGTTAGTTAACCATAAAGGAGGATTGACGTTAAAACCGATCCGCTTTCTTAAATTGCCAAAAAGCTATTGCATTCTGGACATGTATAAACAAACGTGTTTCTCATCTTCAAAAACCGAACAATTTTGCCATACCATTTCCCTAATAATTATCCATAAATAACGTTTGCAAAAGCTTCGCTACATGATTCTGATGTCTAAACTACTACGCCCCGGTTTTTCAAATTCTTGGTACCTTTCCTAGCAAGATAATTTCCATAGAAGTGAAGAAATTGGGCAATGTTTTGCTGGAATTTGGTAATGTCTATGGAAATGATCTACCGGGCAGTGTTACCAGGAGTTTGAAAAATTGAGCCTAAAACTGCTAGTAAAGGTGCAACATTTTTTAGGGACGAACCGCACACAGGCCTTGGCCTGATATGTCAACTGTGGTGTATTTTTGAGATACTTCCTGATTTGCCAAATTGATTGAAGATATAATGACGAATAAAAAAGAGTAGCCTGCGGCTGCAATGTGGACTCTCGTTGACCTAAAATAATTGAACTTTATATACAGCCACTTCTAACGAATCCGTTATAAGAGGTTCACTGGCTGGCCATCGGAATATTTACATCCATTTCTCTCTTTCGTTTTAGTAGTAATGATGTAACCGTGACACCTGTTTTCTCTTTCTATTTTGCATTTCGTCTTGTGCTTCAGGCTACGGCACCAAACAATTTTAATGAGCGTTTTGATACATGGTGATTCATGATTCACCAGGGATATTACGTTGAATGAATATGCTGTTTTTTTATCATGATCTTGATGTAACCTTATTTAAGACGCTCATATTAGCAAACGCAGATTTCTGATGAAAGCATTAAATCCAAGGGCAAACTTTTCATTCACAGGATTTTTCTATTTTGCGACAATTTACGTATGTAGAGACGCATGACTTTCTGCAAAACACATCTTGGGTTTCATTCCTTACCAGAGACGATGCAAAATCGCTGAAGGTACATTTTCATTGCCATGTGCATGATTTTTCAACTTAATTGCAACCTCTAAACCGAACGACATAATTCTTATCTCATCACTGGACAAATTGATCGGAATGCACTCGATTGCGTCAGTTATGTAAAAGAGATCAACAAAATTTCGTATTGATCCTTTCACTTGACCGCGACCTGCAGCGGCCATATCCGGCTTCAGTAGAGATCAGGTTCACTTCAGGTGACAGTAAAAAGGAATAGTACCATCACCAATGGCGGAAAATCCGTGCTGGTGCGGATGTAGGTTGATCATAGACTCTTGCATTTTGTTGCGCCATTATTGCTGTTACGGTCTGGTGTTCTGGAGGTATTTTGTTTTTGGTTTAACACCTGCATTATGTCACAAAAAGAATTTAATTGAAAATTTTAAATGCATAAAAGATGTTCTGCTATTAAAAGTGCTCACGAGGGAGTCGATAATTACATAGGGGCACTCACATACCTACTAACCTTTAACAGGAAATTGAGGTAACTGTTTCGCTTTTAGTATGGGAAGTCGGAAATTCATGGGGAGCATAAAAAGGAAAATGTCTTCACTTTCATACGAGCTCGATGGACGTAGGCAATAACATTGACAGCAATAAATTGCATTGCAAAATTAAATTCTAGGTGAACTTTTGGTATTAAATTCTTCGCAAAAATGTAGATCATGGGTTAAGCAAAGCATTGCAATCTTGAAGTGCACATTTTCTATATGTATCGACATCGATTTAAGTAGGTTTGCAATAATTATTTTTAAACTAGGTATGTATGTAACCTGAAATGTTATAAATGGAACACTCTTGTAATCTTTGAGGTCCGCGCGTTACACTTTATACTAACATTATGCAATTTTTCGACTGAGTTTATTCGTTTACCTTTACCATGCTAATGAAAGTTGTCTCCGCTAATTTTTCTATATACACTGCCCCAAAGCCTCTACTGCTGTCAGAAGTAAGTCTTCAAAAAAACGCCAAAAAAAAACTTCTTAAATGACAAAATTCTCACAATATGTTGTATGTATTTCAAATGTATATTTGTAAGTAGAAAAACGCAGTTTCTCAATTAACCACAAGGGAAAGTTCGTTAAGGCAGTGTAAACAATATTATGGAATCTAGTGTAATAATATCAAAAGCGAATTATCTCATAACTTTCTAATCAATGACGGTGCTTCGTCGATTTGACATCAATACCTTAAAAATAAAATTGATCTCGCAGACACGATAACACACTTTACGAATTTTATTTTTCTAATCCTTTTTCAGGCTCTGGTCGATTGACATTCTCTTGCGCTATTGTACGTACTTCGTCACTCCATAAAATTTTCGGCCTCATTTAAATCTTCAGATTGCTTCAAACTCAAAATTCTCTTTTTTAACTGAGAAATTCTCATTTGATCTATATCTTCCAGTGATTCCCAAATTGTTTAAATTCTCATATTCATACATATGTTTGACATATGACGTGTTTGAATAAGAAAATTCTCGAATTTATAATGTTTTTGATTTTTCAAGAGTTAATCAATTTGTTTAGGATAGGTAACGGGATAATTTTTCAATAGATTGCCGAGATATCGGTCCGCAAAATTTGAAAGTGAAAAAAAGTAACTAGTACCACTTCCTTTCTCGTTTGGAAATCGATTTTTTTTCATGTTCTGTTTTTGGATCTACTTGTCTTATATGGACGCTATTTTGAAACTGGACCCCTTAATTGTGGCCTTGTAGACTTGAAAATACATATTTAGGTTCTTCCATCGTAAAGCACTTTCAAAATCGTGAAGGTAGTGACCAAAGTCACTGCTGCATCTCATCATCAGAAACTAAAAGAAGTACTACAACCAACACCGAACATCGAATACGAAAAAATGGTAAAAAGTAAGTATACTTTTACAAATTTGGAGGAAAACTCTGAAATTATTAAGGTGCCGTTTTCCGGTCTATTTGACTAATATGGATTCTATAATGAACTTTGATATATTAATTAAGATTCTGGAGCATTGTAAAGGCATTTTTAGATTCCATCATTTTAGAGCACTATCAAAATTGCAAAAACAGGTATAAAAGTGACTCCGTATTTCATAAACTAAAAGAGATCTTATAGTATATAAGTTTATGTAGCCTTCTAATAGTGCTCATCAAGATGATTAATTTAAGGAATTTCTTAAAGCAATTGCTCCACAGTTTACCGAGATATTGTCATTCAAATTTGCAAATTTTGAGAAAATTTTTACAGTCTTTGAAATGCTCCTTCTAAGTTTAATTTGACTGATATGAAGACCGTAGGATATGGACACCTCAATTGCGATCCCGAAGCTTTGCAAATTCATTTTTAGTCTTCTTTACTTTAGAGCAGTATTAAAGTGACAAAATAGTTATAAGAGTGATCCTGTATCTCATAAATTAAAATTCAGTTTACGGCGTTCAAAGTTACTACGTGTATCCTTTATATATTTTCGAGAGATTTCGAGACATGTTTGCGAAATTTCGAAACATTTTAATTGCTATTTTCTAATTTAATCTACTAATACACTCAATTTATTTGCGGCATTTTTGAGCAGGAAATTAGTAAATGAGGAAATTCTGAGATATTGAGGCATCTGTATGATCAAAACTATTTAAGAGAGAACATAGATACTGTACAAAACGATCGATTTCTACATTTGTATCTTACAATTCCACTGATGTTTTTAACTATATCAGAGATCATGATGTATTATAAAAATATGGCAGTACTTCATTTAGTCGATCTTGGCCTCAATCCCGGATCTTCAAAATTTATTTCTATTATGAGGTTCTAAGGACAGATTATGTTAAAATTGCGTTAAAATTACGTTAAAAGTTAAATTACGTTAAGATAGAGTAAGTATTCGTATTCTAGAAGAGATAACCTATGCATATCGATTTGTGTACTGGAGAACTTTTTTTTCTAGATTATTTTGAGAAACTGATTTTCGATTTGGATCCTACAAGTATTCTTGGATTCTAGATCCTGAATATCTTGATCTCACACATCACTTTTAGTTTCATTCTAATTGATAGTTGATTGAATTAATTTCTGGGTCCAGGTTCTCCAGTCTGGTAAGTAGGTTAAAAATTCTCTGAAAATAAGATTAATAGGATGAAGCAAACTTTTTGATGCTGTAAGTAGTGCAGAATGGGTTCTACTGGATACTTTCGATGCAAATTTTGAGACTACGTTCTCTTCATGAAATCTGGACGAGAATAAAAGAAACAAAAATGCTTCTTCCCGAGATCTCTTTCTAAACCTTGCTCCGCATGATATTTCCTCATCAACTGCTATTCCTCATTATTTCTACATGTCTAAAACGTCTAGAAGTATTTTTTTCACACGTTCCTTGAGCTAGATTTCAAAGAGGTCGTTTTTTGATGATGTGTCCGTTCAAGGTTAACGTAAGCCAAACAGGCTTATTAGGAAAAAGCTTATTAGTATAATACAATGTGCCTTTCTCTATAACTGTGCTGACTGGGTACCTAACGTCTCTTGCCGTATACTCTTACGCGGGAAAAGTTAAAAATAAAAGTATTTTGACCTTGACCTTAAAGACGTTCACAGCGAAATGAAGGATGTTATTCGGCTTGAAGAATCAAAAACGTCCAAAAACCGTTAGATCTTAAATTGCGAGTATTTCATTGACCTCTCTATTTCGTTTTGTGTGCTGTTCTAGGTTAGATTATGTCTGAAATTATTACAATGTTGTATAAGTGTTAGATGTTATTATTCGCGAGAAAGTTAATAAATTATTACCTGTTTGTATACGGTTCTTTTTGAATTAGATGAAAGCCCTCGGTTTTGGCTGACCACTGGTCTACTTTTCGAGTGATTAGGTTTTGGTTTGCTCATGGTCTGCATTCTTTTTTAAAAAATATTTTGTTTTTGTTATGACTTTTCGGAAATGTAAACTTAATTTTTTTGCTCCGAGGCATCAAAGTTAAGAATTTTTTTATCGGGTGGGTAATAATTATTCTTTGGTAAGAATATTAATGAAATAACAATGCTTCTATTATAGCTGAGTCGCATACTTAATCAGCTGATAGTAAATTTTTTAAGTGACTTTAGTGCAGTTATATCTATCTGTACACTGTCTTCAAATTGAGCCTACATCTGTGGGTATCTTGACAACTATAAGCGATAGAATAATGGTTAAATGAGAATTTTTGAAGGCAATTCGTTTTGAAAACGATTTTAAGCGTTTTCGCTTGTGACTTATAACAACCAAAAACATGTGCTTTCGAGAAATTACTGTTTCTTTCCCGAATTAAAAATATTTTTCTAATCTATAAAAACTTTACAGGAACAACTTTTTGCGATTTGCCCATTTATGCGTACAATTTCCAGTTGCAATGATTTGGTTTTGAGATATCAAAATTAAGTCTTTCTATCTTATAATATTTTTCTCCCAGGTATAAAGTTTTGTGCCACCGTGAATTATTTAATGGAACTTTATCCACAGAAGCCACAGTTAGCCACAAAATTATTCGGGAAAAATTTAGTGAGCCTCAAAAATTATGGAAGTTGAGGCGAACCATGGCCCAAGTGTTATCAAATCAGCCAAGCAAAAAAACAAATAAACTGATGTTTGTGTCTCATATCCGAAACATCGTAGCCGAAAATTGAATGTATAAGTGGATATTTTGCATAAAATTGTCCTAACGGACAGATTTGATAGCTACTTTGAAGTTGAAAAATGACAGTACTTTTTGTAAAACGTTTTTGGTATGTGGAAAATAACTAACTAGTCGCAATGATAACACTTAAAATCGTTTTGAAAACGACATTAAATTGGCCATTAAATTCCCTCCAACTTTTCCCATCCAACCCCTTTCCTAACCTTTATAGCCCTTAAGATATAATATATGGTAATCTTTAAAAAGTATGCAACGTTTCCTGGCGCCACTCTGTGTAAATTTTACCTAATCAGGAAACAGATCTTTTCAAAGATAGTAAAAAGGTGTATTCAGAAAAATATTTGATTTTTAGGAATTCGTCTTTTTTGCCCTAATTTTCTTATTAGTAACTTCAGTGCAGGGAGCAGAGATATGAGGACGTCGAATAGTTCAGGTTAGTAGAAAAATTCAGGTGAAAGAGAGAAGTCTGAGAGAATTCTCAGATAGAAAAAAATTATTGTGAGTAATTTAAATCAATAATGTAGAAATATGCAATTTCAGTAACCAACTATTATCAATGTTTGGCTCCTTTAAGCTAGATTTTCGGTCTTTACATATTCGTACCATATTGCTTCAGCCGTTTGGTGCACTTCAGTCTATTCTTTGTTGAAATTGTACATTTTACCCTTTTACCCCAAAGAGGCTTCTCCAATCTTTAGAAAAAAAATTAACACCTTTACTTCTTTTCCTAGTCCATTACGTTGTGGATATCTTGAAACAATAGATTTGCAAGGAATTATTTTTTCTAAGCATAAGGTCTTTACTCGGCAAAGAAACTTTTCAAAATTCGTCAGAACTTCACTTTTACATATAAACAAAAATGTTGACAGTGCTGAATGAAAATAACATAATATTTATATCGTTTAATGGTATTATCAAATAGTAAATCAAGCGTATACGTTCTAAAGGTAACGTAGACACTTTCTCTAACATTGTATCTATTTAAGGCAATTTAAATTGAGAGCAAACAAGTAATAACTAGACCAGAATTAAAACAAACTGTAAATTGTTAAAAATAGATAATAAAAGTAAGATTGGCCAAATGCACTTTCTATTAATAATTGCAATTTTAGTCTGCCTCCAGGGAATGGGAGTAGAAGAAATTGTTATTTAATTCCGTTGGCAAAAACAAAGACCTAGTTTGATGCAGTTTGCCAATACGCCCTTGTCGACTTTTTTAGTAAAACTGGCTGTTTTTCTAATACTTATGTCACTCATTCGCTTGATGCACTATCTGGAATTTCAGGCATTCATAATTTGGCATTGTATAATCCAAATTGAACTTTTCATCAGCTTAGAAGAGGCTTCTAATTGCGAAACGTAGTTAGACAGCCTGAGATGAAAAATAAGCAATTCTAAAAGACATTATGCAAATCGGCCAAAAATGGGGATACATCTCGTATAATTTCCTTGAGGTTAGTTAACTTTCTAAAATAGAACCCTCCAAATCCTTTAATGAAATATTCTTGTCTTGTATTACGATGCAAGCGATTATATGCCTTGACAGCATTAGGGAGAAAATGTTAATATAATGTAATAAAGAAAAATTGAGAGAAGCATTTAGAATTTTAATAAGAAGTTTATCACACATAATTTCTTAACTTCATTTATTCAACAGTAGATGTTCCAAACCATTAACACTTCTCGACACCATATTGTCAGGAACTGCAACGCATAATCATATTCGTGCACGTTTTCTCAAATATAGACATTTACTTAAGTTTATCATATTATTTATGTTTTTATCTACATTGAACTTGAAGCTACAAGGTGTTGCCATTTTAAATGCTGTTTCTCGTTATGACGTTTTCAAATAGACATCCTTGTATGCTTTTTTTTTGATATGCAATAAATTATACAGGGTGTCCCTGAACTACTTAGCCAAACTTCAGAAGGTGGTTCTACATATCAAATGCTACCAACAATGTAAGGTAGAAAATTTTAAACAACTCAGCCCACTTTAACGAAATTTTATTTTTTGTTTTTTGAGACCTTGTCGTGTTTTATAATCTAAATATTCTCGTGTCTTTCTTTGCATTGCTGCTACAAAAATTCCAACAGTACCGTTGAAAAGCCACTTAAATTTCCTATTTTAAACAACCATTATGAGTTCATCTTATTTGCATTTTTCTGATATGGGGGTATTTAGATTACAAAATGCAACAAGGCCTTAAAATCAAAAAATGAAATTCCCAAAAGTGGGTTGAGTTTTCCGAAATTTTCTACCTTACATTTTTGTTAGCATTTGATATGTAGAACCACCTCCTGAAGTTTGGCTAAGTAGTTCAGGGATATCCTGTCTATACAGGGTGTCTGAAAAGGTCAAGTCATAAATCTAATGTGTTATAAATCTAGGAGTTGTAGAAAAGACACAAATAATGCTAGTACCTCACATGAAAAAAAATCCTAACGACCTTCGTTATCAAGTTATTCGCTCTCAAAGTTAAAAGTTAAAAAAATTATTTTTGCCGTTACTTTCAAATAATTTTCATGGTAACAATGAAAGTTGGACGATTTAAGTAACTCATAGTTGTGCTTATTTTCATATGTAAACAGATGTTTTATATGTGTTCCTTATACAAGAGAAGTCAAAATTTCTCATTTAAATTTATTAATTTTTTTAGTGAGCAGGCAAAATCGGTATTTTTTTGTAAATGTTGATTTTTTCACGATTTCCCTACAAAAAAGGTATACCTTGCTTTCATCGATATCTTGTAGCTTTTTTGAGAAAATCACATTTTATTATTGACATGCACCATATATGCCAACAATTTGAAATAAAATAAAATGGTAGTTTATTTAAAAAATGGTATTTTATTTAAGTATGACTATAAGTTATTTAGACTACTCAACTTTCATTGTCACCATGAACATTACAGCAACAAGACTTTTTTAACTCCTTACTTTGAGAGCCAATAACTTGGTAATGAAAACCGCTAGGAATTTTTTACTTTCAAGTGTTAGCATTATTTTATCCTTTTCTATAATCTCTAGAATTTATGACACGACCTTTTTGTACACCCTCTATGTTTATTATTTTTCTCAAAATCTGAAATTTCGCAAGCTCAAATATTCAAGAGAGAGATCGAAAGACATTCTTTAACGGTATCGGTGTTCTGGACTAAAAATTTAATTTAATTTTATATCTCTTCAAATTTTAGTCCTAATGCATTACAGAAAGTTCTGAGTCACATTAGATAAACATCCTTTTCTAAAACTAAAGTTTGAAAGTCGTATTTTTGTCTGTTATTTTAGTTCTAAGAATAGCTGGATAACTAAAGAACTTTTCCTTACATGGACGAAGTATTTCAGTGATTTTTCTAAAAAAAAACAAAATTGATCGCGTGCTCCTAATATTGTACAATCAGCCATCTTTCATTGGGACCCTGGACCTTCTATAAAGAAAACCACATTCCCACACTTACCCATTTACTCACGACACACACTATAACCTTTGGACATTGCTTTTCATGGGCCGCTTGAAAGAGTTTAAATTGCTAATTCAATTTTTTTATTCAAAAATTAAAAAAGGCGAAACAATTACTGCGTTGGCCGTTAAAATAAAGGGGAGATTTTCCAATAAAATCGCTTTTTCTTTATTATGAAAGAATTATTTCCGAACTAGATGGGCAAAATCATGCACATTCTTGCATTTTTTTAAATATCTAAAATCTTTTAACAATAGAAGCTACTACTAGATCATAATTAGCATTCACGTTCAAGCTCGATCTGAAATTGGTGTTTATATGAAAATTTTCAATATTAAATCTTTTTTTAGAGGGTGACATGTAGTATATGGTTTAGGCTAGTGTGAGTCGGGTTGTCACATTGTTCGATTGCTTCGATTATTACAAAACCGCTGAATTATTCTAGGAAATAGACGACCTTTATTAACGATCCTATTACCAAGTTATAATAAAAGCTGGATTTAATTAATTTATGGTTTTAATGAATGAGCAAATGAATTATGACGAACACAAAAATTTGACTTTTCTCTATTTTACTTATAGCAAATATTAAGAATCTGGATCTAATTTAAAATTGGTATTTTTCTGTTAAAATGGGGTAGAAAATTTGCAATAATTGATCATTGAAAACGGGCTTCGCCTTTCGTTCACAATTTTACAAAAGTTGTTATGCTTCCTTAATTTCAGTTTGACAATTTTTCAAAACTTAAAACTCTGTTAAGTTTTTCAAAATTTAAAGTCCAAAATATTAAGGTTTTTATCCAGGCAGATTTTTTCAAATTCTTAAAACATAGCGCATGTTCAAGCTGAAATTTAAAACCCCTTTCCATGATCCTTGCCTTTAGTGATACGATTTCGGAAATCAGGATTTTTTTAACTTTTTTACTTTTAAACGGGCGACTTAAATTGACCAATTTACTGCAATATCCGGCGACTTTGACGTCACAGAAATATCAATCAACACCTGGCAATTAAAATATGGATCAATAGGGGGATACTAATCGCCTCAAAAACTATAGGAGTTGTTAACAGAATGACAATTTGACAATTAACGTGCTTACACGAGAAATAATTGAATACCCCCTGTATACTGTATGGGTGGTGTTAGGAACGGTCAAACCATACTGTTGAAATGAGTGATCGACAGGAGTGAGAGCTTAAAGAAGATAAAATGAAAAGACAAAACAAAAAATTTATAATAAAAAGGAAAAAAGCGAGTTTGCTTAATTTAGGGCCAAATTATTATTGTGTTCCTAACTGTAACACGAATTAAGTTTCCATAAAAATAAAAAATCTGACCAAACCTAAGGCTCTATTTTAAAGTTTCTATCGAAATTAGCTTGCACTGAAAGTTAACAACACATTAATAATTTGGCCTTCAGTGATTTAATTTTTAATGCAATTGACCAGAGAAACTAGGGGCCAGCGTTTTGATTATCGGGAGTCGAAAATTCTATGAAAATGACGTTAAAAATTAAAATATTTAATCCACACAGCCCAGATATGTGCAATATCAGCAAATACGCCTCGTTTTGAGATCACTCCTCGGATGATTTCTACTCTTCACATTCAAACGCCTGGCCTTAAAAAGTGGTGAAATGGCTACTCAGGGGCAAAAGAAATTATTCCGCCCATGGTTGGTGTGGCCTAAAACGCCCATAATATTTTGGCTACTAAAAAAATCTGTGTTTTAGTTTATTTATTGAAAATGAAAAAGAAAAGAAATAGATTTAAATTTCTGTCTATGGATTTCACGTGCGCGTTCTCCCTCAAGCAACACTGCAATTGCGTAACGAACATTAAAGTTTATTTAAGCCCAGGAGATAAATTTCCAATAACAACCAGGTAGGTACATCCGAATAATCAAATAAGAAGCTGTTGATGATCATACAAATCATTAAATGACAAATATCTATTACGTACACAAACAGCAAATATTGAGTAAATAAGATATAGGAAGGTATGGGCGAAAGAATGGAACCATGATTTGCTCAGTATGTCCTAAACTCGGCGATTATGCGGCATACGTGAGGGTGATAAAGGAAGTACATTTTCTATATGGGGAAATATAGATCAACATGGAGAGATATTGTGTCGTAATAATTGCCGTATATTGACATTCATTGTTCCATTAATTGTCCGACGTCATCGGGTGATGCGTGTTGATTAATTAATGCTTGCTAATTAATGCTCTAAAAATTGCTCGTGTAACAGCAGTTTTAGAAATATTTTACAGAGACTTAATCTCTTATGATCATGGTCATGATTTCGCCGTTTCAACTTCTAGTATTACAATAAAAAGTCTGCTCTCGGAATTTTAATGGAATTTTAATATTTATTCTGTTCTCCAAGTGATAAAAATCATAATGGTAAAATTCATTGTTTTCAGCCATTATGTAATTTATAAGACTCAAAATGCTGCCTGAATTGCACAATTTACTTTGAATAATTGTTCACATTTACCAAACACCGGGGTTGAAGGATGACAGGTTTGAGGTTAGTTGGAGTGAGGTGAGGAAGTAGGATTTGCCTTCTGTATTGTTGTAGTGCCTGAAACTACGCATAAGGGCATGCAGGAGACATAAAATATGCCGAAATAGATTCAGAGGTGAGTTAACGGGAGATAAAGTTGAAGATTTTTGACCGCGACATAAAATAATAAATTGCTTTATTTTCAAACCCTACGTGTTGATTTATGCCTCTAATAAGGGAGGCAAACATCAATTTAAAAAAAAATGTATTTAAGCTCCTCCGGTGCTTGCATAAACGTAATCATTTCGTATCTCCATCAGTATCCCTCATTTAAACAGAGCCACAAATCACACAAACCGCAATCATTTGGGAAGATATTCAATCAAAAAGGGTAGAAAACAAGGCGAATAACAGAACAATATTGGTCGGATATATTTCATTTGTGTTGAACGCTGTACTCTGGGAAATCCAGAACTGCAAAGTATTTAAAGGATAATTTTTTAGTCTTTTTCGAACGTTGGCTTTGATTTTTGGAAAATTAGTTTGAAGATGTCACATTTTCCTGAATAATAACCTGAGTTCCAAACTGTTCCTGAATCAGAAAACTGACCTCGTTCCATTGAGTTGAAATTGTAGTTGTTTAGGACTTCCATCTAGAGTTCTCCGCAATGTAATAAAGAAACCAGCTAAAATGGATTGTATGAAACTTTTACATGACATTTTCTAACAATATACCGTAACCTCGTGTTATACAGGGCTGGGCGAAAGTCTGGAATAAAATTCGTATCTTTTCAACGAGTAACTTAAAAAAAACTTGTTTTTGAATTGTACGTATTTTTTTGCAATAAACTGAAATATTTTTCTTCAACCCCTTAGCTGCAACTCTACCTATTTTTTTAATAGAAATATATATAGTGTGTGGGCTTGTTGAAAAGTTCGTGAAAAATGGAACCTTAATATACCCTTTTCTTTATCTTAGTTATATGGTTAGTAGGAAATAAAAAAAAACTTTTGGAAACAAAAAAATGATGAATACCTTCCTAGTCCTTTCTACAGGTTATTTAACGTAGCAGATGCTGAAAATGTCCTCCGCCCTCTACTTGGCATGCTCCCAAGCGATGATAAAAGCCAGTAAAACCTAATATCGATATGCTATTTTTAATTCTGCATGAGTTTTTATTTTACATTGATGAAATAAATAAACAAGCAAAGTGGTATTCAGCATATCAAGATGTACTTCAAAAGGCGAAAAAAATTATTGCCTTTTTTGTGACAAGTTTATTGCCTCGATAAATAAAACATTTTTTATTTCGTTTTAAAATTGTAGTATTGTGATGTAAAATTGAATTAGAATGTTCAATATATTAATTTTTGTACTCTCACGGTGTTCCCTTTGAATTTGCTAAACAAAAATGGTATTGTCAGAAAGGCAGTATAATAGTATCGAAGTCTTGATAATGCTGGAATGTGGAGATAGAATGAGAAGTCAAAGTGAAGTTTGCACGTTATTTAATGTAAAATATTCAGACAACAAATTTCCCATGTTACTGTTAGTAAAATATTCTACATATTTAAGGAAAATGGTACAGTGAAAGACTTGTTCAGAAGTAGTCGGCCACGTGTTTTAGATAACCATAAAAAATTAGACACTGCCATACTTCTGTAGGTAGATCCACATGAATCAACGATTTCATTGGCTCAAAGCCATGCTGAGTCTAGACATACGATTGGAAGGTTTTTGGAAACAGAAAAATACCAATCACATAAGTTATATCTTGTTCAAAAGTTTTTGAAAAATGACTGTGAGGCGTTTGCAATTTTGTGTGAAAATGATTAGACAACGTGACGAAAATAATGAGTTTCCACCGAACATATTTTTTTTGAATTAAGTTACCTTTTATTTAAATGAAGTGGTTAACAGGCACAATTATCGTTTCTGGAGTCAAGAAAATCCGCACTGGATATGTGAGGCTCATACACAACGTCCTCAGGATGTAAATGTTTGGGCAGGTATCATTAACAATCGAATTTTAAAGCCATTCTTTTTTGAAGGAAACCTTACAGCTGAACGCTACTTAGACTTGTTAAGTTTTGAATTAGTACTTGCTTCAATCATTATGTTTCCTAACGAAGTAGATTCATATATACGTACTGAAGCAATTTGGTTTGAACAGGACAGCGCTCCCCCACATTTTGGTGTTAATGTCAAAGGATATCTTAATGAAATATTTGCAGGTTGCTGGATTGGATGACGTGGCACAATTGAATGGCCACCCAGATTTCCGGACTTAATGTTATTAGATTTCTTTTTTTGGGGATATCTGCAAAATAAGGTTTATCAAAATAGGCCGGCTAATATTGAAGACCTAAAAACTAAAATTAGAGTGGAGTCATATAACATAACGGCTGAGGCCATGCGGAATTCCATCGACAGATTTTACCATTACCTGGGAGTATGCCAAGTAGAGGGCGGAGGACACTTTCAGCATCTGTTACGTTAAATAATTTGTATATAGGACTAAGAAGGTATTCGTAATTTTTTTGTTTTTAAAAGAATTTTATTATTTTTTAATAACCACATAACTAAATGGGAAAAAAGGGTATGGTAAGATTCTATTATTCACGAGCTTTCCAACGAGTTTGCATAAATGTTTTCATTAAAAAAAAGTTGGATAGGGTTGCAACTAAGGGATTAAAGGAAAATATGTATTTCATTTTATTGCTAAAAAATACGTACAATTCAAAATCAATTCACGTGTTTAAATATTTTTTTAACAGTTATTCGTCGAAAAGATATTAATTTTATTCGGAACTTTTGCCCAGCCATGTATAGTTAAAGGAACAAAAACTCTTAGATACAAAATTTGATGATATGAAAAATATCTACAATGTTCTGCCCGATATACGCAAGTTCTTTTCCATACACGAAACCCATCTTGAAAAGATCTACCTACTTATTCCTCTCTATCTACCTAAAAATCTACTTGAAGACCACGTTCTTATCACCATCTAATTGTACCCTACTTCTTCTATAGATAATGAACACCATTTTGAAATTGATCTCTTCAGAATAGTTGTGGAAGTTTTTACTATCAGCACTCCACGCTCTCCATCGGGACCCTTACAAACTACTAATACTCTTCCAAGTTTCCACTTCCACTATTGATGATTTTGAGATTATGATGGTCACAATTCCACTTTAATCTTTGTAGTTACTTAGCAATGAACTGGGCAAGGAAGCAACTATCTGCTACAAAAATGCTGATATAACTGCTGAATCCATTGAAATTTGCTGAGCAAGAGATATACGTTAGTTACAATTTAGCAATAAGTAGATGTTAGTCGGGAACCCCTGGATATGTTGGTCGACCACTAATAAGGAAGTGAGAGCTTCTAAAGAACAGAAATTTAACGTGGCCTCAATCTAAGTTAGTAAAGTAGTAAATTTTTCCAAAGTTAATGATACGTTTGTCATAACTAGTTTGAGTTGGGAGGATTTGGATGTTACCTTATCAACAAATTCTAAAAATGTGTTAATCTAGCTTTACAAGATCTACGCAAGTTCCGGAAATTTAACCTTTACGTTTTTAATATTTACCATTTCCAATAGCAATGCCAATAGAGAAATACCGAGCACTTAATTTTTACTACACTATTTTTACCACAAGTTTACCATTATTTCCCAGAAATAAGGATTAACTTATTATATGGAATGGATAAAATGTCCGCCTCTTAAATCCGCCATAAACAATCTCATTATGAATCCCTTTCCGAAGTTTTACATGAATCGCTCAATGCACCTCTGATTTATAGAATATCAGTGGTTCCAACTGACCACCCATGTTAAGCCTTGAAGAGCCTCAGGAGTCTTCCATCCATAAGTTTGACGAAGTGTAACTATTTTTTATTTTAAACTGTACAGAAATTAAGAGGAATTGGCAACATGTATGTTTTTTGAATTTCATGGATCTCTCTGTGAAGTTTAATTTTTTCCCTTACTCTCCTCTTTCTTTAAATCTGAATGAAATTCGCAATTAGAATGTATAACCGTAAATTCGTTGAAGAATTTAAATAACTGGAAGTAAAGGCCGGTTATTTGATGGACAAGCCTCGTACTTGCTCCCATTATCTGAATGAGTAAATGTTGTTTGTACACAGTATCAAAGGCTTCTCTTCCTGAACAGAGGACCACATGGGAGTATGGCCATTATTGCGATGAACATGAACATTACATGTACGCGTAAAAACATTTTGCCTTATTCCATCGATTTGCTTTTCGGGTCTTTTATTCTTGGGACGTCAGTGGAAAGCTTCGACAAAACAAACATGGACGTTGCCAAAATCGTAACTTTTAACGTCCATCAGTCTGCCTAATAAAATGATAAACATATCCATTGATTTCTTTTTCTCTCTCTCATCCGCTCTGAAGGATTTGGCTAGAATGTGTGACCTAAAAATTCTTAGGGGTACGATAATATCCCGAAGGGGCACAATGATTTTTTTCCTAAATTAGGTTCGAATAGGGCACAAAAAGAATAGCCAAATTGTGTTTCAGTCCTTGACACACACAGAAGTTGTTTTGCTTTTTATGGTGCGGAAAATCTTGTTTTTTTGCTCAGATAAAGATTTTGTTTTGTGAAAGCTAACCGAAGGGCTTTATAAAATGTACGGTATCCTTGTAAAAAAAACTTAAAAGGCATAATCTTTAGTCAGTTTAAAATTGCATCCCATCGCTATCCCAACCCATTCAATATTAAACCTTAAATTACGGTTAAACTTGAAGTATTTCCTTTTAGGAGTTGTGCGACCTCTGGACTTTTAGGGATGAAAAATTAATGCCCATTTGCCCTACGCTTATTTGCTAACTTGAAAAGAAGGTGAGGAAGTTCCTTTAACTGAGAAAATTAGACCTTCATAATTCAGTTGAATAGAAGATTTATTTTCTGCGATAAATAGTTTTAGTTTTGAATTTATAACGTTTACGCAGAAGTGGGTACGATGAATATGAAGTAAGTGATAAAATTATAAAACGGAAATTTGCAAGCAAATCTACTTTGAGGCTCTTCTATTGGCCACATTTCATTACCGCAGATAGATAAAGAATAAAATCGATCATAAATAGTTTCAAAATAAAGAAGACAATTAAAGAAATTAAGTAAAAAATTTAATTTGGTTTTTAAATCAAAGTCGATGTATGAAACCAATGCATGAAAACCTCACCAATTTCTGGACAGAGTGACAGTGGAATCACCTTTTGCAGGGGCGCAAGGGCGTCCGCTTCATCAGTGCCTTTTCTCTACTTAAATTTGAACCATTTTTATTTTAATTACATTGGAATTATCTTTCGGAACCATCAAGTTGTCATAGAAAAAAGGTTAGAAAAGAAATATGAAGGAAGCAAAAATTATAAATAGGAAATTTGCAAGCAAATCGGGCTGCTTTATTTAACTAAATTGAAGATTTATTTCCAGCAAGAAATAGTTTAAGTGTGGAATTTTTAGTGTTTACGCAGAACTAGGTACAATGAATATGATGTGAGTAATAAAATTACTAAACGGAAATTTTCAAGCAAATCTACTTTAGGACCGCTCCATGGGATGCAATTTCAATTGGAATCAAACAGTGTACTTCAATGTCCGTAGGGGTATTAGTTTTCAAAGCAGTTGTTTCCATTTATCTCATTTTTAAATTTTTAAATTAAAATTCATGATTCAGAATTAACATCACAATACATTTGCTATTTAATAGCAATGAAACGTACACACGAAAAGAGGAGTTAAATAAAAGGTATTAGTTAGCCCCAACACGGGCTTTAAAATGGCAAATGCAAAGACAGAAGACAATGCCGATTTTATTTCCGCTTTCCAGAGCAGATAAAACAATATTTATATTAAGCCAAGTACTTCCCAGTTTGGCTTATTTCCGTTCTGAAAATTCGTTTAGATGAACTCATCGAATTTTGGTTTTAAATATATCTCGTAATTCAAAATCACCCCAAGGGTGCACATATATCACAGCGATTGCATGCAGAGATAACGAGCTGAAACTCTATACAACCACGGCAGACAGAAATTTGTATATTTTCAATTGGTAATCTAACTATGTGGAATCCTATTCCATGCGCAGCTAAAATTAATTTTACTAGATAATCTCCATCGGGGCGAGGGCCGTAATTGAATATTATCATAGCTAAATATATAATACAGGCACTTGCAGTGTAATCAGCAACAAAAGCTTAATTGATGATTGTTTAGCAAGCTTCGATCCAACTTCATCCAAAATTAACTTCCGGTGATGTTGAGGCGCTCATTCATTTATGGAACTTATGGGTAAGTTATAAGCAAGATAATTGTAGAGCGTTATATTGTTAGCGCAAAGTTTCGGTGTTTGTTCAAATGCATATAAACAACCAGATTTCCCTAGTATCTTATCAAAACTGTGTCCGTCCTTTTAATTTTGGACCTCATCCGTGTCTCGTGAGTGGGAGTTGGCGTAACTGCACGCGTAACACAGACAAAACTTATTGAAGAAATAACTTAAGAAGTCCGAGTTCAATATAGGACTAACCTTTCTTCTGCCTGAGGAGGTGGAAATCTTGAAAAGGTACCCGATTGGTGTCTTCCACAGATGACCTGATGGTAACAGTCGAGTAGTGTGGGAGTTGGAATAACTCCTCCTACCCACTAAATCCACCCCTTTCTTTTCCCCAGCTTCGGAATTGCCTTGTGTCGACATTATTTTGAGACATAACTCATGCGTAACATCTCCCGTTCTTCTCTTTTTTTCCTTTTTCCATAGCAACACCTCAAATATTTCAAAATTTCCTCAAAGAAAGCGGAGAATTTGTCTTTAAACATCGATATTTCGGGAACATTGGACGGCCTTGTATTGGTCAGAAATGTTGAATTTTCCTTTTCATTTTAAAGTTAATCTCGGTTAGTGAATAAACGATATTTCCTTAGAAATTAATATGGGACCAATCGAGTTGGTAAAGAATTCGGAAAACGTTCTCTAAACTCCAGTTGGGTTTGGTTTAGTCAGAAAGTTGGATCATCCTTAAGGCTGTCGAAGGTAAACTAAATTTCTGAATGTTTCTTGCAAATTCAACACGAGCTTGTCAAGTTGCAAATTCTTTTTGGGATAGTTTGATTTAGTCAGAAATTCTGGATTTTTGTTTGATTTGTTTTTCTTGATTGGTTGATCTAGATTCGTCAAAAATAGAAATGTTCGTATGGAATTTAATGGTCAGTACGAAACAGTTTAAGTTAAATATTCTGAAAACATTCTCTAAATTCGACTTAGGCTAGCCAGGAATTTAGTTTTCTGTCAGGGTAGAGTAAATTAATCAGGCGTTTTTAATTTTTGTCCAAATTCCACTTGACTTCTGAAATTTGTTTGCATATGAGCAAAAACCATATTTCTCATCTCAATATTAGTGAATTTATTGTGCTCAGCCATTCACGAACGTGTAACACACTTTGCTTATCGCACTAATGAAACAAATTGTTTGTTAGTGTAGTTATGACTAATTTATAGAATTAAAAAAATTACTTTGACACCCTGTAGAATAAAAACAAGCAACTTTTGTGTAAGCCAAGTTTAGCCGAATCACTCTATTTTTTCACCGTCCGTCACCTAATAATCATTTGCACCAATGCTTGTGGAACACCTACATCTCTAGGCTATTTTCGAGGTTCTAAAATATGGAAACAAATATTGATGAAATTTTGGATTTGCTTATGAATAGAACTGGCCTCGTGCGAACAGAACTTGTAGTTAATTTTAACATTAACATTAATAATTAAATTTTAAATGAAATCATTCAATTTCAAACTAAAAACTATTAATTAAATGTTCTTGTTTATTTTTCTGCACAATTTTCTGGTCGTATAATAGCAATCAATCACGGGAAATAGTCCGCTCCTCAGAAAATGGAGAAATGGCTCCATTCAAACGGGATATTTGTATCCATCAATCACCAACTAGAACAAATTGATACTGACCCTGCATTTTATTCTAGTTTTTTTTTTTAATTGTGAGTTTATATCTAAACCAACATTCAAACGTTTTTAATTTTTTGACGAATTTCACAATATTTTTTTCCATTTCATATCAGTAAAGTCAAAAATAAAATTTGAATCTAGGCCGCGTCCTATCACCATTCCGGGCAATTGAAAATTGGAAAACCGGTAGATTTATTACATTCTACGTCAGCTAAAGTGAGGAGTGAGAATAATTGCCACTTTGATGGAAATTTAGATTTAAAAAATGGAAAATTTTGCGCAGGCGATTTTTCTTAATTGGTTTCCATGCCTTTGACACGTCTATACATCTATATTATTCCTGAATACTTCTGGATCATTTTTGGCAAAGCAGCAGCATCAACAACAGAAAAAACAGTCTTCGATCGGCCGATTAGTACGTCGTCAAAACAAGTTGGTTGCGCTGCGTTTCGCTCAACTTGGGAAAGCCAGGCAGGGTTAATTTCAGTCTTCCAGTTGCCTGAAACGCGCGGACCTGACCGGATTTTCCATCCAGTTTCTGGATACCGCCGATCGCCGATTTTACCGTCTCGATTGCAAGAACAGACGATAATCGCTGGACACGTCTTCATGCAAAATGGGTTCGTAGTCACTGTTTTTGCATGCATTTTTTGGGCAAAGGGATTTTCGGCTATTTTTCAATCTAAATTTATAATTAATTGAATCGATCAAGGGTTATTTATAATAATGGCTAAAATCCCAGGACACTCCATTGGCATGTTAGACATGCCGCAATTATTTGCACCATCGGAATTGCGGGTATTCACGTGACGGGAATAGCTGAAGACAGCTGGTTTAATCTCTTCGAGTTTTGAAAAATGTCTAAATCCCATAAAGATAAAGTTAATTAAGCAATAAACTCTTTCACTGACCGCATCTTACAGTGAGTTAATCTCATGCAGTAGTTTCATTGGTATTCCGAGCTTCACAGAAATTGAAGTATAATTTCCCGAACAATTGGCGTTAAACTTTTCGCCATTCTTTGAAAAATTCCAACAATGCCTTCGAGATCCAACGAAGTTGCTTACATGACTCTCCATTATGGTTATAATTTTAGAACTCTAAACTTAGAGTCCTTTTGCTCCACATCTAATAAACTCCTAGAGTGTTTGTTTCTTAATTTTCTCGACCTTTTCAGGTTTGAGTTATGTCTCTTAACACGGGGTGGATTTTTTAATTAACTGGACGGTTGGAATATATGGCGAAGGTAACTCAAAAGATAAGTTTTAGGAGACTGAAAAGAAATACGTATGTGCTCTTTGTTCTTTCGTGATGAGAAATTATACCCGCTTTTAACATCTTTTCTCGGGAGACAAAAACACTTTTTTCAAATAATCGCCTGGCAATAAGTTTGAAAAATGTACCGAAAAGGTTCCATTTTGCATAAACGTGGTTTTCCCCCACAAATTGTATTTTCTGAACAAACGATTTTCAGAACAAAAATAGATAAACCAACTAAACAGTTAAATATTTTTTTGCCAATTACGTTTAGCATAATCCAGAAATTTTCATTGGCGTTACAACGGGACTTCAATTTACAAAAAGCAAAAATTTTCCAGATTGTTTCAGACAGATTAGCGGTAATTTCTGTCCTAAACATGAAAAGTACAGTGTCCCGAATGCAGGGCAGCGGCTAATACCACAAATTAAGTTTTATGATAATGTGGTAAAACAAATGTGTTATCCAACATTGTTATGCAACAATTTGTTTGTTTTTAATTCTATTTGAAAAACAAGGAAACACACGAGTAGCAGTGCAGTTGCACATTATTCTCAGTTCAAATTAACTGAGAATAACGTTTATCCTTTGGTAACGTCTTAGGCAAACATTAAATAATAATAATAATCACAATGTAGCGGCAAACACGGTAACAAGTCTGTCCATCAAAACCCTCTTTGAGACTGAAACTCTTGTTATTTCTAAGGGGTTAAATTACTCTGTCACTCCCAAATATGTTTCTAAGCTTAACTGCATCTTAGTTGTGAAAAAAGCTCAAACTTTATCACAGGAATTTGGAATCAGGTCAAAATTAATTTTAGATAAACATTTTAAGACTAAACAAATAAAAATAAATACGTTTTAATGGAATAAATTTAAAACATTTTAAAAAATCAAAATTTCAATAAATTTCTGCAGTGAATAAATAAGAATAAGTATCGCTACTTACCAGCTGAAAAGCTCAATTTCCCGATTACACAATACAATACACTGGAGTACGTGTCGAATTTCTAGAATTAAAAACATTTAATCAAGATATTTGGATTTCCCAAGAAAATATGGAAAATACTGAAAGTTTAGTACAAGCACTGGATGCAGCCAAAAAGATATTTCGAATAAACAAAATATGGAAAAATTGTGGTTTTGAACAAAAAAGAATTAAGATATTCAAGATCGTCGAATTTGCCTGCATATTTCCATCTACAATTTTATAATTTTATTAATGACTTCATTGTACCTATTTCTGCCTAAACGCTAAAAATTTCAAAGTTAAACTAATTTTTGTGCTAACTCCCCTTACAATTGCGATATTTATCACAATATTCATTGATTGGTTTGAAGTTGAATTTCTCAAATTCGGAAATTTTAGGCAATAAATTTGGATGTCTAACAAAATGTGGAAAACCAGAAATAGAAAATTTGGGTCCACCAATGAAAGCTGTTAAACAGTTCAATATTTTTTTACCATTTGCATCCAATAAAAGTCATAAAATTCCAGTGGCGTAGATACCATATACTTCAAATAAATGAAATGTTTTAATTTGACTTTCCATATACATAGTGGAAAAGTGATTCAAAATGAAAATCTGGCCTGTTATTGCAGCTGAACTACTAAAGCACCATTAAAACTAGGAGCGCTATCTGCCGACAGGGTTAAATTTAAACAATAATTAGCCTTTAATTAGTAATTATTGGTTTTTCATGGACAATAGCTGTGGTTTGCACACACTAGAGTTTGAATTTATTTCGATTCTATTTTTTCAGTAGCCTATCGCTATTTCAGTCTTTACAGGGACTTAAATATGAATTATCGTTTAGGAATTTTCATTTAGGTACTCATTCTTCTGTAAACGAACTGGACCTAATCCGGTGAATTCAATTCGGAATTTCGCCCAACTCTTGACCTTTGTATGAAAGTCAATAAAAACGCTCTCTAGAGATGGATATAATTTGAAATAAGAATTCGAGCGATCTGCAAAATAATTTCCGGATTCTCAAAATAGCCATCCAAGGAAATAAATTTGTCTTTGTCATTCGAGGCGAGCAAGAATACTTCCCATTTTTTGGATTAAATAAGATCCCATGGACAAACATCTTCAAAGCATACGTTCATTACATCAAAAATGTCTTAGGACTGCACATCCACGAGACCCCAACTGCTCCAGACCTACTATTTTCGTCTTGCATTCTCGTACATATTTCGATCAATTACAGCCAATTCAATTTGGTTTATTTGTAGATCGTTTAGCGTCTTAGCTTCGACTCCAATTCAAATAGGGAATATTTTCCCAAATTATTATATTAAGGAAGCAGAGCCCAAAGCAAATTTGCCACAAGTAAATATAATGGCCAAAAATATATTTTTTTCAAGGGGGGTCAATTGAAAAGCAAAACTAACCCCAGGGCTGCAATATTTGGTGCAGTCTATTCAGGTTAATTCTGCTATACACAAGTCGAACCAATTTGACTCCAGGTTAGTTCAGGTTAGTTCAATTTTTTTTTATGTTTGTTGGATTCTGCTGGTTCTGGTTATAATGAACTTCTACCCCCAGACTGTGTCCAGATACAATGTCGGAACAAACCTAAAGTGATTTTGTATTTAACAGGTTTTTATTCCAATAAAGCCTAATTTTAATGATTCGCCAAGAAAATTACAGAATATCATCTATCTGAAATAAATGAAGGAAATTTTGGGAGAGTGTGAATGATTAATGTCTTGTTTACGCTAACATGGATTTATCATAATATTTAAATTAATGGAGAATATGAAATATGAGCGAAACTAATGGCAGATAATTTTTAGTGATACAAGTGGGAGTGATGCTGGTTTAGTGCGCAAAAACTGGAGTTTCGCAAATAGTATAGCCAAGATTTTGGCACTTAGGCCATAAGTAACGATTTTGTGTCGACTTTTGAATAAAGGCACTTTATAGGCTATTATAACCCAAATAGCACACTGAAAACCGTGGAAATATCCGCGTCATACCAGCCTTTTAGCTAATATAAATTTTTTCACGCTAAAGTTCAAACTGTGTAGAGAAGTTCTCAATGCAAATGACAGGCAAGTTTAGAGGCACTTGCAAATTGGAAGGTGGAAGCTAATATCATTCATGAAAGTTTATTTATCCAGAAATTCTTGATTCCCAAGTCACAGGAAACACTCTTTACAAGGAGAAATTATTTGCATTAAAACTCTGCAATGAATTTTTGATTAACCGAAATTTATTTTAAGAGACAGGCAAATCATCGTAGAGACATAAATATCCAGAAGATACTTTATGAGAGATCTTCTTGGATTATCGTTTTTGGATTAATCGGTACTGGGTTTAGAGACAAATCACTATTGCACTGTTTGCTATTAACGTTTACTTAAAACCATTTATATAAAGCCTTCCTGGACATTTCTTTTGCATCTACGTAAACTAACTTGATGTTAAAGCTAACAGCACGTTAATAATTCAGCCCTTAAGAATGCGAATAATTGAGAATTTCTAGAAGTAGGTAACCAGATATAACTTAAAGTAAAAACTTGTTAAGTTTTGTTTTATGGATTGCCAATATCCAGAACTGACCTTAATATGATATATCCTGGATTTGTAAAACAACAGAAATAACCTTTTGCGAGGACTTCTGCTTGTCAGTTAAGTAGTCAGTTAAGGTTAGTAATAAGTAACTTTAACTGACCATACTGAATTTAGAAAATATCAAGGATGAGAGTTTGGTTTTAGATTTCTGAATTCTCAGTTAACATTTAGCCTTTTTGCTTTTAAATATATTGGAAGTGATCTTAATGAGATATTACTCTGAAATCGTACGTAATTATCTTTCCTCATCATACTCAATTGGTTAGTTTTTTTGTAACCTGATAACGATGTTAAAATCGCATTATCAGTATTATTGATAATCTGGATTGATCTTCGAAGACATTTTATGTAATTTTTGTGTGGCTATTTTTGGGATTTTTGAATGTTTGGAACTGATGTAAAAGGGCATTTTCTAGATCTTCAAATTCAGTACATTAACGTTATTTTCAGGTTTCCATAAATTTAAATTTGCTGAATATTTTGAAATTGTTTTTGAGTTCTGTGTTAACAGTATTACACCGGGTAAGCAATTGAGAGCGGCTGTATCTTGAAAATCGTTCTTCGTAGAACTTATGGACAATTAGAAAAAATAATAGTAACAAATTATTCATAACTAATTAATTGGAAATATTTACCAGTTTCTACAATAACTGTCAAAAAACTAAAATTATTTTCTTGCAACTTCATACAGTGTGGCCCAAATTTGTCTTCCATACCTTCTTGGGGAATCCATGGAAGGGAAAAATGCTAGAGAATTATCTTAGTAATGCAAACTGAAGGCTTTAACTGTTCAGAATTTTGAGGAATCTTGAAAAAACCAAATTGATGCATTTTTAAAAACTATCAAAAATTCTTTATTTTTAGAAGATAACCGAAATCTGTAAAAGCATTTCCAAAGCAACTTTGGGTGGAATTCACCTGTCAAGATGAACATTCAAACCAACATGTCGATCTTTTTTAAAACATCATTAACTTATATTTTTTTATGGCGACCATACTGGATTTTACAACTTTTGGATACGGATTCACATTATTCTTGCAACGGCAGTTGCGTGCAGGATAATAAAATTAGTAAAATTGCACAGAAAACCAGTTTCTAAGTCTCTGCACAGCGGTAGAAATTTAATCATGCAGATTAGAATCTGAGGCCGACTGCTGGCAAGAGCAATAGCGTCGGCGAACAATAAAGGGTAAACAGATTCGAAAAATTCTGACAAGTCATTGACATATATGTGAGAGATCGCCCTGTATATAAAGAAAACCGCCACTAGAAGCATCGAAATATATACGCCGTGAGTCTCTTTTGCATCCCCCTTTCACAGAACCAGTTGCAGTGGAACCTGATATGGAACCATCAATAGCGGTAATGGACGCCGCCAGCACCATAATAATTCAGGTTGGCTAAGTTATCGTTTGGGGCGTGAAACAATGACGAATCTGGGGAGAGGGCGGATTTAAACCAACGAAGGGCAGTTTGGTTCCATGCTTGGTACTGAGAACATGAGGTTTAATTGGTCTTAACCTTGTATTATTACTGTTTTTTTTGTTATAGTTTTGGGAAAAATAGACATTTTGTGTTAAAAAAATGGGTTCTCGTGTCTATTTCTTATATGCAGGAACTGCATGAAAAACGGACAAAGCTGGGAAATCGTTATTTGTCAACCTATTTTCAAAATTAAAAAACTAAATAAAATTGTTAATAGTTCTTTGTATACTAAATCCATATCAATGAATTTTAATCCAGAAGACTAATTTGACATTTAATAATGGTTAAAAAGTTAAGTGTCAAACTCAAAGTGTTAGATTAAGTCAGCAATTAATACTTAAAAGTTAAGTGATTTGTTGCAAGTTTATTTTGGGAATTTAAAAGCTCATGAAGCAGTTCGACGATACAGAGGGAAGTTTCCCAATAGAGAATTTTAGACACCTCACAAATTTCGCAGACTGGAAGAGGATTTACGACTTTATGGCGCCTTCAAAAAACCAGCGACTAAAGATCGTCGACTCAGCAATGATGTAGCGATGAACGGGTTGTTGCATTTTCAAGAGACACCCCAAACTTCTTGAAGTGAGGTTGCTCGAAATTGTGAAACTTCGTAGAAAACGGTACTTGCAACATTAAAGAAACATAAGTACATTCCATACGTTCTATGCAAAGTACAAGCGCTAGAAAATAACCACAGAGAACGGAGAATGGTTTTTACGTAAAGTACGAAAGGATTTCGCTTTTTACACAAAGATAATATGGCCAAATACGTGTACTTTTGGAAGGACGGGCATTGTTAGCAAAAAAAAATTATCGGTATTGGTCAACAGAGAATCCTAACTTAGTTGTTGAGACCAATTTCCAGAGAAGATTTAGTTTGAATGTGTGGTGTGGGATAATCTTAAGTATAGTAGCTTGATTGGTCCGTTTTTTATAAATGGTCCTTTGAACTAAAACCGGTATTTCAAGTTGCTCTCTATTGAATTACAAAACTTGTTGGACGAACTACCTTTAGCTGATTTAAATATACTTTATTTCCAACAAGACAGAACCCCGCCTTATAATACGCATTTAAATATCATTTATTTGATTGAAGAACTTAACGAGAACGGGATAGATGCAAATGAATTTATTAGGTGGCCAACACGTAGTCCGGATTTAACACTGATGGATTTTTTATAAGGGGTATCTCAAAGCAAACGTCTATGACATTCCACCTGAAAATGTAAACGCCCTAAGGCGATCAATTGTTCAAGCTTGCATCGAAGTATCTTCCAATTTTCTTAGTAATGCAACTTTTAGCATTTCCTAAAAATATTCCTTGTACATTCGACAAAATGATAGACATTTTTAACAAATCTTATATCAATAAAATATTTAAAATTTAAATTTTTTTAAATAAATTATTGTATAAAATCACTAAAAATATGTATCAATGTATTCAGAAAAATACAGGCAATTATAAAAAAACAGTTGCCATTTGTGAAAAAAATTAACTTCCGTTTTTTGTGATAGAAAATTGATTGAAACAAAATTGTTTTCTGTCAAAATACAGAGAAATCTCAACAATTTCATATAGTTTTTTAATTTTGAAAATCGCTTGACAAATAACGATTTCATGGCTTGTCCGTTTTTCATGCAGCTCTCTGTATAAAAGAACGAAGAGGGAAAAGAATTCATCTTTGAGGTACGTTGTATGAAATGAAAATATACCAAGTAACATGGAAACCCGAATACTTAGTAAAAATGTTCCGATTTCCGTCATATTTTGTACAAATATTTATGATGCCACAAAAACATTTTTTTTTGTAAATGATAAATGAAAAAAAAATGTAATCAATTTTCAGTCTTATCGGCCTGCATGTTTTGGATATTTCTTTTTTTTTGAGTATTTTTATGAAGGATAGAAAAACTAACTTTTGATGCCACAGCGTGTTTATTCTTCGAAGAGAGTACTTTCTATCAACTGTAAACAGTGTTTACAATGCCAAGAGTTCGAAGAAATACAAATTACCCACACTTGAGTGAGTTTGATAGGTGAAGGATTGTTGGCTTGCGGGAAGTCGGACTTTCATTTCGGAATATCGCGGGTACAGTCAACAGGAGTGTAGATACTGTGGTCAGATATTGTCAGGTATGGATTGAGGAACGTTGAACACAAAGAGCCAGGGGTACCAGATGAGTTCGCATGACTACACCACTTCAAGATCGTCGCCCAAGATTGTTGGCTATAAGGGATCGATTCTCTACCACTAGAGCAATTAATTGCCCATCAGTGATTTGCAAAATATAGCAGAGTTATTGGAATGTGAAATGAATACCGACGAATCAGAAGCTTTGGTCTACTTTCATACCTACTACAATTTGTTTTACTTTGAACTCCGGAGTACAAACGAAATCAGCTTGGGTGGAGTAGAGAACGATTAACCTGGAATAAGCAGTGAAACGCAATAGTCTTCAGCGATGAATCCAGGTTTTGTTTGGATGTGCATTACGGTCGGGCAAGAGTTAGAAGGCGACATGGGAAACGAAGAGATCCACAATTTTTTGCCTAGCGGGATATTCATCTTGTTTGCTTGCAACTGTAGGTCACCTTTAGTCCTTATTAGTGGCAATATAACCGCACAGCGGTACATCCAAGAAATGGTGGAACCTTATTTGTTTCCATACTTAAGAACCGTCCCAAATCTTATTTTTCAACAGGCCAATGTCCGACCACACGTGGCAAGAGTAGCGTTGAAGTACTTCCAACAAGCTCAGATTGAACTGCTGCCTTGTCCCCCAAGATTTCCAGATTTATCCCCAATTGGACATGTGTGGGTATTATGGGTATATTATCTCCAATTGGACAATATCGGTAGGCGATCGCGAACTTTACAGCCGTTCCCTCAAACTCTCGTAGCGCTTCGACATGAGATAGAAGTTACCTAGAATGAAATACCTCAGGAGAATATTAACCATTTCATCAGGAGTACTCTTGCACGCATTAATGAATGTGCAAGAAATCGTAGCACATCAATACATTACTAATTAAAAAACACAATTAATAGATTAAAAATATATAATTTACTTGGTACTTTAGTCAGTTACTTACTTTGACCCTTCTGACATTTGTACAAAATATTATCGAAATAGGAACATTTTTTCTGGGTGTTCGGATTTCTATATCACTTAGTGTACGTTATCTACTTCTATACATTGATAATGATTTGCTAAATAGGCTTTGAATGTTAAAGAAGACTGCGATAAACTAACCCACGCTAATATACTGACTAGCAAGTTATAGTCAACACACAAAGTCTTGGAGATAACGAAAAGAAATAAAGAAACGTATCGACCAGCTTCCGTGGATTTTCCAACCTTCCCCGTTGATTCATGTAATAGAAATCTGAGCTGATGATGCGAAATAAAGGAAGAAATCTCAGTTAAATAATTCAACAAAACATCCTTCAAAATCACCGCGAACTTCTTCTCTGATGTGGGAATGACAGAAATGGTCCGGAAATTATTTACGTCCGTTTTATCGCCTCTCTTATCTACAGCTACTATTTTAGTTTCCCTCTAGTCTTTAAAACATTTCCTGTAGCGTAGTCGACTCCCTTTCCAAAAATTACTAGACCCGATATAGTCACCATAAAAAAATATGAGTTGTTGATGTTTCGAGAAAACCAAAATTTTTAAGGTTTTGCTTTTAAAATTGCTGATATTTTAGGTTTTTTTTTTAATTCTCAAAAACCTGACTGTTAGAGCCATTGGGTTTTCGTTATTATGTTACGAACATAATTGCCTAGGCCTTTTCTTCTTTGACCGGCTCTGTAACTTTTATGTTTTTCGAGATTCCAATACATGGTACACCAATTTGGAACGTCTACGTAGACATATTCTACGCAATTGGAAATGTTTTGCACTTCCTAACACAATAGCTCCGAAACTATATTTAAAAAGGGGACAGCAAATATTTCTAAATCTGGAAAGGGAGGAAAAGCTCCCTAATTTCTGAGTGACCTTATGTAGGGCTTTCTCTAAGTTTTAAAATGAGTAAAAAGTATTAAATTGGGGGAAATTCTTAAAAAACCGTGCAAAAAAAGGCAAAAATCCGAACAAGAGACATTAAGTCGGATTTTTGCATTTGCCTAAACAAATTCTCAAGACATCGAAGATTAATGCAGATCTTAAGAACCCTTCATCCTTAAATTACATTCTTAAAGCCCGCCATTGTACTACTTTCTTAAAACCCTTCAGATATATTCATCTAGTGCCCTTAAGGGATTTTAACTGAGACAGTCCTATACAACAGCAATGTATTATTGTTGCCTTTGTTATGCAAATTCCCTTATCGAACTCTAACGTGTTTATTGGCCTATTCTATGGCTAACATTGCTATAGCAACGTTATTTAAAGACATCACTCAATCAATACCTATTTTATTATCACTCCTTAATCCTTCAGAGTTTATTTCATTCCTTCTACTCTGTCGTTGCACAAATGTGCTTAGGTGTGCAGGAACACAAGGAGCAATTAAATTCAGAAAGAAGGAAGTACGTAAGAAACTTTCTCTTATGTTGGTAAAACAAACGTCTCAGCTGTGTAATATACATATTTTTAGATATACAAAATGTTTATTAGAAAAGCTTTTTAGCTGCCCATACAATTGTACTGATGGTAATTACCATTGTTTACGTTTTTGTCACATCGCATCAGGTGCTTACCACATGTGTTTTAAAAATTTTTCTCATCATAAAATTAGTAGCTTCTTAACTGGGTTATTTTACCGAAAAGGGTAGTTTATCTAATATATGTAGATAGATCCTCAGAGGAATATGTAAAATTTGATTATTTAGGTGGAAAGGAACAGCATAAGCTGGTGCATAAAAAAACAAATAATTAATTCCCAAGGGTTTTTATGCTTTTTATGCTCCCCGTTTTAAATTTTGCTTGATACAGAGTCAAGTGGTATGTACTCGGGTAAATGGAAACTTGAAAAATTGTTGGTTTGGGTCGAGCTATTTTAAGGAAACAAAAGGAAGTACAGATACGTGGCACGGCAATGTTAATCCTTATGCTACAGTTTTAAATTTTTTAAAAGTATAAATTGTATATTTATCTCAAAATTTGTTAGAGAATGAGCCTACAGGCGGTTAACTGAAAATGGTACTGTTCACTTTTTGTGACAATCAACGGAAACAAAATCATTTTGTGGTCCCTTGAGCTTCCTGAAAACGAACGATGATTTATTTGGAACATAATAGATTGACTTTTTGTAGTAGTTATCTTGAAATGGGTTTCTGTTTTGGCAAGGATACCCTTCTCGGGCCTAAGTCAGGGTTATAACTTTTCCAGCTCCGTTTTATATATTTATATCCCTGGAATGTACAGGGTCCCGTTTATATGCCGAGGCAAATACACACCTAAAATAACAAAGATGATTTCTCATCCTTAAACTTGAAGGGGTAATTTTAAATTAAAAACATGAGGGCCTCCGTTGTTGCCAGCAATTTTAAATGCATTTGCGAAATATAAAATATAATACCCCGGCTTGGCTGGGGAAAATCTCCGGTATAATTTAGTCTCATTTTTCCCAGTCGCAGTTTTAAAACCCGACTTCGAGTTCGGGGAAATCCTTAAGGTACCAACATAAGGATAAAGGAAACGGAAATTTTCCACTAAGACTAAATATTAGTATGAAACAGTCAGCCCGGTTGTGTTCATAAATTAGGGATGGACAGGAAAACAAGAAATGTATACTGCTTTGATTTGTTTAGGTTCTTGAATCGCTCGTTCAATAACATTTTTCTTGAAAATGGATTTTTACGGCCAATGTCTGGGATAAAAATGCGCGAACAAATTAAAGGAGTATCGTGAAGCATATTTGGCACCCTCTATGATTCACGCAAAAATTGTTGGGATATGTGAAGTCCTCATCCTGAAAGCACCCCTGGAAATCATTTCCTCAAAATCGAACGATGTGGTATCGATTAAGTTCACGACCGTTATGATTTTTGTCCCAGAAAACTATTGTAAAGCGTTGAAAAGATCTTTTAAAGAGACGCTGTACATATTGTACAAGGTGTCCCAGAAACAATGGCACAAATGAGTGCTGGGTGCTAAAAAGTAAAAAATAGAGGCATTAGGCATAGACACAAAAGTTGCCTATTTTCATTCTACAGGGTGTCCAAGTAATTTTCTTATCCTGTATATTGGGAATAAATCTCATAGTTTTTGTCACCGATCTGTAGACTTAAAATTGCTCCTAAGGAGATGGAGAATACCTCCTCGACCTAAAAGAGTTTGACAGTATCAAAAATGGTGAAAATATTTTGGTGATCGGCATCGATGGAAAAATATATCGTAAGCAACTTTAGCTGAGTCGCTCCCTTTTTTTACCCTCTACCCTTTCACCCTTACGTATATGACATAAAGTCCTGTGATACTAGCCGTCGATAGCTCGAAAATTATATACTATGGTATCCCATATAAAAAAACATAATTTAGGAATGCCGCCCTACTTGTTTGAGATCAAGTATCGTAGTCGTTTAGATGCAATCGGACTATTTCATAGTAATAGACTATAATATACATTTGGAATGTATTATTGCGTAATGAATACCACATTCGCTGGCGCTGGAAAACGACATATAAGATCACTTTAGAGTTCCAGTAACACTTGAAAATTATTATTAGGAAAGTCGTTGAGTCCGAGAGAGCGAAACTTTCGAAAAAGTGGTGTTACCGTACCCTGGCTCCATGCTCTATTTCCGGCTCTAACATGTAACTGCACTTACACTTTGGGATTCAAGTATTTATTTCTTGGAGCCTATTGCTTTCTACCGGTGCATGACTGTTAAAGCCGGGAAATTAGATATTAAGCCGAATTGGCTCGATACTTGCCCACTGTTTTACGGCTGTCCAAACACATGTCGTTGGTTTAACGGGCACTATAAACGTTTCATTTCCAGTAAATTTCGTCCACAAGGGAGATATAATTTTAAGGATTAATACAGATTTGTTCCGATGAAGGGAAATTTATTATATCTACTATATTAAGGTGTAGAGAATACAGATAATCAACAGGCCATCCTTCTGCACACAATCTGCTCCCTGCCAGCTTAAAAATTTTGATTGATGGTTTGCTCAGGTCAGTTTGGGAAAATGAAATCCCAAAACGATTTTTCAAAATTTGAATAATGCAGTGTTTACACTTCTCCCAGGGAAAATTAATTGAAATTATTACTGTTGCACGCATCTGCTGTTTTTCAGATATTATGTCATTGAAAATTATTAATAACAATCTTGTTTTATGAGTTCCTCATTCCACATCGTGGTCAATTCAGATTGAATCCCCGATGTGCTCCGCTCCACATGCCTGACAACAATTCACCCCTTTGGTCCTTTACCCTCCTCTTTACCTGAATTAAAGATCAAAACACACTTTGAAACTCAAAGTGAGTTTTTGAGTAGAGTTTCCTTAATAATCTCGGAATTATTTCAAAAATTTCACGTCGCCTCCGATAAAATTAGAAATACTCCAGGGGCCTCTTCATTATGTAACGTTTATGAGCGAAAAAATAATTTCCTAGTCGAATAACCAGGAGGGCTTCCGACGGCGCCGTTGTCGGAAATGTTTCAACATTTCACAAGCTGGAAATCCTCTTGAAATGTTTTCCAGTAACTTCATAATATCTCGCCGTGGCTTTATAAATGGCGTTTGAAGACTGAAGCTGCGTCCCGAACAAAAAAAGCGGATTTCCAAAGCCAGCGATTTTAATGCTCCATTCTCCAAGCTATAGACTTTCAAATTACTACGCCAAATACGTGCTAGACAAGATTTTTACGGCGTTTCCTCCTCGAAACACTCCAAGCAGAAGATTCACGGTTAATTTGAGGAGACTGAACAGGTTAAAGCTCAATGATTGTTACGTTAAAGCTAACACAGTCTTGGCTCCGAAATATCAAATAAGAGGTTCATTCAGGGAATTCTCCAATTTAATACATTCTCTGTTCTGAGCCCCTGTAGGTCAACTCGGGTTATTAACAAAAAAATTTCAGGCCTTTGCGTTACTTTGGCCGCTAATATACTGTTTTTATATAAAATTAATTATGGCCAATTTAGGTCAGGTTATTTTTGAAATTATAGTGTGAGTTAAAAGAAAACTGCAATTTATAAATTTGGGCAATAGCAGTAGTTTATTGTATAACTAGTGCCGGAAATAGTACTGCGCAATGTATTTTTTCCTACGACTGTTTTGAAAATGAACTAAGGCATTAATAACATCACCACAAAATCGCATATCGCAAACTGCCAGCAACAACAGATCACGTACGCCTGCGCGTGTTTGGCACACTTATATGAATGTGAAAAGTAAACTTTTCGCACGTTAATTAAGGAATAATAATAGTGTCTCTCTCCAGACTAAAATATCTAATGAAAAAAATTACCATGTTCTTGTAGACTTCAAACAGACGTTCTTTTATTAAGATTTAAATATGCGACGTGGCTCAAAAAAGTACTTTAGAATTCAAGTTTTTTATTTTAATTGAAATTCCCAGTATATTTTCTTCACAATTTTGGAAATATCTACACATTCTAACATTAACGAAGCATGCCCTATTGCAAATTTCATTTGCTTTGCAACACTTTTTGCACTTGCGAATGGTATTTCGTTTCGAATGGTATGATACTCATTGAATTTGGATAAGGACTACATTTTTACCTTAATTTTTAAGAACACATTAGAATTACAAACTTTACACCTGTCAAACTTTTGACAAGCCTATGACATATGCCAAACTTTGTATTCGGGTTCGCCTTGAAAATTTGAATTTTTCATAGAACTTTCGTGCAGTAACGTTCGATCACAGGTAATCTAATTTTTTCAAAATAAAATTTTGCGCCTCAATATTCCAGTGGAGTTTGATTAACTAGGGTGCAAATTTCACCCAAAATAAAATTTATATGTAGGTATAGTCTTGTAGCGCAACTTACTTCAACCATTTTTTTACATCTATACTTCATATTCAGCGGCGTCCATTTAACGAAGATCTAAATTTTTTTAAACAAAATTCTCTTCGGCGATAATCCAATGGCGTCAGATTGATGAAGGTGTAAATTTCACCAAGGGATTTTTTTTTAATATAAGCCAATGACGATAGTTTATTCAAGATGCAAACGCCAAGCAAAAATTTTTCTGTAGGCAGAGTTTAGAAGATGCAAAATATTTGTGCTAAGTTAATTCAACCTGTAGAATTTGTTTGATGAAATTTCCATCCTTGAAAGATGAACACCACTGGGCCCTAGCTATACAATAATGTTGTTCAGTCTAATTGACATTTTTGGTATGAAGACATCAGTAGACTATAGCAGTACAGAATTTTTTTAAAATGAAATTGATATCCTTCAAAAAAGGAAATCACCGTGCTAAAATTGTACAAAATTTATTGCGCACCAATCAGAAGCAATAAAGAAAAAAATCTCATGTATGTAATAGCCAATTATCTAACAAAACTGGATGTAGCAAAAATTGCCGACATTCCACTAAATATGAGGCAATTTTTTGGCTGCAAAACCACCATGTGTTAATGTCCTTATAACGTCATTTTGTCGGCAGAAATACACCACCCTTTAGCACAATTGACGCATATAAGACGTGAAGGGGTAGTGGTAACGTCATTTCCCCTGATGTCGTCACCAAGGATTAGTATCTCATTTGCCAAAAAGAGCCCTCAAAATTTTAAAAACGATGTTACATGAAGTTTTTCTAAATGATAAATAATAACGCTAGCAAACACTTTATTGATCTTCTGAATTAATAAACTTTTTAAAATTCAACACTGAGAGCAGGGCTTCTATCGTCATGTGTCATGTGAGGATCTCCCGAAGAGAATCTTACATGGAACAAAAATAAAAAAAACTAGTGATATTTCATCTCATATAGTTCGGCCCTAGTGAAATTAATCTCCCGGAAGTGCGAATAAAGAGCAAACGCCTTACATTTTTATGAGCTTCGATGACGCCTTTGCTATATATGAGATACTCATATGACACTCGAGAGTAGGGGCCCAAATAAACTTACTACGGTTTCTGGGCACTCAAACGCTAATTCGTCATCACAAATTTGAAAAAGTCGTTAATGTGACATCTGAAATTTTAAGAATGTTAATTCCACTTTCTCCTGCATAGTGAAAAAATCATTATAAAGATGGAATATTTCTGTCGATTTTCCCGTCCACATGTTGATTTACCCATAATAAATAAATATTTCACCCTTAAAAATATATGAAAAATATGTAGCACTTCAAAGAAAATAACTGTTTGTAAAAGATAAAGGAAATCGAAGAAGGTTAATATAACATAGCCACGACGGATGTAGGCTCCAAACCCAAATTTTGAAACGAAAAGTACCATTTATCATCCCGAACGAAATCCAGAAGTCATTTCTGATTGGTCGGTTCCTGAGTTTAAAGCTCAGATTGGTTGGAAGAGAGAAGAGATAAAGAGATACTGTGAGAGAAATTGGCGCTGCGGCCCTCCTACGTGAGTAGCTGCTCTAAAACGTTTAAAAGACAAGGCGAATATTTACATCTTTTCAACTGTGGCAAGTGAGTTATTCCTAATTCTATCAGGGAGCCTTATCTTTATTCCTTGTACGTAGACATCATATAATATATGTATTTAGCCTGTCTAGAAATAACATGTTAGTACGCATTGCTTCGGTGTAATTGGGATGTCACAAGGTTTTAGATAGGCCTACTGTAGTGTATTTTCTGAATTTGTCGTAAATAAATAATAAATTTCAAAAAAGTACGTATGCAGCTTCTTACTAAATTAGCAAACCTTCACTTTCTTAATTTGGTAAGAGACCTCTATTTATTTCTGTGTTTATTCGCGTCTCTTTAATCAAATGGGGGCAATTCAATGCAAGGAAGACATATTTCTTATCTCGTCCCCTCATGAATTATGACAAAAAACTATACAAAAGCAAAAATATTTTGCAGATATCGGAGTCGATAGTATTTCGAGTAGGGGAGCCTTTTGAAATATTTATCTGCCTGTATTGGTCGCTTTAGAGGATCATGTGTCAGTTCTGAATAATTTATTTGATAGGTGAAACATCTAGGGGTTTTCACTTAATTCGTCTGCTATATTTTGATAACTGTCTGTCAAGCTCATTCGACTTGATGTAACCCTGAGGAAAACATTCAATTAATTCTGCTTTAGTTTGGAATTATTCTCGAAATGATAAGATAACTGGGGAGCTCAGTTATATGACATCAATTACCTAATGAAACCGCCATTCCATGGCATATAAATTTTTAAAACGACGTGTGTTTTTGAAATCATCGCTGCAGCATAAAAGAGTGTAATTTCCACTTTTACGATGTGTCGCTAAGATAACGTCCCCAAAGAATTACCCATGTTCCGCAAAATTCGTTCTTTTCAATTGGTTTTATTACAACGGATTTGTGTTTTAATCCAGAATTCCACAATAGGATTTTCAGTGATGCCCTGGTTTCTTTTTAGTATTAAACAGCTTTCAAAAATGTAAATTTCATTCTACCGATGGGAAAAAAACATGCTACAGCTAACACATAATGGTAGAATTCATTACCGTTAGCTCCCCATTAATATTTCAGCAAAAAGGAGATCAAAACGAGAGTTTATCGTGGGAATTACACGAGGGATTAATTTTTTTGCAATGCCGAACGGCGTTCTGGAAATTCCATTGACAACGGAATTTCGAAACAAGCTAATTCATTAAGAGTATTTTGGTGATCCCTGATATTACATTTCAGTTATCAATTCGTGATATAAATTAATTCAATAATCATGATTGATGGAATTACATGCGAGTTAAAGTCCTCTTTTTGCTTGTACAGTGTGTCCCAAATTCGGGGACCTCGGAAACTATGAGAGATACTAAGTAGATTAAATCGACGCAATAGCGCCTTTACGAGAGGAGTATTTTTCCTTAAAATATTTTTAAATTAACAAAAATTGTCATATTCTTCTGATTTTTTCTGGATTAAAGTATAGAAAAGCAAAAAATTGCATTCAATTTCTTGAAGCACTTCGTTACGGTATACAACGTGGAACTTATTTTTGCAAAATATGACATTTTGATTTTCAAATTCCATCATCAATTTTTCCTTAATGCATACATGCAGAAATATGGTTATGTTTTTCATTGGTGTCTTTAAGAAAAATTTGAAATTATTCAAGTCTTATCTTGCTCATCGTCGAGTTATTTAACAAGATAGTAAAAAACCGAAACGGCCCCGGTACAGCCACTTTCTGTGCTCTACGACACCCTGTAATAATAGTTCAATGGTTCAGATTTGCAGGGTCATTATCAGGCTCGTTATTTCAAATATAGGCCAAGATTTTATTGCAAACTTCAAATCACCCATTAATTTTGAATACAATGATATGACAGGAAATATTATTCCACTAGGTTTCGACCCGAAAACGCCATCTTCAGATATTTTCTATTATTTCGGCTTCGTACAGTCTTTCACCGACAATTAAACTATGAAATATAAATTCTACTAACGAAATTAAATTACGATAATATCTCTACGTTTGTTAAATAATATTAAGTCTATTTTAACCAGGAAAAAACAATTATAGAAACTGATGCATGTTACACATCATTTTAAAGTACCGGCAATTTATACTATTAAAATTGAGACTTTATTGCAAATAAATGTTACAAATATCTGCATGAAAAATATTATATTTATTATAAATAAATAGAATTTAGAATTATAAATAAATAAAATGTTTTTCATGCAGATATGTAAAAATTAATGACGTTGCTACATAAAGGGTGTTACCAAAGAGCTGTGCAACTAACTCTACGGAGGGCCATGATATAGTGCCGCTGTGCAAGTCCATCATTTTAAACAAATTTAATGTCAATCGCTTTTTTGTCAATTATTGTCAATATCAAATGACATTTAATATAGATGATTTTGTTAAGGCGTAATTAAATTCGCCATTTTAAACAAATTTAATGTCAATCACTTTTTAGTGAGGTGCTAACAATACTGACATTTAATATACAGTGCGAACTAAAAGTAAGGAATAATGGATATTTCTCATAAATTACTAAGAGTAAAAAAGTCGCTGCAACACGTATCCTATATATTTTTTTCCTGCGCTCCAGATATGACTAACTCTCATTATACAACGTGTATCACAAAAGCAGGACGGTAATAATCTTCAATTTTTTAAATCAACACTCTACAATACTATTACATTTTCAGATTCTCTGGTCAATTCAAATGTTTAGAATTCCATTACATCGAAATATCCATTATTCTTTACTTTTAGTCCGCACTGTAGACCGCTTTTTTAAGTGCGATATTTCCCACTCTCATAGATTTCTTTGAAATAAATTCAAGTTTAAAATAGATTGAATATATCAATGTAGAAAAATTGAGTTTCGATGTTTCTACGTTAATGCCAGCAAAACTGCCACATTAGTTTTCACAATTATGAACAGGCATATCTTTTGGGAATTTATCCAAAAAGAACTCGTTTCGACGGGTTATGGCGTAATTTAAATGCACACGGAAGTTTCGAATAACATCACAAAATATTAAAGACCCATGGTAACAGAGATTATCAAATTGTAGCATCAGTTCAAAACAATCCATCCATATCTGTTTGGCTTACGTCAAGTCAAATACGTGCTCCGAAGTTAGTTTTACATGGAGAAATAACCAGGGGAAAATTTTATGTGTAAAGTCTTAATCAAGAACATCGCCTCAGACGAACGGCCTTTTCATCAAGATGGTTCGTGGAAAAATGTGGCACTACACCTGATTTTCAACGAAAAGTTGTTTCGACTGATGAATTATTTATCTCAAAGTGTGGTGTTTTAATAGACACACCTATCTTACTTGGAAGTTCACAGAATCCTCAAATGGCTTGACCGAGCTCCGCAAAACGGGCTTGGTTTTAATCTTTGGAGTGGTATACTTGACAAGTTTTAAGTAAGTTCATTAATTTATCAGCTTTTTTCGTAGAAAAGTATAATTTACTTGTCATTGTCACGTGAAATACCTACCTCGTTCCTATGTTCCTCCGTTTTCTATGTCTAATTTAGGTTGATGCTTGTTCATTTTAGAAGCGATTAAAATATTATTTATACACAACCATTTAATTGGTCCATCCATCTTCTACGGCACACTAAATGGGAATGGTCTCTGGAAATTGCTCCAAACACCAAATTCTTCCTGAAATATAATGCCTTATTGCAGAAGACAATTGTAAATTTAATATAAGTGAAGTTTGCTTTCAACAATGTAGCTCCCTTATTCAGATCACAAGATTTTTAGAGAAAAATTTTAATAATCGCTATATCTCCAACAACGGCTCCGTCTTAATACTACATATTTGTTCAAATGTTATTTGTTTTTTCTTGGCTAAAAAAAACTAATAATTATTTATTAAAAGTGTAGATTACTTGTGATTCAATTCTATTAGTAGAAGTTGCAGTTCGTATCTTCAATAAGAGAAAAGATCTGAATGTGGCGTTTTCAGATCGAAGCTTCGCAGAATTGCGTTTAGTATCGTACATCGTTCTTGTCAAAATGACAGATATTCGTATAAAAATTCCATGTTTATGTTTTAAATAATGAACCTGAGGACGGCTCCATCAATCTAAAACGTTGCAAAAAAATTACTGCTACAGGATATTGAACAGTACAAAAACTGGTTATGACGAAGTGTTTTCGGTTTTTTTGTATCTTGTCAAATAACCCGATAACTCGCGAAATAATTTTATGAATTTCTAAGTTTTTAAATTGTTCTTAAATATCCTAAAAACAAAAAATTCCTCTTGAACGTCAAATTGACACGCATGCCACTATTTAAAACTTTCCCCATTGAACTTATATTGTATATCCATTAATAAGGAAAAGATCTATAAATAATGTTCGCACGAAAATGGGACTCACTCTATAGAAAAAGTTATTTTCATAAAAGCCGTCTTACGTACTTTAATTTCCAACCACTTTTTACGAGTTATATAATTGTAAGGAAAAATTCGTGGCATGTCGGCAAAAGGAACAAAATATGAGTTCCAATAGAAATTGAAAGAAGATGTTAGGCAAGACGGCGACACGTGTTTCCACTTATTGGCTTCATCAGGCATGGATGTGTACAAAGTAGGTACACTCACAAGTCATACTCACGTGCAGTACGGAATGTATGAAAAGGAAAAATGGAAATTAAAAGTACGTGTGTAATGGCAATACCTAAAGTTTTTCCAAATTTGGGGAGGCGTTCAGGATATCCACGGCAGCTGCGTCAAGGGATACCAGCTGTGATTTTGTGAATACTAGTAGTTTATCGGGGTGAATCCATAATATAGTATTTACACAAGTCGAAATACAATGATAAACCAGGACATTTAACGTTACACTGATTTTTTTATTCACAATGGAAACAGAATTTTTTTTAACCAATTTGGTAGGGAGCTGCCGAGCACTACAGAAAAGCACTTCCGAAAGAAGCATCTGGCAAGGCACCCAGGGCCATTCTTATATCTTAGCAACTCGCGAGACATCGGCACCAGATTGTGCTTGTAAGGAGTGTTATACTCATGCATGTCCATATGATACTCATATTCATAAGCGGTCCTTTTAACTTAAAAAGATATTTTCAAGAATATATTAGGGAGGGTGTATCAGGATTTTGAATTCCCGAAGGTAATTCCAACAGGCCAAAAAACTCCATTGCGAACGGTGCCTGTGCATGTCTCATTTAATTCTACCTGATTATAATGACTGTTATCATAATTAATAAATAATTGTTACAATTTTGAGTTAAGCTAGAAAGTTTCCCAGTTGCCGATGATAATTCCAAATGAATTTGACATAAATGACGTGACAATTCTAACAAATGACAAATTTTAGTGAGCATGTTTGATAAATTGCGGTTGAAAGTCAGCACTTGTTGTTTTGACAAAATTTGACGTTTATTAAATTTATAACCTCACTGATGTGTCAAGTTCGGCTGCCGTTGCCGTCTGTTATATTTAAAGAGGCAAAACAATTGATTTTCATGGCACTGCCAGATTTTTAATAAGTTTACTATCAAAGACTTACTTTGTTTCTGTCTTACTATTCAGTGGAGAAATGTATAATATATTTGTCTTCGCATTAAATTGTAGGGTGCAGCGTAAATTGGAGTAAATGTAATTATTACCGCCTTAAAAATAAGCTTATTATTATTATAATATTGTAGACTTGAATGTGTACAGGGTCGGCCATAAGCCTGTGGATAGACGGTTGATTCTAAATGTTTGTATAAATGCGGTGTCCCCATGCAAGACGGCCATAAAAGAGAATGTTGTGAACAACCGAAGGATATGCCTGCTTTAAATCCTTTAAAGAAAATCTCTGGTAGACTTTATTAAGGAACTTAACAGGATCTTTGACTCTATATGTATACGTACGTGTGTGATTGAGATACTCTATGTGTCTATGCCATGTAAAGTGCCATGAAGAGAGGAAAATCACAAGCAGGCATCAGCTCAAGATATTATGGAAACATCCAAAGTTTTCCCAGTTTCGCAGATAAGTTAAGATCATTCATGGCATCATTGTTGTGGATACCTGCTGTAAGCTACCCAGTCAGAAGTATTAAAACATGGAAAAATGTGTGTAGAAATATAGAAAACGAAGTATTTCTAGGCAGAATGCGAACATTCTTTATAATTAATGGATTACTGAATATTTAATAAAATATATGATATACTATGAAAAAAATATTTTCAAACAAAAAACAGAAAAAGTATTCTTAATGCGAATTTAGGTCAACATTAATAGCAGATGATCGCATAATTAAATTAATAAACGGTGTAAAATACTTCGGAGTAACAAAAAAACTAAATCACTAAATAAGTTCGAAACATGAGACGAGAAATTGCTAAACGGGGAAAATATTTTCGATTACTGTCGCATAAACATAATAGGATTAGCACAAAAACAGCAACACAAATATGCAAATTCACATGCAGACCATTGTTAGACTATGGACACATACTGAGGGTAGATACAACGAAGAGAGAACTAAACAATATACAGGATCCATCATATACAATGTGGAATAATGCCAATAACTTTTGAAATAATTTTTCTATAAAAAAATGTTTCAAGTAAAAGTTACAAGGTTAATTTGTTGTTAATTTTTGATGACATTGAATTTTTTTCTGACCCCGTAACATTCCAACGAAGTTCAACTTTATTTTCTCAAATTTGACCCTTTTTTCCGAATGGTTTTATGGTATCTACACTTATTTCTGCGTACACACATATTAAATTTTATTGGGATTAGATAAGAAAAATTTGGGGAAAAAAATTATTTTCCTTATTTCAGTCAAAAAAATTAAATTAAATCAGAAAAGCTAAATAACAAAAGCACCCTCGAGGGTGCTTTTGTTATTTCTTAAACGTCAAGTAAATAACATTCCGGAAATTACAATTTTTAATTTAAAAAAAAGCACTACCAATTTTTTTGCTTGGTGAAATAAAGTAGCCGGCCCTGTCACCTGATTTAAATCTCTGCGACTTTTTCCTGTGGGAGCCATTTAAACCATCAAGTTTATAAAGATCGGCCAAATAATATAAATTACTTGAAGGTTCGTATCGTCGGTGTAATATAATTAATTAACCAACCTATGTTCAGGTGAGAAGATCTTTCATGCAAAGAATAGCACTGTGTTTAGATAACGACGTAAAACAATTTTGAGCAAATGCTTTGAACATTAAATAGCAATTAATTCTTGTAAGTAGTCATTTATTATTTTGCTTTTCTGATCGAATTTAATTTTGTTGAATAAAATAAGGGAAATAATTTTTTTCTTAATTTTTTTTTATGTGACCCCAATAAAATTTGATATGTCTGTATGCGCAAATAAGTATAAATTCCATAAATCAATTCGGAAATAGAGGGTTACATTTAAAAAACTGAAATTGGACTTTATTGGAATGTTATGGAATAAGAAAAAAGCTCATCAAAAAGTGACAATAAATTAGCCCTATAACTTTTATTTGAAACATTTTTTGATAGAAAAATTATTTAAAAAGTTATTGCTATTAGTCCACACATGTATATAAATAACAGAACAAATTACATTAAAACTGATTACAAAGATAAGGAACCCAACTAATTACTATTCGAACACACACACGCACATGACAAGAATAACTGAAAGATAGTAACAAATTTAGGCAAAAAAAAATCGTAGCGCACAATATGTGGACTAGTTATAAGTTACATCTCTGCCAGCGTCTTTAGAGGCATCGTTCTACAGGGAATATGTTCTATCTAATTTCATGGGCCATGAGCAAAAGTTTTACGAAGGATACAATTTTTAATCTTCCTGAGTGTCCTCCTAGAATCGAACATAAAGCAAGGGTTCCCTAGGAAAGAGGTTCCGTAATATAATGGACGGTATAAAGTGTTGTTCGTCAGTTTTACATTAATGAGATTTCTTAAGTAGCGACAGGTCAGACCACGAACGACGTGGGACTAGATTATTGACGATTAGATATCTAGGAACCGTAGCATCTATGGAAATGTGTCTTCTCTAGAGTTTCCAGAGTTCAGGTATTTGAAGATGAGTAATCTGAACTAAAATCTGTTGCAATCATCAAGAAATATAAACCTAAAAAAATTCCGGAAAGCTCAGGGTATTCGTTTCTGGAGCTCTACCATGAGAATCTCGCTAACCATCCTCCCAGTGTTATGTGCTCCGCCACGTAACATTAGGAGAGTGGCTGGATTATTTCTCTGAAATATTTCCCGGTAGAGTAATTTCAAATAATGGAGACATACGTTGGCCGGCACGTTTACCAGATCTTTCCCCATTATTTATGAGGAACTATGAAAGACCTCATTTATAAATTTGTATTCACTGATATCAACGAGTTGCGAAGAAAAACGTATAAAGCTGTACTTGGAAGTGGAGGGTGAACCTTTCGAATACCTGTTATGATTTTCTTCATTTACTTCTTCCTTCTTTTGTTATTTCCAAGTTAATCTTTGCAAAAACAGGACAATTGACATTTTTGTCAAAGTGCAAGACGGAATTTTAACATGCAGTACATCATAATCAGAAAAAAAGCTGAATTCAAAAGTGTGCAAATAAAAAATGACGCCGATAAGAGAAAACAAAGTTGATGAGGGTTGTCGAAAAATCGGATTTTAAGTATGACAATGCTGCATGGTAGAAGAAGAAAAATTACACTGACGAAGCGTGAATCATTTTGAATTATCTTGCCAAATAAGTTGAGGAAAAATTAAAACCTTTTTCTAAAATTCCGGTATTTTTGCGAATACCTCCGAAAAACGTCGGACTTTTAGACATTTTTAAACGGAAAATTTTTTAACTTTAAATTTTGCAACTTTTCCCATTTTAAAGAACTCGTATCTTTTATAGTTTTCGAGATGCCCATAAGTCAGTTTCAGAAACGGACAGCTTATACAAGGTGTTTCCGACTAAGTATGAAATACTTTAAGGGGTGATTGCTGAGATGTTTTTGTAAAAAAAAGTTCACAGAAACATAAGTTCGAACACGCTTCGTTTCCAAAATACGCGTACAATTTTTTTAATTAAAAATATATCATTAAATGGGCGCAAAATATAAAAAAAAGAAATTGAACACTCTGTATGTTGGAAACGAAACGTGTTCGGACTTACGTTTACACGAGGTGTTTTTTTTATAAAAATACCTCAGCAGTCACGTCTTAAAATCTTTCACACTTATTCGGAAACATCCTGTATAACCTTATATAACTGAGAAAGTACTTAACATGGGTAGTGTAAACGCTCCATATGATAAGTAGATTTTGAATATGCAGTAAAACACATGAGGTGTTATGCAAAAAAATCAATTTTCAGGCAGGAGACTGAAAAATGTTTAGCTTTTTAGCTTCAGCAAACTGGAATGCTACACGATTTCGATATGGTACCGTGGATATTGAAAACACTTCTTATAATCAGTAGTTTATGATATTCGGAAAAAACACGAGTAGCACTTTGTATAAAATAAATTTCTATGGAAAAATCTGAAATAGCACAATAAAAACTTATAGAATTACAAACTAAAACGTCTCGAAAATTGATAGACCTAGGCATAGGAACCAAACAGTTTAAATCCGACTTGAAGTTTAAACTCCAGATTCGATATTCATCTTACTAGCTATTTAATCTTAAGTCTAACTTCAGGTAGAGTTTAAACCGAAGGTATAGAACTGGGTCTTACCAACTTCGCATCTTTAATGGTTTTCCACATCACCATATTGAATGTGAAATTTATAACACCCTATATGTTGAAGGTGGTATTCAAACTTTATCGCTAAATCCTCTTCCAACGATAATATAATTTATTTGATCCTTTGAACAAGAAAAGCCATTGAAATACAGAGAGTGCTCAAAACAGCTCCCTTAGAGCAGATCCTCCAAAAGAACTAATCTCAATGACATAATGTCGAATCAATCAAAACGGGCTCGTTTCAAGCGTCAGAAGAGATGTGTTTGCTACAACATCCAGCCTTCCATTAAGCCATCGTGTTTTGAATTTTTGTTGTCCATCAATATTTCCCCTTTTAATGAAACTTCTGTGGGTGTGACAGGCAAAGTTTTATTCATACGTGAGGCAGAAACGAAATAAGGAAAAGTTTTCTATGGTAGAATTCTCGATGTACGGTGTGGTGTTGATTCCTCGGGGATTGGAAGTTTTATTCCGTGCAACTTCTATACTTTCCCTCGTAAATGTAATCACTTTCCCTGTTACATAAAGTCAGACTAAGAAATCTTGAACTTCCAGAGTTTCATTTGTCAGTATTCGTTTCTCTTCAATCCTGGACAGGACTTGAGTGTAAAAGTTATTTAAACCTTGGAATTACCGTATCTCAAGTAATTTCATGAAATCCGAAGTAAAGGTTATTTTCATTAGTGCCACGGCACCCTAAAATTGCAATTCATGAGTGTCACATTACCTTCCATCAAAGATAATGAACATTTAGAGTAAGGCTGGCTAAAAACAACAACGTCTCATTATGCCATCCATCATCGCATAATCAATCACCCTAAATTTGTTTTTGTTTAAATATCAAATGCCAATAAAAAGTAAGATCATTAGTCTTTTTTGTGCGAATGGAAATGGCTAAATAAGTATGTCAGAGGGGGCACATTTAGATGTGATGACGCTCTAAAATCATATGGGAAGGAAATTGTAGGACTTCTACCTTATAGTGCTTTACTTAAAGTGCAGTAGCAAAAGGTAAATAAAGTTCGAAAATCGACATGTAATTTGAAACGAACCCCATTATTTTCAATGCACATCTCCCAATTCGTAAACTCATTCTGACTGGTTTCCATTTCAGGGGATTCGAATTGATATGTTTCCCGTTTGGTTACCCTTTCGAAGCTCTAGTGAAAATCTGCATGCAGTTAAAAGCAGAAACCGATAACGATTGAAACTCGGCGAAATTCAAAACCGTAAATCCATAAAAACAACTTTTTATCCAGAATCAATAAGAAACCAATTAAGAAAAGCAGCCTAATGGTAGAGGCTGAGGACAATTAAGTGGCTTATCGTCGAAGAAATTGCAAGACTCTTTTTCAGCCGTTTTAAAGATGTTGTCTTTAAGTGGCGTTTAGTTTGTGCCTGAGGCCCTTCGGGGGTCGTCTCTTCAAAATTTAAATTAAAAACTTTATGAATTATCTTTCCAACAAATTGCGTGAAAATTTTAACGCTGAACTTGAGGGAAATTTCGCTATAAGGAGATTCATCGCGGCCTTAATGAGCTGCCAAGGCAAATGGGAATTGGGGAGAAAACATGTATTTATATTGGCAATAATAATAAAAAGCCTCTCAGTCTTTATCTCCATTCCTCCTTGGGTTGTAAAAGCACCGAAAGAAATATACATTTTTAAGAAAAATTTCCAAGCTACCAAGGAAATACAGAATCGATATAAATTCCCTATCACTCGATTATTGTGAAAACAGTAACTACTTTTGGCATGAAACTTTTCAAGGGGGGCGGGGGGCGTACCTACATTTTGCATTTTTCAAACTTTGAACGTTGATATCTCGGGAACCTGTAGCCTGCTAGGAGATCTCGATCAGCTTTATGACCGAGTTGCAATTTCTGATTTAATTTCTGAGAAATAGGGTCGCTTTGATTCTTATTTGAGCGATTTGAAGATGTTCTCAGATCGAGTATAATAAAAAATATATTTCCAAAGCTACAGGAACTCTATTGAGTTCAAGATGATGAGGGATCGATCAATCAGTTGAAAAAACTAATGGCAATTCAAAAATATCGAAAGGGCCGGAAGTTATCCATGTTCTTCTACTACTCTGATCGTCGATACCTTACATCAGCACACTCCTTTCCGTATTTTCCATAAGTTTAAAAAAAGGAACGATGCTGACTTTTAGCCTTTTTTTTCCTATAGAGAATTGTGGTCTTTTAAACAAGAATGTAATAAAGTTCTCAAAGCTGAAAAAATTTCCCAAATCTAGAAGCTGCCAACTGTAAAGGTCTGGAATTATTGCTTTAGCAACAGGAAGTGAACAGGGCGATATCCCACATCATTATTGAAAACCTATACGTAAAGACGTAAAGAGATGGGAAGAAAAATTTATTGCTGCAAAAATGTTGCGGCCTAAAATAAAACAAGAAAAATGCCATTTTACATTTAATTGGATAGATTTTCTTCAACTCGGATATTGATGCTGCCGTTCCAACCTACCTTGAGAAAAATCCACTAATTAAACCGTTTCAGGGAAAAAGAATTGTGCCATAGAATTTCGCAGGAGGTGTTTGCTAATTGCCACTTTAATATTCATTTTGGGTATGCACCATTTAGACTTATATGAAAATAATTGGAAAAATACGCAAATGACCTGCAGGGGCGCTTTATTCTACCCCCTTACATTTTAGGTAATATTTCATTTCATTTCCAGCAATTTTCAACTTCGTCTAACTAAAAACGACGGAAGTCCTGTACACTAGACGAGGGAGTGAATTTTTTATGAAGCTGAAAGCGTCAGCAGTGAAATAGAAAATTATCATTAATCCGAGTGCAGCTCTTTCACCTTTAATTTTTTAAAGCTCAAGTTACCGAATTGTTTCAGATGACGAGTCAGATGAGTTTACGATCCACATAGCGAGGTACCGGCCTGAGGAGCTGCATAAATTGGCCTCAAAGACCAAATTCACCAAAAAGGAAATTCAACTGATGTACAGGGGATTCAAGCAAGTGAGTTAAATACTTACTTTAACTAATGGTGATGGTCTGGAAGTAACATCTCCAAATAAGGAATGCAATCCATTAAGCGAATCCTGGGCATTTAATCAAAATTTCGCAGGCTGCCCACCCTTACGTGGAATGATTTATCTCGAGGTTTAATGGAGAAGAGAATTAATTTAAGCTAAAATTTAAGGTTGCGAGGAAGCAAACTGGTACATTAAAATGTTCGCTTCAAAGATACTAATATCTTTGGCTAGAGTAAAATTGATGTATCATTGGACGATCCCTACTTGTCGCACTTTGATGATTTATTAAGAGGGATCCCTTGCCACTTGAGCCCGTTTCTCGGTTTCTCCACCGTTATTTGCATAAAGGGACTGCATTTCTTTACATTTTGTCAGTTATTTTTTAGTTGAGCCTCCCGGGGGTAAAAATCCCCCTTTACATTATTTAGTCGACTCTCTGCTGTACCTACTGTAAAATAAATTTATAAAGGCACTAAGGAAAATGATAAATATACCGGATTTGGGGATTTTTCTGGAAACCGCAATATGCCTCGGAAATCTTTCGGGCTTGTATCAAGTGAATTTCAATTTGAAAACGAAAGAATAGGGCTTCGGGAAATGTTTTTCCAGGCAAATGTGCCATTTTTATCTTTTGAATATTTATATATTTCTAGAAAAAGAAATGATTTTGGCTAAGTTTGCATATTAGCTATACTTGACCCAATTTTCTGTATTTACATTAACTAATTGGAAATATTACATCTGACGTCGAATAAAATACTATAAAAGGTACTTACGTTTGCTTTACCAATTTTTCATGTATTAAGTCTTTTCCCTACGGCGACTAACATTTAACTAACTTACGACATATCGTTTTTTCACATATATATCCGTCGTCTGGAACAGCTACATTAACGGAATAACTCCAGAACGATGTTGAATCATTTGGAATACGGCAGTCATCCGTGAATTCCCTGGAACATTCTCTTAACCTTACACTAGGCCTTCCGTAAGTAGTTAGATATGCTGCCCATAGCCAACATGTAAAATAAATGGGGTTATATGGGTGTTTTGGTTTTTTAAAGGATTAATCCTTCGTATTGAGGGGGTGAGTTTGAGACACCTCCAGTGCGGTTTTGCAAAGATGTGTAATTTTCCTCTACATTTATGGAAATTCTACATGGTGTATCACTGGTTTTTCCCCAGACTGACAATCTAACCTGCGTAACAATGTTCTCATAGTAATTGACTGTAGGACAGAAGTTGAATTTAGGCTATCCGGCTCATACTTTCAATATAGCCAATTAATCACTTTTACCAACATCGAATGTAAATCAAGTGGTAAGTTAGAAGTCTACGTAAGTGCATAGGTTTCCATGTGTTCATTTCAAAACACAAATTTAGAGATGAAATACTTAATAGTTTAGTAGACTTCATGGCTCCTCCATTAACTTCGCTTAACACCATTAAAAATTTTCGGCAATTATCCGCTCTTAAGACAAATTAATAATTCTATACATACAGTTATGTTATAGTGTACTGCGGCTAATTTCAACAACTTGAATTTTATCTGAGTAAAATATTATAAAATATCAATTTCCCTGGTTTGTTTGCATCGTGCTCGATCATTTTATATAAATTATTAGGCATATTCGTAAATGCATTTGATATTTCCTTGTACTAAGAATTAATTATTTCATTTATCCTTTTTGCGGAAAGCTAGACAAGAATAACGGATGAATATAGTAGAAAACCCTGTAACGATACGTACAACGCAACGCAACGCAACGCAAACGCAAACGCAAATTTCGTACATCATTATTTATTTTTTTAGTACTATTTTTTCACTATTTTATTGATAAAAATATCTTTTTTGTTTCAAAACTAATGTGAAGTTAAAGCTAATATAAGACCATATTGAGTTTCCAAAATCAAGCGAAATGCGCCTTTTCCTTGTCGTTACAACGGTACTCTCAGAACCAAAATTGGATCTACAGTTTCCTTAAAAAAATATAGAACAAAATCCACATCCTAAAAAGATTAAAGGGTTTCTTCCTAAATAGACAATCCATTGTTATTTTACTTTGAAAGGAAGTAAAAAAATAAAAATAAGACCTAGAAATTCCAAATCGTTTTCAATGTAAATAATTTTTTAGATATAAAATATTTTGGTTTTCATAGAATTCATTAGTAGTTGAATTTAGTTTTTAGGCACCTACTACAGTTAAGTTATAAAAAAAAATGATAATTTATCTGAGAAGCAAAAAATTGAAATTTTAATTTTTTTCGAGATATAGAAATCGCAAAAGAACTTATGAAGAGGTGTGTCTCAGATTGAATGAAATATATCCAGACCAACCTGTTGGTAGAAGTGTAGTTTATCGGATTAATAAAAAATTTTAACAAATTGGAAGTGTGAAAACTACTACAAAATGTGGAAAACTTCGAAAAGCAACTGGTGCCAACAAAGCACTAGACATTCTTTTATCTATCGATGAAAACCCTATACAGTCTACGAGCAAACTTGTGGATAAATTTGATGTATGTGCAAAATCAGCAAAAAAAGCAATTTTTTAAAATGACAAAAATTTCATCCATACAAAATTTCCCTTACTCAAGAGTTGACGCTTGAAGATTTTGATCGCAGGATAAAATTTTGTGAATTGATGCAAGAAAACGGTACTTGAGATAATAGGTTCTTTTCTAGAATTTTATTTTCGGATGAAGCAACGTTTTGCTTAAATGGATCTAATCATAGACATAAATGTAGTTACTGGTCTACAGACAATTCTCATTGGATGCAAACTCTGCATACACATCATCAGCAAAAACTTAATGTACGGATGGGCATAATCGGCCGCCAGTTCTTCGGTACATTTTTCATAGAGGAGAACTTAAACAACGCATCATATTTGCCCTTATTGAAAGATGAAATAGTTCCATCAATCTCCGCAATTTTTCCTGGAGAAAACGGGTAACAAGTAGCCAATAATATTTGGTTCTAACAAGATGGTATAACATCACATTATGTTGTGACTGTGAGAAAGTACCTTGATGAGATTTTCCCTAGGAAATAGATTGGTAGAAAAGGCACAATAAAATGGCCATCACAATCTCCAGATCTTACGCCCCTCGATTTTTTTGTGGGGCCATTTAAAAGATTCCATTTACAAAAATTGATTACAAAATTTAGATGATTTACGTCTTAAAATTCAAACAGAATTAGAATTAATAACAGAAGCAACACTGAATAATTGCATGAAAGAGTTCGAGGACCAATGAATCATTGTCAAATTGTTACTGGAGCCCAATTTGAGCATTTATTGTAAGAATTTCAATTTTGCTTGATGTAAAAGTGAGTTACTGTATCTGGAATCTAATAATTTAATATTTTAAAGAAACTGTAAATCTAATTTTAATCCTAAGCATACCATTGCGTCTCTTATTGAATTATTTTTCACTCTATATACTACAATGGGTACCTTTTCATTTGAAAATAAAAAGTTTGTACAAATAACTGGATAGGGGGTAAAAAATTTGAACATCGAAAATAATGCCTTACACGTCTTTTTTTAAATAAAATTATACGTATTTAAGCATTTTTTAAAAATATTAGGTTTGTGAAAGCTATAAATGTGTTGTAATACTCTTTATAAGCGATATATTTTACTCAATGATTTTGTATCCCTATTATTATCAATGTGAAACATTTTTTTAAAGTTCTTTAAAAAGTTATTCATTTTGATAGACAAAAAAAAGCAAATTTACTGCAGTAGCGATATTCATAGCCAAATTGATGTTATAAAATAAGTTATGACAGTCAAATTTTGTGTTCACCATATAAAATACATAATTTTTTCTTCGATTCGTATAGATTGATTCGTTTCTCATCGATTAGCAAAAAAATTGTACAAAAGAGCCACTAAAATCAAATTTAAGTTTTCGTTAGATTATTTCTTATACAAATCCGACACAAATATATCGCGATATTAATAGAAAACGCAGATAACACCTCATTTTCCACGTTTTGGTTCTATTTTGTTAAGTCTGCCGATTTTTAAACACGAAACACTTGAGACTGAAAACTGAATATTTTCCATGAACTGAATTTGATAAAAATGTTAAAATAAAATAATAAAAATTTCATTATGCAAAATATCATCAAAAGGTGACGCAAACACCCGGGCTTGCTGCAGAAAACTCGCAAGACTTTAAATTTTATACATCCATCATGTTTTTTCCGCTTCTGGGCCACATTTTCTTCTGACGGCACGGTAAGTCGAGTAAATTACAAAAATAAAATCGAACTGTCACCCGATGATACGCAAAACATTCATTTTTAATGTCAACTTTCTGGTATGTTTGAGGACGTTTTCCAGCAATTGCAAGAGATAGACTACATAAAATTTCAGTCTAAAAACAAGGATAGGTATAAAAACCAGAAATCCATCATCCTTTACCTTGAAAACGGACGTAAACAATAGTCGCCTTCATTGCCATGGAGATCCGAACACTTACAGAAACTCTTGTGTGGGTAAACATGACCCGCTCGATTTCTTGAAATTTATTCGAATTGGACAAATGGCAAATTTCACGACTTCGTTTTCTTCGAACAATACCTACAAACAACAGAACAAATTGTACTAAGCGTGATTGCAAAGAAAAGAAGCCCAACAAATTACTATACGAACAGACACATAATAACTGAAACACTGCAACAAATTCAGACAAGATAGAAAGACGATTCTCCCAGCTGGACCATTCTGAATCCTCTTTGCTTTACAAGACAATCCCGCTTCCTTTTCCCTTCAACTATTCTATTGGAGCATTTCCAAATGAAAGTTTTTGTTACCAAAGCGGAAAAACCAAATAGTTGATAGTCATTTTCTCTGAAAGTAAAGATTTTATATACAGGGTGGTCCCTAAGGATGCTCCGATATTTAAAGAGCTGATTCTCTGGATTACTCTTAGACGAAAATGTTATATAAATGTGTGTCCTAAAATGAACCGTTTCCAAAATACAGGGTGTTAAATATTAAGAAAAATATTTTATTTTTCTTAATATAAATAAAAATACTTTATTAAAACTCGGTACATAGACGTCGTACATGGTTTCTGCGGACTTGGCTACAAATCTGATAATCGTTTTGAACGACTTCAAATGCCGCAGTGATTCTTACAATCAGGTCTGGTTCTGTTTCTACTGGCGTTTCATAAACTAGAGACTTTACATGTCCCAATAGAAAGAAATCTAAAGATATTAGATCGGGTAACCTACGGGGCCACGGAACTGGACCACCTCTGCCGATCCAATGTTGTCCGAGCTGACGATTCAAATATTGACGGACTAGAATAGAAAAGTGTGCAGGCGCACCATTATGTTGTAGCCACAATTGCTGTTGAACGTTCAACGAGACGTTTTCAAGACGTTCCGGCAAGACGTCTTGTAGAAAATGTCTGTAGTTAGACCTCGTTAAACGATTAAGCAACAGGTATGGCCCAACCAAATGGTCATCAACAATACCGAACCACACTTTAACAAACCAACATTGCTGACGACTTCCGGTAAATATCGCGTGTGGATTTTCTTCGACCCAAACCTGGCTATTCTTATTGGTGAATATGCTATCTCGTGTGAAACTGACTTTATCCGTTCATGAAATCAAACGTAAAAATTAGGCTGCTGGACAATCTGATGAAGCCATTGACAAAATTGCTCCGGCTGATAATCAGCTGGAGTCAAACCTTAGACTTTTTGAAAATGGTAGGGATAAAGTTGATGCTCTTGTAGAACCCGTCAAACAGAAACGTGGGTCGCATCCATACCCTGCACAACTTGACGAGTGTTAGTCGAAGGTTCTTCTGCAACCCGGTTAAGAACCTCTTCCTCAAAATGTACCGTTTTTACTGTTCTTTCTGTACCGTATATGTTAGGTTTCAAAGTGCGAGCCTCGGTAAGTCATCGATAAATTGCAATAAGCTTTTTGTATTCAGGATGTTGCCTAGAGGGATACCATTCTTGATAAAACCGTACAGCAGCTTTTGCCCCATATGCCAGATGCATATCTGCCAGTTCTTGATTACTGTAGTTCTCCATAAAGATTAATTACTTTGCAAAATTCTTAAAATTTGCAAAATTAATTAGTGAATATGTCGACCTAACGACTAAGAATTTCTGTTATCAGTTTTGGCCAAGATAAACATTTTGCAAAAAGTACTTCACAGGTGCTTTCGAGTTCAAGGAATATATTTTGAACAATTTTGTACAAAGAAATTAAAATAAAACGTACTAAAATTCGATAAAACGCACTTTTGCACATAACTGTTTTAAAGCATTATAAGGCCGTAGTGCCTTTGGAAGACCTTTACGAACACGGGTTCTTATACTCAGATGTCTTATATTGTTATACCGAACAATCCTTAGAAGTTTGATTCCATAGTTCTGAAACACTCTGTACATATGTAGCTGTGAAGCATTTCCCAGAAATATTAAATGGCATTTATTTTCTTTGCTATTTGACTGAATTAATTTTCACAATATATCGAAACACGTGAAATAAAAGCAACAGGTCTGTCTTCTTGGAGCAACACACAGTTAACTCTGCATTCTGACTAGAATCAGTTTGAATGATCATAGGTTTCCTTTGCTCAAAATATGATTTCAACACTGGTGATGAGCTGATAATATTTTGCTCCAAGCGGCCATAAAACGCATCATTATTAACCTCAAGTTCAATGCTAAACCGTTGTCCTATCGCAGAGACGACTAGTGAAACAATTACATAATATCCATCTCCTATATCCCAATGTATTTATCAAAAATATCGTTTTAAAACCGATTGCCGTCATTGCATTAGTAATGAATATAAATTATTCAAATTCAAATTCAAAGAATTTGTTTGGCAAAAATCTGAACCCCAGGGATCACCGGCCATCCAACTACGGCCGGGGTCATACCTGGACGGCCGGGGTTTCTCGATTGAATCTAAACGGCCACAGCTTCTTTATTGCGAAAAATCGGATAACCAAAAGTACACGATATTCCAATGTCAAAAATTTGCTAGTTTGAGAAAATAACTCGGCAACACGTGCATGGGGAACTTAATAAGGAAACCCGAGCGGAACTGTTACTGAGAACAGAGAGACACTGAGATGCAATTGAAGGCAGTGATGAAGATAAATATGAAGAGAGAGCGGATTCGCAAATAGTAGAAATGATCCTGAGAAACAGAAAGAAAAAATATATATATAACTCGTCTGAAGTAATGCCTGACTGCGGTCCTGGAATGGAAAAGGGGCGAAGAGTGGGAAGGGTGTTTAGTGGGTATTCCCAGAATTCCCCAGGGTGCATCCTACACTCGAGAAATAGCAACAACATCAAAGGACCCTGGTTAGTGCTTAACGCGTTCATCAATCCGTTACAAAAAAAGAGAGTCTCCCTGTCGGACCTAGACGGCCGGACCCTTTTCCGGCCTGAAGGTCCTCTTAGCATTAGGTCGATATCTAGATGTGTTCAAGAGTATTTATGAAATCGTGAAGGGCGGACCATTGATTTTTTTTGAGATTGCAACATTCAAATTTCGATAGTTTTTAAAATAATGTGCATATTTTGTTATAAGAAACACTGATACCAAAAATTATTGAAATAAAACCATTACTTCTGCGTATTCCGTTTCCTGTGTAGCGCAGTAAATTTTAATACAATCTGACATGAATTTATGATGATATTTCTATCCAGCCTTTGCCAAAACACTTCTATTTGCTTTTTGATTTCTTATTTAACTAATCACCGTGATTTTTTAGGAATGTCCTACTGGTATGGTGGATGAAGAATCGTTTAAGCACATATTCGCCCAGTTTTTTCCTTTAGGAGGTAAGTCGGCCTGCAGACCTATTAAATTCCTGTCAAGTTCCATATTTCCTAGATCAACGTACTAAAACGCTCCATTTGTTGTGGTTATTTTCTCGTTTCGTCGTAAAGACTGTCGGTTATTTCCCGTTTCAAAATCTCCTTTTTGGTTTTTATGTCTATTTTATGATTGATTGGATCCACTGCCGCTGTATTTTACTTACAAGTGAAAAATAAGGCTATAAACGGGGAACACTGTTAAAAAATCTCTTATAAAGTCAAATAGAAGGCTCACGGAACACCGTCGAGGGGATAAAACGGTTGAATGGTAGAGTATTTTTAGTTTAAGCAGCATAAAGTCGCCTTCATTAAGTAATATTTGATTCACTGAAGTCTTTTGGACGTTATTGAATTTTCCAGTGAAAAGATCCAGTTCCCCTTTTTGTGTTACCGGTTCGCGTGTTCGAGACTGCTAAGAGAGGCCTTCATAATTTCGCCTGCATTTCGTGTTTTCATGATTACCCCAACTGTTGCTCCCAATGCTTCTAATATGTCACCTCTGACGATTCATAAAATAACGCTATCTTTTGTCCGTTTTACCGACAAAGGATCAAATAAATTAAGACAACGCGTGCTAAAACAACAAAAGGGCTTCCCTTATTTAAATTGGCGCATCCGTTTTGTTCTTCCTCAGCTTGTAACGTAACGCCGTTATTTTTCTTGTTGTAGATGCCACGAATTATGCCCATTATGTTTTCAACACCATGAAACAGAAACAAACTGGCAAAATTAGCTTTGAGGTAAGTTCAAACTTGATAGTTAGAATTCCGGTCTTTTGTTTACGGAAATATTTACCGCACAGCCGTTTTAACATTTTCATTCTTATTGCCGGATAGCTGAAACCGAAATTATCGGTGATATCTCCAAACCATTAGGGAAACCGCTCACGAGACATACATGTTTATGTTTTATTTTCGTTGTTTCAACCAACATAGCTGGAAACTCTCTTAACTATTTTCCGGAACTTCTATAAATCACATTACTTAATTCTAATAATGGCCTCCCTGCGAGTTTCTAAAGCCATCCTAAAATTTCCCCTTTGTGCGACCTGATAAACTTTCCTAACTATTGAAACAATTCATGGAGACGCTGAATTGAATATTTCTTTCTCCATTTGAGTCGTAAACTTCGTATTGGGATTTCGAATAATTTCTGGGATTGATCATTGCAAGCTTTATTAAACTAATGAAGCACATTTTCCAGCCACGTCTTGCAACTCAGAAATTCAACTTTTTCTAGACCGGGTTAGTTAAAAGAAAAGTTCTGGGTTAGTTCGCACATTGAAAATGTAATAAAATGATGGATATGGAATTATTCCATCCAGACCTATTTGAAAAGCTTTTGATGTGTAACCTCAATAAACTTGCATTCGGAGTTGCAGTCACCGAGACCAAAACACCATTTATCAATTGGGGAATTGATAAGGGCTGAAGCGATATAAAGGCCTTCTTGGGAGGAATATATCTAAATCAAAGCTGTCAAAACCGGGGATATATTGGACAAAATGATAATTTCTCTTGTCAAGCTCAGCGGCACAAAATACGCCGGAGCGAAATTATGTAGACGTCCTCTGGTATAAGAGAAACAAATATTCTTTGGATGTAAATTCCCATTTAATGGATGATCTCAACGTGGCACGCAATGGGAGCAGTTTAGAGCTCTGGCCACTGTAGCCAAGTGTATAAAGTTAAATTATTACCATATCATGCCAAATCCTCTTTCCACCAGTTGAGAATTGCCATCTGTGACTCAGCATCGAATCTTGGCATAATTTTTCTTATTCTAGATTATTTTTTAGATTCACCCTCAACTTTTTTTTAACGCCTATTTGTTATTTTTTGTTTTATTCTATTATGTTTGGGAACAACGCCTTACACACAACCAGTAGTGTACAGTTGCACACCTTCTCAGTTATTTAGATTAAAATTAAAATTCACAAATAAATCACCAGAACAGAAAACAAACAAAAAATAAATAAAAAAACACCGAAGCCTCTATCGATACCCATGTTTTTATCCCCCAGGGACAATTCCGGGTCGGTGAAGGTCACAAATGGAAACTCGAGGATTTTTAGTGGGTAGGTGTTTCAGCAAATTCCACACTATCAAACCGCCAGAACAATAGGCTGGTTGTCTTTCGAGGATTTTTACCTTATGGAAAAAAAGTCATTTAGATTAGTTAATTGAGAAAAAAAATAGTAACGTTATTTTATATCGGTGAAACTTCTAAGCCTTTAAAAAAGAGGATTAAAGAGCCCCAAAACTACATTAAACATAAAGAATATCGTAGGTCAAATATATAACAGCATGTCTTTGATAACGTTGAAGAATTAAATAAAAATATAAAAATATAAAATGGATAAAACTTGTTTATCTATGATTAAAAAAGAGATTAATCTTAGACACATAAAAAGAAACTAAATGGTAACAAATTCCACTGAGAGTAATCATCAACAAAGAAAATTAAATTAAAAAAAAGAGGTTAAATTAAATACAATGATCAAAGACCTATAATTTATATCAAATCAATTTTTGAAAATGATGTCATGACTCATGTCAGAAAACTGCCATTGCTCAACGATTGAGACGAAAAATTTTCAGAATATTTCACTTTTCACTTTTGTTGTTTTTCGTATTTCATAATATTTTTTTAAAGTTTTGAAGACGGCAACAAATTTGTTTTCGTGCGAGCTCTTAGCAAAGGGCGATTGCTAATTTCAGTTAGTATTAACTGACAAAAGTGTGTAATTCCACTGCTATTTATGTGTGAAGCATTATTCCCATACAAAATAAAAGAAAACATGAACACTCCGGCTCAAACCTAAATAAGACACATTTATTCAGATATTACGTTCCCAAATAATTTGAAAACCATCTGAAAACGTTTCGACTTTTGAATTTTGTCACGTAATCCCGTTTTCGATTCGTTACAATCTCGTTTTAACTTTCAGGTCTATTCAACAATTCCTGGGATCCTATCGGAATTGAAATAGCATAAAAACTTTCAAATTAAAGCGGTATTGAAATCAGGAAGAATGTGGAAATTGAGATTCTTATAAATCTGAAAAGCTTAATTTAGAACTTCTTCAGAACTAATACGCCAATACTCTAAATTCGAGTTTACGTGCTCCTTGAGTACCTCTATAACTCAGAATAAGCCTTAAGAGTGCGTCTTTCTTTCGTTTCGAGTTAGATGAAACTTGACATTTTTACACACTTAGCAAGTTATATTTATAAATTTGGTACCCCCAAACTTCTTTTTTCAACCGCAATTTTTAATTTCAGTAATAATATACAAGGTGTTCCATAAAAACACGTGTTAATCTTATCAATGATCTAGAAAAACTGAATATAGCAAATGATTTCACTAAAAGTGAAGACATTTTTTTGACCCGAAGATCGCCATGTATTTGTCACAACGTGACGTTATGTTGTCGTTGGAGATACGTTATAGTAAGTGTATCATAAAACGTAGGTCATGGTGACAATACTTCCTCCGACTTCGTTGCCATGGATTAGTGTCTCATTTCTCGAAACGGTAAAGGTGTTGCTACATCCAGTTCTTTTAGTTCATTGGTCTACATTTAAGCGAATCCCAAATCTTTGTACACTTCTAAATTAGTCTACGTTTCTGTAATTTCCAAAACCTATTGCAGTATAATTATCATATTCACAAACAAAGAATTGCTAAAGTTTGCTCCTAGCTTCAATAATAAACTTGAAGCGGATTTTCAATTCAGAAGAAATTTAAAATGATTGTAAAGTTGTTTTAGAAATCTTATCAAATTTGCAAAACAGTTTGATCATTATCATAAAATTAATCCATTGTTCTCAGAGAAACTCCCGTCTTGAACAAAATTAAGCTAAAACTCGAAGGTTAAGTCGCCTTTCGAGTTTCGCCCCTAAGGACATCATCACGCATAAAATACGCGGGTAAAATACTAATGCACTAACCTAGATATTAAAACTCTAGGAGTATAATACTCAGAGGATATTCTAGGAATATTATGCTCCAAGAGTTTTAATATGTAGCTTAGTACGTATATATTTTAACTATCTATTTTATGAATGATGACGTCTTTCGGGACAAATTTCTCGTAACTCATAACTAACCACATTCAATAAAAAGGTTTTAAGACTTAGACTTAGAATTTTAACTTTATTTAGTTTTATTATTGTTTTAAGGGTTTATAAAAAAACATTACTAAGGTTATGGAGTCTTTAAACTGGTTTTAAAAAGGGCGTTGAAGATTTTTTAAGCGCTTGAAGCGGTTTAAAAAGAACAGATTGTAGTAGTTGCTTTTATGTTTCATTCCTGAAGACTCTTTATTTATAGCCTATTATAAGGCTTAAGCTGTTACTTATGAGTTTAGTTTATGATTAGTTCATTCCTTTTCGTGACCACGTATTTTCTAGAAAATTGTTAATTTCTTGATTTTAATTTTAAAAGGCAATTCATCCTATTCCAATGGGATTTTTATGTTCTAACAATTTTGGTTTTTCATGTTCTGTGTAGAGGTATATGACCATGCTGCATCTTTTGACCGGGTGTCAAATTTTCTTAAAAGAAAATGTTGGAGATCAAAGTTCAGGGACAATTTTTTAATTTGGTATAGGGAATAAAGATTTATCGTAAACAACTTTTCTAAATAACTTTTTGTCGCATTCGCTACAGAACGTTTGAGAAACAGAAAGGTAATTGATTTTCCAACTGAAATGGTGTTAAAATGCAATCATTAACCAAGGAAAAAATGAAAATATAAATTAAAAAATTCCTGTTCCAACTATAAGGTAGGTAATAAAAATGGGAAAGAAACATTCTTTCTTGGAATTAAATCAGAACTACACATCGCCATTTCGTCAGGTTTTACAGCCAGATTTCTTATCTACAAAAGTAAAGGACGAATTTTGGTTTCATCAAATTGGCAATTTCATTACCTAGACGCATATGAAAACGCTGGAGGCGTAAGACTGATTTAAACTGATTTTCACCGTCACAACGAAAGTACAACATAACGGCCGTGCGACATAGCGATCCAGAATATTCAAAAAATTCTAGAGGATTTTCCTGTTGTAATACTTTAAATTTTTTATGTTATAGGTAAAAAGTGTTATGAGCAGAGCTTAAATTACGGTCTACTGAGTTACCTCGCCGGGAGTTGTTTAAAATTTACTCCTTTGCCGATCTATACTGATAAGCTTGCCCCACAATCTCCCAAAAGGAAACGTATTCCCAATTACCTGGGATTTAAGACCTGGAATAATAAATGTATTCATTAGAGTCTAACTAGAGTCTATTCGAACATAATTTATTCAATTTAATAATCGCACCTTGGGGTGTAACTCGTGCTTGGGATTTCCTGAGTGTATTGAATGCTCTTAAACGTATTGTGATTTAATTGCTCCCTGCTACTCTAACGATAATCGGTTACCCAACATCTGTGACATTATCAGAATCAATTATCAGAACATAATTCCTGATTGTATGATACACTCAGATTCATATTTTTGACATACATATATACTAACAATAGCCAAAATATGCATAACAATAAGGAAAGAATTGAGGCAGGTTTAAACAAAGCCAAACAACCTTTAGTATTTGAGATTCAAATGTGACGGGGGTTTAATAAAAAGGGGTAATTGTCATATGTAACATATTTTCGGCCTTATAGTTTCATCTAAGTGAAATCAAATAATATCCTTAAAGCGTTGTTTGAAAAGTTGGCACCGCAAAGTACAGATTAATAGCGAAAGTTTGCTGAAACTGGACGAGAAATAAACTGTCTCTTGGGTAAATCTCATTTTTCTCTCTTTCAAGCTGTGTTTCAGCAACAGAGGGAAATTAATTATTCTAGCGCTAGACAGTGCCGTATCAAAGCTTACCTAATAAAACTCTATAGCGTAAATAAATTTGAACATGCAATGAAAGGTTCGTTAATTGCAATTAGATTAATGAGTCCCCAAGCAGGCATAAATGTATGAACTGAGCCTCATTATGGGTTCGAATCGGTGCACAGCAAGGGAAAACTTAACATTGATGTTTCTTTGCTTTATCGATGTTTCAAGCGTAATTAAACAGAAATTCAACGATGCGTATATACATAGACTAAATCTCCGGGTTTTAATTTAAATCCGTACTGGAAATTCACCAAAGCTTATTCGTTATTAGCCCATACTCCCTGCAGCGTATATATTATGATAATCTAATCCAAGCCTAACATAAAATAGTGTCGTTTTTAATTAAAACGACATCAAGTAAATTTTTCACCCCTTTCTAGGCTGGAAATAAACTTCCGGTTAAATTACGACTTATTTCACTGCCCCTTTCACTGGTAAATAAAAATCAGTCTTTGTAATACAGCGCATTATGAGGGTCCTCTGACTGTGCACATAGTTAATACAGGTCATAAACTTAATCGTTCTCATGTTGTTTTTAATTTATAGGTGGCCGAGAAAAAGGCCGTCCAATATTACTTTCTTCATAGCATGGTTTCAAATAATAAATGCCAAAATGTGTTCTTTAATGTAACTTATATCTCTTTTCTGACCCCACATTGCTCATTTGACATCCCTTTAATTATACCCCTACTCTTGAACCTTCTAACCACAGGTTGTCTCATTATTTAAGGATTGACCATAACTCGAAGAACTTTTTCAATATATTGGAGCAACGAAATTGATTTTGTTCGTAACTGAAAAAGCGATTTCCATTGACTCATACATTTGCTCGCCAAAACTAGAGGCGCAGTATGGAATCCATTTTAAACTGGCATTATACCTTTTTTCGGATGCTTCAAAATGTAAGAGGGACATAATTTTTGCACTACTTTGGAATCCTTTAAGACCTACTCAAGAGATGTACAGTGTGTTCATTTGAAAACTTACCACCCCAAATATCGTAAAAACGGAAATACGTATGAAAGTACCGAGTAAGGCGATCTTCCAGGATGCGAGGGGAACACTTTTGACATTATCTGCGTAAACCTAATTGTCACCCCTTGCCACCCTGCTACCCCTCTTTGCAAATTTTAAGTGGCACCCCCACCGAGTTGCATCTCACACTAAAGGTAATTAAAAGTATAAAATATTGGTGCATTAAAAAACTCGGTTTGTCAAAGCGTTTTTGAAAAATCAAGGAAAAACTGATACCACGATTTCAAATACACGCAATAAGTTTGCGAACTTCTCAGATTTTTTTGGCAATTTTAAAAATTCTGTGAAAGCAACTGCGTGTTTAGATTAATTTGGGGACTTTTCTGAACTTGCCGCAGAAATGTTTTCGAAATGTTGTTACTTTTGGAATATCTTTCAATTATTCGTAAAGTTATTTGTTATTCTTGTTGACGTCTGGAAATGTTCGCATACTCCGTCTCTATACTTGATAGAGTCACAATTGCATGACTGTTGCACTCTTGTAGGTGTCTCGCCGTACATATCTGGGTCATAACTGTCCCAGAACTTCCGTCTTAGTTCAGAATAAATACCATAAATAGAGCTCTACCTTCGCTACTAACGTTCTGTTCAATCTCTCTACTGGTGTGAACGAGGTCTTTTCTAAGCTTCACCGCATATAGATTATGCTCCTGATATAATGGCATTAACAGATATAAAATTTTTGCTGAGGCACAAGACATACAAGACATTGTTCAAAAAACACATTTGCTAAAATTTTTGCCAATTCCTTGGAATTTTATTCTTTCATTTCGTTTTGTCATCGATATTTCAGTTCTTTGTTCAGATCCAGACCTGTGGCTTTTCGAAAATAACGTATTTCTTCCTTGTAATTTGTTTTATTGCAAATTCTGCAGCCAACACTGCCTCAACAGTTTTCAGCATTGTTCGCTGCGGTTTTTCTACAGTTGGAAAATATCGTGTTCAGCTGCTGATTTTTACTACTTTCCGAGGTACTTCATGGCTTGCTCGACTATTTTCCAAAAGCTATTAGATCCACTTGTTCTGAACAGTTATGTATTTTCAGACTCAGAGTTTTTCGGTGTTTCAGAAATTCTTTTGTTACGAATTCTTCCGCTTCCTGTATCTCTCGGCACTGCAATTTGTACAAGGCAAATTCTCTTACAATTAGTTTCAGATGCATTCGAATTTGTTGTTCCTAACTTCAGAGTAACCAAACATTAGAGACGATGGGTGCTTGCTTTAGCAAGTTAATTAAATTTCAATGATGATGTTTTTCATGTAGGATTTAGCCCTCCTACGGTAACTGGAAAAGTCATTAAATAAACTTCCCAACAATGCGAGACTTTCACAGATAAGACTTGAAGGGGTAGTTAACGATATTAACATTCCATTTGAGGTTCCTTGGTCGTTCACTGACTTGTGCTATCGATGGAAAATATTTATTTCAAGTCTCTGTTGAGAACTGTCCTAATAGTGCATAAATATTCAGTGTATCCTTCGAACAAAGCTAATCAAGTCCTGCCGATAATTCTTTTAACTCTGGACGTTATTTATTCCCACATCAGTCAGAACAAAAATAGACCGATGTGAGGGTTAAAAATAAATTTGAATAATCGATTTAACCGAGGTAAGGTAATGCAATTTCAAACCACCCGCGTGTGATTAAATCAAACGGACAAGCATAACCAATAAAAAGGAAACAGTTTTGTTAATCATGCCGTAATCCGGCACCTGAAAAATATGTCGAATGTTTTTATTAAATATCCAATTTAAGCCATTCCCCGTCAGAGCTGAAACTCAAATCGAGGGCATTTTAATTAAAAAGACAAAATGTCTTCCCGCCGTTTTACTTTGTGCGTTTTTTTTTTAATCAAACACCCTTTGTCCATGCGAATATTTTTGTCACTCTCAAAGCATAAGAACAATATCACAAGTGTTCTCCGTGGCAAACACTTTCCTATTCCTAATATACGTATAAAGTAAACGTGCGACGCTTTGCGACGTGTTGATGGCAAAAAGTATCACATCCTAAATGTTCTACACTTACTTATACACGGGGGCCCAACGAAAACTTTGGACCTCGATTTTCTGTACTTAGAACGAAAATGTGTAAAGACGCTCGAACCTCTCGATTTTTTATCGACGAGAAAAATTTTTTTAATCGTATTTTCAGCCCCTGAACAGGGGCGATAGTTACCCCCAAAATATCTAATGGGAACGGATGTCGATTGATACTTCATTTTAAAGGTAATTAGACCCTGCTTTTAACCCCCGAGTTTGAAGTCACTGCCATTATCCTCGTTGATGTGACAGCTTGTCAAAGTCTGTGAAGCAAAAGCTTCTAGTTAATAATTAATTTATCACTATATAAGCTGCAGACTTCAAAATGAGGATAGGAAGACCTTTAAAAGTGAGATATCACTGAATCGTTTTGACGGAGATGAGTTTTATCCCTAATTGTATAGTTCATGGGTGCCACCAAATTGCACCCGAAATGTTACGTAACGTAAGACAATGTTTTAAACAAAATTTATTGTATAGAGGCAAATCGCAGTCGTTTCCAGCATTTAATAAATTGATCATAAAAATAATGTGAATATTTTTTTTATTTATCCCACCTTCAAAAAAATGCAAATAAATAAAAGTACCCTTTAAAATTTGAGGGGTAAAACTCACCTCCGTCAAAACGATTCAGCGATAACTCACTTTTAAACGTCTTCCTAGGTTCATTTCTAAGTCTGCAGCTCTTATTGCGATAAATTAATTAAGAACTAAAAGCTTTTTTTCTCCACAGACTTTGACAAGCTGTCATATCCACGAGGTAATGGCAGTGACTTCAAACTTGGAGGTAATAATCAGGGCATAACTACTTTTAAAACGAGATATCACTCGACGCCCCTTCCCATTAGAAATTTTGTGGGTAATTGTCACCCTTGTTCAGGAATTTAATTTTAAGGGTTGAAAATATAATAAAAAATTGTCCCCGTCGAATCAAAATTCGACGAGTTCGAGCGTTTTTACACAGTTTTATTTTAAATAGTGAAAATCGAGATGCAAAGTTTTCGTTGAGCTACCCTGTATATGTAAGCATCTTCTCGATAAGTGTGTAAACAAGTCGAAATTAAATTTCCACCTTAAACTTGTTTGCTGAAAGGATGATATTAGTAGAAGCGTAAATTAAGCTCCTTACACCCAACATTTCTGTATACAGAGTGTCCCAGAAACATTGGTACAAAGGAGTATAGCATGATAGCGGAGAAAAAGTTTGAGTCAAATATGCCTTATAAAAAATTTTTTGTTTTTATTCTATGGGACGTCAAAGTAGAACTAATAAGCAAAATGGGAATAAGTCTCACAGTTTTTGATTTACATACTTGAAACTGCTTCTATATGGGTTTTATGATAAATTCATTTAAAATGCGCGTTTCGAGCCTAATCTGACTAATCTGAACTCTTTTACATCAAAAAAGTACTCTACAAAAAAACTTATCTCCCTAAGCAATTGAAATTAAAGATTTGAAGCAATCGAATTCATTGCGTGTTAGGACACAATTCAGATGTCTGAGATTAATGTGTACTTTATTTAACGAAATCAATAATATCTTTGGTTGAACTAATGGCCTTACTTGCATCTTCTTATCTTTCCAAGCGTCAAACCACACTTTTATCGTACTTTGAAAAGGGTTTGGTTATTGTTTTTGATTGTATTTGCACCTTCTTGAATATTATCCCATAACTCTTTCTGCTGTTAGGTACGGATTTGTATACCAATGGCTTCAAAAAAACCCAAAAAACGAAATCTAGTGGGTATAAGTCGGGACTTCGTGGGGGCCACAGATTTTTCCTACCCCAACCAATCCATCGATGTGGAAAATTCATAGTCAAGAACTCCTTTGCATGTATAGAGTGATGAGCAGGAGCGCCTTCTTGCATAAATCCAAAACATTGTCTTAAGGCTAGAAGAACTAGAGGAGTCCTTCAAAACTTGAGGTAAGTCGTTTCTCAAGAAGGTCAAGTACCCCTCCTCATTCAGTTTAAAATATGTAACTTTAAATCGAGCACTCTTAGATTTATTCCCAATTTATAGAATTAAAAAAATTACTTTGAAGCCCTGTAGAATGAAAACAAATAACTTTTGTATGAAGCAAGTTTATCTCAATCGCCGTATTTTTTTACCCTCTAGCAGCAAATACTTATTTATACAATTGTTTCTGGGACACCCTTTATAAGTACGCTTGTACCTCAGGCGATATATCATATTTAAGCTCCATTCTCGGGTCTACGATATAACGTATAACTACGTGTCAGACATGATTGCCATTTAAGGTAGAAAAATACTTTACATAACAAATATTTGCCCTATACCCTTTTCCAATCATAGAGGATTATAAGCAAGCCTTATCTAGGAAGCGTGAAGTCCGTTGGGGCTTTTATACTGATTAGACCTATACTATAGTCCATTAATTATAAGTGAAGAACAGATTAAACGCTATAACCGCATCTATAAAACGCACCACTGTAGCATTAGGCAATTTCCTAAATGTAAGAGTTATTCTTGTCAAACGTGTAAAGTTATTATCGACAAGAAAGTTTTCGTATTTTTAATTTCTCAACAGCCGAAACATGGCTCAAATGCGTTACATTATTTGAATTATCTCCGCTGAATTGTGGACAATTCAGATAACAGCTCGGAGCATATACGCAAACTATTTAATAACCCCAAAGGGGAACGATTTGTAATACTTATCACTTGATTGCTTTAGGTCTTATGCTAACCACGGCTAAACGGGGAATAAGCTCGAGCCAAAAAATGACTCGTCAATCTGTTAGAAAGTGATTTAAAGCCATATTTCGCCCAGAAAACTGAATGAAAAGAGGGACTGAGTTGGTAAAAAATACGCAAAATGATGATACTGTCAACATATGGGGGTATATTATTTTTTACTTCGTGCCTGGAGCCAGTTTTCATAGAGGGAGATCCCATTTCGGCGTTATACATACATATATTTACACGCTAACTGTTTTTCCAGTTTACGTTCATGGTGATTCTACTCCAAGTAGGTAAACAGTTCCAAAATCGGATTTATGTGATACTGTTTTGAATTAATTTTCATTATAACTCCAAGGATAATTCCCGCGCTTATTTCCGAAGACACCTACAAAACACAAAATCTTCAGTTTCCAGAATATTCGAAAATCGTCATTACAATTAAAAAATCCTTCAATAATTATTGTTAAACTTCTCCCCCAATTTAACCATCTTAGCTACGATGCATCGTAAAACATACATTTTTTCGTTATTTTCATCCAAAGGTTACTTTTACCAAATACGAAATATCCAACTATCGAACCTAATATCTAAATATTGATCAAAAGTGAATTTTAGGCAAATCAGCTCAAAACCTCTTCTTCGAATTTTTTCTGCTTTTGACGAAACATTCGATTGGATAGCTCTATATCCACAAGCTCTACCTGTTTATGGATGCAAGAAACCCAATGTCACTTTCTAAAATCCCCATAATGGTCTTCGAGCCAGGATCTTGTTAACAAAACCTTACAAACATAATGCCGTTTCAAATTCCTCCCCTTTCAGAAGGCGATTCTTAGGACACCGGCTTATTGTCTCCAGGATAAATGTTAGGTTGGTCCCTATGTATTGTCCTGTCAAAAGCGGAGAGAGCTCGTTTACCTAGAGCGTTCCACCTGAAAAGGAAATTATTGGAAAATTCCTAACACAATAAAATGTCTTGTTCCTAGAATATATCGCATCCCGTTGGTTAAACTTCTTTCCCCCACTATCACCTCATCCTCTCGAAACTCGGGCTGAGGATAATAAATTTCCACCCCGAGGCATAAGGCATTTACAGGTGTAATTTAAATTGGAAAAACATGAAACGACAATTTGTCTTTTCAAATAACCCCTTATCAGATGGCTCAAGAGCCCTCTCGTCTTTGGAAATAACCCCCTATCATACGTCCCAAGAGCCCCCAATGAATAGATACTGGAGCCTGCCATAAATATCAACTAGTTGTTATTGTAAAACTGCTTTAACTTCTTCAATTCGGCGAAACCCGCATTTGATGAATTATTTAACATCGGCGTAAATCAGGGCATTGGTTGGAGGTAACTCAGCACACTGCTTGAATGTATAAAAACTTAAACGACAAAATTTAAAAAATAACAAAAACTTCATCAAATTCTTTTCGTGAATTTGACGCCAAATTAACTATCGATTAGTCTATTTTTAACTCAGAGTATTAAATAATAAACAACAAGTTTCGCCCGTAACAATAGTGCTTGACCGATGTCTTTTCAAACAAATCGCTTTGCAGGACTTCCTGAACATCCTTTCCAAAGTCTCAAGAGGAACTATTCAAGAGAAACTCCAATGGGTTTTCGGATTATATGACTTGAATGGGGATGGCTTGATAAGCAAATCTGAAATGGTGGATGTTGTTAGCAGTATCTATGAAATGCTGGGTAAGAAAATGACGTGCACAAATATTTTTGTGTGGCTAAAAATGTTTCTAGGTCGTGCCACTCAACCGGCAGTAGAAGACAATTCTGCAAAAGAACATGTTGAAAGAATTTTTCATGTAAGTTTGTAATGCTTTTATTAAAAATCCTTCCACCTAGTGAACTTTTTTTAAGCTCATAGACACGAACAAAGACGGAGTCATCACTATCGAAGAACTCATCAACTGGGTGTCCAGGGATGAAAGATTTCTCAAATCTTTGGAAACTTTAGACACCGTATTGTGATCATTTTCGTACCTAAACCTTGAATCGTACCAATTTACCTGTGACCATTTCTAGCTTTAGACTTTAGGTACGTTGCAACCATGGATATAATTATAGTGTTCTTATATATTTCACTAGTATACAGTGTTGCTAAAACTACAATTTCATTTATTTATCTGTTAGATAAGTGATTATTTCTAATTTCAACGTAAATGTACTGTTGTCTCATTTGTACCCTCTAAGTGGTTAACTGTTAGACTCTTGTTATTATTCTAATACAATATTTAACTGTAAGCGAACATTGTGCAGGGTGACCATAGATGTAAATTTCAAATTTAAGTATTGTAGAAAACTTCATAGAAACACCTAATTGTGAACTTTGTGTGTTAAAGATAGCTGTTTTAGGCTACTACATTCTAAATTATTTTATGCACCATAATATACAGAAAATTCCTCGATAAGCTGATATAGATATTGATACACAGATATTGCTTACAACTCCTTAGATTACTCTAATGTTGCCAATTTGTCAAGATGTGTTTCAAAATGCATTTGAAACAATGTTAGACATACTCATACTGTTATATAAACTTTTTTAGTATAAATTTTGAGAAAGTTAAGAATATTTTTCTGAGTATTAATACGTTCAAGCATTACCGAGTTACATACCTAATTAAAAATTATGAATTTGCTGATACTTACACCAGTCTACAGAGTTGTTATTGTAAATTTAAATAATATAGTTCATATACTATGGTTATGCAATTTAAGTTCTACAGCTTAGATTCTCACTCTGTATATAAACTATATTTCTTTAATAAAATTCCTGTTATGTAATTTCAGATTATTACTTCAAATTCCATTCCATCCGAAATAAGATACCAGGGCGATCCAAAAATTGGAACTTCATCTATTAGCAAATACAAATTAAAAATATAGGCCTTTTTTCTTTTGGCACTTCAACCACTGTAAAATGTTCATACTAACTGAAATGCGGAGTATTAAAGTTTTACTTATAAAAATTTATCAATTCCTGCAAAAACTTTGTAGGTGTAGATAGGTAGTGAATGCATCTAAGAGACGAATGGGCTTGTATATTATAGATTTATGTTATTTATTGGTCAGAGCCTAGTAATAAAATTGTTGCTTCATTTAGGTAAATCATCTTTATTTCATGATTAAATAAATTTACAAAAAACAAATAAATACTAAATGACAAAGATTTTTGATTTGATGAACAATCAAATCAGGAGTAAAAGCAAATTACAGTTATCTACACATACAGTAAATTCTTAGTAAATAAAGAATTGACCCCCCCCCCCCCCCCCCCCCCCCCCCACACAACCCATACAAAGTGTCCCAATACTTAAGATACAATTTTTGCCTTTGTTGAAATTGCAAAGTAAGATACAAGCAAAGAAACAATAACTGCAACAAACTCACTCCTTAACCAGGGACCATTATAGGCTCCTGAATGGTTAATTGTAACAGTGAAGAACTCAGGTACTGAAGAAATTGGTTCACTTGCTCTAAGAGCTTTGCGAATAGCTGCATAACCTTCTTCGTCAAATATGCGGATGTTGTATTGACCTTTTTTAGCTGTCTTGCTATCCTCTGTCCAGCTTACCTACAAAAGATGTTGATAATAAATGGGAAGAAATTAGACGACATATGGGAAGGGGGCTATACTATACTACTTCTAAAGTTTACCTGAAAGGTATTATCTCCAACAACTGCTACAGGAACTATGGAATGATCTTGCAACTCGGCATACAAGCCGAAAACTGCTCCAGAACTGCATGTTACTTGAAATTCGGAAATAAACCCAATATGGGCAACAATTGTGGCATCTTGAGTTGTGAAAGATTTTGAGGTTACTTGAGGATTCGTGCAGGCCGTGCTAAGCCCAGCGAGGGTAGCTATAAGCAGTATTGATAAGATTATTTGTTGGGCCATCCTGAGTATGTTGCACAGAAACTAAAGCACGACTAACACAATTTTCAGTCAACAATTTTAACTTTTAGTCCGCCACGTAGAGGTTGAATGTTGGAAGTGAAATTTTGTTGACTACATGGAAAACCATGTTGCCATATGGGTGATAACCTAAAGAATAAATTACGTGTTTTAAATGAAATGGACAAAGGAGGAATTAATACGAATAGTTTTGTATTTCATCTGATTGACTAAAGGCATTTTTTAGGCTAGATATTGGAAATAAAATAATATTAAATTAATAACTTATGAGCTAGTCTGAGAATATTCGGTATTTGGCAACGTCGCAAGCCAACTCATCGTTTGGGTTTATAGATATCATCTGTCAGTGCGACACGTGTTTGCCGGTAATGGGCAGTATATCGAAAAACTTGGATTGTCTATCACCAAAATTACCGTGTCGATATATTATCGTTTCATAAAAGACAAGAAATGCAATTTTTCAAATCTCCTTACAAGAATTTTTACTGTCATGTAATCACTTAGAGATGCTTTACGTTTTTTTTCGTCATGAATAAGTGAGCTACATGATCTCTGTGATATTCCCAATATTCCAAGGTGGGATAATGTAGACAATGTAAAAACTATTTTAATGATGGAAGTAAAATAACGTATAAAAGTGTATTCACTTGAAGATGAAAGAAACAATTTCAATAAACACGACTACATCTATTAAGATCATCACAGTTAATATTGAAACATAGTTTTACGCATTAATATCGCTCAATCAAGGCAGATTAAGTCGTATAATAGATACCGAGCATTGATATTGATGATTACTCACTTAAGAATCGCGAAGGAAGTTTATCAACTCTAAGGAAAACATTGGGAATATGTAAATACATCTTTGCAAACAAAATAAGATTTTCTGTAGTGACCTGTAGGAATTTGGTGAATTAACCGAATATATAACCATTTACGCATATTTTCTGTTTTCCAGGTTGATCTAAGTACTAAGACACTATACTTAAGATTTTCTACTTTAGCAATAGTTATTAATATAATGCGCTCGATATTTTCTTTTGGAAAATTCCTTAAGTGGCAGCCTATTCTTGTAACTACCAAAACCCAGTGTGAAAAATATAATGAAAGAGCTTATTAATTTTTATTAAATCAATGATCTAATTTAAAAATTATAAATATATTTTTTTAAATATATATTTACATACATGTACATATGTATAAATAAATATATTAATTAAAAACACGAAATATAAATACTGTATGTACTGTTTCTATGATGTTAGCAAGCTGAGAACAATATGTATATCATATGACAAAAAAACGCAAGATAGTTTTTGATCTGTGAAAAGGTCTCGATTTTACTTTTTAGTATAATTTATTTTTAACTAAATTAACTTAAAATCGATATTTCAAAACGCATACAGAGTTACTCACTCAAAAGTAAGGTACACACATAAAGTTTGCATTTATTAACAGATGTTAACTAAATTTTTTCGTACTGGATAAAGTCATATTTTTTTTACAAAAACCAAGGTTCACTAAGTAACTTTTTAGGAGCGAAAATTCGAGAAATAGTCATTTTTTAAATAAAAAATATGAATACGCCACTGGGTTAGAAATCCTATTAAATGAACATTTTTCAAATTTCATTAACATATATTGCATATTACTATTTCCGTGTGAAAATTGAAACACCAATGCGATTTCTAATTTTGTCATGGAATTATCAAAATGTCTTTTTTTTCTCCAATTTGGTGCATATCAATTTCAGTGCGCGCTTAATCCAGAGATGTACTCAGATTTTTCTAAATTGTTAATACAATTACTTTTTTTAAAATATAATTTACTCAAATTAACCCCACCAAAGTTATCCTTAAATGTCGATCAAGGATGTCTTAAGTTTTTTTTACTTTCTTTGAAAAACATCTATTTCTAGGTACTGCAATTGGGAAGAGTATTAATAATCCTCATTTTTACTCAGTTTTTGCATGGTAATAAGCAACGTATAGATTCATTCGAGCATAAACCCAAGATCTTTGTCCTTATTTAACTCTACTACAGAATACAGGAACAACACACTGGCCCCAACTCAAAAAAAATTAGGGCAATATTTTCGTAAGAGACTCCTTGTATATAACGCCTCTGACTATAATCTACAATTATTAACACAAAAAAAAATCCTATTTCAACTAATTAAGTCATATTAAATTTCATAATTTTAGCGCAAACCGTTTCAAAATTATTGCGAACCAACCATCTTCCAAGTTCCTTCTTTAACGGATTTTAACCTCTTTAAAAGAAGCAATTTTTGGGGTATGTTTATAAGAGCTTTTTTGTTATTTTAATCTCTAGAATTATCTCCTAAAATATTTTGATATTATTTCCAGACACCCTGTGTAGCTGGATTTCCAAATGATGAAAATTTCGAATTAGGCAGTCCGGTTTTAGCGGAACAGCAAAATAAAGTACGGGCACAAGAAAAATAATCTCGGGGCGCGTAAAATACAAATTACGGGTACTGAACAAATAATCTGGAGGCACTAAAAAATTAAATGGGGCGTATGAAAAATGGTTTGGGGGTTTATAAAATATAAATTACAGACACGCGATAAATAAATTATGGGCACCTAGGAACAAACTACGGGCACATGATTAATACACTACGAGCACGTAGAAATAAACAAAGGGCACGTGAAAAATAATTTGAGAAAATCAGGGCTGATCAAATACCTTGAAAGTTGTAGAAGTTTTTTCAAGGTGAAATAAGTTAGTTACCTATTACCAGAAGTTCCTTTCCAGGTTCATTTCGCTGATTCTTAAAAAATCCGATTACCTGTGACAGATTTCTAACAAATGTCTTCAACCAGTAGACACGTATACTACATTTAATGTCATGTAATTATTGTCTTTCAAAAAATATCTTAAAAAACCTTAACGCAAAATTTAGCCTAAAATTAAAAAATATTCAAGTCCTTTGAACCCCCATGAAGTTTGTTCTGATGTGTTATTTTGAACACTAACTCACTCTCCAATTTCGTAACACCCCTAGATGCTTTCTCACAGTTCACCCTACTAACACCCCAACGGACATGTTAATTTACCATTGAAATGGAATTGGCCGCGCAGAATAGCCGCCACAGATTAAATATTCCTTCACACTGGTCCCACTGTAAATAGGTAAAATTCCATGGCACACAAATACAAAAGCAATCACGTATATCTATTTGAACAATATGGGGCAAAACGTGATGCTCTCGTTAGCCCCTTTTGTTGCCAAATTTCGTCCTTAATACACCTTGTTTTGGCTGAAAAAAGGCGACTAAAAACGTGACATATTGCTATAATGCACATCAACTTAGCTAGTTAGATAATAAAATTGCATTATTGAACATTTTTATTTTTTCTCAGTCTTACACCTAATTCCTTAAAAAAAGGGAGGATTGTATATCGGTAATAGAGAATATCCTGCAGTAGTTACACCTATGATGTATCAGGATAAGCATTTATGTCTGATCCAGCGCAACAAGGTGTCTATAACATTTCCTGTCATAGCCTCTCTTGGAGTCCGCTCTTTTCAGTTGAGAGTTGGTGTTCAGTTGCGCTCTCTCCAAAATGTCCAACTGGCGGGAGTTCCTCCTTAACGGGTGCATTATTACCGGAGTTGTGCTTATTTCCGTTTTTGTTTATTATTATAGCAAAGGTAAGAACAAAAACAAAACCATTATTACTAATTGCATTAGTGTCGCCAAAAACTTTCATAAAACCAAAAATTTCTGGAAAAATAAGGCAAAAGCAATGGTGGATAAAAATAAAGCGATATTCTTCAATGAACTTATTCTTAAACTTAAGTAGATAGTTTGAAAAAATCATGAAGTTCCAGGATCTTTGTTGCACGTGTTATTACAGGTGCGGCAATGAGTTATTATAACTTAGATTATAGGTGCAGGAAAATCCCTGTTGTTTTTATCAAGCAATAACTGATTCGCCATAAATCGCAGAGCTAATTAACACTTTTTGGGCTTAGATTGGCACCGACAATGTTAAATAAAGCTATGCTAGTTTACTCTTATCTTATGGCCTCATTGTTTGCAATGCGTGGTTTTTATGGGATGTCCTATGGATGTATAATTGAGTAACACCAGTAATGTATTAAAAAAATAATGCACATAAGGGCATGTTTGAATAGTTAAACAAATATATTTAGTCGTTCCAATTGCAATTCCTTTGGGACTTTCAGGCTTAAAAATTGCAAAAAGTCCAGTAAATGAAGAGTTTTTTGAACTTAATCTAACTTTTAAATCGGGTTTCGTTGGATAATACGGGTATAACATTTTTTGCTTTAGAAAACATGAAAAGGGCACTACTTAATGGCATGCATATAGTAGATACACAGGTGTCCTGTGGCATTAATCATTTTTCCAACCCATTCCAAGTTTGAGGAACATTTTGAATGAAATCAAATGCGATAATTTATATAGAACCTATTTAGAGTGGTTGACGGGAACTGTATGTCGCAGACTAGAGGTGTTGATCAGGTTAATTGTAATGGGTCAATTCGGTTTAAGATTGGCTCTGGGTAATATTTGTCAATGAGAAACACAATTCTTAACTTTTAGGTCTTAGCTTCTAGATTTAGATAGAATTATCTGAAAAACACCCGCCATACTGATATTATTGTTGTTTCATGTTTTTTCGTCCAAATTAACCAATTGCATTAATTTAGAGGAATTTTGAAGACAAGCTACAATTCTCGAGAAATGCCCAGCTACCTACCCCCGTTTTTAATCGATTGAAAGCAAAAAATGCAAATTCAATTCCAATAAAACTCAATCTGCTAGAGTAATTTAACTACAACACTTAATTAAAATTAAACAGAAAACACATTAGATATACCGGGTGATAATTAATGACATGTCGTTACGTCACAGGGTAATTCCCTGTTTGGTTTTAAGGTAAATTCCCCTTATAAGCATGAATCCGGGAATTATTCGTTAACAAGATACAGGGTATTGAAGTTTGAAAATGGCTCTCAATCGTTTCTTTGCATGTCTTATTACAATTTGCCATGATTATCAACCTTATATGGATATATGACGTTACGGTTGATGTTCAAAATGTACAGGATGGGGAGTGGCACCAAAATAATTTTCACCGCAAATTTCAATTAAATATATGTATCATAAATTCCAGTAACTGCAAAGAAGCAGTTCAGCATATTTTCAAACGTTGATACCCAGTATCGCCCTAACGTAAATGTTTATTTTCGGACCCTTATCTTATATGAGGAATCTGCCTTAAAATCATCAACAGTATAATCATCTGTGTATAAAAAGCGACCACACTTTCTTTTATATAGTGTATTTTATCTCAATGCTTAATCAGGGGAATGTCCGAAGGGCACTATGGCTTGTGCTTCTGGAGGGTTCTGCATCTCGAACAAAAGCGTTTGCAATCAAGAGTACGACTGCCCTGATAAAGAGGACGAGGATCCAGTTTTGTGCGGTAAATTAAAAAAAAATCCACTCCCATTTTTTTTTTTTAATTTTTAGCGGACTTACATGGTAGTTCAGGACTTATAGAAAATATACTAAACATTAGCTTATTAAGTGACGATAATCAAACTGAAGAACTATGTGGTATACAGTTATTTTTCAATAAAAAGTGAAACATATTACTGTATAAGGCTACTTGTAGATATTGAAAATTACCCTAAAGAGAGCTGCCAGTGCGGCTTTAGTACAAGAATCTATTGTAATGATGCAGGGTTTATAGAGGTTCCTCAAGGGATTTCTGTGGGAGTGTCTTACTTGTAAGTTTGGTTAAATCTTCTCGGTAATCAACACAATTAGTTTGGTTTTAGGATCTTGTCTAATAATGGAATTAAAAGTTTGGGAAAAAACTCTTTAAGGACCTTCAATTTGACAATGCTGTAAGTTCTTAGTACATTAATATGCAATAATCTGAACAGACACTTACTTAAGACATCTGGAGAACAATGAGCTGGACCATATAGAACCCCGAGCATTCGCTCAGCAACAATTTTTGGAAAAATTGTAAGTTTACAGTTGATAAATACAAAATACCAGACAACACCAAAATGTTTTTTTTAGATTTCTTATGAACAATAAATTAAGAATACTGCCCCCTGGCAGCTTCACCGGTTTGACCAACTTAGAATGGTTGCACATAGACAACAACATGATTCAAAAAATTGATTTTGATAATTTTGGAATTATGAGAAAGCTTAAATGGATGTAAGGCAGATAAAAAGTTTCTATATAAGTCTTTTTTGCAGTTAATAACTTTCCAGAGATATGTCGCATAATTACTTAAGCTTTGAAGAAAACGAGACTTTTCCACTTATGCTTGAACTTGTTGAATTGTGAGTATTAGCGAACTTGTAAGGTTCGACTTTTAATTTTCTTTTAAATTATAATTTCAGGTTTTTAAATCACAACCAAATAAAATATATCACAAATGATACATTCAAGAATCTGGTCTATTTGGATTTACTGTGAGTAGATACAAGTTTTTGTTGGGACTTTTTTGGAACCTTTTGAATTTCTGTAGGAATTTGGATTCAAACATTATAACAGCCATAGAGATCGGAGCCTTTATTAACTTAAAACGACTTAAAGAACTGTAAATGGGTGAACTTTAATATTTTTCTATACATTTTCTTATTATGATTTTTACAGGGATCTAGATGGAAATCGACTTAAAATCATAAGACCAGAATTACTCAAATCACAAAAATCTCTTATCAAACTGTATGTATTTTTTAGCTATTTATATTTGTATTCCATACAAATTTTAGAGGTATATTTATATATATTTACATACAATTTCAGCTCCCTAGGAAACAACCCCTTAACCTCCCTTAACAACGAACTTTTCACTCCTCTTCGTAATTTGCGTTCACTGTGAGTGCCCTAACTAAACACTTCAACAACCTCTTCATAATCTTCTTTTTAAGCAGCCACTTAGAGGACTTAGAAATTGCAAATATCAACATAGAAATGCTGAAATATACCAGGGCTTTGCAATGGGTGTATTTCAAATCTTACACATACTGCACTTACGCACCATCAGTACCCAGGTGCCGACCATTATCTGATGGTATATCATCACGAGATCGACTACTTTCGAAGCCAATATTCAGATATTCCAATTGGGTTATGTGCCTGATTACACTTAGTGGAAATAGCCTCGTTTTGTTTGGGAGGTTTTTATTCAGGGATGAGAACAAAAATCTCAGTATTGTTATCAAGAATTTAGCTAGTGAGTTGCAATTTCTATACATCTATAGTCTTTCTAGCTGGTATTCTAGTAGGAGATAGTCTTATGGGGGTGTATCTACTCATAATAGCCTACCATGACTTAAAATACCGTGACAACTATAATGAATTTGCAAGAAAGTGGATGTCTTCGTGGGACTGCGTCATCACTGGGATGATTGGTATGACGTCTCTAGAAGTATCAGTCATGTTTCTGGTGTTCCTTTCACTTGATCGCTATTTTGTCATAACTATGCCATACAAAAAACACGGATCTCTAAATTTTAAGGAGACTTGGAGGGTGGTGTTCTGCATTTGGTGCTTTGGAATAAGCGTTTCTGTAATTCCTAGTAAGAAAGGAATTTCTACCTCAAAAAGAGCTAAAATAATAAAACTCTTATTATAGTTGTAGGATTTCTATCAAGCACAAAGTTCTATGGCATTAACGGTCTTTGCCTTCCTCTATACATTGACGATCCTTATCTGATAGGTTGGCAATATTCCGCTATAATATTCTTCGGCATTAACGCTCCAAGGTACACAAAGAACAACAACATTTTGTTAATATAGAAAAAAATTTTCAGCCTTCTAGTAATAATCTACACATATGTAGGAATGTTTATAAGTATCAAAAACACCAGAAATGCAACCTCAATACCAGAAACCGATTTTGAGTTCGCTATCAGATTTTTCTTCATTGTTTTGGCCAATATAGCTTGTTGGCTCCCCATCATTATCGCCAAAATGATAGTCTACTTCAGAGTTGATGTAACAGGTAAGAATTTCATGATTTCCAAGAGGAGACAACATAAAAGTTAAATTACAGCTGATGTTTATGGCTGGTTAGTGATTTTCGTCCTGCCAATCAACTCTTCATTAAATCCGATTCTTTATACATTTACAACCAGGAAATATAGAAGCAGAATTGCGAACGTGCCTAATTGTTTTAAGAAAATTACTAAGTTTAGCGAAACACATTTAGCAGGAGATATTTTTAAAATCCCTCAGAAAGATATTAGGAAGTCTGAAGACAATTCTTAAATCTAGAAAGATCTAAAGAGGTAAACATTACGTCCTTACAAGCTTGTTAGATGTTTAGAAAATGTTTTGGGCTGCATAGATTTATGTGAGTGGTACACTAATATATGACAATATTTTGGAATGTTTTATAAGTCAACGTTAAGTAGGTATATAAAGGCATGTAAAACTTACCAAGGGATTTTTTTTTCTATCTGTAAATCTCGTGCTATCATTTATTCTTGTAAATGCCACTATGGATACGGGAATGATGCATCAACTTCCTTTACTTAATCTTCATCTTTTCAAACTTCTTATGAATTGAGGAAACAAAAAATAATAATAACTCATGGGAAAAACCATCTTCGACTTCACTTCTTGCATGTCTTGGAAAACCACTGCAAATAAGAACAAGACCAAAACGTGACTTCCTAATTATTTTATTACATTTCGAATACATTTATATACTCCACAATCACATACGTTTATAACTATTTACATAGCAGAACATTTATGAAGGATATTGCCATCTCGCCAAAGGTCTTGTCAGTTCAGCATAAAAATATTGCGTATTTTCTAATCAACTTAGATCGGGAAAATGTTTAACTAATGAAGCTTTTGAACACAAAAAGATCGTCTCAAGCAACGTCGCAGTTACTATAACGGGCTTGGACGGATTGTGTTTTAAAAAAATTTAAATCGTTATCGCGTATACTTTGCACGTATCCTCTCACAATCTAATGGCACAATTCCTATTTCAAATGCTAAGTAGATTTAAATCTTTTTAAAACGATCGATGATTAAAAAAGGGTAAAACATTCCTGCGAGATCTTCTCTCTTCTCGAGCTTGAGGTGTGAGCAAGCAACAGACCGATTGGAACTAAATTTTTGGTCCGATTATTTACATACAATGTAAAACATCCTAATTTCTTAAATGTCACGTAAATTAATACTTTTGGCTTAAAAAGCCTCGTATATACACATACCTTATAATATACACGTACCTACTCTTTAACTATTTTGAAACTGCGTCTAGATGTACGCTTATACAGTTGAGATTTTCTTACCGCAAGAGCAAATGGTCTTAAACTGATAGTACACAGATTGAATGTGGCCTAAAGGGATTTAACATTACAAGAGAAAAAAAATTAATCATTCGATTTTTTTATTAGGCCTTCGTTTAAAATAATATTTATTTCTGACGCATGTATGTGCAGATTACCATATCAAAATAATTAATTGTCTTACAGTTACAATTTAGTAAGCAAGGGGGTTTATTGGCACTAAACGACGTTGAATGCAAACAATCTTTGTGCGGTTTATTTGTTCAGAATTTGCTCGATTTTCTATTTGTTAAAAAGAATAATCCTAAACTTATTACACATATATACTTAAAACTTTTAGGTATCACTTAGTTCTTGGCTGAAATAAAGGTGTGCGAAGGGAAGGGAGGAAGGGCCTCCCTATCAGTCTATGATAGCGTTTATGGCTTTTCTCTTAAATTTTTTTTAGATTACAGTAAAAAAAGCTACGAAAATAAATAAAAATCTTCTGTAGGGGGTATCTACACATAAATGTTTAATTATTAACCCTGTTAAAATAACCAACAGAAGAATGGCTGCCTAATGTGATGCATAGTATAAAACAAGTTTGTTGACTAGCATTGGGCTACAGATCTCTAGCGAACACTAAAAAGTTCTCTACAATAATATTAGTTTATATACATAATACTTCATTTAACGTCAAATTATGTCTTTGTAGCTTCTGTTGATACAACAGAAATCTAAAATTATTTGCAATAAAAAAACTTTGACACATCTTAAAATTGTAAATACATAAATGCACTCAAACGGAATTGATTGTATGATTTTGTAATGCACCTAAAAAATTATGCAGGAATGCTAACAAAGTTGAACAGTGGTGTTCAAAATATTAAAATACACTTTTGCCATTCCAACGAGGCCATAGCCATCATTTTTAAAGTCACCTAATTTCAAAACAGATAACCGGATTTAGCTACGACTTGCGCTGTTTTGAATCTCATTTTATTAAATTCTGAAAGTACTGAACTTCAGATTTAGTGTTTTTTCTAATTGTGTTATAAAAGGTGGGTAAGAAATGTAAAAACTTTTTGTTGATTTATTCTAATATAAAAATGTGTAGATGTGGCCAATGTCTCGAGCCGTTATTGAGCCTATTATTTGAATAAATGGCCATTAATCTAAAAATTCTTAATTTTATCATAATGAAGCCATTGTTGTTATTCTAAGTTCGTTGTGTATCTAATATTATTTGTTATAAAATGTAACATCTCTACTAGCGGAGTCTCATGATCAGTAATATCACATAGGATGTAAATGTAATATAAAATTTTAAAGAAAATATCTTTTGTCAATCAACTTGGGTAAGGAATTTTGATTATATTTCTTTCATGTATCTAAATGACTGAAGGATATTTATAAACCTAACCACTTTTCAACATATTTTCAGGAGTCTGCGTAACTATAGGACCCTGAATATCCGATAAACTTAGAGAGTTACGCGTTTGAAACAAAAAAAACCATTGATAAATTATTTTTCCGTATATTTAGATGTGTTACAGACGTTTGCTGCTTAGCTTTTCACGTTCTGTGATTAAGTTCAAATAAAGGTGTTTCGAAAAACGAGACCAATCCCCTAATCACAGATTCTTTGGCCATAAAAAAATCTAAGGGTCACAAATTGGGTACCTATTTCTGAAAGTTTTAAGATACACAAGGTATTTATTGCCACTGTTTTTGAGTTATTTCCAAAAGTATCTGCGAATGCAGACGATTTTCCCAAAAAAAGTGTATCGAAGTCAGATGTTCCAATTTAAATTTTTTATTACATAATAAATCGTGGTAAAAATGAGATGATTTTTATAATTTCACTAGATTATTAACCTCATTTTTACCAGAATTTATTATGTATCAGCAAACACAAGTGAAAAAATACAAAAGATATACACCATTTACAGAAAAATCACGTGCATTTCTAGATAATTTGGCAATTAACTAAAAAAGGGTGATGGAATGTTTCTAAACTGAAAAGATTGGCATGGAAAATGTGAATCTGACTTATATACCAAAAACTGTCACTTTCATATAAGATCAACTTTGTAATATTTTTGCAGAACGAATATGTAGACAAAATTTGGGCTGTTAGGTGAGGATCACCCTTCAAAAATTAATTGTAAGGCATACAACTAAGAACCTATGATTCTCTTAAAGAATGGCTTGGAGCAGCTACTGTCCTAGATTATTGTGGTAAAGAATTTAGAAAAGGTCGATCTAATTCTAGAGAACCTTCAAATACACCAAGAATAAAACAACTGATATCTAATCATGCAATGATAAAATACCTTTTAGGACACTGACTGTCCCATAATACTAAAAAATAAAAATTGTTTTAAAGCTTTTGTGATATGTATTAAAGTTGAATATAAATGCATCTGTTTAGATTTTTCATTTTTGTAAAGAATGTGTAATTATTCATAGTATCATTAAGCAATGGAATAAAATGAAACAACTCTTATTCTAGTACATTTTACAGAGAGTGGAGTCAGAACAAACATTTTATAATTTTTTTAGTGTATTTGAAAGGTTCGCCCGATAAGAGCTATAAAATATTGTCGTTAAAGATTTAATACCTCGTAACCCATAGTTTTTGCCAAAATGCGATTTCTAGGCCATTTAGTTATGGAACATCAGATTAATGTCCATGTAAATTCTTTTTAGCCACAATTTTGCGTTAAATTCGGTATTTTAGAAATGAAAAATATCCTCTTTCACACGAAATAAATGCAAAAACACGTGAGTCACATATTCCCGCGTGTACTGCGGGTTACGAAATATTGTCGTTTAATGCACGTCATTGTAAACCACAATAAGCTTGTGAGCGTGTGCCTTATAAGGTTAGTTCGGGTTAAAACGTAAAAAAAGCTGTAAAACAATAATGGAAGAGGGAAAGAAATTTCAACGCGAGGCACGAATAACATATATTGGATTTAAGAAAGCCAATGAAACCAAAAAGCACAATCAAATTGCCTCTAAACTCGAAAGAAAAACGAACCCACTCTGTGGTTACAATTTTAGCAAAAAAATGATAACTGAATTCGTATTCAGTTTTTTTAAAAGAAAAAAGGGGACAAGTTTTTGAGAACTTTTGTAAAATGACAAGGGAACAACGTAAAAGTTATGTGGTTCTACTATTCAAGGAACTTTTAATGTTTTACATCTTAACAGACGGTCAAAATAGAAATGGTGGCAAGAATTTTTCTCTACACATTCTGCTAAGAATTTCAAATAAAAATAGTTTTAACCTAATAGGTTAAGACAGGTGAACATGATATGTACGAATCTAATAATGAAAGTGATGCTGATCGTATACGAAAAAAGAAAATATCTAGCTATATAATAAATAGTGCTTTCAAGAACCGTCTTATATAAAGAGCAGGTTTCAAAACGTGCGACTGAAAACGAAAACCTTATGAGTGGAAAAAATTTTCATCACTTTTTCAAATTAAAAAATATTGCTATTCATCAACCTAAAGAGAGGTGTGAACTTTGTTGCCGACATGAACTTGAATTAAATAAAAGATTTATTTTCTTTGAAGTTTAAGATTGAAACTTAAGGACTTAGAACCAAGTAATGTTACTAATTTCAGTTATTAATCTTAAAACTACACAAGTTAGGTGTACTTGATTTAGTAAAATGGCAGTAATCTGTTAATTTTTTCACTTGCATTACTCTTATTGTCATGATATTATATCACCACAATATCTCTTCCTCCTTTAGCAATTAATAAAAATCAAGAGATTCAACAGAAGAACCTAGAACAAGGGTATATGCAAATGCAGTAAGATTCAGTTCATAGCAGAATGAGAGGCGAAATAAAAGAAAGCAGGCACTGGAGGAAAGATATCTCGGAAATTAAAATAGACAATATCGTCAAAACACTCAAAAGAACAGTAAAATATTTAGAAATGATAATAGATTGCAAGCTCGACTAAAACAAGCATACAGAACTACTAATATGAAAAGTCTAAAAGGGAATAAATGTGATAAAAATGTGTTATAGTGGAAGGACGTAACCAGTCACCCATTTTACAGCATGAAATGAAATAATTAGATCGTATATGGATTTTGGTGCTGTACATTAAAACCTACAAGCAAAAGCAACGTAGGAAAATTAGACAAGATTCAAGTACAGGCTGTATGTGTTTTAACCAAATAAATTTACCTAGAACAAAACCAACAGAGTCGGATTTAAGTCATCGACGAGTATGGCTTACAGTGAAGTATATTGCGCAAATCATGAGCATTGAAAATCACCTACTATTCCCTCTATTAACACAAATTAAAAAGCACAAAATAAATGAACGGAAATTATCATAGGGGAATTATAGGCTTATACCTACCTGATAGAAGCCTATGATTATTTTTATCAATTTCTTGCTTGAACGTATCAGAATAAAAACCTCCACGCTATGACATTGACCCTCAATACCAAGAAAAAAGATAAAGATCGTGAAATTAAATCTGGGAAAAAAATTGTTCCAACGGCAAGCACAAATTCAGAGAGGGGTTTGAAATATTCCAAGAAGAGTATACTTTCATTTGTAAGAATGGTTCAATAAGGGAACATCAGCCAGGCTACATGTTCTATCGCCCAAAATAAAAACATTACTACACTTCAAAGCTGCCAAACGAAACCGACATCGTTTTAGCAGTTGGCTGCAATAAATTAAAATGTAAGTTATGTCTTAGACAAAAGGTTGCAATAATATTTACAAATTCCAAAACTGATATTAACAAGCTTAATAAAAAATCCATCGATACTAATTAACCAATACGTAAGAATAAAAAGAAAACAACTTTTAAAAGATGTAGTAGATTCCTGGATATAGTGATATACAGTGTACGAAAGTATTCGAACGAAACACAAATTAATGTAATATTGCCATTTACTTCACGTATGGTAAAATAAATTATCCTATCAAGAATAGATAAATAAACACAAAAAAATATAACAAATACCATCCTGTTTAAAAAACATTTCAAATATTGTTTATTTTAACCCATAAAAGTATTCGAACAGTTTAAAAAGAAAAAAATTATACGAACTGTGAATAATATTTTGATCAAAACGTACAAACATTTGTCGGTTAACGTTGTAAAGTTGAAAGCTAAATATCGTTTACTACCTATTATTGGTTATAAAAATGGCAAAAAAAAGAGATGAAACAATGGTTCATGAATGAAAATTAATACTAAAATGGCACAACGAAGAAAAAAATATGCAGAAATCGCTTGTTTGTTAAACAGAAGTAAATCAACTATCCCGTACATTAAAAAAAAGAATAGAATACAGGGAAGTATCATTAATAAATGTCAATCAGGAAGACAAACACAATTGACAAAACGGAAAGAGGCGATTATTTTATGTGAAAATGCAAAAAAGTCTTTTATATCTGCATCAAACTTGTGGGATATATTTTAACTCAATTTGGAAAAAAGTACATCCTGAATCATGTAGACGTTTGTTAAGAAGTAACGGTATACATGGAAAAGTTCCTAGAAAGAAGCCTTATATCAGCTAAAAAAACTGAAAAAAGCGTTTAAACTTGGTAAAACAGTGCATAACTAAGAATAATACATTTCGGGAAAAAGTACTTTTCTCTCATGAAAGCACGTACAATGTTTTTAGCAGTGATGGACATAAAAAAATTTTGAGGAAAAAGAATACCGAACTGGATCCGAGAAACTTACGCGCAACTGTTAAACATGGGGGTGCATAGTGGCAAGTGAGGTTGGAACCATTGTCTTTATGCACAGAATAATGGATAAAATTAAATATTTGCAAATTAAAAAATAATTTAAAAGAAAATTCAAGAAAATTGTAATTACCAGAAGATTATTGTTTTTAACACGATGATCAAAGCACTCAGCCTATATAGTGAAAACTTATTTGATTTACAATAACTCTCACTTATTACCAACTCCATCACAAAGTTCAGATATAAACCCTATCGAACATTTGTGGAATCGAGTTGAAAAAAGACTAAGAACTTACCCTATCACCTCTAAGGACAGTTTAACCAAATATATCTTGATGTCCTGGAATTCTATTGATGCCCAAGTGACGCTAAAGGGGGCCCCACCAAATATTAAAATTCTATTTACTTTTATTTTGTTTGAATACTTTGTAGTTTAAATTTTATCATTTGCACAGAAAAATTATGCTCAAATTGGCTGCATCTAATTATTTGAAATATTATTTTAGTCTCATTTAATGAAAACTCATGTACCTTCATATAATATATTAGGTGTACAACTTTGCTTCCGCCGTTTTTGAATAGATGTATGTAGCGGTAAGTAATGATCGAAATAAATAACCCCATGTGGGCATGCAGGAGCCTTGGGCACCTGTTAACATAACCTCATAAAAATATTAGTCTATTTGTGTCTTCATCATAAAGTTATTCGCAATTGAAAATGTCAGTGTACGAGCCAAATTCTCGTCATTTGCGGGAGGTTTTACTTTTCTGCTTCAATATGAAGAAATCTGCTGCTGAGGCTCATCGAATGCTCTCAGATACTTATGGGGAAGCCACTATTAGTGAAAGGACATGTCGTGAGTGGTTTCAGCGCTTCAAGAACGGTGATTTTCACGTCGAAGACCAACATAGCGGTGGAAGAAAGAAGGTTTTCCAAGATGCGAACTTGGAAGCATTACTTGACGAAGACTCGTGTCAAAGTCAACAAGAATTGGCACAATCATTGGGAGTGACTCAACAAACAATCTCAAAACGCCTCAAAGACATGGGAATGATTCAGAAGCAAGGATATTGGGTGCCGTACGAGTTGAAACCAAGAGATATTGACAGGCGTCTGTTCGCTTGTGAACAGTTGCTTGCAAGGCAAAGACGGAAGGGATTTCTGCATCGTATTGTGACTGGGGACGAGAAATGGGTTCATTACGATAATCCCAAACGCAAAAAGACTTGGGGATATCCCGGCCATGCTTCCACGTCGACGGCCAAACCGTCTATTCATGGTTCCAAAATCATGCTCTGTATTTGGTGGGATCAACTCGGCGTAATATATTATGAGCTGTTACAACCAACTGAAACAATCACAGGTGCTCTTTATCGAACCCAATTAATGCGTTTGAGCCGAGCATTGAAAAAGAAACGGCTGCAATACAACGAGAGACATGATAAAGTGATTTTGCAGCACGATAATGCTCGACCCCATGTTGCGCAAGTGGTCAAGAAATACTTGGAAACATTGAAATGGGAAGTCCTACCCCACCCGCCATATTCTCCTGACCTAGCTCCTTCTGATTATCACTTGTTTCGATCCATGGCACATGGGCTAGCTGACCAACACTTCCGGTCTTATGAAGAAGTAAGAAATTGGATAGAATCGTGGATCGCTTCAAAAGATGTCCAATTTTTTCAACACGGGATTCGTATGCTGCCCGAAAGATGGGAGAAAGTAGTGGCCAGCGATGGACAATACTTTGGATCCTAAAGGTATAATTAGTTTTTTACAATAAAATCGCGAAATTCGGAAAAAAAACGGCGGAAGCAAAGTTGTACACCTAATAGCTCAAATAATTTTTTTATAATGTATAGGAACAATAAAGCATTATATTTCAAAAAATAAATACCATTCGAATACTTTTGTGGCTCACTGTATGTATAGCATAGAAAACAATGAAAAAGTTGATAAATCGGTAAATTTTATTTTAACGTCCCCCAAACTATGGCATTAGTCGAAAACTATCTAATACCTTTGATTTAAAAAAAAACTGCAAAAGCATTCAGATTAGATTAGAACGAGTTACAGCATCGTGGAAGTGTCACACTCGAATATGTCAAATGAGAACAAATGATAAATTATAAGAATCAGAACAAAACAATTTCATGTTTTAGTAAATATGCAGTAAGTAGTGCTGTCATATCTTAATCATTTTTATATGACTAGAACGATATTGGCGTTTAGCTTGATTAGTCTGATTTCAAGTTAAAATGAGCCAAAATGTTATTTTGCAAAAAATTAAAAAATAAATTTTAATATTTTTGCACGTGTTTCTTTTCCGTAGTATATAGCAAAACTGGAAAACACTGAACTTAATCTTATAGCAAAAAATTCATTAAATGAGCTTCAAAACTAGACCAAGTCGCAGTTAAATCCGTTTATCGATTTTGAAATGACGATACTTTAATTTTGATCTGTTTGGAATGACAAATTTACTTTTGAAAGGTGCCGCAAGGAGAAAAGTAAGGAAATAAATGCATGAAAAATAATAATAAATTACTAAAATGCGTATTATCAAAGGACGAGGCTCGTACGATGCAGCAATAGCACCAAATTAAAGATCCATATTGTTACCTTCTGGTTTTTGCGCATTTAAATGTGCAATCTTATTATTGGTATCGGCTTGTGTATTAAAAATATATTAAATATCTTCAATATTTCGGAAAAGATCAAAATTTTACAAAAAAAGTCATCAGAGTCCTCAAAATATTGCTGAAGTTTATAATTTTTTTGACTCTTGGGACTGCTTCCACTATTTTAGTGAATTCAAGTCCTTGAAAATTAAGCAAAAAACAAAAAAAAACAATAAATTATCCACTCAAAGCTCATCAGCGTCCAGATTCCTTAAGAGTGGTTTAGCTGAAACCAAAAAATCAAAAAATTTAAAAACCAAACTGAAAAAATAAACAAAACGATAACACATCAGAGCTGAAACGAAAAAAACACAGATCAAGCCAAGCCCGTTTGGCATGTTAAATACCGGGATTTACCACATCCTTATAGGAAAGTACGTAATTAATACAGCACACTAACGTTACTAATCATACAATTTCATGTAGGAACTCTTGTAAACGCAACTAGGAACTTCCGTGATTAACTTCGATGTCATTTGACGAACATGAAATCATATATTCAGTAAAGCCCCAAAATGAAGACGAACATAACACTTAATTGACGCTGTTAATGCACATATAGCATAACAAATTAGGTTACTCAGACTCAAACATGGCAAGGCTTATTGAGTCGTGACTGAAGCGTATTTCAAATCACGGCCCCCTCAGATTCCATACCTTCAGGAGGTACCCGTTCCAAATCGCTATTCTTATCGTCAAAGATGTCTTTAGAGGTGGAAGGTTGTTCTCCGTCTTTTTCTATCGTGACTGCAACACTAGCAGGGAATCCATCGGGAGACCTTGAGTAACTGGTCTGCGGATCTGAGCAGTTGGAAAGCTTTCCAGAACAATTCGAAGTAGATGACCGATTCTTCGTAACTCCATTTGCAAGTGTGTACATATCCGAAGATACTTCTTCAAGATTCTTTTCAGTTTCAGCGCAAATGGTTTCAACACATAAATGGAGCTTCATGAAATCGTCTATGGATTGCCACACGCCTGGTCGCTTATTGTGATAGAGCTTGGAATACATGTAAATGTCGACTTTTTGTCCGTAAGCCAGGTGTTTTTTTAATGTGACTAGTGCGCAGAATGTAGCTGCCTCAGTACCACCAAATCTGAAAGGAATTTAATGTTGTTAATGATAGTCATTTCTCAAGACAAGTCAAAGAAAAAATCGGAAGCTATCGGGGGTGGAAAAGTTGAATTGATTTTTCTACAATGTTTGAAAGATAGAATGTGCAAAATTTTTACTGCCTAATCTTTACCGACTCAATGTTAAAATATTAATCTTACCTGTCCACAACACAAATCGGTCCTTGATCTTCTTTCTGCAATCCAATAACACAATTAGGCAGATCGTACATGTTTTTAATGCTGAGGACTCCCTGATTAGGCCAGTTCAAACTTTGTACAAACTTAGTTCGAATCTCAAAGTCATCTTGCACGGATTTGAGCAGAAATTCTCTTATCACGAAGGGCGTGGTTTTGACGACACTGACTTGGGTGCAAGTAAATACCTCGGTCTGAATAACTTCATCATTTTCTGGCCAGAAAGCTAAGAATTCTTCACCATCCACGATACTCAACATAACAACCAGTTGGCAGCTGTGATCGTAGCACATTTTCCAGAAATCTTCTTTGGTTGTTGGATGTTGGGTGATAACGAATTCTCTGAGGCTGTGGAAACCTGGAAGCCAGCTGGCGTTGATGTAGTCAGACCCGTCTTCGCCTGGTCGGGGAGTGAGGTGAACCCTTGCACTTTCAATGGGTACTAAAACTGCAGATCTATTTTTTTTCTGGTTTACGGGTTTGTTTGCAGAGACCAAGTTGAAATCCCGAGGCTTAAATTTTATTACTTGCTGCAAATTAGGAAAAATTATTCTTGATAAATCCCAAACAAAATTTTACGAACTTGAAAGAGATGATCGAGAGGCTTCCAAGAACTCTCCTCTTCAGTTCTGCTAGCTGGGTTCTGTAAAACCTCAATGTATCTAGCGAATTGGTCTCGAGTGATATCCGTATCCCCGGAATCTATGGCTTCAATGAGAGCATCGTGCACAAATATGTACTGTTCCTCAGTTTGCACCAAGAAGTTCCTTTGGGCCCTTATATGCGTCAGAAAGCCGTAAACATTGACCTCTCCCCTGGACTTAATTTGCTTCAGCATGGCATCTAGGACTATGTAAGTCCCAGTTCTACCGACTCCCGCACTAAAATCATTAGTTAATAACCTAATTTTTATAATTAAACCTGGACCTACCTGCAATGCACAACTATAGGTCCACTGTCGGGGGGGTTAGCTGCTGATGAAGTTTTAACAAAACTGAGGACTGGTAAGGGATGGTCTGGTGTTCCATGATCTGGCCAATTGGTGTAATGATACTGATACACCGTCTTCTCAACCATTGAAGCATCTTTTGCTCTCTTAATCTATAAAATTATTGAGTGAAAACACACAACTCTCCAGCAATCCCAAGTCAATTATATTTACATTTCCAGGGATGCTTACCCTGGTATGTCGTATGACCAAGGTTCTCACAGTGTAAGTGGCCATAATATCCTCTTTGACCAGCCTCACTTGAATAAAACCATACAATTCCGAACCTTCTTTAGGCCAGTACATATCACATTTTCGCTACAATAGACATAATAAATATATTAATAGAAAATAATTACATTATTGTTTACCCGGCCGCGCTCTACTAAATTAGTAATCATCACAATAATGGTAACCCTTTGTTCCCAGATCATTCTCCAAAAACAGTCGAAAGTGGACGGCAAAGGCCCTTGAGTTCCGATGTATCGCTTACTCACAAGAAAACCGTCTATGTAGTTGGCGTTTATGTAGGTTGATACTTTTTGTCCCGGCATAGGAAGCAGTTGTACTCGAGAATGATCATCTAAAAACGTGTTCCAATTGTTTTTAATTAAATGTAATAACCCTGAAGAGTTTTTGCGTAAAAATGATTGCATTGCCTTAAAAAAGGGGCAAGTCATTTAGGTTTAACAATGTATAATTTAATAGCAATAATTCTTGATAATAATGAAAACATTATGTAATTCTTGGTTGGTCCTTGCTTTTGTTATTTAAACTAAAAATTTATGTCGGTTATTCGTTGTCGTTCAGCCAAGGAGTTGTTATTTTATAGTAACAGATTTTATCGTGAAAACCAGTTTTCATGAACAGTAATCACAATGTAAGAGAATATAAAAAATGTGAGAAACAATTTAATTTTTCATTATGTGTATGTATAAATTTTGAAAGTGTTAAAAAATGTACGAAAACGCAAGAAATTACAGCAAATAAACAAATTTTTAAATATGAAAAATATGAAAAACTGTATGAAATTTTCAGAAAATAATAGATATGTACAGGAATAGTTCACGTTACAGAATATATTTGGATCAAGTAATAACTTTGTTAATTGAAAAATACAATTTTTCAAATCATCGAATCTATTGTCAAATAGATTCAAGAGAGATTGAAAAAAATAAGATAACGCAGAAAAAAAAATTGAACATTGTATAAAAAGTATTATTTTTTGTTTGTATTGAAAATTAAACAAAATGTGAAATTGTGTGGGATATTGTGCAATATTGACGTGTCAATTTTGCAGAATATACGTATGTCAATATTTATGATTTAAGTTCTCACAGTAAAGTGCCAAATTCTATAAACTGTAACAACTCGTTTTACTTTTGTTACGAGATGAAAAATGGATTTATAAGAACAATGCGGTGAATGCGATCGGGATGGGTGTATTAATCGACTAAAATGATATCAATGTCGCCAATATCTTTGCTAGGAACTTGTAAGTTCAAACATTAAAATAAATTGACATAAGGATCTAAACCAAATACTTACAAGCAATAATATTTAAATATCTATTCTTCGGTTTATTATCGGGATGCTGGGAGTTCTCAGAACTATTTCCCTCGTTCGTGGGATCATTCTGAATAGAATCGTACTCTTTGCTGAATCCGATATCTCCGTCTGCATGCAATTTTGCGACGTGTTCATGGAACCTTCCCACTTCAATGGGCCCACTGTAATCTCTCCTCCTTCCCTCGTCGTTTTCTACGTTTTCGGCATTCTCGGGTTCGTTTCTGGGAGGTGGGCGATGGTTCCAGTCCAAAGCCGCAGGTGCACAGTGCGTATTATCCAGGTAATAGTACGGTGGTTGGAGGTATCGCCTACAAAAATTATTTTTGTTCAATAGTTTCTGGATTTTACGCACAGAGGTGTTTTATGGTGCATATCAATTTTTAAATGCCTTTTTAATCTTACGTATAAAAAACAATTCAGAAGGCATTTGAAAATTGACTGGGTGTTTGTTGATTGGAAGACACATATTTTACAAAAAGTGTACAAGGTGGAACGGTTGACTTAACCGCTTTAAAATGAAATTCCGTCGCAGCCCACCTTGTACATTTTTACATATATACAATGAAAACGAAAAGACTATAGTGAAGCCCTAAAAATTTGTGCAAAGGAATGTCTGGGGCTTCACTACAGCGACACATAAAAACTGACAAAAAGTGATGCATGATGTATCTGTTGCGTAAGAAATGAATTTGTGTTCTAATGCTAGTTTTAGTGTGATCCAATGACCCTATCCTAGTATAACAAACATCGTAAACTAAAAACAGCTAAGTAGACTTAGTTCAACAAAAATGTAACTGTTGTTTGTTATGTGCAGTACCTACCCGTAAATTTAAACAGGGTGTTTTCCTTACCCGACCTATAGCCTAAATAATATGCAGGATATTCTTTCTTATCTTTACATAAATTAATATATACATAACATGTAAATAAATAAATTCATATTTGTCAGTCTTTTCGTTTCCATTTAAAATATGTGTAGTTATATTTCTCTCTCCCACTGCAAATTGCACACACCCATTTATTTTACACATACAAATCTCTTTTGGATTCTAAACAAAGCTCAGAAGAAAAATATTGCCCTTGGCAGATTTCGTTTTCAAGAAACATTCTTATATACATTTATAACAAGTGAATGAAAAATCGAATTTTAAACAACAATCGGTATGTCTGTTACATGATCGTGATTGACATGAATATTATTGATATCGTTAAAGTGAGTTTGCGTATCATTTGCCATAGTTTGAACGGTATTATGGCTATTTTCATCTGCCGAACACCCTGTATATTGTCTAGCTCTATGGTGGGATTTGCAGAAAGCCCTGCTGTGTGAAAAAAACCTGAGTTAGGTCCGAACCAAATATACACCACTGTTACATCTAAATATTAAGATATCCTTTAATATCGTCCATTACAAATAGCTTTAGTCAATATTAAAGGAAGCTTAAACAAACGCTCATGATATTCGCACGTAATTGATGAAATAAATGCCTGAATTGGGAGTTAAGAATTATTACGAACAACGCAACCCGAGTTTCAGGCATTTGTTTCAACTAAAAACGAGAACAGACCACAAAATCTATCTGGATTACCTACCTGAACATTGTTGTTCTCCACAAACACATTACAAATTAAAAAGGTATTAGGCAGATGTTTGTTGGATTCCAGTTTAGATATTAGTCATAAAAGTATTATACCTACTTGTTATTTACAATAGTTCATACGAAAGATTATAATAATTTAAAACACCCTGAAGTCATTTTGAATTGTAATGATTGCGCTTAATAGATACACCAGACTAATAATTCACGTGGAAACCTTTAAAAATTGTTTCAATCTGAGTGAGTCAACAACGAATGATGACAAAAGATAATTATAATTCGTTGCAGTCAGTGAATCTTTTGCTTCGAGCTAAAACCGCCAGCTCATTAGCTGCAAATATTTAATTTTTGACCTTCCAAATAAAGTCAAAAAAGTGTTTTTACTCTTTAACTCAAACGCAAATTATATAAAGAAGGCCATTGCAGGATTTAAATAACAAAACAAAATAATAATCCAATACAAATATGCACGGGCAACGATACGTAATTGGCTAATGAATAACTTAATAGTTATATCTCGCATATTTGACACTATACAACACAAGGTCAGCTGCTTACTAAATAATATAATATTTCTTACGTTTCAGTTTAAGAAAATAAATATTTTTTCTGGGGGTCTACACAGTTTACGGACCGTAAAGGTCTGGTGGCCACCAAGCTGATTTTAATATAAGAAAACCCCATTGTTTTCTCTGACCTATGGCTGGCTTCATTTTGGGGCGGACAAAGAACCCTTCAGTCTGTGCTTATGTGGCATGAAGTAGGTTCAATTGTAAAACAGCATGAAAAGTAATTATGTAGCCATTAGCCAAATCCCGTGTTTCGGTAAAATGCATTCTTTAAGAGACTTTAATTGTTACAACATATTTTTAAGGCGAGTTGGTAATGTTTTTGACCTTGCCACTAATACACCTAATTTTTACATCTGCAGTTTTAGTAGAATGTAAGAATCTTTAAAACTGCACTTCCAAAAAATAACATAAAAATCGTAGATTTATAGCAATTCAGAGAAATAGTAATTTTTTTGCGTTGTTCATAAAACATTTCCATGTTTGGCGTCATTTGAAATAATAGCCTTAATGATCTGTAATAGCAATTACAAGCCACAAGTAAAAATGTGGGAGTGTTGCTGCTTTTCGGTAATATTAGCTTTTAAAGTGTATACATACTTCTAACCCGTAACCATTTAAATTATTACAAGGAAAATATAAACACACAAGGAGCCCTGAAATTAGGTTGAAAGACTTCAATTGCATATAAAATTATTGTTAAAAGTTTATCAACCTAAACATTAGCCTTCGAAAGTTTAGAGAGATGCAGAGTGTTTAAGTTTAATAATTACGGCATTTGAGGGATGGCTTGCAGGCTATAATCGAGCCGTACATTATCGATAGAACGCAGTGTGTTTAATACATATGCTAACGATCTGACACTTTGGTGATGATGTCCTCTGAATAATCCTATTCTAGAGTATCAGTAGTACACTAGAGCGGTGATTTCAATGACTAGTTAGAGCGAGAATAACGCCCTGAAACTTAACTCCGGGAAGATTGTTGTCGATTCAATTGGATTCCTGAGCGTTTATCGTGACGGTGGGTTGGATTGGAAGTTCAGGCGATAGTATTAAAATTTTAAAATGTGTTACATTGTGCGCCGGCTCAAAAACATTGTTTAATTATTTTATTTTAATTTCTCAAAAGAAAACAATGTGGTGTATGTTGAATTTTCATCCCTATGTGTCTGGTAGAGATTTTTTTAAATCATTGGAAGTTGTGACTCCTCCTCACTGTATTTTTGTCGCTAATAGCATTAATTACCAGAAGTCCTGTGCTCTTTGCCAGGAATAGAGATGTACACGAATAGGATATCCATTTGGAGATTAAAGGGTGCAATGACCTTACAAATGTTTATTAATGCTTCAATAGCGTACCATACCATATAAGAAACATACAAATTTTAAAAGCTTTTAAAAGAACTTTTGTGGCGTCGGTCACAGACATTTACTTTTATTTGTTTTCACATTAATCGGGAATTTCTAAGCACAGCCGAAGCTTATGGTATGTTACCTAAATTATGTGTTACTAATTGTTGATTTTCATTGTTTTTTGAAATCATTTTAATGTCATTTATTTTCATTTTAAACAATATAATTAAGTAAGATTTAGAATTATTCAAAACTATGATTATTTTAAAACACTTAAGTGTATTTAACGATTAATTTCTTTTTATGAGGTCGTTTTGCAGTTTTAATTTAATGGACAATAAAGGAGAATTAAAAAAATATATATGTTATGAGAAGACAATGTTAGTTTACTTTGTTGAAAGAAATGTGACACTAGAAGTTTCCAATATCTTGGAAGTGTTTAATGCTGATAACTTTGTTAAAAAGGAAAAGTGTGGGGTATAGACCCAAAATATTGTATATTTTCACTACGAACGACATAACCAATTTTCTTATTGAAGCTCTAGACGAAATACTTTTGAGTCATCAGATAGATCATTGGTCATTAATTTGATTTTCTTTGCAGGTCATAATACTTTTGTTCTTTATAACAGGAAATATCAGGAGTCTGTAGCTGGGACAGATTTTATAACATATAAATAAGTGACATCAAAAATTAAGGAAATTATATGGTAATGAAAATTCCACACCTAAAAATCAATATTCATAGGACATTACTGTAGCTAACAAAAAAGAATGGTAACTAAATGACTTCCCGATTTGTTAGTCGTAGCAACTGGGAAATGGTCCTTTCAGTCTTAAAAATTAGTGTGGTTATTACTCAAAAATAAACGCGTCATACAAAAAGAATGTAAAAGCAGTTTAGCAAGAACTTGAACTTTCAAGATGCAAACGTCTGTGGGAAGATCATCATGAATATTGAAAGATTATTAAAAAAATGGCGAATAAATATCTAATAGAGCATCTAATAGTGATAGTATTGATACCAGTGGCAGTGAACTACAAATACAATCAACACAGTCGCAAGCATCATATGACATTGGAAGTAACTATAAACATGTAATCTTAAGAAAATCAAGTAAAGATGGAGAATGTCATATATTTCAAGGCTTCTTTATTGAAGTCACATCCTTTTTTAGTCTTGTACGAAAGGAAAAAATAGATTTTTGAAAAGGTTGGCAAAAAACTGCTGCAATGAAAGCTGATTCAATTGACTACATACATTTTATATTTTATAAGATTTATATTTGTTTGAGCTTGTGAATTATTCTGCAATAGGTAATATGTTGAATACTATCTAATTTGTTACTAGTTTCAGAATTAATAATTTAATGAGTAAAGTATTTCATAAGCAAATAAAGTTTATATTCAGACATTATATATTTGTTAAAGTATTAACCTGTGAAGTCCATTTTGATTGATTTAAAGAAAAAACTATATTTCATAGTTTATAAATAAATAAAATTAAAATATATTTTTAAAAAGCAGTTCAATATTTTTAGAAAAATTTCCTAAATCCAAATTTTCAGATACTTCCAAGCTTTAGTTTTATAAAGGCCCCCAGAGTTTAAATAAATTTTTTAGCAATATTTGTATTTAGGAAAATATACAGTTAAAATATAAAATTTGTTCACCCTGTATATTATTGTAGTCTGTCTCTCTCCAAACCAAGTTGAACATGCCCACTTTCAATGAAAACATGCCAAACTTGGAATAGGTCATGTAAATGAATTTGTAAATAATAAGTAAACTCTACACTGTTAGAAACGATTTGACTCACTTCCACACCAGGTATCCACCTCCTCCTAAAAGCAGCACCCCAATAGCACATAAAAATCCGGCTAAAACCCCAGCCCATAATTCAGTGAAAGGCTCAGAAGGCACATAACAGCCTTCTGTGATATACACTGACACAAGCCTGGATTTTTCTCCGATTACTAGATGTCCTGTGCGATTGCTTCTTGATGCAGCAAAAACTTGGATTTCATAATGCAATCGAGGGGTTACATTACGAAAAATATACTGAAATTAAGGAGACTTGGTTAGTGTGTGTTCAAAGGGGCAGAATAGCTGCTTACCGCCATGGAAAGAAACCCCCTTTCAGTGGATATGTCAATATCATCATAGAGCAACCCATTCTCATAAACATGAATGTAGTACTTGTCTACACTGCCAGGAAACCTTTCAGGTCGAGTTATGTTGACCATTATGGAGTTGTTGTATTCACAAGAGACATTTGATAGAATTGGGGCACTAGGACCCAAAATGTCTGTGCGACTTATTATTGGAGATGACTCATTTCCTTCATATTTTCTGGAAAAGGCCTTTACTCTGATTGAATATTGGGTGTCTGGTTCTTTAAGCAAGAAAAATCATTAGTAACACAGTTGTTTTGAGGAGGAAATGAACTTACTCAGTTCAGTTAAAACATAAGTCTTAACAATATCCTCAGGATTGGCTCTATCAGCCTGAATATCGGTAATATTGTCATGGGTGTAGAAAATCCTGTACCCCTTGAGCTCTCCATTTGGTTTTTCTGGGATAAGCCACCGCAGGGTCAGAGATGTGTCTGTAGCATTTATAACAGTCAAGTTCCTAGGACTGCTGGGAGCTGTAATATCAACATTGGAGGTGTCAATGGCCTGCGTATTTATATAGGTAAAAACGTCGGTGAGCCCTTCAAGGGTTGTGGATTCAAATGCAGTGGATGCTTCAAGAAAATCTCCACTGCAAAGTATAATTGCAATATAAACAAAAGCATGGCCCATCCTAGACAAGTCGGTTTCCCACGCCTTATATCTAGTTTAAAGAGAATTTCTCTTTGTCGTATGCAGCGGCATGATATCTACTTAATTCCCCGCACTGTTTACCACAAATTAACCTGGTGCTATGTTAAAAGCACCAAATTAATAGTAACGTGTTTACTGGTCTATTTTGCGAGCCGAACATCGAACACCACCCAACATCGACTATTAGGTGAAGTGGGGGAACAACCATTCAGCTTGTCAATCCACCTGCAGTGCTGCCAGATTTAGTCATATATCATAAAGCTTCGGATATTCTGAATTTGCAAAATGTAAAAACTAATAGAAAATGTTATAATTTTGTCGCTCGTGATGCATCAATAAATGATATAAAAATGTAATAACTTCTTGTTTCTACAATATCCATAATACATATTTTATAACTTTGCTTTGCCTACGGCTCAAATGGTCATTGACCACACGAAAACCGCCCGTCTCAGACGGCGTTACTTAAATGTAATAAAATAACTGTCGTGACATCACTACGGCCGTTTTTAAATCCAGGGCTCAAAGAGGTCAATATTCTGAGATACCCATTAAAGAAATTGCAACGCTGCCAAATTCGGCACGAGCGGCGCATACTCCTGCCGGTTTTCATCCGATGGATCAGTTCATTTCCTTGCTTGAATGCCAAGTTTTCCATTCATTTATCCTGAATTCTTATGTCTGTAACTTTTTCGATAAAACATCACATGGTGACCGAGACATTAAGATACTGTAGTATGAAATTATAAGAGGTGTAAGTTGGAAGCGAAAGGAGTTTAAACATTCATTGTTTGAGGTCGGAAAATAAAGAGGAAAGTCATGGAATTGGTGTGGTAATTTAAAAATGGCAACGAGGCAGAGAGGAAGTCGTCTTGATTGTTTTTTGAGGAGGGCAACAGGACCGGACTGTGGAGGAATTATTGTTTTTAATATGTACAGGGAGGTTCATAGGTAAATTTGCAATTTCAAACTTTTTTGTTTGTATTTATATAGATAAATCTGACGAATTTTACATAAAAGGGATAATTCTCGTTGAAAGTCGGCATCTACAGTGGTATTCAGAAAAAAAATTAACCTATCGATTACTCTTTGATTAATATATCTATTCTTGATTAATAATATTCACAGGGTGTTTTCTAAACGAACGGTTGAAGTTTAAGGAGATATTTCTTTGGTTAAAATTTAAAAAAAAATCCTATAAACGCACTTCCAGAATCGCTTCATTTCCGATATACAGTTGAACTTATGGAAAAAACTGTTTTTCAAATTGGATGTTTTTTTTCGGAAATTAAATGATTGTGATTATATGTTAGAGCGCTGAAAATTTCGAAAACATTGACCTCAGGAACTAACCTTTCTCATTCTGTGTAATCACAACCAGGCGGTTTTGGATACATTTTTATATGCGGTTTTTGTCCTATTTTGTGGCCTGGAATACGTGATTAAATTTATAACACTATATCCAGAGACTCCTTATAAAACAATAAAAAATTTAAGCAGGTTTATGTTAACACTGGAAAGAGGCCAAAATAATGTATTATAATTTTTTTATATAAACGGAATACAGAATATATGTGTAGGTAGGGAGTTACTTTATTTTCGCAATGTTGAAAATGTTTTAAAATGAAGATGCTAATAGGTATTTTCAATGCTCCATGACCATATTTTAGTTATCTGTCCAAATCAGGTAATATAAGTAAAAACAGGTATATGAAAATTTTCAAAACGGGTAGGTTCCTACTTTTGCCAATTTTCAAACTTTGCCGATATCTTGAGAAACTGTGTGCCACATGGGGTAAAAAAAATGTATCCAATTAATCATCTTGATAGCTCTATAAGCCTGGATAAACAAAAAAAAAGGGCGTCTAAAATTGTATTTCCAAGGCTCCAGGATTCCATTGGGTGATTCGGAGTCAATATAGGAATAAGCGAGAAACAACGACTAATAAGTACGCAATTCTCCTGAGATGTTTTAAAGCAAGTATTTAATAAGCATTTTATGAACTTTAAATTCAAAAATTACGTTCCCTTGAACTTTCAGCTTCGTGGTTGCTTAAACACAGATACGAATTTATTTTAAATTTTTAAAGAGTAAACACACAAGGTAGATTTCTCCTTCTCATTCCCTTATTCATATTAAACCGAAATTACGCAGAGTTCCTCTTGTTTGGATAGAATTAAAATATAGGACTGATGTTCCCATGTTATATTAATAAGCCCACAGAAGAAAACTTCAGAGAGGCTCACGTGAATTCATACTCGTGGAACTTATATGTGAGGGTATATTCTTTATTATAGCGGGCGTTTCTCGTAAACCTAATTATTTCCCCAAAAACTTTTAATAACCTTTCTTTTGTTTTCCAACTTCTCTTCCAGAGGAGCTGATTTCAAGTTGTCACCACCGCCAAAACTTAAATTATCGATCCTCTGGTGCTTTGTTTTCCCATTCCGATTTCCCGTTGCTGTACTAGTAAAACTTCCCCGCTTTTTCCCTGCATAGCTTACCAGGGGGATATGATATATTGATGTATAATGCACGATGCACGAAACGATTTCTTGCAGTTTCTGCGAACAAAATCAATTTAAGAGTTTTAAAAAGAAGTTAAAAAATATTAGCAGCAACCTAACATGCCGGCTTTTGTATTGATTCTAGGGTCCCATACCTTTACGTGCTGGCCCTAGAGGGACCTACGACTTCGTAAAATTTCCTTACAATTTCTTCAAACACTAAGTTTAATAAGACCGCGGAATACTTCTTTGCTATGGCAAATAAGAAATTTTGATCGAGTTTTCGCATCAGCGAAGTTCCTGATTGGATATGAAAATATTTAGAACTTTGAAAAATAATGAGAAAGAGCAAGGTTCTTAGTAGGCTCTGCAAAACTCTTTTTAATTAAAACTCCTTTTTGGAATGGGTTAAGCTTGATTGTAGTAAATCTGTGAGCCATAATATTCGGAGTAGCTTCATACGACGAAGTTTCCTCTATTCTAAAACGAGTTTAAAATGTGAAATTCCATCTATTTAACTTAAATTTCACCCCTGCAGGCTATCTACGAGGAAAGCTCATTCAAGCAACAGGTCGATTGATTTTACCTCCTATCTCCAAAGCAAAGTAAAGTTCCTGGTTTAGGTATCTGTTTTATTTGAAAGGCGAATTTCCGCAAATTGTTTTCCAGTTATCACACGAAAAGTTAAAGCAATGTTATTTTCCTTGGTAACGATTCTTGAGGCAACGAAATGTATCGGGTATATGTGCATTGACCATGTTTACTATATTGAAATTTATGGTAATTCGTTTGTGTTTAAAACATAATTATCACAAACACTTCTCTTCATTGAGATCCGCCTTTGCAAATTTGGTACAACGATTAGAGAAAGTGGATTTTGGGCCTTGCCAAGTTTATGTACAGCTAAAACTTATTTAATTAATTACAAGTTTTACTAACCTCTGTTGGAAGTTCACAAAGCGGACGCTTTCGAGCTCAAAAGAACTTCGACCGTGGTTAAACTCCTCCATACTTAAGATTTAGGCAATTCTGCGCAAAAACTATTTATTTGTCCCGAAGCTTTGGGGAGCTATTTCAAAAGCTATTCACTACCCCTTAGAAGACGGATTATTTTCTCCCTGGTCGCCTCTGGTTTCGCATTTTATAAACCCCAAACGTATATTGATTTGAGGATTTATTTCCATGTTTTAAAGCCCATTAGTCATAATTAACTAGTAGAACTAATGTGCCTGCTCTTTGGAATAGCAACATTTATTCATACTTTAGCCTGTAATTACATTAATATTTATTCTATAGCTATTTCATGAAATTAACCGTTTAAGAGCCATTTTCTCTATCTGAATTTATGAGAGTGAATAATTATACAGTCACCATCTGTCAAGAATATTGCCCTCATTATCAACTTTTTTGATGGAGGAAATGATTGTAAATACCAAAGCTCCTTTGACAGTGACTGCCTGGTGTTAAAACTTTGTGTCTAAACACCGAAAAGCCTATGAACAATTCCCTGAAGGTCCGGATGTGAATGTGTCGGAGACACGATTATTCAGTTCAAGTCCTTAATCCAGTCCCAGCGGAACGTGGTCCAAGTCTGTCGTTTCCAGGATTGTTGTTATTTGGCTCTACTTCATCTCAGTTCATATGTGGCACTGGTGTGCAGTCGAGGATTCAACTGTCTGGGACATTTGGCCTTTTAGAATGTTATTCGTTGAAATTGCAATATGTCCTTCAACTGTCAAATATCAACCTTTCTCTTCCATTGTACTGATGCTAATACTAGCATTTTTCGTTAATTAAGACTAGGCCCCGAAGAGGAAAGGGACATAATTTTTTTAATAGACAGACGTGCTCGAATTTATAAAATCATTTACCCAGGCAATTTAGACAGAAGAGTTGTCTAGAATCTTAATTAAATGGCCCAGGAACAAGCTTTCCACTCGACACAAAAAATATTTGAATAACTACTGACTCAACCATAAAAAGAAATAAGGAACAAGGTTAATTTCTTTTTGATCTTGGGGTGCAAGCGGTCGGTAATATAGACTTCACAGGAACTATAAATCCCTTATTTTGTCAGTAGATAATCTATTGTACGGTGTAAGCATGGTCATAATTTCCGGGAGATTTAGTAGTGTTATTAAGAAATTTTATTAAGGAGTTATTAGTCCCAATTTGTCTTGTCGAATGTCGATTCAGTTATAAATTACTTTTACCACACTGGTTAGTTTTTATGGAATTTGCGATATTAACATTTTTTGCTGCAGGGAAAGACTCAAGTCATTAATTAATTTCGTAGAGAGAACACTATATAATCTGATAGCAATCTCTTGTGAGCAATGTCGCGTGTCTTCTATATTATGGCCCCTTTGCACATAGATTTTGAGGGAAATTTCAATAGATGTTCTATTGACAAGATGCCGGCGCAATTAATTTGAAGGTACATATTCAGTTTCGCTACTGTTTCAACTATTTTGCCAGTTTCCTACACTTTTTAAATGCCATCATATCGTCTTTTGTTGGAGCGTTTTGCAGCACACTTCTTTTGAAGATAGATATTAAGTTTTTCACATTTTTAAATTTTCCTGATAAATGGGAATGAGGATAAATTAAATCGATTAGCTTCATAAGTTTACACAAAGAGGTGCTGCATTAAGGTGCCTATTCACTCAAGGAACAATGAAAAACTTTTTGTTGCCATACGCTGCTGTGTGTTTAAAAATTTAGGAATCGAAGTAATTGGCCATATTTTAGTTTTGTTTCTCATTAATTTGTGTGCGGAAACAGACTATTTACTAAAGAGACAAAGTGTTATTACTTAGTAATGAAACACGGAACAGCAATGACAAGATGACTAAGTGTCTTCCTTTTCCACAAGTTTCCCCGCAACTCCAATACTTGTTTTTATTATAATTCACTTTAATTTTTTGCTATAGGGCATACATGATAATCGACATACTGACTATTGATTTTAAAAAAGTTTGATCCCTTGTTCAATGTAAAAACTTTATTGTTTTTCAAATTTTTTCTAACTCATCTCTAACAGTTTTTAAGGTGTTTATAAAAATAATATAAAGCACACCAAATTTTTATTTCAATGGAAGCCATATAAAAAACATATTCACCCCTGGCATAATCAACTTAGAAAAATCGCGCTTTATTTGCAAAATGCAAAACAAAGATTTCCCTATTAAGCATAGTCCGACTTTTAAAAATAAATAGTTAATGGGGCGCCAGAAAAAAGTTTAGTACAGAGGAACTGTATGCCAGAAACATTTTAACCCGAACTAATCTGAATTAGTCTGGATATTTTAAAATCATTATAATATTTCAAACCTTGTCGCCTGACATAGATAATACAAAGTAAAAAATTTTAGTGAATTATTTTAAAAACTATAGGAGCTGTGTGGAAAATACTAAAAAAAGTTTAAATTTAACATCTTGAAGCTTGGGCACTAATGGTTTTTCTTAGATAATGTTTATATGACTTACTTCACTTAAAATAGTGTGCTACTAGTAGTCGGTAATACTAATATAAATTAATTCACCCTATATAAAATATTTTTTTATATAGGGTGTATATATTTATACATAATATTTTCAAAAATTATGAACATTTAATAAATTGTTTTTCTTCAAAATTGAGTTAAAAGTGGTTTTGAAATTGGACCATTCTGCAGTTCTAATTTGAATAGGGTTTGCAAGGGGTGGAGGTAGTTGTTTTTTGTCGTTTTTTAAATTCTGAGCGCAGATAGCTCGGGAATCCATGAAGCAATTGCTTTAAAGATTAGCTTAAACTTACACAAACTGGTACTTCAATACCTCTTCGAACTGTTGGAAGACGGACTCACTTAAATAGATACGGAAAATTCGAAGACTTCCATTGAGTTATCCATAGTCGACCTAGGATCTCAATCAATCGATATAAGTGAAAAACACCTAAAAAATTCCCAAATTTTTCCGAAGATTTTCATAGGGGTGTAGGGGAGGTCTTTATGTTTTTAAATCAATCTTCGACCGAACTCGGACTTGCCTGGTGTGATAGTTGATATTTAAGTGGATTTGTGGGTTTTAGTATTTTCCACTTTGTTTTTGCATTTAAAGAATAATACCGAAAAATATTATGTTGAGCGCATGTCGGTTCATTTTTTTAGAGTTTTTCACATTATCGACTTTTCTCTAATACTTTACATCTCGTTAATAGTTTTTACACTTTTCAAAGTCACATTAAGTCTTTCTGTAAAAATGAATATAAAATCTAGTACTCTCCATTTTTGGGCCAGACCCTAACAGAAATTTCCATATAGGTAGCTTCTTTGCCAGTGGCATTATATTTAGCATAAATAAATAATTCTTTTTTAATATACAGCAAGGGCAGGACAAATGAAACATAAAACTCCTTCACAGAATAATGACCTAATCCTGAAAGGATTTCGTTCAAGATTTAGTGGTGAAAATGTGCCCGTTTCAAGAAACCGCAAACCGAAGCGAGCTTTAATTACAACGCTATAAGGCAAAAACCCTAAATACAAAGATCTCTGTTTAATTCTATTCTTTAGATTTTAAAAAGTTTTAGATACATTAAATACTTTTTATTATGGGAAAAATTACTCTAATACGCATTTTGCGAAACAGATAAAAATACAGGGTGTCTGATGGTTTTACCATAATAAGCCCCGTCGAATGTGCCCCGAGAAGCAGAAAGATTATACACCAAATTTCGTAGCAATCCATCTAGCCGTTTCCGACTTATCTGCAAAATTTAAAAAAAAAGTGAGACTTTAAGAGCTTGTATCTCCAGAAGGAGACAATTTCGTATATAAGTATGTCACCATGAATCGATATATTTTTGACCAAGGAAGATGTGGTTAAGCGTTGACCCCCTCATTCTGGGACACCCTGATAATTCCTTTTGACACATACTGCTCTTCTACCAACTATGAATTTCGAAAAACGAAAGTTTTATTTCGAAAGATCATTTATACGACTGTCCCGTCAATAACAACACATCTTTTCAGCACACTTAATCAAACTTGAGCTTTTCTGAACATAGTGGAGTAATAAATGGTTGCAAAATTGACACCATTACGTCCTTAAGACTCTAACTCTATTCTGCATCTGATTAATGATAGTAATGTTTTAGCCTACCAAACTGAGCAGTAAATTTTATTGTTAGGGGAAATAAAACAATCCGAATCGTCATGATTTAGTTTGCTTAAAGTAAAGCCTCATTTAGCGTTTGCCTGATTTAGACTTTTATAATAAACCTACTTATACGTGTCCTAAAATCTCTGAGATTCTATTTGCCTGATAATCGCCTATTTAAATTCTCGTCTACGAAAGTCCTAATTTGATTTCACCAAGAAGTTCAGTTATAAATGTCATCGTAGAGCTGTCCGTAAGTATGAACTTTTAGCCTTTCAAGTGAAATGAGCTGTTACAGCAACCATTTATTTTAAGAGTTCTTTTCAAGACAGAATTTAATTCCAATTCTAATCAGCACGTCCTAAATGCGATTTCCTCCTAGACTCTCACAAAAATAAATAGTGAGGAGGTCTATTGCCCGAATTCGATTCTTTAATATAACTCCACTATTTAAATAGTGCCTTAGAAAATTATTTTTAAAGAGCACAACGTGTAACAAAGAAATGTAAAAATAACCAATCTAATAGATTGAAAAGGGGGAAGAGTTTTCAAATTCTAATCCGCCTAGCGCCTTCGATAATAATAATAGAAATCTTTCGAATTTACAGTTTGAACGTCGCTCGCTATATTTCAGAATTTTCCTTTTGTATCGCATCTAAGAGCCATAAACGTAATGGTTCCGTTAATGCCGTATAAGCTCATAACAATAAAAAGGATAAAATAAAGGAATAATCATAAAACTAAGATGAAGACTGTGTAAACATTCGAAAGGTTGTGATCTATAAAGTTTGAAGTGTTGTGTTTGTATACTCAGTTTCCATTTCATGCAAACTCCTATGCTTCAAGTTTCTATACATTTTATATTATAAATCAATGCTTTGAAACTAGAGTTCTTGTAAAATTTGTTTTTAAGCCTGAGATTTAGTTAAAGTTACCAGTGAATAAGTAAGTGACTCTTAGCGATCGTCCGTGTTGTTGTCAAGAAAGTTATGTTAAACTATTTAGCGTTATTTTTAGGCTTGGAAATCTCTTTATTTCAACCATCCCTATTGTCACCTCACATATGTACGTCATTCCTATACAATATGAGTCTTCTTTCTCTATAAAGAAAATTTTAAAAACTAAAGTCTTCTACGACTCCAATAAGGTTTTCAAGTTGCAGTAACCTACTAACTATTTTTCGTTATTTTGTTGTAATATTTCAGTGGCGATATCTTGGGAATCAGTGAAGCAATTGTCATAAATAATAACTCAAACAAATCCTCTCGATGACCCCTTTAAGTTTGGATAGGCTCGGTTATAATATCTCTTTAATTTGTGCGATATTGGGTAACTTTGATTCCCGATTGTAAAAAATTAAAATTCGATCAACTACTTTTTCCAGGTTCCAGGGCCTCAATTGAGCTTTCTATGTACACTAGACTGGAAATCGCTCCGTCCAATATAGGATCGAAAAGCTGACTAAATGGAAAAACAACATATCAAACATTTTTCCTGAAAATATTCAGATGGGGGAGGTACCGTACCTACTTTTAATCGCTTTTTAAATTTTGAGCGCGGATGTTTCGAGAACTCATGAAGCAATTGCCTTTAAATTCAAATTAATCGTCTGAATAAGTCTCAACAGGAAGCGAGTTGAATCGGTTTAAAAACGATTTTGACATTATTGTTTTCAAATATCCTGCTGATGCTTTTTGCTTCTCTCATATGTACGGTTCGAACCAAGCCCGTTTTCTTCTTCAGTTCATAATTCTTTTTCTCGTCGATGATCTTCTCCTGCGATTCCTGCGCGAATTGCTTTTTTACATTCTTCCTTGCTATCTCCGTTTGACCCAGGAGCTCTTTCTAAGTATTAAATGTTAAGCCATTACTGAATTTTTAGCTCGCCTTATGCTGAGGGGAATTCTATTTTGAGAAAGTTTATATTTGGAAAAGCAGAAGTGAATAATTTTGTTATCATATTTTAAGAAAATGGTATCGTCACAATTTCTGGATGAAGCCCGCTTTTGAATTCTAGAGGCGAATAAGTTGATATTATTGAAAAGATATAAAATAACGATAGCAAGAACCTTTAAAGATTCTGGCCCCTAATTTTGAAGGAACAAATTCGCCTGATCAACAATAAATCTGTCGGCACAAGCTCTCCCTTTTGATCGTTTATCTACAAATTTTAAAGTCATCAATTTTAACTGCAATTTTCCCTTGCAATTTCGTTAAGGCCCATATCAAAATGAACTATTTTGCAGAACCGCACTGTTAATTTATACATTATAAGTAACGTTGTCGTTTTAAAAAACGTTACTTTTCGCCTCTCTTTCTAAAACAGAAGGTGAATCCTTGCCTTATATTTAAAACATTGTTTCGGTGGTTTCTATTTATTCGTATTTATTAACCATTCTGTAAGTGTGAGGGTTTGTCCAAATATTGAAAATAAATTGTTATGGACCTTGGATACTCCGTTAAATCTTTGGATAACCTGAAAAAGATTGGATAACTTTGTAATATACTTTCTCCACTGTCTAAAAGCTCTCCGATGAGCCCTGTGGCCCCTCTACGACATTAAACCTATAGAGGATGGTGCCTGAGAATTTCTCTGCATTGACACTTTTTAGCATCAAAAATGCACCCATCCAATGTATAGCGCATTTCAAAATTTTTAAAGGCGCTTTACTTAGAATAGAAATTGTGTGTCTGTTGTTTCTACGGAAATCCGTGTCGTTTTCCGTTAATAATCCTCTGTTTTCTGTGATTTTGTGAGCTGAAATCGCTGTGTATATACTGAGAGATTGTCACGGCACTGATCTAAGCAATTTGAAATTCCATTTTCGGTGTTTTTCTGTAAATAATTGTTTTAGTGGCGGTCGAGCGATTTTTGGTGCTGATCACTTCAGCGCCAAAAAGTGTAATCACTCAACGTAAAGCGTTACAGTGTTCGGGTTAATTCAGATTTTTCATAATTCCTCTTTTTTGCTTAGGATCATGATTTGATTCATTGTTGAGGTATCGACCAGCATGTATTGGTTTTTTATGCACTGCTTGAGAAAACTATCTTTAGATTTTTTGATTACGAAGATGGTAGAAATGGTAGTTGTCTTTTTTTCTCCATTTCTCTAGTGAACTGCATTTTATGGTTTACTGAATTGAAATGCTCCAGGAAATCTTGGAGTTCGCTAACATCACGATCCCAAATAACACGGGTTTCATCTTTGTAAAGTAGGCGGCTATCACCTGAACCCCATTGCCACACCATCGGATTATTCATAAAATTCGTTCTTCCATTGAAAATTTTTGCCCAGCCACCGATTGATACTTTTTTAATTATTTTAACTTCACAACGCGCCCCTCTTCAATCGCTAAGTAAGAATAAATCCTATTGTGTATAAACGTATTATTACGAGTACGCAAGACGTGGTGGCAACTTTAATCAGCTACTGCTACAGTATGATTGCTTCAGTTATATGACCGGCTTTTATGTATGTTTAAAAATTCACTGTCCAGTGTAAATAAAATTGGTATTCTATTCCCTGACTTTGTTGAAACTTTTATCGCTCGATGCACTTAGAGAGAATCTTAATGGCAATGACACAGCACTGTCTAAGATAGGGAGAAAAATCAATAAAACAAACATCAATAAGGAAAAATTCCATGAGTCGTCTTCGTGAGAAGGTCGAAACTCATGTTTGCACTATCAGAAAATGAAGTTAATGAAAGCTTTTACCCGTTGGATAATGCGATTCTTTTATTTTACCTTATTCTATTCTGCAGGTCTTACTTTTTGAAACCTGGAAAATCTCCTCATTTACCCCTCACACAAAAAACTTCTCTGAAGGTAATTTAAGTTGAAATTAATGGATGCTCTGTATGTTATATAGCATCACCTCCGCGTTTCAGAAAGGCATCTATTTACACTCGTACCTTTGTCCTGTGTAATGGAAAATAGTGTAATGTTAATGGATAGTAATCCCTATAGAAAAATATGAGGATAACTTTTCAGCCACTATTTAGTAACAATTTTAATGAAGTAATAAGAAAGTAATACTTACGCCCTTCATCAGTGATTATAAGTAACGTTGTGTTTGGACCGTATCCCTCGGGGTTGAATACGCTTAAACCGACATGGTACTCCGTATGGGGAAGCAAGTTCGCAATTATGTGTTTCTGAAACAGTTAACGGAATTGATATTTAATGAAAATTACGGCCTTAAAGCGAAACGAGAACATTTAATGGTGGCACACAAATCGATTTAAACGTTTCGTATAGGCTGCGTTATCTGATTTAAACTGATTTCGTAAACTATGGTGAAAATACATATTTGCAGGCATCATTCTACAAGACTCATTACCGAAGCTAAAATCTCTGAAAGCGGTTAATTAAAAGAAAAACTGCAATGCCCGACAGCGGATTCAAATTTCAGATTCTCCGAAAAAGGAGTAATTACGTTTCAGAATCTTAATTAGACTCTTAAAGGGGATATTGAAATAAGACTATAGAACGATTTAACAACATAAGAAGTATAAAGAGACTCCTATTATTCCAAATTCGTTCTAATTAATAATTAACAATGTTTCCTTTGTAAATTCGATTACGCGAGACTGAGAGCTTGGGGTTTTAAATAATAATACTAATAATTTAGTGACCAGCAACGAATGGGCACTTAAAATTTTTCCATACCGTCTTGCCGATACAAGTAATTTACCTAATTGAAAACCTAATGTACCCTTCTATTAAATAAACATACATCCCAAGACCTTAATACACCAGTTTGTTATCAGAGAATTCAACTAAGTAAACGGCAATTTACATGCAGCTAAATTTCATCTACTTAATCCTGCAGGTAGTTTGACTTAGAACTCGGTAAGCATATAAAGTGTTTTCATCCACATATGCATTTTGATGTAAACGTTGTTACAAACTTCCTGAGGGCCAAAGTTTAAGTCATGGATATAGACAGTCGGTTCACATTAAACAACATTAATGAATACTCTCACCATTGCCCAACGGTATTCCAAGTTGGGTTAAGTACACCAACTTTAATTAGGTTTTCCGCTATGACAACTAGATTGTAATGTTGTTTTGTCGTGACTTTCGACATTGAATATACATGTTTTTTGCATATGTAATAAACTTAACTGACGTTTTTAATTATCTGTTTCAATTGCTCTTGTTAACAAACGACATTGTAAAGTACATAACACTATTATATTTTTCATTTTCCCTAGCCTTGGGAAACTTTTCATTTAATTTCAATAAATTTTTAAATTTCAGTTAAATTACTTAATAGACCTATTTAACATAGTGGCGTGTCATACGCCTTCAGAACGTTTTATGAATTTTTCAAAAATATATTTTTTTGGAGCTACTTTGATTTAATTCTAATATATTTTCAAATCTTAATTTTTGTTACTTGAAGATTCAAAATCTGTTTAAGTCAGTGACTTTTCTATTTCTTCAAAATTATCATGAATTCTTGAAAAGTAGGTAATTTAACAATGAAATTTTTTATTTGCATTTTTGTACTTTTGAGATTCCTCCTTGGTACAACCCTCATATAATCTCAACTGGGTTGCAAATTTTAGTTTATCTAGAACTCAAAAACTCAATATCTCTTTAAATCGGTGATGTGATTGGTTGTTGAGAATGTTCACGAAAATTTTCAAAGTAGTTTAATAATGAAGCTTTATTTGCACTTTTTCACTTTTTAGATTTCCTCTTGGCATAACCCCAATTTCATTCCAATTGACTAACAAATCTCAGATTTTGCATAAAATTCCTTAAAATATCAATATTTTAGCCTAATAGTGTGCTTGTTTTTTTTATTCATTTTCATTAACTTTTAAAAAATAATTTAACGAAGTCTTATACTTTAATTTTTTCACAATCTATAGTCTCCTTTTGGTACGACACTGCTTTAATTAGAACTGATTTGCAACTCTCAGTTTATTTATGAAATTCCTTTAAAACTCAATATTTATTTAAGTCAGAGGCGTGCTTCGTTCTTCAAACTTGTAATGAATTTTTGAAAAGTAACTTAATGAAGCATTACTTTCAATTTCTAATTTTCTCCATTCTCCCTTTGGAACGACCCTGATTTAATTTTAATTAACTCACCAGACCCGTTTCTGTATTAAATTTATTGAAGGTTCAAGATCTATTTAATTTGGGGGTATACCTCATTTCTCAGAATTACCATGATTTAATTCTTAAATCTTTCTCCTAATCTTATATTTTTTTAATCCCTCCCTGTTTTTGCTTAATTTTTAATGATAGATCTACATATAACTTTATTTCTAAAGGACTAGACTATTAAATTACTTAACTGAATTATACACAGCTGGACGAAAGTCCAGAATAAAATTAATATCTTTTCGACGAGTAACTTAAAGAAAAGACTTAAACACGTGAATTGATTTTGAATTGTACGTATTTTTTGACAATAAAATGAAATATTTTCCTTCACTCTTTTAGCTACAATCCTATCCATTTTTTTTTTTATCGAAAACATGTATGCAAACTCGTTAAAAAGCTTGTGAACAATGGAATCTTACCATACCCTTTTTTTTCTTTTAGTTATGTGGCTATTAGGAAATGAAAAAAAAGCTTTTAAAAACAAAAATTGTGAATACATTCTTAATCCTATCTACAGGTTATTTAACGTAGCAGATGCTGAAAATGTGCTTCACCCTCTACTAGGCATACTCCCAAGCGATGATGAAAACCAGTAAAACTTAATATCGATATGCTATTTTTAATTCTAAATGAGTTTTTATTTTACATCGATAAAATAAATCAACAAGCAAAGTGGCATTCGGCATATCAAGATGTACTTCAAAAGGCGAAAAAAATTGCTTTATTTTTTACACATATTTTTTACAAATATTTTTTGTGACAGGTTTATTGCCTCGATAAATAACATATTTTTTATTACGTTTAAAATTGTAGCATTTTTGTGTAAAATTGAGTTGAAACGTTCAGTTTATTAATTTGTGTATTCTCAAGGTATTCTCTTTGAATCTGTTAAACAAAAATGGTATTGTCAGAAAGGCAGCGTAGCAATATCGAAGTCTTGATATTGCTGCACGGTGGATATGTGAAACTCATACACAGCGCCCTCAGGAAGTAAATGCATGGGTAAATATCATGAACAACCGAATTTTAGTGCCATTCTTTTTTGATAAAAACCTTACAGATGAACGACATTTCGATTTTTTTAGATTTGAATTGGTGCCTGCTCTATCTATTATGCTTCCCAAGGAAGTATATATCCAGATATATCCACTGAAACAATTTACTTTCAACAGGACAGCGCTCCCCCACATTTTGGTGTTAATGTCAGAGGATATCTTAATGAACTATTTGCGGGTCGCTGAATTGAAGGACGTGACACAATTGAATGGCCACCCAGATCCCTAGACTTAACACTATTAGATTACTTTCTTTGGGGATATCTGAAAGATAAGGTTTATCAAAATAGGCCGTCTAATATTGAAAACCTAAAAACCGAAATTAAAGGGGAGTCAAATGACATACCGGCTGAGGCCATTCGGAATTTCATAGACGGATTTTACCATCGCCTGGGAGCATGTCAAGTAGAGGATATTTTCAGTATCTGCTACCTTAAATAACTTGCAAATAACATTAAGAAGGTATTCGTCATTTTTTATTTTTAAAAGAGTTTTCTTATTTCTTAATAACCGCATAAGTAAAATAAAAGAAGGGTGTGGTCAGATTCCATTTTTCACGAGTTTTTTAACGAACCCACACACGACATGTTTCCGTTAAGAAAATGTTCGGTAGGGTTGCAGCTAAAGGGTTCAAGGAAACTATTTCATTTTATTATCAAAAAATATGTACAATTCAAAAGCAATTAATGTGTTTAAGCGTTTTTTTAAGCCACTCGTTGAAACAGTATTGATTTTATTCCGGATTTCCGCCTAGCCCTGTATATGATATTCTATACATTATTTCATGTCAAGTCAAGACGAGTATTTAAATTTGCCGAAGGCGGTTGTGGTTGCTCAGGATAGGTTATAAATAATAGTCAGTGACAATAATGAACTAACTGCGGTTAATCAAGACATGAAATTACCTGGTGTTCGAAGCTAAAACGATCTAAAGGTAAAGTTCGCGGTTTACTTCTAACTGTAAGACACTTTATGTGAGTGACTCCCTGGGGATTGACCCCACGTATATTCAAGTGCCTTCGGGAAGCAGAATTGTGCCATCAATTAGTAATGAATAGAAATTTTCGAACCTATCTCAAATTACAGAACATTTAATGCTATTTTGACCCCCAAAAGTTTGAGACTAACGGTGCTCCCTGAAACTTACATCGGCTTTCAGCTATGTTACATTCATATCTTGAATTACTAAGATCAAACAATGTCCGCTGGAATAAGAAGATTACTAACTAGCGATAAACGTAAATATCACTTGAGCTCATTTGCAGTGGTACTTTAACAACCCATATAAAATTATAAAGGATGGCTATTTTATGCGTAATTTTTATGATGTCTTAAATCCAAACATTAACGATTTAGAACTATGCCGCAATAAATCTAAATATAAAAGTTAACACGTACTATAACTTATAGCACATTAAATGTATACTTTGTTGATGCTTATTGCGTTGTTACATGGAATTAGTACTTACAGTAACACTGGCATTTCGAATATACTTCTCCTGAGTGATATTAGGACCATTCATCTGCCTCCAAGTTAATCGGTAGCCGAGGAAATCACCGTTGATCAGGTCAATATCTGGAGGGTCCCAACTGATGAATACAGAAGTTGATGAGACGTTTCGGGCCGTGAATGGAATCCGAGCTTCCGGTACTGGAAGTAATTGAAAGAAGTGTTAAGAAATGCAAAAACGCTAAACTTAAAATACTGTATAATTATTAGTCAGATTTGAAGCTAATAATATTTGAAAGTTCCCTTTTCTGAAGTCCAAATAAACTTAAAAATTCCTACTCAAAGGCTGTTGCACAACTAATCATTATAACAAGCACCTTTGGTGAGATTTATAAAGCAGGTTTTATTTGGAAAAACAGAACGAATATTGAATGGAAATTTGAAAACTTGAGTGAGTCCAGGCTTTAAACGTCATTGCAATAAATCAGTAGCTTTATCCTGAGGCGAGGTCTTCAGATACAATTAAATCAATTGCCCCCAAATTTTTTCTTAATTAAATAGGGCGACGAAAAAGACGGAACGTTAGGACGTCCAGAATGGACCGACAGATCTTGAAAGGAATCTAGAAATAAGGTTAGCCGTTAATAATGAATAGGGACGTCAGCTTTCAAAATTAAGTTTCCGGATAATTACAGTCTGGCCGGATTAACACCCAGTAAAAAATGCAAGAGCTTCTCCTTAGTTAATACTTTTTTTGACACGGTTGAGGTTGAATGAAATGGGTCATAACGTGGGTTCTTTATAACCAGAGTACGTTTTCAGAAGAGTTGATTTTCCCTTTGTTTTGCCTTTGATTTCCCAGGTGGAGGCCATTTCATTGGCGCACCTACAAACTTTTCCCATTTATGAAATTACTTTTAACATAATAAATTATTTACCCCGCGGCAATCTATGTCGGATTAGAACTATGAGTCTTATTTAATTAGATACTGAATGTTTTAACGTTTAGATAATTATAAAGCAGAAACTCGATCATATTCGCAATGTTTAACATTAACTTAGGTATGTGTATATTTGTATGTAGGTTGCAAATTAAAAAGTGAGCACGCCGAGCTGAACTGTAAATGTAACTAGAACTTAGCACTATACGTGTTCCGGTAGGAGGTTACACACGATATGCGGCAAAACGAGACGTCAAAATAATCTTTCGTACAGATCTAGAACTACTACCACCTAAAGTACATTATTTTATGTAAATTCACCCTTCAGAGTAAGTGTTTATGTTCAATGAAACTTACATCAATACTTCGTCATGGGAGATAGGTACTGGTTATCAGCATAGTACACCATATGCGCAAGCACGATAACAATCAGCTATTTAAAGCCCTAGAGAAAATAACCCATATTCACCATTGTGAAAGATGATAAAACTAGAAGAGCCACTCCTGGAAACTAAATTCCTTCACACAGGATATCGTGAATTATTTTGGTTTAATTTTATCCAATATTTTGCACCTCAAAAAGCAGTTTTTAAATCTGTTCCTAGTACGTTTATTGTGTATAGTGTGCAGCAAATCCAGTCGCTACACGGACACCTGATTATGGCTTTCTTATTTCCTCATTCACTTTTCTCCATTCTCCACGTCGAACTCCTTATCGAACCTAGTTCCTCTATCACACCACCAAAACTGGGACTGAAAGTTAAATAACAGTACCTATTCCACCTTTTTTTCCTTATACTTATGAGAGTCAAATTAAATAACTCGATTTGTCTCCTTAAATTTGACAAATTCGACAGATCTCGAGAAGATGGAATCTGCATAAATTCGATGCTAAACGAAATTGAAACGAAGACTGAAAATAAAATTATAAATTTGTATATTTTTATTTAATTTTTTTGTACCCAGTGGTTTTATTAATAATTCAATACGAGTGAATGTATTTTCCCTAACATGACTGTCTAGGTAGAGCATTTACTGATTCGCCAGATTTGTCCTAGAGGAGCTTAAATGGGTTTACAATTTACCTAAATTTTCACTTTGAATAAATCCTCAAATTAATCGACAGCACCTTAAAAATGCCGAAATGTTATAATTTGAATTTGAAATAAATTTGATGAAAATTTAGACTTTTAGAAGGTAATTTATTGTACATTCAGAGCCCGCTTTAGCCCCTGACAAATTCTAAGTGTTTCCTCAGATATTTGGAAAAAAACGAAAATATCGATTATTGTATTTGTCTTAATTGAACAACCAGAAATCGGGGATGTATGAACATAAAGCAGTATTAGTGAAATAAATTAGTTAATCATAACCACCGAAATCTGGTAAGTGGAGCACATATTGAGCCGTTGAATGTCTAGGTCCTAATTAACCCGAAGTAACCTGATTGGATATTTAGTGCCTGGATAACTTGGGAGAGTGTAATTGATCCGTGTTATTGATGAGTTGTCAAGGATTTATCACAAAGTAACAGGGAAATATGTCCTAGGAATAATTGGTATAATCCGTAAAAATTAACTTAATTTTTCTATTCCTGAAAAAGTTCGTTTGTTGAGTGTGGGTGAAGATATGGTCTATAGAGGAAAACTCTCCTCGAAATTTAATATTTTGTTTTAATCTAAAAGATCCACAATTTCCTTCCACTTGAAGAGGGGTACTTATAATATGCATTAAATTTGCAATGTTTTATAACATCCGTTGTACAGTGCAATTCATTAAAACCTCTTCAAGGATCTGTCTGCTATCATGCCTTCCTTTAGCAAGATCGATGGTTCCCCGTTGTGCAACTACAAGAGGGCGAAAAAATAATTAGAACTGTGTCAAACCGAGGTAAATAAATCTGTCGCACTTTCGCGACTGTTCTCTAAATCAGAAGTCCCAATATTATAAATCACGGTAACTTTTACAACCATTTATACTAAACATATTACGGCGGAGTAACTTTTGTGATTCATTTGCTCAGAAATTTTGGAGACAATATATTTTCGACGGTCGTAAATACTCTTCATCACACATATGGAGTTTTGCGATATGAAAACAGTCCCGCTTCGATAATAAGTGTGAAACGGGAATAGAAAAATTAAAAAGCCTTTCTGGATTGGAAATTTATGGATAAGTTATTACTCCGCGTTTCAGACATACGTACACACAGCGGCAAAGTTTTTCAATATTCACCTCTGCTGGAACATGAGGAAGATGAAGCAATAAACATTCAGAAAGTTTAAACTTCCTTAAATACGAACCATATCCCATACTCTCTCGAACTTCCAGAGCGACTTTAAAATTAACTGGGCTCTAGTTTTGTTATCCAGAATCTCTTCAGTAGGTATTAAGTGAAATCGAGTTAAAGTCAGCGTCGTGCCAGACATAAATGCCAACGTCGTCCCGCACCAAATACCGTTTTAACCCAAAAACTGTGGTCTTTTTCAGTTGATTTGTTCTGAAACTAACTCGTCCTTAAACTAAGCTATGGGCCCACGAAAACTATCATAATTAGTAGTATTTGTGAATATATTAGCTGTAATTCAATGCATGTAAATTAGGGTTTAGACCCGGAGGAGGGGACGTCCCTGACATTAGAAGACGAGACAGGGAAAGAGACGAAATTAGCTTCCTCAAAGCCCAAACGAACATTCCCCAATAAATGGCTCTTGTATCGCCCTTTATAATTACAATGTTTCTACGTTCACGAGGGCCCTATTAAGGCGTATCCCAAGGTACTGATGAACTTCGGGCAGCAGAGGACACTTAAAGTGCTCTATTTTCATAAGTGCCGTTCTGCGACGTTCTCCTCAACTGTTGTAATAACTATTTTATAATAGGATGCATCAGCAGAGGCCTAAATCTGCCAAGGAGCCTTGAATTAATGTAAAAAAGGAGTTGTAAGTTGTAAGTTCCATGCCTTTGTTCCGAAGTAGAACTTTGTGCCTTACATATTACAAGCAAATTTGATTTTCCTGGAAGAACTTCTGGGAATCCTATTACAAAGTATGCAAGTTCTTGTTGCCACTTTTGAAAGGTAAAACTGCTAACACCCTCCAGGAACTGGCGGTTTTCGTTTCATAAGCGAAGGATTGCGTTGGTACCCTTTAGGACAGAATTCTACTTCTAAGAAATAATACGAGAGTTTTCATTGTTCATTCCTTCAACTTTACTTTATGCACAGCTAAACAGCGAAACGATTCCCCAAGGGTTTATTAATTTATCTTTGTTGCGTATCAAGGGACGATTAGATTACGTTGTGCGTCAAATGAGGTGAAACATTTATTTATTCATTAAATAACTCTTAAAGTCACACGCGAACAAAGCCTTTGTTTGAAATATGTATGCACATAAAACAGTGTAAGCGAATTAGCATTAATACACTTGTGAATTATTACTTGTAGAAGTAAATCTGAGAGTTCGATAAAAACGCTCTGGGGATTCATTGCATAATCGCCCTTTCACTCATTAAATTAAGGTCAATATCATTAATAATTTTAAGAAATTGTACCCTAGTTTTTATGAGGTTTAAGCGTAAACATAATAGAGGCTTAATAGCTATAATTTAGTCCGGGAACATATTATTTTCTACATTTTCTACCTAATTTCTACATCCGCGTAGTGGGAATTTGCATACTGAATAACAAAAGAATGTAAATACCCAAAATTTATAATTTTATTTGGGATTTTTTTTACATACACACGTACTCTGGCTCGAATATACAATAGTAAAACGTTCCGCCATATCAATGCAATTTATTTGTTGTTAAATTAGGGTGGTTTTTGCTGAGTGCTATCGTAAAAATTCCAGTTCACTTTTGCAGTTTGAGCCTTGAGCCCTAAAATGTTATCGAATATTCTTCTTGAAAAGTCATCGCTATGCTTCGTGTGCGCAGATTTGATTACATTCCTCAGTTAAGTGACTTTCATGGAGGGAAGATTGGGGTGAGGGATGAAGGGTGAGGGGGGGGGGGGGTCAAAGTTAGAGAAATTTCGAGAAAAACCAACAAATCTTTACGTACCGTTCTGAAATATTATCAGACATGGACCGAAGAAGGTCGACAATACAGATCCAGAGGCACAGGACGTCGTAGGAAAGCAACAGAGCGTCAAGATCGCTCCCTGAGACGTTTGACTATTAGAGACCGCTTCAGTACAATTCAAACGATTGCGAATAGTTGGTTTGAAGATTATGGAAGAGTGGTTGGGATGCGTACAGCGTATCGTCGGATTAGGAGTTTTGGCCTTTTCTCTTTTCGTCCCCACTGTCTTACTCCCGAGCGTAGACGTACGCGATTGCAATGGTGCAGAGATAGAAGTGAATGGCACCAGGAATGGAACACAGTGGCCTTTAGTGACGAATCCCGATTCTACTTAGGGATGCATGATGATGGTGCAAAGGTAAGGAGGTTCTGTGGAGAAAGACGTGATTCACAGTCTGACGTGCAGAAACATGGTCATGGTACTGTGGGGGTAATGATACAATAGCACTTGACAGTAGGTCACCTCTAGTTTCCATTAGAGGTAAAAATGACCGCTTTTTGGTATAATCAGGAAGTAGTGGAACCATACGTTGTTCCATATCTTGCGACAATCCTGAACGCCATATTTCAACAAGACAACGCAAAACCCCATGTTGCTAAAATGACACTGGACCTCACGAACCAACACCACATTATTCGATTACCGTGGCCACCAAGATCACCTGATTTTTCTCCTATCGAAAATGTGTGGAACATTATAGGCCGCAGGTTGTGGAACTTAACGCACCCCCCTCAGATTCTAGCAGCACTTGGGCAAGAGGTAGAGCTAGCTTGAAATGAGATACCCCAAGACGATGTAGATCGTCTCAACAATGCCCAAGCGCGTGAATGAGTTTATCGGAAACAGAGGGTATTCAGCACATTATTGATTTGGAATCTGGCTGTGGTCAATCAATTTGCTTAAAATCTTGATCAATTATTTATTTTTCCTTGCTGAATATTTCATAATAGAATTATATTTGCAAATTAACGTTAAATGGATGTTTACCTTTCTTTGTTATTCAGTATATATTCCTTTGCAGGGATGTAATAGAACTCAAATTCATAGGTACTGTAGAGAAAAGTACGCTCTTTCAAATAAAAATTATATTCTATTTATACTGAGAATGGATATCAAGTTTTATGATTAATCATATAGAAAATCCTATTTTATCAATTTCAACATCTATAAGTTGAAAATTTGTAGATTGCTTTGAAAGAATGTTACAGGACTCCAACTTATACAAAGCGTAGAGAAAAGTACGTCCTTTTATATAAAAATCACATCATTGAAGTACTAGCAATGGAATTGAAATTACATGATTCCACAAGGTAATCTAATAGAAAAACATGTTTTTTTCAATTTGGGTATTTTTCCGTTGGAAATTCGCATATTGCTAAAGGGTGGTGTTATATGACTCAAATTCATAAGAAAATTTAAATAAAAGAACGCTTTTTTACATACAAAATTATATCTCATAGCAATTCTGAGAATAGATTTTAAGTTATGCGACCTCAGAAATCCATCACATAAAAAATCTTGTTTTTGCCAATTTGGACTCCTTTAAGTTGGAAATTTGCAGATTGCTTTGTAGGGATGTTATAGGACTGTAATTTATAAAAAATGTAGAGGAAAAAAAATAGGATCTTTCAAACAAAGATACATAGAACTGCTTGCAATGGGTTCGAAGTTATATTATAATTCTAAAAAGAGTCATTTTTATACAATCCATGTTTTCAAAAATTTCAACATATTTAAGTTGGAAATTTGCAGATTGCTTTGAGAAGATGTTCCACAACTCAATTTAACACGAAATATAGATAAATGCTTTTTCATATACAACTTATACATCAAAGACACTGGCAAGGGATTTGAAATTATATGAACTCAAATGGCAGTAATTTAGAAAACCCTGTTTTTGCCAATTTGGACATCCTTAACTTGGAAATTTGCAGATTGCTTTGAGAGAATGTTGCAGGATGCAAATTCGCAGGATATCTAAAGAAAAGTTAATTCTGTCATAAAAAATTATGCTACAGAGATACTGGCAATGGATTTGAAGTTATATGATCTCATTTATAGAAATTTTTCCATCTTTAAGTTGGAACTTTGTGTATTGTGAAAGAACATCATAGGACTCCAATTGATAGAAAATATAGATAACTATATGTTATGTATTATACAATGACAAAAAATGCAAAGTTTATCTACAGTCAATATGGAACCTAAATTAATTTAATTAAAAAAAAACACCACCGCAAACATAAAAAAAGGGAGGTACCAGTATTCAGTTTCGCTACTTTTCGGACGTTACTCATTGACATCTCGAGAATTTGTAAGCCAAAGGGGTAAAAAATACTGTACAGTTCTAAAATGAAAACCCCTCTCCTTCCCCGTTGTTAACTTTTTGAACAATTTTTTTTTTTTGTATTCAAAAGTAGCTTTAAATAGAAGAAAAAATATGATCTTTTAAAATTTATTTATTTTTTTATATTGCTTACGTCATCGGTAGCACAAAACAGTCTTTGGTTAAAAAAAAAGAATAAATAAATAAATAAATAAAATTAACCGAAGACTGCTTGTGACCACAAAATCGAAAACAAATGAATTTCCTATCAACAAACAAGTTTTTTAATTGTTTATCTACTATTTAACATTTTGTATTGCATTTTTTACCAAATTTATAGATGTTTTTCTCCAAAACTAATCGATACATTTTGAATCACAATACACCATCGAATGTAGTTTTGAAAGACCTTTAATTTGAAGTGTTACTTAATCCATATTTCAATTTTAAAAAATTGGCCGTTTTACGCTACTGGCGACGTTAGTAATATTTAAAAAAATAAACAAATGTCAAAATAATATTTTTTGCCCTGTCTAATGCTGGTTTTGAATTAAAAAACTTTTTTCTGAAAAAATTACCAGGGGGGTCAATTAAGAGTTGCATGGTATATTAAATTATTCAGCTAGATGATCTCTACAATGAGGTTTCTTTATATTTAAATCTACAATGTTGTTAGCCCTATGTTCAGTTTTAATAATCACATCTCTACACATTGATGTAAATAACAGAGCACACTTGCAAATAAAACTTTAAATTAAATTTAAGTGTCAAATTTTAAAACGACAAAACGACGAAACGACGAAAAAAATAAAGTTAATACAGTTTATAATAAATGTCTAAAATGTCCCTGATGTCGTTCTAAACAATATGCGAAACGATCTTGAATTGCTCGTACAGAATTTCTTACGAAATTTGGATTTATTTCGTTACAAAAAGCACGTAGACGATGTTATAAATTTTCCACATTTTGTATTTCGATTAGTATAAATTTTAGACTTGAGATAGCCTGGAAGAAAGAAGCCGTTTGCGGAGAGGCCAGGAAAAACACCGATCAGGAAATCCTTGATTAAGAAAATCCCTAATAGCATTTGTAGAATGGGGAGAAGCATCATCCATTCGAACACAGGTTTTCTATATTTAAGTTTGAATTTTCTGGAATAATTTGATTACGAAGAAGATTCAGATTTTGCATATTGAGATTTTTCTCAATGTAAAATTGTTCAATAAGCATTTCGCTTTATATTGCGAGCAAGCAAACTTTTGAATATAGTAATTAATATTTAACCAATACCTAAAAACAATTAAGAATTAAAAGGATAGATCTAATAGAATATAAATATTGAAAAGCAGATCATTTTGGGAATTGACACAATCATTTAAGAAGAAGGATGATTCATTAATGAAAAGAAACTGTAGAATTTCGCAGAAATTTGTTTAAATAATTTTATCATCATCATACTACTCTTGTTCATTGGAATATTTTTAAGCTTTGTACTTAAATTCTTAATTTTATGCACAGAAAATTTGGAAACTGCAAAATGATCAGCTATTCCTTTTAATAGTACAACATGGGCTGCAGCTACTAGAATAAAATGTTCTTCTTCGGGCAGCATATGTGACGTTTTTTCCTCTTTTCTTTGTTCTCTCTTTTGTAAATTTTCCACATAACTCTCTGAATGAAATCCTTTCACAATGTTATGGATTATTCTAATGGCAGAAATGGGTCTTTCCGAAAATTTTATTAAAAAGAAATCTTGCACTTTCCTAAGATTACTCTCATTTTTCGCATAAGTTGAAGGTTAAAAAAACGTCAGTGTATAAACCAAGTTATAATATCTCTTTTAGTTTGCGACCGTAGGAAAAAGCCTAATTGAAAATTCTGGTGATAGATATTTTCGCTCATGAAACGTTGGAAACCATATACTTGTAATATATTGTTGGATTGCAAGTTCGTTGGGCTTCGGTTTTGAAGGCAAAAAATCCAAATCCGTATTTTAAAATAGTGTGATGGTATAGGTACCGGTATATAATATACATGTACATAATTTGGGCGTAAAGTGTCATTATGAACAACTGATAAGCTACTCTTATAGAAGAGTAATAATGTAAAATTTTATGTCGTAAAATATTTTTTGATAAGACTTGTAGTTTCAGAAATCCAAATTAATAAGGAGTTCGACCAAATTTACACCAAATTAAAAATTATTTGGAAACAACATAGAGACTTCTTTCTCGATTAATATCTATAGCTGTTTGAACAATCAAAAGAGGTTTGGCCTGATGAGAGATGACTATCACAGTCAAAGGATATGGGGAAACCCAAGGCATTAACATCAACTTAACTTTCTCAAATAAGGCGATCCTTACCAAAAGGGCTGCAGAAATGTTTCGGGTGGGCATGCATTATAATGCGCACCCCTTTAATTCTCTTAAGTCTCATTTCACAGAATATGACAAGCTAAATTTACATTGAAAATGTTTATTAAGTCCATTATTAAACCTACATAATAAACTTGGATTAACAGTACTCAGAACACTTCATGCAGAAGAAATTACAAGTTTAGAATGGGCAGAGTATTCACTCGATCCAAATCCCATTGAGAACTTATAGAATTTTGTTTCCAGGATGATCCTTAATCGCAACAATGTGCCGAAAATTGTTGATAAATTAGCTGAAATCGATGTGGGCGACTGGAACCGTGTACTTCAATGAGTTGTGAATATTTTAAGAATTGCTGGAGGGACAGTGGACTATTAATTATCATAAGTTTATTGCCGCAAGAATTCATCACATTCATAATTTATGTAATTTTTGGAATTATGCTTTATTTAAGGTAATGTTGATTTTTTTTTGTAAGGGTCTAATGGCTGATCATTAAACAAGAGCCTCTCAGCATATGGTAAACGTAAGGCATTGATTCAGCTCTTTGCTATTTATCATCAAATATTTGACTAAAAAGTAATTAGTGCAATCGAAAATATGTTCTGGTTGTAGCGCTTAAAAACTAATAAATCTACGTATTAAATTTTTTTTCTGCCAAAACATAAACGTTTTCCTTTATTTTACGCTTATGTGCTATTGAGCCACCCTACGGGGCCAAATTACTCGATTTAAAGCAAAAAATAACAATCTAAAACTTCATAAAATTCCTTGAAATCTTTCAAAGGGGGTTAATTCAGGTTAGTTCGGGTTTACTTACTGTAGAAGAAACTTTTTGCCCTTTTCAATCTTTGACCGTACATCTTGACAATTTCTAGGCCAAGTGGGATGGAAATACGTCGAATTAGTACCTACTTTCATAGTCAGTAAAAAAAACATGTTTCTGAAATTGAACTTTCAAGTATAATTTTAGTCTACTTAACTTACAGACAGAGCAAATACTCTTATAATGACATCTAAAATTCCTCAACAGCGTTTTCCAATTACTTCCTAGAACTTCCGAAAACACCTTTATAGAATGGCAATGGCCAATTCCGGCAATGGAAAGAAACATTAAGTCTGCCTGCCTAAATATTTGATTCGTCATAACTCCGTCATCGCGATTGGAAAATTGAAATTAATAATTGATTCTTAGACACGCCAAGAATTTCCAATATCAATTTCAAACGACCTTTCGCAATATTAAACTTTTTCATAGTTTTACTGTGGCTTTACCGATGTTTACGTTTGCAGCGCAATTTTCTAAATTGCTGAGGGTGTAATTTTATTCAATTTGTGGCCCTGAATGGGCATTTAATTTTTGCTGTCACGTCTCAACATATCTTAAGGGACGTATAATAATAGCCTTTATATTTGCGGGTGTACCCTTGCCGGGCAATTATGCAGTTATATTATTATGGTAACCATTCAAGAGGATATACATACTCGGCTTTGATAGAACGGTCCTAATTGGCATCCTCATCAAAATTCCATGATTCTTCCCGGCGAAATAATTACATCTCTGCTCTTGCTACTTAATGATTTAGCAGTTATTTTTGAAGTGATGAAACATTCATTGGATGAGGCTTATGAATTAACATTTATTAGCTTGTACGTATGTAGCAGTTGCGAGATACTAACGTAAAGAACTGAGGAACGAAATTTTTCATGGTCAAACATCTGTAAATTGAGACTGTTTGACAAGAAACAGATAAAAATGGATGTTTTATAACTGTATTTTTTATTCCTGATTTTCGTTTATTTTTGTTTATTTTTGAAAATTGATGTCTTTAGAGTGCTAGAGTGGTATTAAGTACGGTTTAGAGGTTTTTTTTTAAATTTTTTTCAGTATTATTTAGTTAGTTATTTAGGATAGTTCATTTTTTACTGTTTGTTCTGTTTAGAAAACCTTTCAGGTCTTACAATGTAAAAATTGTAGTTGTAAATAACGTGGTATCATTTTTAAATAGGTGGTCGTTCTCTTTAAGGGGGAGGGGGGATCATTAGAACTTAAGCAGATTTGCCCAAGTTAGAAAATTTTCATATTGCAGTTATTCCAATAAATGGTAGTTGGCCATCCCATAGTTTTGCAAAAGCTCTAATTTCTACAAAAACTCATAATTAAACGTGACGAACCCAAAAGTTGTAACTGAGGAAAATTCAACGCATTGCAGCAGCGACTGGGTACGGATAAATGGGACAGAATATCGACTGGCACTCTAAAGATCCATTTTCATGAATTCATTTCAATGATAGTACCTTCATGAAAGTACTCTATTAAGTGTCATCTCTATGGTTGCGTTATAGGAGTCTTATGTCTACGTAACATATGTAAAACTTTGTTGACAGTAATAATAATAATAGTAATTAGTGGCGGACATTGAGCTAATTACAGCGATAGCTGCTGTTGACAAAATTATTAAAATCAAGCGTTGAAAAAGCCAGGAAAACAAAGAAAAAGATATGATTGAGACAATGTATCCACGGAATTCTTTTTCCACATACATGGACGTCGTTGATTGATTTTCTATGCTTTAAAAAATTTCATAATATCATGCCCATTTTATATGCAACAATGCAAGAATCAAGCTGTACTCCACTTGATGAGCTTTTTATTCAACACCTGAAATAAACCAATTACGCGTCGTAAATTAAATAGAGGACTATCACGCTATAGATGTCGCATACACGGTGAGTGGTATTATAATTCCACAATTATAGTAAAAGTAATGACTCCTAAATCTCTCGGTAAACGAATTAGTTAGCCTGGATCGTATTGATCCCTATCAGCTAATTTTGAACCAATCGGATCGATACTCCATAATAGCGGCCAATCCTATTGGCTGAAAATCAGCTGAGAGGGATCAATACGATCCAGACTTACCAGCTCGTTTACCTAGATATTTAAAAGTAATTATTCTCACTGTAATTATGGAACCATCGAGCCTACTGTCACACTGTGTACAAAATCAACAGTATTATAGTCCTCTTCTCTTTAATTTATGACGCGTAATACCTTGCTTCAACTAATGTTCAATTTTTGTTCTTTTTCTATGTTCGATTTTGATACTTACATTAACAATTTGCTCAGTGTCCCACACATTACTAATTATTACAATATTGTTACACCTGTCAACAATATTTAAATATATTGTGTAGAGTGCAGACCCTCATGACGCAACCATGGAGGTGACTTTCAAGAAAATACTTTCATGAAAACAATATCATCATGAAACTGAGCTTTTAAAGTGTCAGTCAATAAGTTGCCTCTTTGTCTAGCTATCATTAGTTGACTAAAATGAGGAATTAAACTAATTGATTGAAAATTAGCTGACAGGGATCAATCCGATTGCTCTCATCGGTTCCAAAAAGGCTATTGTGATAACGTTGTGTCGACAGTGCGATAGCGATTATTGTGTTATATATACGATGACATTTATTACGATAGTTGCCGCCAGGACAGAAACTATCATGAAAATTATCATCGTGAAATTGAGCCTTTAATAGGGGTCTTGATCGGGATGGTCGGATTATCACGGGCTAAATGCGAACGTTTGGGAGCACGTGGGAACACGGCTGGCCCTGAATAACAAGGATGTAAAACGAGTACGAAATTGTTAGTCTCAGGTTTCAATCTATTGCGATTTCTCTAAGTCATGCAGAAACGACGGGTATCGAGTTTCGAATCGAGTCACTGGAAAGTCTAAGAATTCTTAAGATTCAAAAATATATATTGTATTCTTCCATTGTGAGGACGAAATAGAGAATTACATAGATATTTTTAAGGCAGCGTTTAGAGCACGGAAACCTTAATTTGAAAGGAGTAGACAAATAGATATTATTAATCCTACCGTTCTAGAATTTCCTTTACACCTTTGACCGTAGCTTCTCTTTTAGATCAGTGTAGGACGCCTTGACAGATGTACGATCGCTACCGCTATCGATTTTTTCTGTGCAGAAAACCTCGGAACATTGTTTTCACAGTTATTTCCTTTATGTAAGTCATATCGTGAATATTTTATAGACAATATTTCACCCACCATTGAAAGTATTTTGAATTTTAATAAAAACAGATACCTATCTGAACGTCTCAAATTCGTTCTCATGTTTATATGCTTTTGTAGTTCCATTTTTTGGAATATATTGGCAACATTCGGCTAAGCATATTCCCATTTTAAAATTGACTTCGCCACAATCTTTGCTTATAAAGTGCTTCTAGGAAAGTAGGAAAATTCATATCGAAAACACTCTTCTCGATAAGGCTCTTGGCAAAAATGGCAAATAAGTCTTTTTATATTTGTTTCCGGCGTAATCTTCGCATCTTAAATAAAAAATGATTACCTTATTATCATGGTTCCCCAAAAGAAGCATTTCAGCAAATGCTTCAAGATAAGAAATTCATGATGTACTACGCGTATCTTAATACCCCCTACAGCAAAGGTAGGGGTTTTGGTGTTTCCTTCGAACCTCATGTACTATTATTGCGATATTTTTCATTTTGGCCTTATTAATCTATTTACACATAAGTCGTAAAATATGATGGAGGACGGAAAGATAAGAGCCGGCACAAATCTCAACTTTTGAAATATTAAAAGCCTTTCATGACGCGAATACGAAATGAACCTCTTTACACCATATTTCGGTTACTTTTGAACTGCGTATTATAGTGTGGGAAGCCTGGGAAGATTCCAGACCCACGTCACATTTTTACAATTTCTTATTTGGTCTTATTTTGCCTCGAAGCCAGTAAAATTTACGCTAATCTTCCCGGTGCTAAAGTAATATAAATTCCCTCGCAATATTTGCAGGTAAAAATACACCCCCGGCTATTTCTCTAATTATGCAGTTATGTAGCAAAATAGAGCATAACAACTCGTTATTTAATCCTACTAATTTCGAATTTGATATCTGTCATATAACCGCAATTACAAACTAATTAGAAAGTTTGAAAATGTGTGCAGCCGGATAACATTAAAAGCGTACATTTTTTCCTTCGTCTCGTGTGTTTTGTTTGAAATTTTGGCAACACCCCTTGTTGCTTCCGACTACCTTGCTTTACTTTCGAAATAATTAATATCGCGTTAAATGCCGCTGTAAATTAGGAAAATCATAAGCTTTTGTCTTTAAAATATAATTAGGAGCAACATGGAACTGTATATATTTGGTAAGCTAAAATTTCACTCCAGTTACTGTTTTGAATGCACGATGGTGTTAATATTGAGACAATATTTTCGTTATAATGAAGAGATGAGAGTTAATAACAATTTGGAATGACAGAAGCAAAACCTGGAAACTCCTACAAAATCACGAATACTCTTAAAAGGGAATTAAAAACTTCTGCACGTACGGTCATTTGTTAAAAGTTATCACCGTGGAGGTGGTCATTTAATAATTCCCATCATTATTCGAGTGGTTGTTATAAGGATTAATTTATATTTCTTATTTCTTCCAAACGTTGCTAGAAAGCTAAACTTAATTACTCTGCTATTCTTGGGCCATCAGTTTTTCATTTAATCCCGGACGCAAATTTATATCCAAAAAGTGCTTAGTTCACAGCTGTTCTTAACAACTCCAGGAATGTACAAAGGTGCTTAAACATTATTAATCTATTGCTGGGAACTGTGTTTGACAAACTATGCTCACACCGTTAAATTTCGCTAGTCATCAGGGTAACTTGTTACATTTTGGTAAATGGAGGCCTCATTACTTAAAAGTTAAATATTCCGGTTTCAGGGCCCAGGTCTAGGAATCCCTTAACTTTACTATAATAAAATGCCTTTAGCCGATACTCGGAAAAATATGGACGTTTTGAGAAATCGTTTGTGTCGTATACAGCAATAACAAATCGATTTAGAATGACACGACTTTAGGTATGGAGTGTCTTTTGTTGTTTGGATCGCTCCGGGGACTGAAAATGTTCAATTTCAGGAAAACTCTTTCAGCCAATCTGTCTCACTAGCGTGAAACTTTTAAGTATTTTCGTTATGATTTTTCTGAACAATTTCGCTGAACAATTTCCCGCAGTCTTTTCGAATGTTTTTTAAGCCCAAATGGAGCTGCGTTAAATTGAAGTTAGTGTATGTAATAAAGTTGCCCCTTGAGGACTTATCCAATATAACCGCGAGAATTGTTCGATATATTGTCAATTTAAACTATAGAGAAGTTTTATTGTAGTTTTATCGTAAATTTTACTTCATACACTTAGTTCCAGATGTGGTCCGATTTATTAGGCTTTAGAAGAAAACCGATTAAGACATAAAACTTCTTTTCCCCTTTCTTTTTAATTCAAAAAGTTGAAATATGTCAAAAATTTGTGGATAAAATTGCCTAATTAAATAAATAAAATTAATCACACACACAACAACTACTTTAGTTTTCTAGGTCGGGAGAATATTTCTTTCAATCTTGAATCTGCCTCCAAAAGTATGTGAAATGAATATGACTCGAACTGCATTTTTCAGAATTTCGGATCTCAAACATATTTGAAATTAATTTGAGTTTCAAAGTCGATAACTAATTTCTGATGAATTCCCAAAATGTTTGAACATTTTCGAAGGTGGACATGCGCTTTAAAAGTTTTTCAAAGGTTGGAAGGTTGTTGGTTGGTAAGAAAGTTGAAGGGAGCAATTGCCGAGGATAATAGCTGAAGAATAAATTGGATTATACCGCAGTAACGTTAGTTTAATCAATAATAATATTTTAATACTTTTCGCAGTCTTAGGAGTTTCAAGGCAAAATCTCTATACAGTAATATCGATAAAAAAATCAAATCGTGTTTTGAGCAGTTTTTTCGAATCTATCTTTTAGTTGAGAATTACTGAAACTGCTTCATAATCAGGAAAAAGGCCAATGTTGCAACAGGATTTTGTCCAGCCGCAATCATACCTTGATATTGAAGTTTTATCATGCTGAAAACCGTCTATATTCCGTCTATATTGCCAAAACTTTAAAAGATCTTCAGTGGTAGATGATTTTTTCTCTGTAACAAATTCATATAAAATCAAGAGTTTTTTTCTGAGTTTTACACTCAGTTTAAATGAATTTTCTGTAATGCATTGGTCTCTATAGCTTTGGTTCACAGGGGCGTCTAGATAAAAGCTATAAAATCGAATATGAATTTTTTTCTTGACAAATTTTTGAAACGATCAAAATTAAAATTAATTCATAAGAAGTAATCAGGATAAATGACAACCTTGCAACAGTCTATTTTTAAGCCGCCACATGTGCAACAAAATTATACAACAAACTCATATCTGGTTTAAAAGTTGCTTTATCTTTTACCGTTTTGCAGAAAAATGGGAAAATATTTAGAAAAATGGAACATTTCATTTGAAAGTTTGTTCAATAGTTCTTCAACCAAATGGAAATCCATTTTCAAAATACAGTTTTTTTAGGGCAATTTTTGCATGGAATGTGGTGAAGCACCAAGAAATAATCTGTTGTTACTGAGATCCAACCCTTTAGTCATTTTTCAAATTAATTTCGAGGCACGAATATAGAAAACAAACCAAAGAATTGCAATATGAGACAACTAATTTTCTGAGATTTTTTTCCAAAATATTTCAGTGGTGCTCACAATTAAAATTGAAGCACTTTTGATTTTGCACTCTTAAATCAACTTCTATTTCGGTCTATAAAGGCTTTCCAGGAATTTTTCCATCCAGGAGAGGTCGAGAAGTTTCATGAGGTCTAAGTCTCCGAGTTATGTATAGTAATTTCGTACATTCTTATGGCCACGATATCGTTTTTTCGCAAATTAAGAAATAATTAAAAAAACCCTTTTCTGCAATGTGGGTGCTTGTTGACCTCATTATTATTATCACTTTTTGAAAGTGAATAATAGAGCTCTGTGAGCTTTAAATTTGCTCTATTGAAAGAAGTGTAAAATTCGTTGTCTAATTTTTTGAAGAATGTGCCTAGTTTTCGAGAAAACGGTGAAAGTTAAAGCAATTTTTAAACCGGATGCGAGTTTCTTAGAACGTTTTTCAAAACTTTGCCCACTTAATCATCTCTGTACCTTTCACAGTTTCCAAGATCCAAATACGTACATCACGAATTTGGATCAGACTGCCTACAAACAAAAAATCCGTTGAATGGATCCCATTACGAATAATCGCGAGTAAGATGTGCAAAATATGAATTTTTTGTATCTTCTGAGAATTATTACTTAGATGATCATTTCGATACTTTTTTCAATAGATATTTCGCGAATTCGTGTTTAGGGAGATGTACTAAAAACATCTTCATAATGGAATTTATGGGTCTTAAAGGGTGGATAAAAATTGTGTTCCTTCATGAAGCTATGAATTCTAAAACTCCAATTGTTGAAAATGTCTAATTAGCTAAGTACTGTAATATTAAAAGCGAAGCTCTTAGCGGGTAACTTAAACTTCCAAGCGTAGGAAGATATTAAGATCCCTAATTATCTACCTGGCATAGTTCTAGGTTAATTGATCCTGAATGAGTATATATCGGTTGTTTGTTGAAGAAAAACAGTTAGGTTAAGCTTTAAAAACGAAAGGATAAAACTCCGACTTACGTTCTCTCAAAGTGACCATAAAGTAAGATGGCTTGCCAGGATTGCTCGGCCCAATCGCGTTCCAAGCTATTATCTGGAAGCTATAAACTGTGTAAGGCCTCAAACCTTTCACTTGAAACAAGGACTCGTTGTTCGTAGTGTTCAGTTTCCTGATGGTGAAATTTGTGCTCTTGGCCATGCTGAAACAAGAAAAGAAATCGCTGACATTGATATATTATAGCTTCGAAAAGGTGCAGCAGCGGACTTTCTTGGGAACAACTTACCGATATCATGCGGCGGAATTTTATATAAATTCGAGGAAGATACTTTAGAATCTGAAATTTACTTGGAATGCGGAAGGAAACTTGTTTAAAACTTTAAAAGAGAATGGTGCCTCGGCTTTTTCAATGTTACCTCGCATTTTTACTAAAAAATTCATCGGCATTGATGATTTATTACACATACTCGAAGTTTAATTAAATACGTCCAGTCATAAATGCACTCCATCAAATTATTTCCAGAACTGTCGTTAAATCCAAGTTGTCTCTTTGGCGACAGCTCCGAACTATATGTGCTTATTTTAATCTTGAGCGAAAGTTCCGCATCAAACCACTGAACATTAGTCCTTCAATTATAACTTCCTTTTTGTTACAAGAGACAACAAAACTTCGCTTTAATCTCTACAAACGACCCACAAGAATATGCATGTTCTGTGCAATATCGTGATACTTTGCTTAATTAATAACAAGCGTTGTAGCTGTAATTTCGATCATATTATCAAACAATGACGTACTTAAACTGGAGAGATATCAAATGAAGACACTGCCGGGTTTATCACGAAATGTTGATAATTTTATATATTAGATCAAGTTTATGAATTATGGCGGTCTTTATACACCGAATTCGCCATGGGATTTTCTAACAGCTCTCACAGACATTTTAGACTTTCTGGAACAACAACAACATAACAATATTTTTCAGAAATAGGAGCGACCCTTTCGACAATTTATAGGGGTTAAGACAAAATTAAGACGTCTTTAGAGTTAATTTGTTCTATATGTTTGACGCTGATTGTTCACTTTTTCTTTTACCTTCTGTGGGAATAACGCTTCTAATACAAGTTAGTTGAAGCGGGAGAATTTCACACCACTCTCAGTCAAAACTAACTGACACTAATATTCACCCCTTACTAAGGGCTCTGGCCAAAAACCCTTTTTTTAGCAAGGGTTTCCGTTCAAGTAAATCGTGAGCCCTTTATTTTAGAAGGAAATTGAAATCTGTAAAAGTATTTCTTAAGCAATTTTTTGAGTAAAATACGTTTGTCTGTGAAGATGAGTGTTCAAGATAACGTTTCGGTTTTCCAGAAACACTGTCAAGTTATATTTTTCTTATGGCGGCCATACTGGATACTGCAATTTATGGATAGGGAGTGGCCTGGTTGGCCGAATTTTACTTTGCGTTGTGCATGCAAAGGCAGTTCTGTGCGAAAAGGTACTACTTTCCGCACGGGTTAGGAAAATAACTATTTCATTCTTTGTCCAAGAATTTAAAAAAATCGAATATGGTCGCCGTAGGAAAATATAAATTGATAATGTTTCCAGAGAACCGGAACGTTGTCATATTATTTTATTTTCTAAAATAAAAGATTTATGATGGGAAAATGCGTCGTTTTCGTTTTCTTAAAATTTCTGGAAAATTTACCGCCGTTGCGGTTTCATCATTACGTTGCTCACAAAATTGTTTAGAACTTTCCTCATTTAAGCAGCTTGGTGGCTTCTATAGTTTCCCACATACCAACACGTGGAAATCCAATTTGAGATATCTGTATATTTATATTTCTTTTATTTCACGAGATCCTCCAAAATACCATCAGGAAAAACAGCATATTTCAATGACATATGCAAACAGATATGTAAATAAGGCTATTAGCCATCGAATTAGCTACTTCTCTTTGCCTCCTTTTTAACGACGACGTTTTACATGAGTTATTATAATTTGTTTTTGGGTCGCTTTATGTAAATGAAAACTATTTTTACAATACGGGATTAAAATTGAAAATTTACGGCTCTGAGCGTTTTAATAAAAAACATTTAAATGAATTTATTTGAGCTGTTTAAGCTCAAATTATAATAGTAGGACTAGTAAGGGTCTTGTCACAAGACCAAAGTTATGTCGAATTTTGCGTGATTAAGACCAAGCCCGGTCTTCTTCAATCTCTTTCTCTTCAATCTTTGTCTTGGTCTTGTTTTGGTCACCATTACTACCTCATTACAAAAAGCGCCAAAACTTGATTAATTTAAATCCCAGGAAATCTGAGTTTCTCTACACATGTTTACGTGACAAACTTACTTTAATATACGTATAAGGTTACCTATCATATGCTGAAGCCTTCCTACAAAAAAATGACTCACCCTGTACACAACGAGCAGAAATTACTGAGTGTCGAAAATCCAGGTATCTTTCTCTCAGTCGGTTCGGAATACTAAAGCATCAACCTGGTTGATAATTTTCGGGAAATATTGAATAATACATCTGCAAGTGCCTATTCTACGAGTATCAATATACGTCCACGAAAAGTAAATGGCATATTCTACAGCCTTTCTAGGAGTTCAAGAGCTCCATCTATCAGACGTCTAATACATAATGGGTGAGTAAATCGAAAGTGCTTTATACATATAAAAACAAGAAGAATCTTTTAGCTTTAAATAAACTTATTTTACTCTCTATATCCGATAAAGTTATTCCACCCCCTGTCAAAAGTTTTATGCTAATACTGAAAGAGTGAAATCACAACTCTGAAGATAGCGAGACTCGCTGGGTATATTTTAGATGAATTTTATATCCAGTTTTATTAGAGAAATAGAAGACAGGCCCTAGTTATGCTATAAAACAGAACAAAGATAAACAGAACGTGTAAGAATAGACTTGGCAACTTTCTCTGATAAATTTAATAAATCAAAACGTTCTTGCCGGAGTTAACTGCCGGATGGAAATAAATTTAAAAAGATGTTGATTGTTTCCGTTAAAGTAATTTAGTAATGAACTAGAAGACATAAAGTTTTTAATATTGCCCTCTAAGGTAAAGTGTTGTCGCAACGTTAAATCTGGTTTATATACCTAATTTGAAACATAAACTTTCCACCAGGTGGGACTAGGCACCAAATGAAAGCCACTATTTACCTATCGCATTGCGAATGCAAAATTACTAACCAGATTCCTGAGTTAAAGGATAATTTTCAGGAGGTAAGGCAGAAGTCTTCCTGGGATTTAGTTTTCTAATGTATGCGACATAATAGATTTAACATATGAATTAAACGGTTCTAATTTAATTTTATCAGTCCTGGAAGTTCCCTCGGCTTAGAAACCTAAAACATATATATTATGATCCAGAATATTCTGGAAATGATTCAGTTATGACGAGAAGACGAAAACTTTAAACGGAATATTATATTACTATCCATGAATTTTGATCTACGTCGTTGAAACTTGAGACTGAACTTTAATATTAAAAACCGTGATTTTCCTCAATTTCTTACATTTTCCGCGGGTGATTTATTGTTTCCAAATTTGGAAAAACCAAAGAGAGTTGAATGAACGATTCAGAAGCGCAAAAAGCGAAAGTGTATATATATATTTTGCATTGAACGAGAAAAGCATAAATCACGGATTTATTGCACGATAGAGATTTATTGTGGAAATCTGCTCTAATCTATCATGTTTACACAATTGTACAGATGTATCTGATTTTCCAAAATAAAAACACGTTCCTAAAAGGGTCCAATGGTATAGAATGTTCCATCATCGAATCCCATACACTCGTCGTCAATTTACGGAAAAATTGCAAATATGCAGCAGTAATTTAATACAGCTCTGTCGAAATAAAAGGCCGCTTTAGTCCATCATAGAGTTTTAATAAACCTTTGACGTAGTAAATCAATTTGCGTGAACCAGAATTTTTATGTGACAAGGAAAATTGTTAAGTGTCTGATGTCGTTAAAGTACACACTTCAAAGTTTGTTTACAATCTATCGAGCCGAGCTAATCAGTTTAATTGGTGGTATTTAGCAATATCAGGGAGCTATTAATCTCTATACAAAATACATCACGTTGGTGACATATAATAAATTTTACTTAATTCGAGAGCTAGAGCTGCGATGTCAAATAAAGTTCCGGAAAGCTGTCCTAATCACCCTGATATTTAGTCCTACAATGGCAGGGCACAAACAGGGCCAACGGTATTAAGATCACAGTTTATGGGATCTATCCACCCTATCAATTGACTACATCGAAAGGGTCTAAGTTTCGGCCAAAAAACATGTACTATTCATAACGGGTGTGGGTATGACGCACCAATTTATTTTCCATATGAATATTTGATGATCGACAAAACACCATAATCAATATCAACCAAATATATTCTCCGTGTGTTTCTTACAATTTGCTCGCCTCTAATGGTCACACTGTAGTAAACCTCTTATATGCTTTTAAATTCGTCGCGTTACAGAGCCGCAGATAAATACCTCATAATTTACCGGACTCTCCTTTTGCGCTCTTTTTCCTGATAAAGCAGGTACAGTTTTTACTAATTTCCCTGGTGTATTGATTAGTCCAATTTGAATGTGGTCGTAATAATAACATAAGTTGGTCATCGTTTTTTCTATGAGGAAGCTTTTGACTCACCAATCCAATCGATAGAAGCCGTCTCTATCGATTGCATTCATGAGTCAAGAGCGGCTATAAATCATTTTAAGGTATCACATGTTTCACCCTAATTCAATTTTAATTTTCCCGTTTGAGTGGACATCAGGTTAGAGTTTTTTTTTAGTGTAAATATGCCTTATAATTTGAAAACTCTGAATAAAAACAGAATTTGCTATTGGAAATTACATTAATGGGGACAAAAATTAGTTAGAAATAACTATAATTATGCTCTTACAGGTTTTTTTTTAATTTTGAATTAGGTTGATTTTTCGGTATCGAAATTTTAATTTATTAAAATCATAATTAATTATTTAAGGGGTTAAGAGTTAAGGAAAAATTGAGGAGAAAAACAATGTTGGTTCAAAGGAACTTTTAGCCCGTTTTGCTTTAGATCCCTTTATCTTTAGCTGATGTTAGTTTCCCTTAAAATTCAACCCTTTTCGTACCTACCACCAAGAATCTTTGCTCTTTCCCGTAAATTTGAAGTTTTATAATCCCTTTTCGGCAGTAATTTCTGATCTGCGTTAATCTCTTAACTGTAATTATTTCGAAGCCATCGATCTCCAATGATTTGATGTTTTTGAATAGAGGATCGTTTTTTCTAGTATATGAATCCATATATCGAACTCCAATTCTTTCCAAGATATAAAATTTCTAATAAAAGTCTCGAATGTAGTGTTGAAAAAGTAGGTACTACTTTTTTCAAAAGTAGTACTACTAAAAATATTATAATTTAGTCCCCTTTTTGTCCTGAAAACTTAACTTTTTTACAGCTTTTACTTAATTTTTTTTATTAGGTACTTAGAATCCGCAACTAATCCCAATCATTTTTAGTGCACGTATGCATATATCTAAATTTAAATGTTTCGGACATAGCTTCGCATCGGAGCTTTGCATAGAAGAATTTTTACATAATCATTAAAAGTTTGAAGGTGAAAGCGATAGTTGTAAGACAGATTTGAAATTATTAAGACGTATTACAACTTTATACCTCATCTCAGCTCTGCATTTAATTAACTCGAATACCGAACACCTCAAATCTCTAAGACTGGTTTCGATCCTATTAGATCTTGTTAGTTTAGTTCATCACGACTCAATTAAACACAGACTGCTATAAGCAGAAAGTGGCAATATCAAAGGGAAATATTTTGGGCCAGTAGAAAAAGATTCTACTAGCGCCATCTGTTATATTCTAGTCGAGCTGCATCAAAAAGGGCACAATAAATGACGTTGCTGTATCTTTTTTCTGTAGGTCGATATTACCGATTTCTGTTCTGATTTGATTGACTCGAGATCAATCAAACTGACGAGATCTAATAGGATCGATAGAGATCTGTAAAAAAAACAAGCGTTCAAGCACTGATGAAAGTGGATGTTGGGCAACCCGGCGACTCGTGTATCTACTTATTGACTTTAATAGGCAGGTGTGTATATTTACTGCGCATATCTGAATAAATCCATAATTTCTTCTCAAGCCTGAATGCAATTCCGATGATTTCTAACGCCAGAAAGTAATAAAATTTGTGGACCACTACCTTTTACTACTACTTAAACCTTAAAAAGCAACAGAAATTCCCTAAGCCTTTCGAATTTCCTGTTACAAGGAAATTTCTGTATTTTCAGTTGGTTAGTCGATAATCTGTAATAGAAAACAATCCCCCGAATTAGAGGGTTTTGATTTTGTCTTGACCACTAAGTCCTTACGTTCGACTGAAGTTGTTATGATTTTGCACATTCTACGTCGCTTATTTAATATATTCTATGATGTTTTCAGAAATCCTAAGCCAAAGGCCTTTAAAGCGTAATCATGGCCAGGGCATAATGCCCCTAAAGGATTATTAAACTTGTAAGGGAATATAGAAAGGATACTCTTACCCCTGTTACGTTTAATTAGTCCGGTTTTGCGAACTACGATTGCTATTCTATAGAAAACAGGTCTCTGGAGTAAATTTGTATGTTTTACTACCTACCAACCCTTCATTAGGTTCCAGGTTGAACTGTTAATGTCCCTTAATTAATTGCAAACCAATGGTCAAGTTTATAGCACGAAAGCAATTCGAGAAAATTTATTTTTATTTTTACCTGTTTTTAATTCTGTTTATTAGCATTCAATTAGCGAAGCAGAAGAAGCGAAACGCGGTTACAAACTTATGCAAATATAAAAACAGCGATTAATTTATTTCAAGGGAGCAGTTTCAAATATGTATAATTAAGAAGTTTATTCAAACGACATTAAAAATATCATATTTTCTAATGATAAAAACAATTAAATTCGAAAAATTTAATACCTTTGATGTTTGTTTTCCTTAATGGATTTTAGTGCAGCCAGGATTGGCATTCTGAAGGTTAAAGGAAAATAGGTACTTTTAAAGCCTTCCACAAGCGTTCTGCATAAAATTAAAATTTTAGGGATCGCGGAAAATAAAAAACAATGGTGTTGCCCTTTCGGCCCTTCAGGAAGTAACCATTAAAAACTCGACTTATAATTAAAATGTTTGACATTTCAGATAAACCCTTTTGCAGGCAGTGGAGGTAAACATCCTTTTTCGCAGATTTTAGGGCTATCTTTTTGAGCAAGGATACATCATTCCAAGCCGGCAACTCACTCCGTTAAAATTAAATTTTGAGCAAATAAAAATTTTAATAATATTCCTCTAAGCTAGGTAAAAATATGGATTTTTTGTTTTCGTTATTCAGTTCCTCAGTCTATAGAAACCAAATCACAATTGGGGAACCATTTTTTTGTGGGAGAGCAATACTACCGTGATGTACTAATCTTGAACGAATTCTTTTTTGATTAGGAAGTTTCTTTATTATGCGGACGATACTATTGAAAACTATGAAGAAACGCATTTAATGGATTTCAAAAAATTTTCTGAAGGTTAAAAAACGGTCAAAACTTGGTTCGACATCTCGTTGTTTTTGCAATCGATTTATTCCTGAATCTGTTACAACCTTAAGGCTCATGATTAATAACCTCGAAATTTATGTTTATAACTTTTAGTTTGCCGCGTTTACTAATACCTGTAAGCCTTACTGGACTCGTCAATCATTGGCCTCAGCGAGAGGGGACGTCCAATTTTTTTCCCTAAATCTTCTTCCCTCAAACATTTTTAACATTTTGCCACTCAAACTAAATGCAAGCAGGCAACCTGATTTGAAAAATTGAAAATTACAGTTTAGGGCTAAGGTTCCCCTATCGATTCTTAGAACACAAAAATCTAAAAAAACAACAATTAAATTAATTGACGTCGTAAACCGAGCACACACAAAAACGTTAACTCAGTTTTATGTATTTTATGAAAAAAGAATGGAAATCGAAGTCGTCTGAGGTAAAAGTTCTTATTTGAGTAATGCTGCAAAGAGGACTGAACGCAGTGCCCCTATAATTAAGCCTGATGTTTACGAGTAGCGTGGCACTGGGCCATGTTTTTCAAGCATGGACATCGGCAAACATGGTTTTCATTCCAAAAGCAGGATGAAATGACAGTGCACAGAAATTAGAGAATCCTGACCAGGAAAAAATCTTATTCAAATAGTGCTGTAGGAATGGCCGGACTCCGACTTACCATAGTTAAATCTAGTGTTCAGCGTGGCGCTGGGACACGACCTTCAAGGATGGATTAACACGGTCTTTATCTTGAAAGTGGCAACTACAGCATGGTTCTACCTTCAGACTAATAACTTTAATATCTTGTCTAATGAAAACTTTGGTAATAATTGTCGATAAGTACATAACAAGAGAATGAGTGGGATAACGCGATACCATTTTAGTAAGCGTTAACGGGCATACAGCACGGAAAAATCGCCAGCAACGATTCTCCCTAAAGTACAAAATATCTTATATAGTTCAGATTCAGACTAACACTCTTCTTTAACGTAGCAGATGCGTTCAAAGAGCCAAGAACCGATAACATTTGCGATGCGCTTACAGGCTGCGGTATCCCACCGGGCGACCACCAGAAGGAAATCAAGGTGAAGGATAGCTATCCATAGGGCAGCTGCTTATCACCGCGACTGTCGGACCTCCTGATGGACGGTATTTTGGAGAGGCTTCAGACCGATCGATTCAGCTCGGGCTGGTGATGATATTGGCAAAGTTCGTCGACAGTGCCTGATACGACCGAAAACAAATTGTTTTTTGGGTTCGAAAAAATGAGCAATAATATAAACAGTAACGGGATAACAAATTTGTCAGAGTTCGGTCCCACTGACGCCCCCTTAGAGTTTTAAACGGTTGTTACGATTCGAGTAATCATGATCAAATTTCAAAGGGTTTCCTAATGAAAATCTCCTTCTAACTTTAATATTTCTCTACTCTTCCTGCGAAATAAAAATACAGAGTCTTCTACAAGTTTACTTTACTGTAGAATATTAACCCCTTTCCGTTTTCCCAGAGCCTTAAGGGTCTAATAAACTTCCGCTCTTCGAACGAAATATTATTCGTTATACGTATATAAAAAAGCAGACAATCGTATCTACTAATGCTTAATTAAAAAGAAATATTGTGTTTCATTGGATTTTATCCATAACACAAAATTAAATCAAAACAACGTGCGGAAAATACATCCTGCCAGTTACACGCATGGGAAGCCCCCATCTCTCTCTCTATTTGGAAGTGTTTAAAAACGATTATTATGGATGGGAAGATAGAGCGGTTTTATGTGGGAGAGGGACAAAATTAAATTTTAGGCGTCACTGCTTTGAATGATGATGAAAATAATTTTTATTGGATCCAGGGGAATGCCACGAAATAGACTTAAATTACCGACGAACAAGGCGAATTTAGTATACAGCCAAACACAATCGAGAAAGCTTTGCCTAAAAGTTGCAAATAGTTCCGAAAAGATTATTGATCGAGGGATATTTCGGTCAACGCTTTCGCCTAGAGAGGCATCCGATTCTTATGTGAATACCACGCTTAACAATGGAATTGAATCGTTTACAGTTCAACGGAAATTAAATTCTCTGTTATTTGAATTTAACCGGTGGTTAAAATTCTGCCTCCAAATCACTGCCATAAATCAATAGTTACTGATAAGAAATATGTTCCGATTCCATCGTATACTGAATCTTTGGATGATCTAAAAAGCCCCTAATGAATAAGTTGACACGATATGTCCGCTCAGCAATACGCTGTATCATCATTTTCGAGGAAGGCTTTGTGCTCTTTCTTGCACAATACACCTTGAGAAAGACATCGGGGATAACAATAAAAGTAATACACTAAACGAGGCTTCAATTTAGACAACGTGGGCGTTTTTAGGTAATAGGTCATAAAAATCCATTTAGAAGATACGGTAAATCATCGCAAATTGCGGATTTTCGGGCTCACGACAATAGCATAAATTACGCCGTTAAAATATGTTATAAAAAGTCAGCCGTTCGAAAGTGTGAAGTCAGCCTGAATTGCCACGCAAAAAATTGACAATAGGGGCTATAAAAATGAAAGATTGATATTAGATATATAAATTTGCTCCACTCGAGGAAATCTGTATGTACTGCTATGGTTTGGTAATTTTATTAGGCTCAACTTCTCGAAAAATATTCCGAGCTCGGTAAATCGCATGCATTATGTTTTCCTGAAGCAAGGAAAGTTTGAATTTATGTTCGAACTCCTATACTGTCAGAAGTTAAGGGGTAAGAAAAATTTACGAAAAACAAGGCCTTTCAATGTTCGTTAATAAATAATTTCTCTTTAAAGTTTAGAAACAAAGCTGGAATTTCCACGAAAAAAAAGCTAAAGGAAAGAAGGTAATCTCAGGAAAAACTGAAGTTACATCATTTCATTACACCGTTGTCTAGCGTTTTCTCCTGTTGAAGCATTTCAAAGAACAAGGAATATTTGCACTTCTTTGAAGTTCAAATTGCTTTAAGCCCGAACTAAATGCAGGAGGGCTGCAAGAATGGAACTCGACGATTACAATTAAAATAAATTGATTTTTTTCAAACTGGACAGAGAATATTCAATGAGAACAAACTATTTCAGATTGTCCAATTTTAATTCCAATTTAAATATCTATGAATATGGACTTATGTAATGCTGAGCAATCAGATCAGTTCTAGAGAACAGTCGGCCCATTTTTAAATTATTCATTCCACTTTAATCAACGCCTAACATTATATTAAAACATTACATTATATATTAAAACGAATTAATTTAAATTTACGTTTGCAAAAATTAATTCATTTCATAAATGCTGAACCGGTAAGATTTATCTGATTTTACCGTAACGTGAACCGACTTCAATTTTTCTCTTTCGATTTGTTATTAGAAACCCAATCAATTATTAATTCTGCCCGCAAAAGGGGAGACATTCAAATCATACGAACGACGACTTGAAAGTAGAGAACAAAGTAGCAAACTGGTGATTTCCTGGACTCAAAGTGAAGGAAAGATGAATGTGTAAGCACAAAGACGAAAGCAAATATTTAGGATCGCGTTTAAATATTTTTAGGGGAGGATATAAAATCATGGATTTCAACACAATAAAATAGTCATAGAATGACAAAATAATTGAAAGATGGAAGTGAAACATTGACGAATCGTTAGAAATTAAATTGGAAATGAAGCACTGATAAATAAAATAATTACTACGTTTTCATGCAAATTGAAAACGTTTTGAGAACATTTCCAGTATTGAATGTGAAAGTATGGGTTTCCATGCCGATTTTCAATTAGTTTTTAAGTCGGGTTTGAAACTGTTTTGAAACATGTTTAAAATATTGACAATAAAAAGAAACGGTTGGCGTGCGTTATTTACGATTAACGTGCCTGCTGTCACTGACGTCAAAGACGTTATACTCTTCGATATTTTACAATTTTATAAATAGACATAAATACAACGAACAATTGTAAGATTCTCTTTAATTTTCTAAATGTAAGTAATTCTAATCATTATGTAAAGTAAAATAATAACTGCGCACTATCAGATGTATTTCTTCTGATTAAAAAAAATATTTTCCTTTTCCCGTGTTTCTATGTTGCTTTAATGTCAATTAGATACTGAAAATTGTCGGATTGGCCTTGAAATAAAACGTGGTCGAATTGAAAACAGGTTGACATGGCAAGATTCAAATTTAACACAATTTCAAAAGATTCGCTTTCAGTTTGCATCAAAAAGTCATAATTAATAACTTTCGTTCCATCTAAATTGTCTTCAACTGAGTATGTCCTAATTTACCGCATATAAGCCCCATTTTTTCTCTTTCTAGATAAATAATGTACGTTTCGACAATAATTGCAGTCTTGTTGAACTGATTTATTCACGACTTCACCCCATTGCTACGCCAAATTTCACATCGACAACAGATAACAGTTGAATAATAAATTTACCTAAGACGTACCTTTGATGATGTATACCTTAACGTTCATTTGAGGTTTTTTCGATGATCAACCGTTATAATTGCAAAAGCTTACAATCGCAACGAGTACCGATGCTCACTGCGCATCAAAAACTCAACAAAATCCTTTTGAGCGAGCTTTACCGACAACGTTCGGGAAAAGTTTGGAGTGCTCAGTTATGTTCGGAGCAACGTACTCATTACCAAATTTAAAGGGTGCATGCACGGCTCGTTCGGTTCGTTCAGGTTAAAGTGCTCAACGGGAAACCTTAAAGCACGTGTTCACGTGAGCGTTTTACCTAGAACTAAGCGAACACGGCGCTCGCTTCGTCTAGATTTGGTAATGAGTATGTCGCTCCGAACAGAATTGAACTGGCCAAACTTTATCCGAACGTTGTCAATAAAGTTTATTTGCTCAAAGACAATAAAGGAACCGAAATGTTTTTTGGTTTGAAGAATCTCTTTCCGAGTTTGGTTTTGTTTGCCTCGTTAACACATGAGTGGTGCGTTCGGTTCGTCCGGAGTAAAATACTCAAGTGAAGACGCAACTTTATAAATGCAAAAACGTTTATTGTATCAAACACCCGGGCTAAAAACCGAAAAAATGCTTTTGCGCAAGTAGCGCATAACGGCAACTTTGGAGAAAGTTTGGTGTGTTTAGGTTAGTTCAGGTTAGTTCTGGTCTCTGTACTCATTACCAAATTTAGAACCTACATGTAGAGCGCGTTCGGTTCGTTCGGAGTAAAACGCTCAAGCGAATACGCATCTTGACTCGAAAACTAATGTTGACTTGGAGTGGTATATTTTACAACTATTTAACATTGAGGCGCGACTTAAAATGATAAACCGCAACTAACTCAAATTAACCTGGATTAAGTTTTACCAACTACAAAAATTTTTAATTTTATGACTGTTTCCAGATGCCGAAAAATATTGCATTGATTAAAACCATTATGACTACACTTGACCACCAAGAGAACCTGCAGAATTTTCAACACGTAAATAAAATAAAGCTTCACACTTTGTTATAGAAAAATCCAAAATGTAATACCCAAATAGGTATTTCTCCTAAATACTAATTGGTACTGAAATATGGCTGGTAAAATTTACGGTTGAAACGATGCAAGACTGTATTTTTACGATCCATAAAGCCAATTTTTCTAAGGAATTATGGCTGGCGACTATTCATAGATAGGCCGTAAACTTTTATGAAGCAATAACAGATCCCCATTTTCCTTAAGTGTTAAAATTTTGTTTCCCAACTCTGGAATTATAATAATTGAACACTCAAAACTCAAAAGTGCTACAGAACATTAAACAACGTTTTTCTAAAACCACAGCAGTCGAGTCAACAGAGACGCGCTTTTCGATATAAGCCGATTGTTTCTGCACTTTCTTAAATGCACGAAAGAATGGAAGTAATCCAAAGCTCTCTTCCAATATTTTCTGACGGAAATGCGAGATTGAGTATAATGGGATTTTCGATGGAGGTAAAGTGACTGACAATATGCATTTAGCTTATATGTTAAGTTTACAGTGTCCCACTCCGAATAATCTGTATTAACATTAATAATTGCGTCGAGCGAATTCTTAATCGAACGAGTTTCAATAGATCCCGCAAATGAATCTATCAGATAATGACGTCAATTGGAATTAGTTTGAGTGCATCCTACTATTGCAAATTTCATCCATTAATAATTTCACGCTTAAATTACCGCATTTTTGCGTGTTAACTAATTCGAAGTAGCAATAAGGTGCAAAACTCGAGTTATGTAGGAAGACATTCAAGTAAATTTGTTACCTCGATAAATTACTTTAAGAGGAAATTTGTAATTAAGAAGGCGAGTGAGGTTTAGTGGGGTTATGCAATATGAATATGCCAATTCCTTAATAAGCGACGACCGTCTTTGGCTTCGGATTAAGCTCCAGAGGCGGAGAGGACAATGCATAAGTCAAGCGAAACTTTTTACGTCCCATCAAATTACAGTTTTTCTTTATGTCCGAGAAGATAGGCATCTAAAACGCTGATTCTAGTAAATTGGGATTGGGAGTTTGCCAGAGCCAATATATCATCTTTATGACTCGAAATACACGGCAGAAGTGAAAAATACTCTTCAGGCCAATCTTGCACACATATTCATTAATATTCAGAACTTCTACGAGATCTTCATCAACATTCTTCTGGGTAAAATGGTGAAGGAGCATTGCAATATGTGATTTTTAGGTTCGCAATTTCCCGTGAATTATGTCGTTTAATAAGAGCACTGTCCGCTGATTTAGCTTAATGGATATTGTGGTGTAATGCCACTGGAAACTACAGTTAATCACACTTCCTGTGGCTTATAACAGAGAATATGCTAATATAATGACCTCGCGGCGGGGAATATTGCATAATAAAGCAAACTGCACACCAAAAAGCTTGCTGTCTTGGTGAACTTTTTCGAACAAAGTAAAAAATTCGGAAAGATTAAAAGACTAGAAGTTTTGCAGTTAGGAATTGCATAAAAGTTAAAATTCGAGGTACAATCGATTAGCCTGCAGCAATTGTGAAGAGTTGAATTCTTCTAATGTTTTATGACTCAAGCCATTTGTAGCCATAAAGAGTTTTAGATTTTTACAGATGCAATCGACGATATTGTCAAATATTAATTGCTTTGAGCTGAATTCGTAACCAATGGGCCATACATTCACTTTAACTTACGGATCTTTTTATCTCACTATGAGTACGGCGACACCAACAAACAACAGTGCAAACACATTTCGAGGAAATTAGAAGTGAAATAACTTCGGCTAACGCCGGATTAAAATCAAGATTTGTTTTGATTAAATGTTTCAATTAAGTAAATGCAGAGATTCGCCAGGGCTCCAGGTTATTCAACTGTCACGGCTATATTTCAAATTTAATTGGCGGAAATAACTTGTGTGTCGAAAATAAAAAGACGTATATCGGGGGCTGAGAAATATCCCTTGTTAAAGTTCTTATACTTCTTGTTGTCTTTGAAGTGTTTGCTGTTTTTCCATAGTTACTTCGAAATTTGGCAAATCCAAAAATATATTTTCACATTTTTTGATACCGAGTCAAAGAAGATTATCTCGAGCTTGTGCCTAATTGTCAGGACAAAAAGTCACAAAATCACTTACATTGTATAGTAACATAGCTACATATTCGGAAAATAGCTAAAAGGAAATATTGAAAGATTAATTTTCCATAGGTAAATCCCTCGTATATATACACAGAGCTTTATTCCAATAAGATCATGAAACTTTACTCAAGTCTTCGATAAATAAAAATTGTTTGCTACATTATGTTATTATGTAGTAGTGTAAAATTATAAATGAGATCTATTTTCCAATGTTTAACTTTCTCAAAACTCTCTTAATGCGACTTGCATTGACAACAAGGGAAAATATAACTAAAAGGTTTTGTAGGTGAAATTAAAAAGTTTAAAATTGTAGAAATAAGGGGCGTATCACTTAAAATTTTCTATGTTTTTGTTACTTTCATCCTTCGAAAATGCTTTTTAGCTCTGAAACATCAAATCACCACTTGTGCATTTTTTTTTAGTTGGCCACCTAGTTCTCCAGATATGGCTCCAATTGAATTTTCTATGTAGGGAACTGGGAAACTATCAATGATCAAGTTTAAAAAACAATATAAAAAATATTGATGGTTACGATATTGATATAATGTTATAAAAATATTATTATAAAATAAATATATGTTATATAAAAAACCTACGGGATACATTCGTGATTTGGGAAAGAAAAGTGCCATCGAAATATGAAATAAAAATGTTAGATTCGCATTTAAAAAAAGTTAGTTGGTACGGATATCTAGAAGGCAAAAGATCACATTGAGATGAGAATGAGCTTATGTTTTATTAATTAGACTATTCTACGAATTTTGGAATTTTTGTATTTCGATAGCGAAGAGTTTCTGGGAAAGAGTTTATATAGGCAACTACTGGAATAATTTTTCGCATTTATAAATTTTAAGTATTTAAGGCGAACACTGAAAAATCTAGACTATACTATTTAATAGTATAATAAGAGGGAATGTAGATTTTGTGCAAATAAAGAAGAACTCAAATAGTGTGGGAATATGAGTGAAGCATAATGGAAACGAAATGTGCCCGGGAATTCTTCGAAGAAGCACGCGCGGCTAGCTTTTCCCGGGATAGGGCTCATTTGTTTTAAATGCTTTCCACACATTTCTAACAGTATTCTTATGCATTTTTCATAAGTCATTTTTCAAAGAATCAGACATTTTGGTACTTGAATTAAAGAGTTTACATCACAGAAAAGATAATTTGATTTACTCTATTTACTCTGAGCCACATTAAAAGTCCTAAAATAAATTTAGTCCCGAATGTTAACATCGTGAAGGAAGCGCCCGTGACGACTTTTTTCTTGGACCAAATATATTATAATTCACGTGGTGAAAACGTACTAAATAATGCTTTTCTGACTCGATATCAAAATCTTAAAGAGCAACATAAAAAAATCTTTAAATAGAAAATCAAACTGACGAAGTTAAAAACGGGAATATCCAATTAAGCCTAAACGTTACGAAATTAAAAGTTAAAAGAACACAAGTTAATCCTAAAATCCCTTAAAAAGTTGTCGGAACGGTGATTAAATTAAGTTTAGAAATAAAGTTAAAAGATACTTCGTAATAGCAACACCCAAACTTAAACTGATTTTCACATTACTCTATTAAACTCATTTGCAATAATCTCGTATAACAAAATGAGCTTGCGATTTAATGAAGTGCGGTTTAGTAAGGGCATTGATGTGTGTAACTGATAGCAGGAGTTGAAACATCATCCATCTTCGATACGAATTTTGAACTTTTAATTGACATTAAAATTGTATCAAAGAAAAATTGCTCCATTAATAAATATCTGATTTGGCTATTAGGCGTTAATTGTGCCATGTCCCTAAAGGGCTGTTGTAATTACATCAAATTAAACAGGGTTATTAAGGAACTCGGTTTACATTGGTACTGAAACTGCGAATTGATAACGGATTTCACTAAATTACGTTCATGTTATTGATTCCAGTTCATAACTGGCTATCGGGTGATCATTTAATACCAAAATATAATGAATGGAACTTAGCAGTGTGGTCAAGTTCAATATTAACCTAAATGGCTTCGTAAACTTTCTATTAATGTACTTCGGTAAACTTCATTCCAATTCCAATTTAATATCCGATCCTTCATTGAGAGTGCTACTGTAGGACTAATTACTTTACAAACCCGAACATGTGCAAAAACGCGAAGGAATTTTGTTAATCCTAAATAAGTTTCAAGAAAATCCCATGTGCTGGAGACATTTTCTTATTTATAGTTTAGTTGAATGTTCCGAATAAACCATCTTGTGGAGTGCGTACTTTGCCAAAGTTTCATATTGCTTCATATTTCTTTTGTCGAGTCACGTACACTCTATATGGCCGTTTAATGAAAAGACTTATGAAAATCATTATCAAGACGAATAAAAGTTTTTGACTAGGTATGGTAATAGCCCAGAATCCTTATTTCAAGTATTATTTCGGAGTTCAGCCACGGTTCTATGCGCTGAAGTGTTGCAATTCATTTTTAACACGTAAATTTGATTTTGTTTTAAAGAATCCCAAACGACTTCCAAGCGATTTGAATTTTAGATTGTCTAGAGTATTTCAGTCTGGATTTTATTTATACGTCTACGGATAGTTCGCCTGGAACTCCATTGTCGCCTTTATTATTTTGCTTCAAATTACGACGCAAAATAATATTTGAAGATAAAAGGGTTTAAACTCGGTTTAAAGACGTGGCGGGTAAGATGAGTAAAACCGATAAATTCCTCAGTTGGCGTAACACGCTATAATCGATCTGTCATCCAGAGCAATAAAACTAAGGACCAGTGGCGGAACGATACCCCTGAGAACGGAGATCAAAGTCCACATCCAATCAATACCCTGTACACGAAGCAATAAACAAGATTGCTTTTGTCAATGTGCTGAACCAATACATTTAAAGTGCATCAATGTGCTTATTTACAATTTACTTCGGTTCAATTTAAACGGAACCATTTCAGAAGCTGACCAAGCACTGAAACTGTTCTAATTAATTGTGTGCTTAATTTTGCGAAATCTCGCGACATCGTCAAAAAGGGGTCCAGAATGAGAATGTATTCCCCCAGGCCTTATGGCTGTGCCATCACATGCCAAAATGGCTAAGTGAAATGTTTTGTTTTGGAATTACTTAGCCTGTCACCTGATGTTTTTTCTCCGGGAAAATATTAGTCGTTTGGAAATAACCTTTTTTTATGGGATTATGATGTCAAGGCGGAATTTTGACGTTCGAGATAAGGAAAGTTACAAACTAGAAAATAAAATTATAATTCCCCTGATCCCCACACATGTCAGAGTGATTTATACATATATCAGATGCCCTTTGTTTTAAATAAAAAACTCGAAAACGGATGTCGTCCACGTTAAAAACATAAAACACATTTGGTGTGGGAATTCGCAATTTATTTCCTAGCTAAATAAATTTATTATACGTCGATTGCAGGTGGGCAGGTTTCGGTTTGTATGACCGGACAAAGAAGTTTTTAGCATCAACTCGGTAGATTTCGGTATTAAAATCAACCAGATGATGAATTATACAAAGAGTCAGACGTGGGTGCAAGGGAATAATCTAAATTTCCCAGATTGCTTTCACAAAATCATACTCGAGTGGAAATTCGAGAGGAAAGGTGATATTTTCGTGTAAAGGTTGGTTTCGTTTTAATAAATAATTCGAATGAAATACGTGATGAAAACTAGAGTAAACTAGTACACCTCCTTAAAATAAATAACTCCAGTTTGCCGGGTACGTCGAATAAAATACTGCATCCATTACCATAATTATGTTTTTGAAAAATGACGCTTTTAATCCTAAAGGGTATATGCATGTACATTATTACCTAACCAACACACGGAAGAATTTATCGCGTCGCCCTATCAAAGAAACCTCCTTACCTGATACCTACATAAGCACTTTTAATGCAAAACCAACACAAAAAATACAAAACTTAACTCGGTTTCAGACTGCAAACAATTTCTCTCTAACGAGAAGCTGCATGAATTTATTTCTTCCTCTAACATGCGAAACAACAACGAATATGCCATCTTAAAGAAATAGCGGGCGCCATTCCGTGCCATTTTTCAAAGGTAAGTATTATTTGTGACTTGTGAAACAACCCGTCTTATCCGCGTTAACATTTTCCCTAGAATTATTTAGCTATAGACTTTTAAACGAATTTACTGGACAATTAATCTCGAGGAACATGCCCATATCTCTGATCTAGCCGATTCAATGTTATGTAAATGCAACATCCATATGTTCAAATATCTAATTGCCTGGAAAGCAGTATCTTTACATTTTCGGATTCCCTGCTCGACGGGGAACTTGGACAGTAACATACATGGAAGTTGCAACACTGCGAAAGGGTGGATATTTTTTACCAGTGAATAATTGAATTTTCGATGAAAAACAAAACAAAAGATCAATGCGTTGGGAGATCAATATTGACAGGACAAACGGTTAAAAGCATTCCCAGAAATCGGACGAGACAAAGGAAAACCGTATCGGAAGCAACTAAAAAGCTATCAAGGAAATCAAATTGATTAACAAAGGTGGAACGAAACGTTAAACAGACCAAAATAAAGCTGACGCATTTACCGAACACTTTCAGAAACCCTTCAAAACTTCGGCGGACCCCAAATTTGATCAACATAATTGGAATTTCGTGAATGACTGGCACTACAACAATGTTAACAACCTATTATGCCACACATACAAGCTAATTACATATGCGGAATATCATGAAGCACTAGTTCATATCAAAAACACATCAGTGGGAAAAGGCAAAGTAAAAAGTGAAATTCTTAAGAGCTTAACTCCAGAAACTGGCGAGCGCATGCAAAACAAGTTGAACGACTGTTTTATGAACAGCGCAATTCCGGAAACATGGAAAAATTTAATAATTATACGTATCCCAATGAATGGACAATACACAAATACAAGGCTGCAGACCTATTACAGTACTCCTGACGCCAAGTAAAGTTTCTGGACACGTAAGAAAAAACAGCCTATTGGAAGGAAGAAAACCTATTGGAAAACAGGCAAGTAGACGTATGAATTGACGACACTCTTTCTTTCCCTTTTTCTCCTAAACGAGGGCTCCCTCAGGGATGCCGCTTTCACCCTTCCTTTATAATGTATACTGCCACGATATATACAACCATGGGTTGCAGGGCAAAAAATAAATAGGCAAAAAAGCATACATATTACAATACACTGGCGACATTGCACTTGTTGCACATGACCAGGGAGGAAAGCGGCAGGAAGACTTCAGGCATCAACTAACGGACAACACAACGACATGGTTCTATAAATAAAGAATAACACCAAATGCCACCAAAAACCAACTTATACTCGCAAATCGTCAAATTAAAATAGAATCTCCAATATTAATAGCAGACGGTCACATAAATAAATAAAAAAAAAAACGACATAAAATACTTTAGAGAAAAAATCGACAAAAAAACTGAAATTCCCTAAACACGTTTGAAATATGAGAATAGAATTTATTAAACGGATATAACATGTTCGATCGCTGACATATAAAGATAAAAGAATCAGTACAAAAACTCCAACAAGAATATAAAAGTCCATCTGCAGGCCATTGTCTGACTACGGACACATACCGAGGGTAAATGCAATGGAAAAAATTGAACAATATATAGAAACAACAGAACGGATTACACCAAGACTAATTACAAAGATAAGACATCCAACCAATTACTATACGAACGCATACACATGACAAGAATAACTGACTGCAATAAATTGAGAAAAGATGAAAAGACAATCGTCACAAGTGGACCATTTTGAACACTCTTTGTCTTCCAAGACAATCTCGCTTCCTTTTCTCTTCAACCCCTATTGGAGCACTTCCAAATGTAACGTGTTCCTAATAAAAGAAGTTGACTAAATCAAAAACTGTCTACTAAGCGTTGCGTAATAAGATATATTTAATTTTTTTTTATTTCTAATTTTTTCAGTAAAGACATTAAGGAATTATTCATTAGATGCCTAGCTGCTCTTGGTAATTATTCACATTTTTCATATTATATGATTTGTTGGCAGTCACTACAATACTTCGATTTTGAAATTTCATTTTATGGATATTATTAACGAAAGTGTAAACTAATGGCTCGTCGAGCTAATACAGAATTGACATGACGATAATTAACAAGTAAAATTTATAAGCTGGTTTCACGCTGAACAGTTTCCTAATAGACTGACGTTTATTCCACAAAAATTTACCGCCCTAGTACTGCAAACACACAAAGGGCGTGGTGGTTGACCTGGCCGACAACAACGAGTTTCGGATGCGGTAGAAGAAGAGCTAAACCTTTTTGAGGAAGATCCTTCTTTTAGTACTCGAGAAATATTCGCCAAGTAAATGTCCCCAATCAAATTGTGTGGAGAACACTTCATGGGAAGCAATTGTATCGTTTCCACATACGAAAAGTGCAGGTTTTATAATCTGAAGATTATTCCCTACGATTGGAATTTTGTAGACGATTTCTAGGAAAACAAAACGAAATTGCAAAATTTTCCAATTTTGTCGTGGCTACCGATGAAGCAACGTTTACGCCCAATGGTCTAAACAACTTTCATAATACTGAGACCAGGGCAGTCGATAATCCACATTCTGTTCCTCGTAACTATTATATTTTTAGCATAGATTTTTAATAAACGTTTGTGCTGCATCGGTGAACCCACAATTTATTGACCCTTTTCTGAAACCAAATTGACTAACCGAATATGATAATTTAGTTTTTTTTTGCAAAATCATTCGCAATAACTCTTAGAAGAGTTTCTTTAGATATACATACGTCGACATCCTCCATCTTTAGACAAAATCGGGATTCATCGCTTAGCACTACAAACACTACCTCCCATACCACTATAGGTTCCAATGCAACTGCAACCTACACGACTCCAAATGTTGTGGTAAATGTTGAGTTGTCAGTAGTAATACAAGGTGTAGCTGATAGAATTGCGAATTGAAAACGGTAAACGACGGTAAACAGGATCACTGGACGGTCTTCTTTACCTGACCATTGATCTCCAAGTGATCTGGTAATGAAAAATCGATTTTAATTATCATTAGATGAAGGAACCGTTTTTGCACCTTATTAGTACGTCTCTGACCCCCGGTTCTCTCTTTGCGAGTTTGCTGAGCCTCTATATTCCACGATTTATAACGCGTGATTTGGATAAGTTCCGATCAAAACGATTTCCAATTTTCCGGAAAATTTTCAAGAATCACTCCAGCAAAAGTCCAGGGTCAAATATGCTTAATTGCCGGTAATTTCCGCACTATCGTACTGCAGTCATAGTCAAACCTTTTAAACGCTGCAAACTCTCATTTAACGATAATAAATCGACATAACAGCACAAAGGTGAAAGAAATAGACTTGATATTAATACCACAAAGTACTGCTAGAAAATGTCCGACGTGATATTTCAATTTAATGCATAGCAACCGAATTTTAATTAAAGTGCTAAAGGTATCTGGTAAATTTGGTCAAAAAGTTCCATCCCATTTTGGTATTGCAACTTCCCTGTTAGTGAGAGTAGCAGCTCTTATATCGCAATATTTCAAGTGTAAGATATAGATATAGGATTACCCAACGACGCGAAATCGAGTTCATTCAGTGGAGTGCGGTAAAGATACCATCTCACATGCTGGGTACCACAGTTTTCGTGCGAGTGCATCTCTGTTAACTTTATTGTATTCTTTAAGTTCAAATAAATATTAGGGTGCGGTAAAATTCCTCCACCCGTACGTGCCCTAAAAAGGTTTTCCGCCCGGAAGTCAATGTCAAAATTCCACCAAAAAATTTTAACGCTGACACATTTCATTTTGATTTGTGCGCGGCAAAACTTATTACCGCACAAGTACTGGAAAGTGCTACTTTCACCTCGTAAAAATGCCGGTGGTAAAATGAAGATTTCCATTTAAAGATTTTTTCATCAAACTCTGAAAGGCTGCCTTCCAACTGGAACAGTAAAAAATCTGTAAAAAAGTGCGATTCTAGGTTGAAAATATTGCAAAAAATTAAATACCTTTTTTGAAAAGAATTGTGGCGATATGCGGCAAAATGCAATAAGCTGTAGATTTGCATTCAAACAACGCAAACTGTCAGTAAAATGGGTTGCACGTGAGGTTGAAAAAAATTTAAAAACATTATTTATTGTTCAAGAAGATTTTGATAAAGTAAAATCTTTCTGTAAAACTTGTGCCCATATGTTTTCTATATTTGTGTGTGTGTGAACGGTGAAAGAATTGGGAACGCCAAGTGAAATATGTAAGTTGAATAATTGCAAATCAGGATGTAAACTTTTAAGGAGTGGAAAAGACAGAACATTTCAAAATCTAAAAATTTCAAAACTCGACGAGAGAATTGAATTGATTAATTCCTTGTGTGCATCCCCTTCAGCGATTCCATTATTAAAAGTGTGAATTTTTGTGTGGGCAATAATCATTTTTGGAACGCTTAAAATTAATAATTTCGCTAAACAAACGGAACATTTAATTAGAAACAAGAAAATAAAAATGAAATTTTCATATTTAGGAGTTCCGTTGCAGATTAGAGAAGGAAGATTTAAGAGCAAGACGGAAAATTGAGAGTGATTTAAAAAAGGAATACACTACCTGGATTATCAGGGTTAATTCTATTTAAATATATATAAATGTCTCCAACTGTTGGTGTTTTAAAGAAAATTACCCCATAATATAAAACGTAGTTCAGAAGGAGGTAATAAACAATGAGTAATGCCGTTAGTTCAACTAGACACATTTTCCTGGAAAAATGCTGTTTGAATAATAAATGTTCAATTCCGAGTTCATAGTTTGCTCTTAACAAGCGATTTCAAGGCGGTTTAAGAGAATTAGTCCCTTGGCGCTGACCCTACCTATGCCTAAGTGGCTTTTGGGGAGCAGAACTATGTTATCAATGAGCGATGAATAAGAAGATCTGCCTACGTGACAATCTTGCCAACTTTCCTAAAAAATATTGGACATTATATTAAATTCCGTTTGTATTCGATGTAGAGAAGCAAGAGAATATCGAAATCTAATATGATGTTAAGTTGAAACATCTGCTTTTCTACGCATTTCGGCTCTATCTGGATTAGAATATTAAATTCATATTTTTTCCACTGATATCATATGCAAACAATCATCCAGAGCATAAAAAAATTGTGTGATAATAAACGGACAAATAACACCGAGAATAGCACCTTTGTCAGTCCCCCTTAAACGTGACCAACCCCAGTTTGTCTTCAAGGTAAAACCATATTTCATGTATACAAAGCGACTTATGACGATGGTTTAATCTTTTCAATATGTTCCTGCAAAATCCGGGATGTCATATTTCCAGAAATTTATGCCGGGAAATTTGCGTGACATAATTATGTTTTAGCAAAAATCACTGAAAAGTGAATATAAAAAAAAGGTTTAATGAATATATTTTCTTTAGAAATAATAAAATATGCGTGGACATGATAGGAATAATTAATACTTGGTATTTTATTTGTTTCACAACTTTTAATTCCTTGAGAAATATTTTTTAAGATGCAAGAACTAGAGTTTAAATTTAACTTTTAACGATCCATGAAAACTTGCTAATTATTTAAGCTATAAGTTTCTGCTGGCTTAAATCAGCTAGCACTTGTCTTTGTGATTTATGCGAGAGACAAAAGTTAATTTGGTTCCATCCGGAATTCTTAACAAAAATGAATCTGACACCACTGAAAATTGCTGATTATTATGTAATACCCTTTACACAACAGGCATTTAATAATGACGAAAACTAGGCAACTTGGGTTGAATAAAACTGCAACATGATTATCGTATATACATATGTATACAGCACTTATAAAAAGTATTGTAACACGTTTATTACTTTCATAAACCTGATATTTTTTCAAAATGCTTAAACACGTATAATTTTATTTTTAAAAAGTTATTTAATGCATTACTTTCGATGTTCAAATTTTTCACTCCTACCCAGCTACCCTTACTAACTTTTTATTTTCAAATGGAAAGGTAATTCAATAAGGGATACAACGGTATACTCAGAACTAAAATTAGATTTACAGTTTCATTAAAAAATAAAATTATTGGATGCAAAATAGAGTAACCTACTATAACAAAGAAAATTGAAATTCCTCAACAAATGCTCAAATTGAGCTCCAGTAATAATTTGGCAATGACTCAGTCGTTCCTCGACCTCTTTTATGCAATTATTCAGTGTTGCTCGCGTTATTAATTCTAATTCTGTTTGAATTCTAAAATGTAAACCCACTAAATTGTGTGGCTTATTTTTGTAAACGGAACCTTTTAAGTGGCTCCATAAAAAAATCGAGGGTCCTAAGATCTGGAGATCGTGGTGGCCATTATATTATGCCTCTTCTACCTATCCGTTTCCTAAGGAAAATCTCAAGATACTCTCTCACAATCACAGCATCATGTGGGGGTACATCATCTTGTTGAAAACAAATATTATTGACTACTTGTTCCCCGTGATCTTCAGGAAAAATTGCGACGATTGATGGAACTATTTCATTTTACAATAAGTGCAAATATGATGCGTTGTTTAAGTTCCCCCCTATGAAAAATAGACCGATGAACTGATTACCGATTATATCCATATAGAATACTTTTGAGTTTTTGCGGATGTTGTATCTATAAAGTTTGCATCCAATGAGAATTGTCTGTAGACTAGTAGTCACAATTACGTCGATGAATAAATCCATTTAAGCAAAACGTTGCTTCATCTGAAAATAAAATTCTAGAAAAGAACCTATTATCCTGAAAGCCTTTTTCTTGCATCAATTCACAAAATTTCATTCTACGATCAAAATCATCAGGTGTCAACTCTTGGGTAAAAGAAATTTTGTATGAATGAAATTTTTCTCATTTTAAAAAATTGCTTATTAATTTTGCAGATAATATCAAATTCATCCGCAAGTATGCTAATAGACTTTATAAGGTTTTTATCAATAGATAAAAGAAAGTCTAGTGGTTTATCGCCATCAATTACTGTTCGAGTTCTTCCGCATTTTGGAGCAGCTTTCACACTTCCAGTTTGTTAAAATTTTTTATTAATCCGAGAAACTATACTTCTATCAATACGATCCATTTCACTGAATTTTTAACTGTGGTAGATATCTAACAATTAAATTTTACTACTAATCAATTCTATAAAAACCAAAATATTGTATATCTAAAAAATTGTTTATATTGAAGGCAATTAGGACTTTCTACGTTTTATTGTCATTTTTTCATTCTTTCTCAGAGTAAAATAAGAATGGATTGTCTATCTAGGAAGCAAAGATTAATTTTTGTTTTCCTTTTTAGGATATGGACTTTGTTCCATTTTTTAATTAATTTGTAGATCCAATTTTGTTTCTGAGTATACCTTGTATCTCTTATTGAATTACCTTTCATTTCATATACTACAATGGGTAGCTTTCCATTTGAAAATAAAAAGTTAGTAGGGGTAGCTGAATGGAAGTGAAAAACTTGAATATCGAAAATAATGCATTAAATACCTTTTTTTAACAAAATTATATGTATTTAGGCATGTTTTTAAAATATCAGGTTTATGAAAGTTATAAACGTTTTGCAATACTTTTTACAAGCTGGGTATATAATTATTCATGCACTTTATATAAGTTTTAACGATCCGTGCCAGGTGGCTAATTATATAAGCTATAAGTGCCTGCTGGCTTAAATCAGCTAACGCTTTTCTTTGTGATTTTTGCGAGAGGCAAAAAATCTCATGTCCGGATTTCCCAAAATGCGCAATAATTCCAAGCAACTAAATCGATTTCGTAAATCTTGTCTTTGTCCCCTATTATTAAGAAAAAATTAATATCCACCACCGCCATACCATTAAAAATGGTTAATTATTATGCAACACCCTTTAGATAATAGCCATTTAGTACCGATCAAAACTAAACAGGTCAGGTTCAATGAAAATTCAATGTGATTACAATGTACAAGTATTTAAATCGAAATAAACAGAATTTATTTGGTATTCATATATCAATTTGCGCTTAACTAAAACGGTATAAATAACACAAATTGCGTTTCGTTTGGCCGTGTTATGTGGACCACGCATATATTTCTGATTTATTAAATTCAGTCAAATCTAATGAGAATCGTTTGCCCTACCACCCTGGGGTTTCGTTATATTATTATCGACAGCAAACCTGATGCCGGACTTATTAGCATATTACTCCATCAATCTTAATAACCCAGGTAATTATGCCATTAATCTCTTACATTATCTGAGTTACAGATCCGTTGATTTTAAGTTCGCAATAGTGACAATACTCAAGTCTGATCAATATTCACTAATATATCCGCTCAATTATCACTCATGAACCGTTTATAAAGAAACATTTTCTGTTTTATTATGGTGAAGTCGATAATGAATAGTATTTTCCGAAATCCCTCGCCATTACGTAAACCCTTTGAAATTCCAGCAAACCATTAAATTTACATAGACCAATCTGATTTCACCTATTAAAATATCAGAGTACATTGTTATATTTGGCACCGCAAAATTTACCCTCATTTTGTAAATCACTCGCTATTTGCAGAACTTTGGTTTCAATTCACAACATTTGACGACTACGCGTACCTAGTTAATTAGCGCCCACCATTAGGACAGCTTGAATTTATAGCTCTGTACAGTATTTGCGTTTCCTTTGTAATATAGACAATGAGATATTGAATAAATATTAGAAATATTGTTTCTGTGGAGACCCAAATAACTCTAGCGATCGCCTACGGCGCAAACAGATGGTCACACAATGAAGTGTCCGAAAATGATTCACGGCTAGCGAATTGTGAAGAGCTGTAACAGTTAGGAATATAATTCGCAAATTTTCTAAGTCACAATGATTATCTCGATGCCTGTTGATTGTATAAAAAAACCGGCAGCAGGCACTGAGTTGAATTTGATGCAGATCATTGACTGTATTTGGTGGACGACTAGTACGATTATTTTAACGACCCATTAGACCATGCGTACAAGCTAATTGCAGACAAGGAATAAGATGAAGCACTAGCTCAGAGCAAAAACACAGCACCAGGAAAAGGTAAAAGAGAAAGTAAAATACTTAAAACCGTCCCTCTACAAACTCATGAGCACCTACTGCACCAACTGAACAACCGTATCATCAACAACACAATTCCAGAAACATGGAAAAACGGAATATTTGTACTTATCCCAAAAAATGGACTGGACAAGTACTTCATATTATTAATATTGGTACTTCATATTATCAAAAATATAGTTAAAAAAACTCAACTAGAAGTACGATTTTTTTCCCCATATTACTATGCAGTCTGTCAGCGTTGCAGTCCATAAGCAATTAGATTCACAAACATGGTCAGAAGGCGAAACACTCCCATTAGAGTGCTTCGCACGCTATTTTATGGTATTCAACAGTTACCAGGTATCGCAGTTCTTGAGAGCGTTGCTGAAAGTCTAGCGGGTGAATTCGTTTCAGTCTTCTGATCGGCGCTCCATCCAGCAACACCTTAGTGAGAACATTCGGGTGGTCTTCAAGTCTCTGCTTGTAATTGGTGAAGTATTTTCCGATTTCCTCTCGTACTGTGATAACTTTAAAAATCATTGTGAATTGTCTTATTGCTGATGTATCATGGAGCCTTGATTATACTCCGGAGTGTTTTTGATTGGAATCTTCGCAAAATTTTGATATTTGAGTTACTCGCGGTACCCCATAGTTGGATGCCATATGTCCAAATTGGTTTTAGTATGGCTTTATATAGTAATATTTTGTTTTCTACTGACAGCTTTGAATGGTAGCCAATAAGCCAGTTGAGTTTTCTTGCTGTGAGATGAAGTTGCGTTCTTTTCTGCTATATATGTTTTTTCCAAGTCTTCTGTCCAATTGCATATCCAGATATTTGACGGAATTGAACTGTGGAATTGTTGTATTATTCAAAACCACAGGTGGGCAGTCATTTCTTTGCTTGGTAAAAGTTATGTGAGTAGATTTTTCTTCGTTTACTTTGATTCTCCATTTTTCCAGCCAATTAGCTAATTCACTTAGATTTTATTGTATCCTATTGGTCGCTTCAGTTGGGTTTTGATGAGAAGCCATTATTCCGGTATCATCTGTGTACGTGCATATCATGGTATCTTCATTGTTATCCAAGTCTGCTGTATATAAAGTGTATAGCACTGGTCTCAGTACAGAGCCCTGTGATACTCTTGCAGCTATTCCGCCACTCTCTGTGATTAAATTATCCACTTGCACTTGAAACATATGGTTACTTAAGTAGTAGTGGAGTAGTACATAAAATTACGACGTACTACATACGAATTGACGACACTTTCTCCCCTTTTCCACCTCACCTAGGGTTTTCCGAGGGACTTTTGCCTTCATCCTTCCTTTTTAATGTGTACTGCCATAATATACAGGTTGTTAGGGAAACGACTTTCGTAAATTTAACCAATGATTAAAAACATCATTTTGAACAAAGAAGTTCCTTACAACACGGGTCGAAAACCTAATAGTTTTTTCAAAAAAAAATGTCAAAATTTGTAACCGAAAAGCTATGATAAGCTTTAAAATTGAATAAAATGTAGAAAAACGTACTTGACAGATGTTGATTGTTTGACACGTAACAAAAAAACTGAAAATTATTCAACAATAACATTCCTAAAAGCAATTGAAAACTTAATTAATAACTTAAGCGGTAAAAATGAACATAAGCAGCAACGCCGCACTGAACGTGACTGAGGAAGAGAAGTTTGTTTTTGTTATGATTGTTTGAAGCGAATCTGAATCGTCTTTGTACGTTTTAGATGTTTGTCAAATATGTGCTTATTAAGATACCATTTTTTTCTATTCAAAAAAATGCTAAAAAAACCTTATCGTTTTAAAAAGTATTAGCTCCAATAACGCGATCGCATCAAAACGTATTGTTTTGTCTTCACATCAAAGTGCGTTAAATCCTTATGCATCGAGTGTATGTGCATTTTTGAGGGCATCGAATCATATTATAGCTCTACCTAACTCATTGTTGCAAAGTGTATTAAATCCAATTGTGCCACATCAAACGGTATTATTTTTCAATGAATTAATCAAAGTAGCTTAAATCCAAAAAAAAATGCGTTTTCTGTTATGTCTATCATAAAAATGTATGTTGATTGTTCTTTTGTATGCTTATTTGATTGCCAATAAATATGTTTTTACATAAAATGCTTTGTTTTACCTAGTTTTTACAAAATAATACATTTTTGCGTCTTTCTTAAAAGTTAAAACAAATGGAGTTAATGCGATTTGATCTGTTGCTCTTCATATGATCTTGGGCAAGGACGCCTGGGGCCGTGGGCAAGTGGAGCCCATTAGGGACCATCAAGAAGGGACAAAAAAAATCATCCTTATTTTTCAGTTTTGTCGTGGACTGTACGTCCTTCCATACTTTTAATATTTTAATGTAATTTCGTTCTCGCCGAATGCATCTTCTGTCAGTACACGCAACAGATCATCCGTAAAGTTAATTTGGGCTTTAAGTGATTTTATTCCGACCTATTAACAGTACCTACGTATTTACAGCATTAACAGTACAATGTATTCTTTACGTGAGTATCATGACATGTTTTTGGTTTACGTAGAGGCGTCACAAAATTCTAAAGAAGTTAGGCGCCTTTACGGTAATCGTCCAGAAAGAAAACTTCCAGCTCGACAAACATTTGTGCAAGTTTCCCAGACACTTCTGGATACACGTAGCGTTATTCCTACATATCAAGGACGAGGTCGGCAGCAAGAAGTTGGTTCTGAAGCCGAAAAACAAATTTTAAAACTTGTTCAAGAGAGTTCAACAAGGAGTACCCGGAGTAGAGCATGCATGGACTCAAATGGTGAACATTTCGAACATTTAATGTAGCGAAAAATGAATTTGTGTTTTTGAGTGTGATGTGAGGGGTGTAAAATGTGAAACGTAATATGTTATGTTTATTAAAGATGATAACGATAATTTAAAGGTAAATGGCTTTTAAAAATAATAAAATAAGAATTACATAATTTTGAAATTTCATGAATTTAGTGCATTTTGTTAATTATACTATACTGTAAAATCTACCAGACCCAAAACAACCGTGTAAAAAAGCGCCCCAAAGCAACCCACTTTATGCGATTACTTAAGTAGGTATGAAAATGAGATAAATACGACGCGACGTTGTCAATTCTCATAAGATGTTTTTTTGATTTTCCGGGGAAATGGTTGAGTTTACGACCCCTCTTTTAAGGAACTTTCTTTGTTAAAAATTATGTTCTTAATCACTGGTTAAATTTACGAAAGTTATTTCCCTGACACCCTGTACATACACAATTATGGCTTAGAGGGTAAAAAACATCTAAACAATACACCATACATATTAGAATATGCTGACGATGCTGCACTTATCGTACGTGACAAAATGACTGAGAAAGAAGAAGAAAGACCAAATCGGATTAAAGTCTAAATTAACTTCTACTCTCAAATTCCCAAATGGAAGTAGAATCCCCAACATTAATAACAGATAGGCACACAATTAAACCAAAAAAGCGATGTAAAATTTTTGGGAGTAACAATCGGCAAAAAACTGAAATTCACTAAACATGTTCCAAATATAAGAATAGAAAAAGGAAAAAACATTTCCGTCGGTGGCATATAAAGATAAAGGGATCAGGGCAAAAGCTACAGTAAAAATATACAAGTCCATTTGCAGACCATTCTTAGACTACGGACACCTGCTGGGAGTAAATGCAATGAAAAAAACTAAACAGAACAGATTGTACTAAGAATGATTACAAAGATAAGGCATCTAACCAATTATTATACGAACGTATACACGTGACAAGAATAACTGAAAGACTGCTATAAATTCAGACAAAATGGAAAGACAATCGTCTCAACTGGACCATTGCGAGCTCGCTTTGCCTTACAGGACAAACAAGATAAATGTATGTGCAAATGTATTTTTTTTTTGCTTTTGCATTTTATGAATGATTATTCATGTGTAGATCTAAGTCTTTTTGTCACGAGGGCAAAAATATCAAATGGCTGATAGGCTTTTCCTCTGAAAATAAAAATTTTGTATGCAGGGTGTTTTAGAACGAGTTTGCCAACTGCTTACCATAGGTTCGTGTGACCTAAATAAAAAAAGAAAACGTTTATACGAACATAAACCCATTTTCGCTTACTGTCTGAAATACAGGGTGATAAAAAAAAATTTTAATAGTTTTTTTCATATTAAGTCTCTTCCGGCATTAAATATTTTCATGAAAATTGGAAACCGAAAATAAATGTAGAGGCATGGCGTTTAAGGGAAAAACAATGTTTCAAATTTAATTAGTAGCGTCCCCATCAATTTGACCCTGAACATTTTAAACGAAAAATATGATACACTATTGGCTTAAAAAAATAAAAATAATTTTCTGAATGCTTCATATTTCTATGAAAAGAAGGTCTCTCGAATATTTTTCATAACGTGAAGCCTTTTCATAAAAAAAAAAAACATTATTTGCTAACCAATATTAAAACTATAATACTAAATTAAGTATATTACCTTACTTATAAAAGAACAATTAAATAAGATGTTGAAAATTTCCTCTACTTGCAAGAATGTACCTCAGCCTTTCTTCGCATATTATCGCGCTCTATTTGAAAAATTCCTGATATATTTTTATTGTCTTAAACGTAGGAATTATACGATTTCTCAGATGCAGATTGTTGTATATTATTTTTTTCCAAGAAAAAGGTTAACATTATGATAAATATTTAAGAGACCCTTTTTCCCACAAAAATATCAAGCATTCAAAAAATTATTTTTATTTTTCTTTATCAGTGACGTTTCAAATTATTCGTTTAAAATGTTCAGGTTATGGGGACACCACCAGTAAAATTAAATATTTCATACCGAAACGGACTTATTAGGAAAAACAAAAAAAAAAAAATTTATATCCCGCATTTCAGACAGAAAGCGAAAATGAATCCTCGTTCGTATGAACTTTATATCTTTTTCCGTCACAGGAATATACAGTAAGCAGTTGACAGACTTATTCTGAAACATCCTGTTTAGATACAGGTTGTCTAATAAAAACGGGCGATTAGTTATAACTCAGTTATTTTTGAACGGATGTTGATATAAAACAGAACTAAAAATCAAGTAAAATGATAATGTTCAGACTACTAAGTAGCGTCAAAGTTAATTTTTTCTACTCAACTTCTTTTACTTCAGGTGTCAACTTCATAATTTTAAATGAAACTCCGTATTTTTTAACATTTTTTAATAAAAAGCATTTTTCTGAATCTGATAATCTATAACAAGTTAATGTTAAAACAATTTTTAACTGAAAAAAATTGAGAAAGTTTATTTCTTTGAGTACTAATACATTATCTTAAATATTATAAATAGAATTTTTCTTCCGCATTTAACGACATATTTTCCGTAGTTTTCACAAAATATTGTATCTATAGATATTGCTCGAATTTTCTATCACCATGTTGTACACATAATTAATATCTTCTGATTACAACATGCGTAACATTTATAATAGCGTTTGGTGTAATTTCCTGCAACAATTATTTGTCTTAAAATATCGACATTTTCTTGCTAGGTAATATAAATTTTAGCTTGAAGGTAGCCCCATAGATAAAAATCCAGCGGAGACAGGTCCGGTGAACGAGCGGGCGGTTTTATCTTGTCGGTTTTCGCTGGGTCCTAATGGACTCCACTTGCCCATGGCGCTAGGCATCTTTGCATAGAATAATATAATGGGATAAGATGAGATGAAATGCAAATGACCACAGGATAACACAGATTGCTCCATAATGATACAGATGGCTACATAATTGATACTTTTCAAAGTTTTCAACTTTTTTCAGTTAAAAATTGTTTTAACATTAACTTGTCATATATAATCAAATTTAGAGAAATTATTTCTATCAAAAAATGTTAAAAAAATTTGAAGTTCCATCTAAAATTCTGAAGTTGACACTTGAAACAGAAAAAGTTGAATTAAAAAAAAAAAACTTTGATGTTATTTAGTAGTCTAAACAATAACCTTTTATTTAGTTTTAAATCCAAATTCGTTCATGAATAACTTAATTATAACTTCGCTTGTTTTTTTATGAGACAGTCTGTATATATATAAGAATCTGAGCAGATCCAAATATCCTAGGAATGTAATGCATTAAAAGGTAATGTGCATACTATAGAGATATCCTGTGACAAAAATTTTCAACACTTAGCATCTTATTTGGCTACTATAACGCGTGAACGGTTAAAACAGACTTTTCCACAAGGAAAGTCATACCAATAAACACAATCAGTCCAGGCAACTAGAGAAAGGTTTTTTTCTTCCATTTGACCGCAACGAAATAGTCCAAATTATACCAAATTTTAAAAAATAGCGTTGGTGAGGATTGTATAAAGGAAGTATCAGTAAAAACTATTAAAAAATGTAAAATTATATATTGCCGAGCTTTAGCATATGTTATCAATATTTTTGTCCACTTTTTTTGTCTATCTCTGCGTCTGTCTATTACACAGAAGTTAAGGTTTTTTTGAATTTCCCGCATCCAATTTCCCGGATCATCAGCAAATATAATTAATTTTATGGTAATTTTGAATGTTATGGGGCAAACGTGAGGGCAAACGAAATAATTCAAGGCATGTCGAATATTACAAAATAAAGTGGATGACGATTAGATATTACTAAAAATACCCAAAGAGGTAAAATGGATTGCTGATGAGCTTTTAGCATAGCTAATGAATTTATCTTAGCAAAATGGCTTTTATCCTGTTTAGCTGAAACCTGGTAAAGCTACACTAATAAAGAAAAAGGTAACAAGCGGCATGTTGAACACTATAGGCCTATTACTGTTCTTAATACACTATCAACAATTTTTGAAATGGTTTACTTTGGCCGTTTGGTATTGCTCTTCAGTAAGAAGGCAGATTTTTTACCGACCCAGCATGGGTTTCGCTCAGGCCGATCAACCAAAGGTGCTGTATGCCAATTTATGAATACAGTTTATAAACATTTAAATGAGGCAAAACACGTCTCGGGACTTCTTTTTATTTGTCCCGAGCGTTCATTAGCTTGAATATATACTTTATTTGAGACAAATTGCGCACCCACTGCATAAGAGTAAATATGTCTCAATTAATTAGACCATATTTAACCAGCAGGCAATTCTAAGTCAAGGTTTATAGGGATAAGTCCGAAATGTAGCACATTGACATTGTTGTTTCTCAAGGGTCCATGATGGGATCCCTTTTATTTTTATTGTTTATCAATTACTTGCCCCCCATAACGTTCAAAATGGCCATAAAGTTAATTATGTTTTCTGATGATCCGGGAAATTGGACTGGGGAAATAGAAAACAATCTTGTGTCACAGACAGAGAAGCATACAAAAAGAGTGGACAAAAAAAATTGATAACATGCATATGCTAAAGCTCACCAATAGATAATTTTACTTCTTTTAACGTTTTTAATTATACAATAGGATCCTCATCCACGCCATTTTTTAAGATTTGGTACAATTTGGACTAATTCGTTCACATGGAAAAAAAAAACTTTAGCTAGTTGCCTGAACCGACTAGGACCAGTGGTGTGACTTCTCCTATAGCCCCTGTAGAAAAGTAAGCTCCGAAGTGATGAGCGACATTTTTTTTATCGGATAGCTCTATATTATTCGCGTCATCCTTTAATACAATATCCTTCCTAACACACACGACGATTCTCGGACCTGCCAAGATTCTTATTAACAATGGACCCAATCACCTTTGATGTGTTGTGGCAATTTTCTATAATAGGCTTTTTACGGTTTCTTATTGGCATATTGTATTCCCTTCCGTCTTTATAGTATTTTTTAACGTGGCTGAGTAAATCTTTGAGTGCTCGACCGATCCTGAAATATCAACTGATACCAATTAAGATTTGAGTAAGGGGTGGTCATTAAAATATCATTTATTATCAGGTTAGAGTTCAGAAATTTGCCAATTACGAAATCTCGAAAGGGTTTAGAATGATCCAGTGTTTGCCAGATGTCGGCATTTAAATTGTGAAAACTGGCAAAAACTAAGGATTTTCCCCCCCGTTTGAAATGTTTGATGTGTCGTTTTGCGTCTTAATGGTTTATGGGTCCTATACTGTTCCTGAATACGTCAAATGAACTCCTGGAGTCTTAGAAAAAGCATTTTAAAGCACTCTCGGTTTAGAGCACCTTTAAAGTCGCAAAAATAGGTATTAATGTGAGTTCGTACCTCAGAAACCAAAAGAGATTTAGCAAACCCTTTTGTATAGGGTCATAGTGCTCATAAAGGCGACCTTATGCGGTTTTTTTGCTGATATCTCTATCTTTATACGTTAGCAATCGAAAATGTTTTACCCGTTTAATGATTTTTCTTCTCACACTTCGAACGTGTTTAGTGTATTTCAGTTTTTATAGATTGTTACTTTTAAGTATTTTACACCGTTTCTTAGATTAGTTATGTGACCTTCTGCAATTAATATTGAGGATTGACACAATGTTTTTAATATTTGTTAAATATGTAATTGTGTGTAATACAAAGGAAACACAAATGTTGGATAGAGCTATAAGTTCAGGAGGTTCTAACGGTAGGCATTGATTGACTAAGTAGGCCTAGTCATTAAATACTGTGAATTGAAACCAAAGTTCCGTAAATGGCGAGTGATTTACAAAATTAGGGTAAATTTTGCGGTGCCAAATATAATAATGTTCTCTGATATCTTAATAGGTGAAATCAGATCGGTCCATGTAAATTTAATGGTTTCCTGGAATTTCAAAGAGTTCCCTTAATGACAAGGGATTTCGGAAAATGTTATTCATTATCAACTTCATCATGATAAAACAGATAATGTTCCTTTATCAAAGCTTTTGGAGTAATAATTAAGTAGGTAGTGAACATTAGTGAATATTGATCAGGCGGGAGTATTGTCGCCGTTGAAAACTTAAAATCGACATACTTGTATGTGTACCTCAGATAATGTAAGGGATTATTGTCATAATTACTTCGCATATTAAGATAAATAGGGTAATTTACCGTTTATTGCTTATAGATATATTAGTTTATACAGTACTAGTAAAAAGTATTGCAACACCTTTATAACTTTCTTAAACCCAATATAAAAAAATGCTTCAATATATATAATTTTATTTTAAAAAAGGTATTTAATTTATTATTTTCGATGTTTAAGTTTTTCACTCCTATTCCTCCTATTCCTCCTATCCTACCCCTACTAACTTTTTATTTTCAAATGGAAAGCTACCTATTGTAGTATATCAAATGATAGATAATTCAATAAGAGATACAATGGTATACTCAAAAATAAAATTGGATCTATAGTATCTTTTAAAAAAATAGAACAAAGCCCATATCCTAAAAAGATAAAAAAATGTAATATTTGCTTCCTAAAGAAACAATCAATTCTTATTTTATTTTGAAACAGAGTGAAAAAATAACAATAAAATGTAAAAATTCCAAATCTTCTTCAATATAAACAATTTTTTAGATATAAAAAATTGTATTTTGGTTTTCATAAAATTAATTAGTAATTAAATCCAGTTGTCAGACATCTACAACAGTTAAAATATTAGAGAAATGAATCTTGCTGATAGAAGTGTAGTTTGTCGAATTAATTTAAAAAAATTCAACAAACTGGAAGTGTAAATGCTGCTCCAAAATGCGGAAGACCTCGAACAACAATTGGTAGCGATAAAGCACTAGACATTATTTTATCTATCGATGAAAATCCTATACAAGGTCCGCCTTTGGAAGCTGATACCATCCGTATATGGAAAATTGCAAGTTTAATGTATTTTTGAAGTTTGTATTTTTGTTTTATGGAGAAAACTCGACATTGTAAAAATATTTTCAACCTGATACAACTTCCGCTTACACCGTAAACTTCATCACTTCGGAAACTACTTCATTGTTGTTAAATGGAACACGGCAAATTTTCCAATGAAAATAAGTTTGTTAAAAATAAGCACGTTTCATAATACGATAAAGTACCGATTTTCGGCTGTTTTTAATTTATTTTAATTTTTACGGCTTTTTCGACACTTGTAGAAGTTTCCTAAAACCCAATTATCTACAAAACTATTTGACATAAATTGATGAAATAAATTTTAAATTGCTGGAAAATTAACACATTTATATTAACAATTAAAATATTAAGAAAAAGCCTTTGAAAAAGAACATTGAAATTTAAAATTTCTAAATTCACAAAAGTCATTTTTTCCAAATAGCACCCTATAATTATTTTAGCATCATTAGATTGGTAAAAAAATGAACTACGATATACATTATAAATATAAAAATTAATACTTTTTGAGCATATCGAAAAAAACTATAAACTACTTTATTCTGCATAGGTAATAAATACATCATTGCACTTGTCATTTTTATATTTGGGATCGAATTAAAAATATTATTTATGCTACACCATTAACGACTAAGGAAAATTGTATTGCAAGGGTGCGAATTCGTGTACAAGTACACTTATTGCAAAACAAAATAGTTCTATCCATAGCCACAATTTTTCCTGGACAAAACGTGGAACAAGTACCCAATAATATTTAGTTCCAACAAGATGGTACACCACCATGTTATACCGTGGCTGTGAGAGAGAATCTTGATGAGATTTTCCCTAGGAGATAGATGGGTAAAAGAGGCATAATAAAATGGCGGTCACAATCTCCAGATCCTACGTCCCTGGATTTGTTTTTGGATCACATAAAAGGTTCTGTTTATAAAAAAATACCACAAAACGTAGATGATTTACGTCTTAGAATTCAAACAGAATTAGAATTAATAACGGAAGCAACACTAGATGATTGCATAAAAGAGTTCGAGGAACAATTGAGTAATTTCCAAATTGTTACTGGAGCCTGATTTGAACATATATTGCAGAAATTTCAATTTTGTTTGATGTGATAGTGAGTTACTGTATCTGGAATCTAATAATTTAATATTTTAAAGAAACTGTAAATCTAATTTTAATCCTAAGCATACCATTGCGTCTCTTATTGAATTATTTTTCACTCGATATACTGCAATGGGTACCTTTCCATTTGAAAATAAAAAGTTCGTACGAGTAACTGGATATGGGTGAAAAATTTGAACATCGAAAGTAATGTCATTTTAAAAATAATATTATACGTGTTTAAGCGTTTTAAAAAAATATCAGGTTTATGAAAGTTATAAACGTATTGCAATACTTTTCACAAGCGCTCTATGTGTAGTAGATTAATTATTCCTATCATGTCTAGGCATATTTTATTTATTCTACAGAAAATATATTGACACATTTTTTTTATTTTCAGCGATTTTTAAGACATAATTATATGACGCAAATTTCTCAAAATATACGACACCCCGAATTTGCAGGAACATATTGAAAAGATTAAACCATCGGCACAAATCGCTTTGTATACATGAAATATGGTTTTACCTTGAAGACAAACTGGGGTTGGTCACGTTTAAGGGGGACTGAGAAAGGTGCTATTCTCGGTGTTATTTGCCGGTTTATTATCGTACAATTTTTTTGTATTCTGACTGATTGTTTGGGTACGATGTCAATGAAAAAAATTCAAATTTAATATTGCGTTTCATATAGAACCAAATGTGCAAAAAAAACAGATATTTCAAATCTACATCATATTAAATTTTGACATTCTCTTGTGTCTTTACGTCCAATACCAAAGGAATTTAATTTAATACCCAACGTTTTTTAGAAATATTGTCAAGATTGTCACGTAGACAGATTCATATTCATCGCTAATTGATAAAACAGCTGTGCTACCCAAAAGCCACTTAGGCATAGGTAGGATCAGCGCCAAGGGACTAATTCTCTTAAACCGCCTTGAAATCGCTTGTTAAGAGCAAACTATGAACTCGGAATTGAACATTTATTATTCAAATTGCATTTTTTCCAGGAAATGTGTCTAGCTGAACTAACCGCATCACTCATTGTTTATCACCTCCTTGCAAAGTGCGATGTTTATTATAGAGTAATTTAACCTAAAAACAGCAACAGTCGGCGAAATTTATATATTTAAATAAAATTCACCGTCCTAATCCAGGGAGTGTATCCCTTTTAAAAGACCCTCCCAATTTCCTGTCCCGCTCTCAAATCTTCCTTCTCTAATCTGCAAAAGGACTCCTAAATATGAAAATTCCTTTTTTATTTACCAGGCTCGAATTAAACCCTCTGTTTGTTTAGCTGAATCGTTTGTTTTAATCGTTTCTAAAGTGAGTATTACCTACACCTAAAATCGCGCTCTTATTGATGAAATCGATGAAGGAAATGCGTTCAAAAAATTAATCATTTCAATCCTCTAATCGAGCTTTGAAATTGTGGGATTTTGAAATATTTTTTTTTATCCAGTTTTGTTCCAATGTTTTGCTTCTCGAACGCAACTATTCCATCATTTCTAACATTACGTACCTTCCAACTTATTTCCATGTTGTCTACATGTGTGTGGATCAAAATTCTAAAACATGTTCCATTAGGTACATGCCAGAACAATTATATAGAAGATAGCTATTTTCAATAATCTTTTTCAATATTTTACGACATACTTACGGGAAGGTTCACTGAGTCGCACAATTTTTGAAGAAGGATTTTATTTTTCAAAATATTTTTGCACAACAAATCGCACATTTTCCATTTTTTTTTTCAGTCACGGGTCACCTATTGTATTGACCATTTGCACATTTCAAATGTAAATCTACGGTGTTTTTTTTTGGCACGCATGTCGGCACAATTCTGTTGAAAATAGATATTTAAATTTTATACTTCATACCAATAATACGTATTCAGAGCCGAAGTTTTTTTAATATTTTCCAATGTTGCGAGCCTTCCATCTGGCAATTTGTAGAGAACATTTAATGCTTCACAAAGGCCATGATTGACTAAATTTCAGAGTTGATGAAAAAAATGTTAAATTGAAGTTAATATTTTTCCTACGAGCGTGCGACACAGGACTTTACCGCACACATTTGCGAGCTGAAAGTAAGACTTTACAGAACGTGTGCTCCGCCCTCAATTTAAGGTGAAATGCGTCAGTGTCAAAACGTTTTGCGGAAATTTGAATCATACGTACGCGCGATAACGCATTTTAGCGCACGCGTGCCATAAGTACGTTACCGCACTATAATGTTTATTTTAATTTACCGAAGACGATAAAATTAACATACATGCAGTCGTAGGGAAAATAGTTCACCTGAGACGTGCGATAATGGCTTTACCACACTTGATTACAATCTTCAAACACGTTAGTTTATATTCCCTTTAGGTTCGGCAAAAATAAACCGGCAAATTATGGGAACATCGCGAACCGTTCGCCAAAAAGAGATTGCTTCTAAACCTGTTTGCACATGCTTTTGTAGCCTCGGCTACTGTTTCGTTTGCCAATGTGATTTGTTGGATTGTCCGTTGTTCAACGAAATGTTTAGGTATAAACAAAGTTTAGGACTTCAATGATTAAGTTATGTGTCATTACGCTTGTTTCAACACCGAGTAAAACCGATTCAGGGTCGTGAGAAATAGTTAGCGATATGCCCAGTATACCAGTCGGTACACAGAATTAAAATACAGAATTAGTTTTCCACTCTGATAGAATAGAACGAAGCTGTTATACACTAAAAGTTGTAAATATGCATATATGTATAAAAGCTATTAATAACTTTTTCCAACGGCATTTGCAATTTTATCAGTCAAATATAGCGTTTGCATGGACCAGCTCGGCCCGTAGGCGGGGTGGGCCGGGTCAAACCACCTCTCTGGGTAAACAGACGGGTATGGGTCGGGTCGGGCCAATGTTGTAAAGTGTTAAATCCCGAACGAAAAGTAAGCAATATTAGACATTTCGTATAAATTACTAACCCTAGGAAAAATTACTGAAACACGTTGTGCACTCTTTTCCCGTTCTAAACAGAGTGAGTCTCAAAAATAGGTTAGTTCGGGCTAGGACTGAAAGCATTAACATGATGATTTTGAAATCAGCTTGGCTCTGTTTTGTTTTCAGATTCTACTCAGTTCTAAACAGCATAAGTCGCGTTTAAAAGCTGTTTAAACAAGTTTTAGTTTGGCTTAACTGAAAGTTAACGTTTAATGTATATTCGAACTTAAATTATAATAAACACAAAAAACATTAAAGAGGGTCCCAAAACAGTTTCCAGTCTAAATTGGAATGGTAATAAGTAAGGTTTAAATAGTGCCTCTTTCAACTTTAGTTAGAATTAACTGCCGGCTATATCTTGAAGGAACTGGTTATACCACTGATTTTATCTTGGTTGACGCCGTGTATGTCAAGGTTTCAGGCACCAGTTTTATACGCTTAAGTGTCTAAGATCACCCTAGCAGCTCGTGATGCTATTGTTTCCAATCTTATTATTATCGTTATTTGGAGTTTAGAGGGTTTAAGAGATATCACAATGGTTACATTGTAACAAATTACCAACAAGTAAGAATTTGATCAAAGTCGAATTGTTAGCTTGTACGAGGACAGTTCTTCCTGGGCAACCAGACAAAGAGAGAGACAGCAAGTCAAATTGTTGCAGAAATAAAGGAGAGATAAAAATATTTAAATTGAATACAATGTAGAAAATAATTTTACACCAAAATATAATAAATATGTGACGTCGTAATCGGAAGCAGATATTTCTCCATTCTGTGCAAAGGAATTTTTATTAAAACGTCTCGATTTTTCGTTTAAAATTGTTGGATTCAAGTTTTTTTAATGTCTGAAGGTAAATTTTCCCAGCTGGAAACATTTACATTGATGTAAGAAAGAAGCAACAACTATCCTTAATATTCCGAGTTATATGCAAATCAGTAGAGTATTCTAGTTTAACCTGTGATCATCGATGAGTTGCTAGAAAATCGCAAAATCGGCGCCTAGGCCGCCTAGGGAAGAGGTCCCAATGGTATGCCCGATGGCGATTCCGGTGAGAATAGGGGAGGTGGTTTTAGTGGGTAGGTGGGTTCATTAGCTTGCGCTCAAATCCCACACTACCCAGCTATAACATCGGCAGTCGGGTGTCTTTAGAAGATTTCCACCTCCTCGCAAAAAAAAAGAAAATTGCAAAATAAGACAGTTTTATAAATAAATATTATTTGAAAACCCCATATTAACAAACATACAAGGTGTGAAAATTTTAGACTTTTTTTTAAATTTTGCTATAAGAAATGCCATACGTGAGAAACTTTGTAAATTGAACGGGAAATTTTAAATTTTGATCAGTGAGTACCCCAAAAATGATTAGGGCGGTAAAATGAGATCTGACGCTTAAAAAAATATCGCCCTGTAGATTTTCTAATTCGCTTGAGGGACCAAATGATGTGAACACCAATTAGAAACGCGCAATCCAAATTTGAACTAAACATCTCAAAAATTGCAATAGTTGTAAAGAAGAAACGAAAAAAATCTTAAACTTTAACACCCTGTAGGATTGTTGATATACGTTTATCAAATAATCTTATAATAATTTAAAAAGTTGTCTTATTTTACGATTTTCCACTACTCACAAAAAAGACACAGGTTAAAACTGAAACATTCTTTATTTCGCAGGAGGCAATATAAAAACGGTGGGCCCTCAGTTCTGATAAGAATGGTCTAGATTTCAAACCGATTGAATCTGACAGACATCATAAAAAATCTATCGAATCACGCAACATAATGGTGTCAACACCAAATACAAAAGTATTTAATAATAAATGTATATCGATCTCCAGATGGAAATAGCAATTTTCTTTGAGAAATCATATTCATTTGCTCTGAGGACATTGCCATATATTTGCTTATGTGGAGATTTCAATATAAATTACTTTAGCAATGGAGTTGATAGGAGGGATTTCGATGATTACATGACATGTTTTGTCCTTCATGTGGATAATTTGGAACCAACAAGGATAACCGTCAGAATGAACGACATATGGAATACAAAAATAGATTATGTAATGACGAATAACCATTTTGCCAGCTGGCTGGTAGAGAGAAATTTGGGCGACACTTAGCACACAGTTATTCAATATTTTTCGATATTCACAGGGTAAACTTGAGAGACAAAATGGTAGGACCGTAAGATTGTGTCTATCGAAGTATGTCTTCTTATAATGGGAATTTGAAATACTATATAATTCATTTTGATTTTTATGACCTATATAAAGCAAAAGCAAGCATTGAGTCGGCTTTTAGCAACTTCATGTCTATAATCAACTTTGGCATCAATGTAAATTGCCCGCTCAAATAAAAAAAAGGTAATTAACGGGTGATCATTAAAAAAAACTTGCAGTAAGCGGTGGACTGTAAACGAAGGGCGTTGATTAAACCATTTGCTATTTGCTATCAAATATCCGACTGACAACAGATTAACAGATGAATTTATCTAAGAGATATTTACTTGATTTTTTTTAACGGCCATCCATATTAACAAGTCCAAATCTCAATGATTTTCGATTGATATTCTGGGGATCAGTCGATAGATGAAAGTTCTATCCAACCACATTAAAAATTCTAACGATGAAAATTTGCATTTCTACTATAAAGATACTAAAATTTAAATAATTTAATGTTTTGGCGATTGGTCGTAACGACTTTTACGTGAAAAGTTAGTTTTGATGTGGTTTTCCTATGCGCCATGGTACCAATTAAGGAAACAATGGAACATATCGAGAAGAAATTCCCAATAGATATTGAAAAACTGTTTAAAGACTGCTTAATTTTAACATATTTTGAATGATAGAACGAGTTTTATGAACAAACTGGTGGTATAACAATGGGCAGCGCCTTTAATCCGGCGATCGCAAAGTACTGATTGGTGACTTTCGAGGCAAAAATTCGAAACAACTGACTCATACAGTATACTGAAAGCCAACACTCCCCGATCGATACCTCAACAATGGATCAAAACATCATCCTAACTAAAAAAGAGGACTCATAAAAGTCATACAATGTATGTGTGTATTAAAATGATGCGCCAAAAGCGATTTGGCCCATTGTTAATAAGAATCTTGGCAGGTCCAATAATCATTGCGTCTGGTGGGGGGGATATCGTGTTAAACGATGATGCGAATAATATAACTATAGTATATTATTAAATAATATACAGGGTGATGTACCAAAAAGTTTCCACTCAGGTTTTTTCTTGTAAACAAATAAATGAAAATAGGCTCGGACACGTAACTCTTAGTTGTCAGGGGGACACACTTTTTACAGATTTACACCCGCTCTGCTTCAACCTATACGAAGGGGTGGCTGTCACCCTTAAAATCTTAAATGGAAAAAGGGGGGGACGAGTCATATCTTATTTTAGAGGAAATTGAATTCTCTTTGTTATGGGACCTTCCTCGTATTATCTGGTCGATAAATAAAATGTACAAAAAAGGGTATTAATAACAGTATTTTAGAATTTCACTTGATATTTTGAAAAACCTGTTATTATTAGTTTGTTTCACGTAAAGGTCAAAGACACAGTGAGAATAACAAGTTCTTGTTTTTTCAATAATTACAGATTAAAATGACGTATATGTTTAAAGAAAGGTTTGAAATTGTTTCACTATTATTAACACCCTTTTTTGTGTATTTTATTTATTGATCAAATAATACGAGAAAGGTCCCATAACAAAGGGAATCCAATTCTTTTTAAAATAAGACATCACTACCCCCTCCTTTCCTTTCCGTTTAAGATTTTAAAGGTGGCAGCCATTCTTTCGTGATAGTTAGAGCAGGAAGAATGCAAATATATAAAAAATGTGTCCCCCTGAAAACTAAGGTTTACGTGTCCGAACATGTTTTCATTTATTCTTTTATAAGAAGAAAAAATCTGAGTGGAAACTTTTCGGTGCGCCATCCTGTATAATAAATAGAAAATAATAACTAAAGATATCCGGTGATAAAAATGCTGATGACTATTTTGAATATTACTTTGTTACCGTAATGCATTAACCGTTAAGAAAAAGTTTTCCATAAGGAAAATCACACCAATGCACACAGTCAGGCAAGTGGAAAAAGTTTTTATTTTCTTTGGTGCAACAGCAACGAAATAGTTGAAATTACATCAAATATTAAAAAATAATCTGGATGCAAAGTGCATATCAGCAAAAATATTGAAAGACATAAAATTGTCTATTGCTGAATCTTGAAGATATCTTATTAATCTCTGATACCAAAATGGTGTTTTCCTTGTTCAATTAAAACTGAGAAAGTTACATTAATATTCCAAAAAGGTCAGATGTAGATGCTGAAAACTGTAACCCTATTACTGCTCTTAATACCGAATTAAAATTTTTTGAGAGAGTTTATTACGACAGTTTGGTACCATTCCTCAACAAAAAGGCAGTTTTGACACCCACCCGGATGGGTTTCGCTTAAGCCGATCAATCTAAGGGGACGCATGTCAATTTATGAATACAGTTTATAAACATCTAAATGAGGGAAAACATGCCTCGGAACTTCTTTTTATTTGTCCCGAGCGTTTGATAGCTTGAATATAGATTTTATTTGCGACGAACTCCGCATCCACGGCACAAGAGTCAATATATTTCAATTAATTAGATCATATTTGACCAGCAGGAACTTGTATGTTCAGGTTTCTAGTGATTAAAAAATTAAATGCAAAATATCAACATCGGGGTTCCTCAGGAGTTCGTCCTGCGACCCTTTTTTTTTTGTTTATCAATGGCTTGCTTCATAACGTTTGAACCGCCTATGATACTTCACTGGTAGTCATAGAGGATACTCGGGACGAACTCCTGCAGCACATCGTTTCCCTTGTTTCATGTATGTACAGGCGGCTTATGTGAGAAAAATACATATAATTTAATAAAAATTTTATTAAATACATGTAATTTGATGAAGAGCAAAGTATTTTCGGTTTCAAGAACGATAATTAAAAATAAAAAAAAGTCCACTACCTTCGGTTTGCACCTGCAATGGTGTCTGGTCGAGAATGTGATCCTGATAATAATCTTCCAACATCTCCTAGCTTCTAGTATCAATCTTAACTTTATCAAGAAGGGTACCACGATAGATCTAACGAATCGGTATATCTTTGCAGTTTGAACAAAAGTAGGGGTATCTGATTCAAACTCAGCCGAAGTTAATGGACATTTTGTTTAATCTTATGTACCAGCAGCGATTCCAAAAATATCACGCTGTTCAGTGATGAATTTCTGACGCTAAAAAATAGTTTCAACAATAATTTCATACCTAATACTGACATGATCATATGTGTGAACTTCAGATGCAGGGCCCACTCTCGGAAAGTAAGCTACAATGCACCCTTCTCCGGAAAAAAGTGAAAAAACACACTTATTATTCGCTTACAAATTACAATATCATGCTATGGGGAATGTAGTAGATGAAGGATAGGTTCTATTAGTTGAAAAGCGAATTATTTGCCTAAAATTTAAATTCAAAGATTCAAGATAACTGCAGACCGTATTTTGTATGGAGGAAGATGTCGGTATTTCCTCCACACTATATGCATAGAATAATAATATACTTAAGGGAACACACTTCAAAAACTCAACTTATCATTCCTATCTAACGTGAAATTGAGAATTGCCATCATATCTAATGTTTCAGATAGAACTTCAAAATTTGAGACGTCCATAACTTATATTGGACCAAAACTATTTAACAAACTCCGAGAATATAAAAACAGGCAGCAATTTAAAATAATGTTAAAAAGCTTTTTTATTCAGGAAGTCTGCCATTCCATTATGGAATATCTAGAAGGTAACGTCCATAGCAATTACTGTAGTCAATTTGTGTACTGTTTGTTTCCAAACTCCCTACGTTTATATACTGCAAATATCCACAATTTTGTTGTTTATAGAATATGTATTTTGAGGAATTGTATGTGCATCTCTTTATGACTTGTGGTCGTATTTGATTTATACCGGCGGACTAGAGTCAACATCAAATAAAGCAAGTGAATTTGAATTTAAACCAGCTTGTGACCCTCTGCATAGTTGTCGAAATTAAGTCGGTCAGGTCCTATTCCGGGGAACCACTACAGAACAACGATGTTATCGGCGAACAAAGAGAAGTCAGCAGACTGGACGAATGCAGTCGAGTCTTTGTAGAAGAAAGAAAAGAAGATGAAGAACTATTCACTGTTGTGTGTCATATTATATAGTTAGATGTGAAAATACATTACTACGCACTTCTAAACACTAACAACGATTTGTTAAGTAAGATCTAAAAAATGACGAAAAGGATTGTGATAGAGTAGAAATCGCCAATTCACTGACTAGTAAGTTGCGATTGACACGATTAAAACTCTTGGAGATTTCGAAAAGAGATATAGGAACATGTTGACCAACTTTCATATCTGCGACAACCTGAACTAACCTGAAAACATGGATCTGTTGGCCTTAAACGTTGATTTACCCGATAGAAAACCGTGCTCCTAGGGACTAAAGAAATCTTAACTGAGATAATCCAACAAAACGTTCTTCAACATCATTCATAATATCTTCCTAAAAATGGTGATGGCAGAAAAAACTCAGAAATTATTTATCCCAGTCTTATCGCCGGTATTATGTGGAGATGTCACTTTAGAACATTTTCGAAAATATGAAAATGTTGATGTTGATATGCAGCAGTGAAATAGATGAGTCAAGACAGACACTATAACGAGGCTTAATCTATTAACTAATTAAATACTCAAAATCCCCTTATATACCATATGCTTTGTTATAACCGGTTAATGAGATTAACATAAAGTTGCAATTTGTCTAACTGCATCACTCGTTAACGAATCGCAATATAAGTCAGCTCGTGGCTAGATGTACTTCACGGTTTCCGAAAATCGACTTTGTTTAAATCATAATAAATTAATTTCAAAAATATTTCCCCTTATTTTTTAATCGTTGATGAAGCTGCAGAATGTAGATCTTTAGGTTTACTTTATTTCAGCTTTGTATTACTTTCTGAGGCTCCTGTTAACACTCGCGTACAGTAGGGATCATTTTTACTGCCACACAAAAATTTCGGAAGTGAATAGAAGGTTCCTCTTTTCCCAAAGGGAATCAATTTACCAATAAACAGAATGGTGTATATTCTTACTGCTAGACCTTTTTAAGAGAATGCAGGAATATATTAAATCTTTACAAGTAGTGCATGTAAGCGAATACAGGTAGTTTATTGTACATTATCATAATAATACATATGGATGCCAACTAATTTTAGGTAATAAATTTAGAAACTTTTTCAAATTCTTTTTATTAAAACATTTAAGAAAGCGTATATGTATTTTACTTTCTTAGTTTCTAGGATACGAGGTCACATTTCTACCTATAGATATTTTTGAAAACTATCAAAGTGAATAATTAGTATGGACTTAGGATTCCGTCGAAATCATACACGATATAATCACATACTTTTTTGGTGATAATTGGAAAGGAAGAAGATAATTAGTGAAAGAAATTGGTGATCGCAACATTATTATTCGTAGCTCACCAAGGCTAGCTCCAACAAAAATTTTAAGAAAACAAAAACTCAGTTACTGATCAACACTTTACGAATAAGAAGGAGCGAGTGCATGATAAAATATGTACAGGGTATTTCATAATTTATTATTTCAATTTCAGGACGGGATTCCCTTTTATATTTTATGGAGATTTTTTTTTTATAAACGTGTGTACTAACCTTCTTTGTTTTCGAAAAAAATCGGTATATTATTAATGAAATCAAAGTCTTAGAGATTTTCATGAAATTTGCTGTACTTGTTGGTAGCAGTAAAGGGCCCATTTTGATATGACTAGATTTAAAATAGTAATTCTCGTGACGTCGCAGAGGATTACTTGACAAAGATTATCGTAAAAAATATCTGTACAGCACTTATTTTTGGTTTTAATGTTTTATTAGACTAAATGATTTAAAAAACAACTTTCCTTCGTGCCTTGACTTATTGTTTTAGCTTACTTCGTTTTCGCGAAAAACTAAAAACAAATTAGTGATTCCACCTAGAGAATACTACTACATATTACTTAAAGTGGAGTATCTGCTACTATGTACAAATACTACGGGTATAGGCTATACATATGTTAGGATACTACTAACTATAGACACCTGATAAATAAACTACGGGCACATGAAAAATTATCTGGGGGCATGATACTTTACTTAAAATCGAGTATCTCCTACATCCTATAAGTGGAAGTTATACGAAAGTTACTATATTTAACTGAAGTAAATACTTTGTTGATGCAACAAGTACTTCTCATGCAAAGTAGATACTTGAAGCATCAGCAAATACTTCTTTATATGCATACTACCCCTGCATCTGAGTTGTTGAATTTATTTTTTCTACCACCAATAATAGTTTAAATAAGGGAAAAATAAATAAATAAAATATCCGGCTATTACCAAAGCTGGAATTCGTGCAAAAATTTATAAAATCCAATCCGTTCACAAAAACCAAAATCGCTTACATCTTTTGACTACTAACTATATATAACAAATATATTTGTATGCATGATTATACAGAGTCTTTCTCTTAAACAAGTCACTGGATTTATTTTATTTTGTGGAAATTTTATAAAAAAGAAAACATTTATGGCTTAACGACAGGAGTACCCTACTAAATAATGTACATTTTGTAACATTTGGAGTTTAATTCCTTATAAAGTCGCAATAGAGAGCCGCAACTTACTTTTTCCAAATAAGACATGGTGTAATTTTAATTCCACGAAGTTAAATTCCATTGTTCATCATATCGTATGCCTGCTTATATTCATCATATGCGCTACTTGAATTTATCTAAAAGAGTTTGCGTGTAATTTTTACGAATTTTATTATTTGACTTTCGAGACTTTCCTCACGTTGGAGCCTCCACAACTAGTTATTTTTTACGAGTACCTATTTTAACTATAATTTTTTTAATTTAACTGGAAAAATTTTTTGATTATTAATCTCTTAATGTTACGGCGCTCATTTTTAACGTGCAATGGGGGAAGAACTCGGGGCAGGATATAGTTCTTATTTATAATACGGAGAGAAATTTTCGCATTTTCTGTATGCTGTTAGAGTTCATGACCTATTAATACCTATTTAAAGAAAAAGTGTTTTAATGACGGTGATTAATTTTCGAGACATTTTAACCATGGGTAATAGGAACGCGCGCTAGTTAATATAGAGCCATTAATATATATACGTGTAAGTTCCATTTTTTCATCGACTGCACGGCGAAAAACCAAAAATTTATAAAATTTTTAAATACTTCTACTTTCGATTTAAACGGCACTCTGCTCAATCTGAGCGGATTTTCAATTCAGTCAGAGATTGAAATATTGGATATCCAAAAGTTATCTCCATACATAAACATTGCACACCTCAAATTTGATGTTTATCAATTCGCATACAACTAGTAAAATTATAAAGAAAAACCCTTCACTCATTAGTCGATTACAAATTGTCGTTGTTGCTAATGCGAGATTATACGAGATGCGTCGGGTCAATAGAAATGCGAGCTGTCATTAATCGGTTTTCATATCACGGGTTAGATTTGAACCGATCAATCAAATGAGAGGAAATCCATATCCGTTCATCTAACCGGAATCGCTTACATATCCGTTCAGTCAAGTGTGCGGCAAACAGCACATTGTAGGAGGGGAGAAGAAAAAATGCGAACGGAAATCACTTCCTGAAATTACAGCAATTAATTATGAACCACCCTGTATATCGCTGAAATCTGCATGATAAAGGAGCAACGAGTTCCAACAAACCGATGCAATTAAGAAACTCTATTGAAAACGATGAAAATGAATAATCAGCATAACTTTTCTTATATAGGAGTTTTACCGGAATCTCCCACGATATAACCACAATTTCTGGGTGATAAATAGCATGGAAGGAAATGAACCAATTAATGATGACAACATTTCTATTCGTGGCTTTCGCTCCAACAAAAATTTGAAGGGAGCAAGAACTCGATTACTCATGCAACGCTGTACAAATAAGAGAGAGCGAGTGCATAATAAAATATATCGCTGAAGCCCATTGAATGTGGCCTGCATAATAAAGGAGCAACGAGCTGGACAAAAAATATTTGAAAAAAACCAATGCAATTCGTCCATGAAATTGAGAGACAATCAGTTCGGAAGGATTGTAATGGAAACGTGTGGAGAATTGTGCGGATTCAGTTCTCCTTTGAGGACGTAGACGTCCAATTAACGCAAAATAACTTGGAGGATTACGTAGCTACTTAAAGATAGTATTTAAAGTTTTATAGTAACGACTGCCTAGTCATTACCGGCGGTGCTTTATATTTCAAAGAAACACAATTCCTCCTTTAGAAGAGAAGCCAGTAAAGGAAGTTAAATAAGAAGTCACCTCAAAGCCAGCATTATTGGAAGTGGGGAACATTGGCTTTTCCTCGCTGATATTGCATTAAATAAATTCGAGGGGAAATATATGTGCTTTTGTCTTTAGACGACGAAAGCAGAAACCGGAATTATGTCTAATACTCAATATTCCTGATAATCACACAAATTTGATATTCTATCTGAAACACTTTCACTGATTTTATCGTCATATTTTAGAGGCAATTGGAACAAGAAATGTGTATAATTAACAATAGAAACAACGAGTAGAATAAAAAAATTGATTTCGCAGAATTTCCAGAGCGGACGATTTTCATTGCGGCTACATCTGTTTATTACGGTTGGATGTGCTCTATTTTATGTGTGTTTTTTTTCGCAAAGGAGTGTGTCCAGAATAGAAAGAAGTGCAAATTTACCCCGAACTACTGAGCTTGAAAGGGGTCGCATAATTTGATTAAGTAAACCGGTGTATCATTTAGGAAAATTACATACCGAATAAACTGAATTGAAGACGCCCTGGTGAAAAACCTCGAAAGCAAGAATCCTGTAGGAGATTTAAGAGATAGACGAAATCTCAGATGTTTATTCGAATATATATAATCCGAAGGCTCCCAATAAAATATTTAAGCAGATTATATTTGCGTTGATATTTAATCAAAACTCAAGTCTGGCTTATTTTCGCTTGTGTGCTTTGATGTTGGGAGAGAATACGAGGATACTTAATATAAAATACAGGACATAATTAATATGTTCAAGATATCTTGTTTCTACTAAAAATTAGATTGCAGGCAGAGTTCCTCGTGGAAAATTCATATAAGCGGGGAAAAAGTTCGAAATATCTTCTATGCGTCTGAGGCGGATTGTTAATTTTTTCTGTTTTTTTGCTTGGGAATATACCTTATACACAAATAGGGGTTGTACACTATTCTCAATTAAAGCTCACTGAGATTAACATTCGCTCCTTAGTAAAGGCTCGGGCGAAGACTCTTGTCGACATCCCGGTGCCAAATATGGTCTCTAGAACCTAAGAAAATATTATTATAAAAACGTATATTAACGGAAGTAAAGCGCATAGAATGTGAGCATGTAAAATATTTGAAATGGTGAAAAGTCAGAAAAAAATTATATTAAAAACTGTCATTCTTTAGCAATTGAGACAAGGAATTTTCAGAGTGTTTGGTATATTTTACATACTCGCATTTCATACACTTTAGTTCTGTTCATTTTTGTTTTTATAGCAATTATTTCTTATCCTATTACTGAAACGTTAACAAGGGTGTTCACCCGGAGCCTTAGTAAAGGGTCAATATTATTCCCATTTAGTTTTAACTGAGGATAGTGTGCAATTCCATCGTTCCAACAACCCGCACTTATGTATGGGGCGTCATGCTTAAACAAAATAAAAGAAAAAAAGGGGAAAAAAGTTCGTTATGGCGATATTCAAGGCGCTACAGTATCATTTGTGTAAATAAGTACAGCGTGCTTGGGAGTCAAAAATAAGAGCGATTTAGCTAAACATGCATAATACAATAAAAATTTGTTTTTTCCATTTTACAGGAATTTTAGGAATTTTTTTATTTGGTAAATTAGAAATACATGTTCCGCAATACTGCGTCTGGTTTCGATAGATTGAAACCTAATACGGATAGGAATTTGGTTTGAATGTCGACCTACACTGTATGGAACGAGCTCTTTTAAGAAAATATTTTAACATACAGGGTGGTCTAAAACTATGATATGGGTTTCTTACTTTACTCTTGCTACTCCAAATTATGGTACATCTCGGGCTTCTTGGTTAGAATTCCTATAAATTGTATTTTATTTCCTTCAATACTTTAAGAGAAATAAATTAAATCGAAAATTAATTACTTAATTTCCATTCGATTAGAAAAACATTTAAAAAGTATATATTTTTCACTTTATATATGTGATAATATTTCTCTACAATGCCTACTTATAGTAAAAATCAATTTGTATTTTAATCTATACGTCTTTTGATCTAAATCAAAAATATAATATTGTCTCGAAGACCAAATTGAAGCTTCAAAGACCTTTGGAAATCTTCGCTCTGAACCAATTTTTTTATGCGCATGAGTGATTGGACCTACAGAAACTGAATTTTTCTAAACATCTTCTCCTTCAGAAGTCCCTTTAAAGTTTGGATGGCTGAAAGGAACGTCTAATATTCCATGGCCATGAATGAAATTTGGATGGCGATGATATTGAAGGTATCAATTTGAAGAATATGGATTTAAAGTTAGTAAAAACCATGAAGTACAAGTTTTAATTTTATTAAAATAACTACCATCCTAAAAATTTTAAAAATTTAAAAATCGCTGGAAAATAGGCCAATGATTTTTAGAGTATGTTTGCTTAGTGCTATAAAAGTTGTTTACAGTAGAAAAATTTTGCGTTGATGTACGTTAAAAACAGGGGCATGCAGGCATGCATTTTAAAGGCCGAAGGAAGGTCTGGCAATAGTGTGTTACCTTTAAATTAACTTTTCCAGGTAGTGAAGGTTGACGAACTATTGCCAGACACCGTATATCTAACATCTTTTGAACTACGAACATCAATGGTGCCCAAGAGTATTTTTAACTATCACACATTTATTTATAAACTATATATGCTCTAAGGTAAAAAATATCATCTAATTTTTTGTTAATTCGTATAACTGAAAGATTTTTTCCAATTTGTACTGCATAAAATATTGTATCGCTTACGGTTTTTAAGATCTTTGTAAAATAATTTTTCAGTCGATATTTCCTTCTTGTACCCAAACTTCTATACCATTGTCGGACCCCCAATTAACTAACTTAGAACACAGATTTAAAATAAGTGTGTGGAATTCAAATACTCCCTTGGGACCAATTTCAAGCGTGTAGTTGAAAATCTATGTGAAACTTGCAAATATGAAAATAGTTAAGAATAAAAAAAATGAATAAGAAATGTTCAATTTTTCATTGTCTAGCATCTTACGCTAACTACAATGATTTCAGGACACCCTGTAGAAAGGCAAATTCGTTTTGTTGCCAAAGCTCCCTCAGTATTGATTTGCTTCAATTTTTGTACGCGAGTGAAATATAGGGGCTATAGCTCAGTAGCTTTCTCCTCTCTCAAATGATTGTCGATAGTATTTTTTGATGCAGCGCAGAAATTTTAATATTTCGACTATACAAATGTAAAGTATGTAGCCGGGTATCGAGCGTGTTCCCTTGAATTCAGGTTTTATCCCACATCGAGCAAAGTCCTGCATTTCTCGTCGTGAGGGTATCCTTTATTTCAAAAAATCGTGCTTCAGAAAATGATATATTGTGTCACAGACTAAAGTCCTCGTTAAAATATACGAGAGTTTTCCATTTTATCTTCAAAAAGGTTGCAATTTCTTTCCGGACAAATCCCATGTAAAAGAATAGTTTCCAATTTTAAGGACACTATCACGATATGTGGTATATCTTAGAAGATAGTTACACTTGCAATTCTATTTTATCGCCCTGATTCTCGGTCCTTAAACACAGATTTTTATTTTCCCTGAATGTTGCCCTTTGACAAACGTCTAATAAAGTAAGATGCCTTGTGGAATCATATTTATCTTACTTTAGTCGCCCTACTAAAATGCTATCGATTAAAACTTACTTTTCCTCGTCGAGGTCTGGACGCTCTTGGTGCTTCCTGAAAAATAAGAAAAAAGTTAATAGGGCGCTTAGCATAAAACCATCATCAATTTTTTGCGAAAATAGTCACGTGATAAATGAATCCAATTTTTGAAATGTGAGCTTGTCGAATTAATTATTTTATCTGGGAAATTTGTCAAAACGGAAATTTAATAATAACATAAACTCCAATGCCTCATGGCTCACTGCAATACTTAATACACGAAAAATTTAAAACATGTATCTATTTATCTACCTACCGACACGTTAAACAGTTAGTAACGATTCAAACTAATAACAAAGCTTTTAACTCAAACTTTTCAAATTAATGCTCCCAAGCTTCACACAACTCAGGCAAAAAGCAATTTTAACTTAATAATTTCGTAATGCGTATTAGTTGGTTTGTGTATGAAATTTAAATTAATAATATAGTGATAAAACTAACGAATAAGTTATTAATATACATGTACATCAAAAGAGAAGTTTTGAACGAAATTTTTCATTTGCGACAAGGTGCTTTAGCATATTATACTGTAGCAAAAAAACAGATAATGAGCTTAAAAAATCAAAATGACCTAAAACTTTCGTTTAAGGAGAACCTCAGTAATATGGTAACTTGTGCCGTATTAAAGGATTCGTGTGGCCCCTCAATTATTATCGTTCCATTTTCTTAGGGCTTATCCAAACTAGCTATCACCTTTTATAAAACACGCTTTGACGATTACATAATTCAAGGATACTCATCGAGCAAACCATGCTTCAAAAAGATCAGCTCGTGTGTCCGGCTATTGAATCTGCACTAACAATAGTAATTGGCCGGCTTTTCCACTTGCTCGGTTAATAATTGCAAGCTGGAGACTAATGAAACGGTTTTGTCGGCTTTTTCGACCACTTGTAAAGTTTTGCCAAAAAGACGCTCCTATTTAACAATTACTGTCCTCAATCGAATTTCATTATCCTCCATAAAATTCTCGTTAAAACAATTTGGAAAAAACCTAAGCTGTATCTTGTTTATCAACAAGACCTTTTTTGAAAGTTGGGCAACAATTTAATCCCATCTATTACGTTACTTCACCTTCAGTTTATTTTCCTCCACCACACTGAGGGTAAAACTATATGGCAGTCCTCTTCCGGAAAGCTTTTAATATTAATCGTATGTTTAGGAGGTAATTGTAGAATTTCTACGAAGCTTACGAACCAATTTCAGCTAGAAACTTGAAAGCAAACAACCATGCTTACTAAAATAGTAATCAAAATTCATTTTGCCCCTAAAATGAAACTATAGGTTTGATTAGCAAAGTTGCAGTTCGTTATCCTTTATTAGGGGCTGAGCTAAAGTCTCTTGGAAGTTCTACATTTAAAATTATTTTTGGTAGAATTTAGTTAATGTATTGACGATGAGTTTTTTTAAATTTTTTCTATAATTTTTTCTAAATATTGGGGATGGATTGTGAAAAAATGGAGAAACACAAAAGAAAATGGTATAAAATTTTTGTTAAACAGATGCAGGTGTAAAAATAATTAACCCCTGTTATAACAATATCTGTAGGCAACCCTTTTTTTAGCTGACAACCCATTATTTTAATACATGTAATTTTCAACTTCAAACTTTCAACAGGTAACTTTATGTGCTTACCCTGTATCACCGATGCAACGATAAAGCCATGAATTTACACACTAAAGAACTTAAATTTGGAAAGAAGTTTTTTATTATTAATTTTAGTTTTTTGCATTTAGATATCAGCTGTAAGTTGTACCATTGAAGAATGTTTTATTTATCGAATCCATAAATTTATGATAGTATAAATTTCGAATTTTTATTTCTTTCATTTTAATAAAGCAGAAGCCAATTTTACTACCAATTATACTGATCATATGTCTGCAGCATTTCAATAATAAAAAAGAGTCATAATTCAAATTTACATATTACATTTAATGACGTTGATTGCTCAAAAAATTTCATTCATGCTCTCACCGGCTCCGATTTTATAAGAACATGTGAGAGGGAAAATTAAATTATTGTCCAATGAAATCACACAAAGAAATTTTTTGAGCAATCAACGACGTTAAAAATTTCATATTCACGCTTACACATTCATGTAGAATTAAGGCCTGTACGTCTCTAATAGCACGACAGAAATGGATTGATTGAAACCTAGGTATTGAGGCGTTCTCCTGAATTAGTAGGTTCGCTTCAATATAGTTTGAATAATAATTTAACGCAATTTCCAGTCGAGATAATTAGTGTATTTAAAATAAAGGCAGTAAATTTGATTTAAAATTTATTTTCTCATTTTACTGTGCAGAATATAATACAAAAAACACATTAAAATTTTACAGAAAAATAAAAACATTTTGAGAGACGTCAAAGCAGCTGTTTAATTCCCCTAAAAAAGATAAAAGATGTGTAAAAGCCGCTTCCTTGCAACTCAAATTGTTTTGATGTTATGACCTTTAAAAATTCAACATCTGCCATATTTTAAACGACATTATCTCGACGTTAGCTGTTGAAAACTGGAATATGATAACATAAGAACAGAATTTCGAGGCCAATCAGAAATAGCAAAATTATACAGGGAGGTTAAAAAATACACATTTCTTTCATACTCCGTAAATTTCACTTAAAAACAAATCGCTCATGATATTTCGAAAAGTACGAAAAATTCTGACACGTTTTTGAAAAACTTTAGAATCGATGCAAGTTAAAGAATAGAATATCAAAATACTACTTACTTATAATTTACTTATATTCTAAAACGAAAAAAAAATTATAAAAAATAATGGAAGAAAACTCATTTCCGGGGTAATCTCAAGTTAGTGGAAAAAAGATGAAAACTTTTTGTTTCGAAGTCAGTTTTCTATCATATTCTTAAAAATCGATTTTGAATTGGTTTTTGATTAAGTTATTTGAATATCTAAGATCGATGTAGAATCCAAATCCTTAAACGGCAAATTTTAAAATAAGAGAAGGTAACCAATATCTTCATAATTGCGTCTCTAAATGAAGAAAAATTACCTATGCTTCGAAATTTTTGTTCAAAAAAATTAATTTTGAAGCTCATTAGAGGACAAACTCACTCATAAAAACTATTAATAACAAAGAAAGATTCAGTGAAATCAAATAAGTATATTTTTGAATTTTGCTCCACCATTTTACGCCTTTAAACATGCATAGTTAAGCAAGCAGATATCTTCTCGAATCGTGTAACTTAATTTTTGCTCGCCTTTCTTCAGAAAACCCTTCAAAAGCAATTTTATTGGTCATTCTTATTTGAACCTCTAGGAGACTTTCCATTAACCTTTAAACTCGACATTGTTTTCTTTGAATCAAATCCTTATTGAGGCTTCCCCTATCTTCCCAGTTAAGGCAATTTAAAATATGAAATATCCAATTTGGCTTTAACGATTAGCTGTGGGATTTTAATAGAAAAATTCATACAGATCAGCACAGGCCTCCTATAGGAAAGCTCGTTAAAATTCTGTCACCTTTTAAGACGGGAATCCTCTTGAAAAGGTTGAATTTATTGTTAAAGCTGTCCATTTTAAATTTCTTGAAATGCGAAAAAATATAGCGTAATTATTAATAATAAATAAAGCGCAAAGGTTTCTAGCAAATCTGCCATACGTTATTTTTTAATGGTATAGTAATTTCGAATATATTCATTCATGAATTAGAATATCTCGACGTGCTTGTTAATTTTTTTTGTATTGCCGAGTTTTGTTCCAAGTGAAACAATATTGTTAATATTGCACCTGCATATATGCTAAAGTTATATTTAAATTTAAAAGTTTTTTGTATGAATATTGAATCAATTTTCCACGTTTAGTACATGGGTTAAAATCGTGTAATAAGAGCTATTTGATCATATCTTCGTTTAGTAAATAATTTGAAAAAAACTGGAAAGAAAGTTTTTTGAAAGCTACTTTGAGAATTCAAATGTTTCGAGACAGACTGCCAGGTTTAATACTTGTAGTACTTAAAGATGCAGCTTATTATTATGCTGACCATTTGGAACATTTCAAGGCCAAGATATTACAATTTTTTGACTCTGACTTCTTGGCTTTCACAAAGCAAAAAAGCATGAAAACAAACTATCCGAAATTCGAAGAAACGAACCTTGCATTAGTGCAAACCATGGAAATAAATGAAAACTTAAGAAATTACGTTTCAAAAATAGGGGGAGTAGTTTCGAGACAAAAAATGTTTAATAAACTATTTTATATCAATTTGTTTTAAGTCAAATATCAGACGTTATCAAAAGATTCCGTTAAGAATCTTCCTATAGATACAATTCTTATTAATAATTTTTAATATGACCCAATCACTGTTCCCATTTGAAACACGTACTTAACTATAGAACATTGGATTTTTTGTAGAAAATTTGAACAAATATTTAGTTATTAGTTTATTTACAAATGAACGATTATTATTGTCGATAAAAAAAAAACAATATTATTCTAAATTACCTGCAAAATATTATTTTAAAGTTATTAAAAAAAATTCAATGAATCATTTTTTAGTAAAACTATTATATTCTTATTGAGAAAGTTAACAGTTAATATTTTCTTTTAAAATTTTTATGTTTATTAAAAAAATATACATTTGTAGGATCTTAATTTTTGGGCCTATATTAATTCATGTGCCATTTTATGTGTATGTTATGAAAAAAATTCGTTCTTATCCAAGCGCTTACCTTAAGAGTTTTTATGCCTATAAATTAATCTTTAATAAAAGAGTGACAACTGCGGTTAGTATAATCATGCTGCGTAGCGGAAATCTTAACTAGAAGTTTCACATTTTTTTACGTATTATCGTGCAAGCTAAAGCTGGTCTAAGTGAAACTTTCTGTAAACTTTCTAGGTTTTTATCGCCTTGGTCGGAGACCCAACTCGCTAGCAAAATAAATTATTATTAAGCGTTGAAACGGTGAGATTTTGTTTCCTTTTAAATAATTCTTTATCAGCAAGGCGATATTCCTAAAGGGTTTAGCTCCTTTAGAACAGTGACTTCCACTTAATAGATTATATAAGTTTTCGTCAAAAAAGTTTTTGGGGAAATGCTAAAATATCGTAAACAAATAATGTGCTCAAACAGAACATTGGACAACCGTTTAAACGACTTTTAACAAAAAATATCCATTCGGTATAATAAATACATCCAGACCGACACGGGGGCAATTAAACATGGCATATATTCCATGCAGCCCTGTTCCAGGGTATACGTGACAATTTACTCACGTGACTTGACATCAATATCTTTCACGGTAGATTTGCATCCCTATATGAACCACACGGGGGTTATTTACCCCATATAGTCGATTTTTGCAAAGTTGTCATCAGCTATTTCGTATTTACGCTTGCTAAATTTTTGCCTGGTGCAAGCTCATTCAATGCTTGTGACATAAAGGTGGTAGGTATCGCATTAAGCCGCCTGAAAAAATTCATGGAGAGTGAAGTTTGGTGAATAGACTATGGAGTTTTGTGTTCAGAAACAAGTGTATAATATTTATGAGTAATTCCGAATATTCCCCTCTTAACAAAGTATAATTTATGTCTACCCATTTCCATTGTTAGAGCCCGCCTCAACGCAAAACCGTCTACCAATTATTTTTTATCTGTTATGTTACGTATTTTTATCCCTTACGGACGCGTGTTTATGACGTTTGCTTTTTTTCTCCTCTCATAAATAAGCCCATTTGCAAAAAAGCGCAGAATTTAAATGATATTCAAATATTAATTTATACATCGTTTTGACAGAATTCCTCTATGGAATATTTCTAGGTATGTATACATATATATTAAGTATCGTTTATAAATAAATGGAAATATACCTCCTGATCCCGCATTGCTTTTGCCATTATCAATAATTAAATCAATCAGATTAACAGTCAGAACGATGCTGGTTTACTAAATATGCTGGCTAATATTCGGGTCAATGATCGGCGAAAGCGATGAGAAATCAACCATGAATCTGTTTCGGATTTAATGGCATTCCTGTAGTTCAAAACTCGTTTCCGACATCAGTGTAATGCTTTTTTCTAATTTCAACCATTTGATTTTATCCCCAGTTTAATGAAACACAAGTTTTGCAAAATTGTACACTTAAACAAAGAAGTTGATTTTGAAGTACGTGAAGCATCATTTCGCAAATTGAAAGCCTTTAAAGGAAAAGCCGTACTGCGTAAGTTTTTGTTCAGAGTTGAATGGGGAAAGTCACATTTTGATATTCTGCGTTTAAGAGTTGCATGCTGTTTTGTAAAAAAAACGAATTAAAATTAAAATATTGTGTAAATCTATTCGTGTTCAAAATTTCTCGTTTCTATTATTACAGTTCGCCGCACCATTTCAGCTGTTTTTCTCGTCACTCTGTCCACGAAATTTCTGATAAACTCTTGAGGAATATCCTACCACTCTTCACTAACCGCAATCGCTAACTATTCCACATTTTCAAATTTTTGCCTTTTCACTTACCCAGTTTTAGTTTCGTTCTACTACATATGTGCTTTATGCTCTATGATTCGTATCCGTGAACGTAGCAGAGTAATTCATTTGCTCTCAGAACTTCTTATACAATTGAATATAATGAGGACGCATATTATTATCTACTACAATAAAGTCCTCGTCAAAGTTCTGAGCAAAAGGGGCAACAACTTAAATCACACACATATCCTGATTGTATTAATGCTTAGTTTTAGCTCACTTACGCGGTCTAATAAGGAATCTATTGGAAATATATTAACTTCATTTGTACTAGCAACTTTATTCTTATAGAACGACTAAACTTAAACTTGAGTTGAGAATAACTCGATTGTTACTTGTAAAACTGGGCCTAATTGTAACACAATTTAAGGCGCGTCTTCAGGCTCCTACTGGCACTAGCACACCAACTAGCACTAGTAAACGACGCAAGAGGGAGGCCTAACGCATACTTATTTTTTCAACTTGACTACCGAACTTTCCGAAAACTTTAGCTCAAGAACATTTGATTTAGAGAACTTTGCGTGTTTCCTGATAAACGCCGATTTTGTTTAAGAATCAGATGGGCGAATGGGAATTTGGGGAGGAAAGAATGAAGCATTTGTTGAAGAGAATATGATAAGGAAAGATCCATTCTGTGGTGGAAGTACGTTTGTGTAAGGGGATTAGTAAGGAACTGAAATACCGATTAGGTAATGTGGATTCGACCTCGAATGCTATTAGTTAAATTCAGTTATTCTCTAGATTAAGCGTTTTTGAGCTCAACATTTTAGAAAAATTTTTAGCCAGATCAAAGAGATAAACGGATATTAGACCTCGCTCATGCAGACGTTTTTTAGTAAAGCTAGTTAGGGTGCTAGTGCCAGTAATACTCTGACGCGCCTTAATTTATATTGTATTTAGGCCGGATTGTACAAGTAAGCTTTAAGTCATGCTCAAGATAAGCTTTAGTTGACGTAAGTGTAAAGTTACTGTTATAAATTAAGTTAATCTGATAGCATTCCTTAAGGGCAGGGTCAAGTAAGCTAAAGTTTAAATTGGTCATAGATTAAACCTTAATTATACATTGGATTTTAAGATTATTCTTCTTCTAACGGATTAATATAATAATCGAGTGGATTCTCCCCGCGACTAGTGTATCTTTTTCTTTAACATTGCTCAACTTTTTATCATTGGGAGTATCATGATGTCGACTTCTTTGTATGATCTCGTGAACAGCTGATTTTGATGTTCCTATTAGATCTCCTATGTCATATAAACTTAGTCCTCGTAGATACAACCTGTTTGAAATTGCTATTTTTGTATAATATTGTTAACTCAAGAGGTAAACCTTACAGCCTAATATTCTGTAGCTCATTTTGTTTCAGTAATGGCATTTTAATGTGAACAGGAAATAAAGGAGGTAAAGTAAAATGTGTGTAACAAGCTTTATAATTAGATGACAGATACCGGCTTCAGATTAAGTTCGTCGTCAATATGTCTATTTACTTAATTTCCATAGCAACCCATATTTTGCTTTTCTAAGTTTTTTGATATCGAAGACCTAGTAAGACAACCGAATAAACCGTTCACTAGACTATACAGGGTGACCCAACTTTAAACGGCATAATTGAAAATTTGGATTCTTCTGATAAAATTAAGCATATTTTCTTCTATGAACTTTTTTTCGGTTCTTCTTCCTTTTCAAAATATTGACAATCAAAGATTTTTAACTCTTTACATGTTTTCAAACCCTTATACTAAAATTTCTCAAGAACCAAACCTAGTAGGGAAGTCCTGATTGCACGTTCTGAACGACGCTTAAAATCCTTCTTTCAGCATGTTAAATATAGCACTTACTGCTATCCATTTTTAGACGCATTTAAACAAGGACATAATAATTTTTTCAATTATTCACTTTTATTTCAAAACGCTGTAGATAAGCGTCAGAAAAACTTTAGAGTTTGTCCTTTTCTGGAAATCCTGTTTATCATGAGTATCTTCCATTAGTTGCCAGAAAATCATTTGAAACAATTTGTTATTAAATTCTTTATTAAATTAAATTATTAATCCGCAGGAAATACTTCAAAATGGCCTCCATTTTGAGCTAGGCAACTTCAACAACTTCGAAGCACAGAACGTGTTGCATTTGCCATCGCACCTTGTCTTATTAGTTGAGAAGAAGTCTAGATTGATGCAATTAGTTCTTCTCTTGATTCAGGAGGACTTCTGGAAACCATCTCCTTTAAAGTTCCTCACAAAAAAAAGTCAAATGGTGTGAGATCTAGCGACCTAGGAGGTCAAGGTACTGGTCCATTTCTTCCAATGCAGTGCGAAGGATAGTTGATATTCAACCAGTTTTGGACAAGTCGGCTGTGATGAACAGGACACCCATCCAATGAGCGTTTCCTCGGGATTAATTTATTAATTTATTTTAATAAAGAATTTAATAACAAATTGTTTCAAATGATTTTCTGGCAATCAATGGAAGATACTCATGGTAAACATGTTTTCCAGAAAAGGACAAACTCTAAAGTTTTTCCGACGTTTATCTACAGCATTTTGAAATAAAAGTGAATAATTGAAAAAATTATTATGTCTTTGTTTAAAAGCGTCTAAAAATGGATAGCAGTAACGCTAAGTGCTGTGTTTAACATGCTGAAAGAAGGAATTTAAGTGTTTTCCAGAACGTGCAATCAGAACTTCCCTACTACGTTTGGTTCTTGAGAAATTTTAGTATAAGGGTTTAAAAACATGTAAAGAGTTAAAAATCTTTGAGTGTCAATATCTTGAAAAGGAAGAAAAACCGGAAAAAAGTTTATAGAACAAAATATGTATAATTTTACCAGAAGAATCTAAATTTTCAATTATGCCGTTTAAAGTTGGGTCACCCTGTATAAAGAAGATAAAGTCATGGTACTCCCAATTATACAGGGCGTTTCAGAAACAATGATACAAATGAGTATTAGGTGATAGAGGGCAAAAAAATAGAGTGATTCAATTAAACTTGCGTCATGCAAAAGTTACTTGTTTTCCTTCTACAGAATGTTAAAAAAAATGTTTATCTATAAATTGGGAATAGGTTTTATGGTTTTTGGTTTAAAGCTTGATATTATTCCTAAGGGGCTTCTTGGATACGATAATACGCATTACTAAAGGACAAAAAATCGACCTAACTTTTTTGATCAGTATCGATAATTTCAATATTTCTACGAATTCTGATACTCTGAAGTCTTCTACCTCCAAAAAATATTATTTAAAAAGCTCGGATATGTAACCGTTTTCGAAACCTTTTCTTTTTAAAAAATCCTTTAACTTTTTTCGTAGAGCAAAAAATAAACATTCCGCCAAATGTGTTCCGAGATGCCCATTAACACCTCTAAATTAGATTATAAGCAAAATTCAGCAATTAGTAGTCGTATAACAACCAAATGAAATTCATTAAAATTTATTATTTTTCTACTACATTTTTCTTCACTCAGTAAAACCTAGAAAAAAATGTTTTTTTCGAAATCAGAGCCGCCAATGATTCTTCAAGAAATGAGCTTTTAGACTTACTTCGCTTTATTGATACCAGCTAAAGGATTCCTGAGATACAGCCTCTCCAATATTCCGACCGTTTCGACTATTTTGATTAGCACTTTAGTTCGCAAAATGAAAAAAGAGAATCTCTGTACTTCGCCGCACAAATCCCCTATACAAGAAGATATTGATATTCAGGGTATCCTATTAAGTTAAAAAATATTTTGTTGAAGGTCACACATTTTTATTATATTCCTGTCATTTTAAAGTATGCGTACTTTTTTTCATTTTCTTATTGGACCTATTGTTCTAATTCTAATATTAAAAGGGATATCTAGCAATTATACATTCTTGGGGAACCCTTTATGAAATGATTTAGCAACAGATGGATTGAAATTTATATGCAGCACAAATACACATTTTAAAGCATGTATTCATGTACTTTCCCATCCAAAACACTTGAGAGTTTTTCCTGTTAAATAATATTTTATTTGATTTTGGTATTTACCATACAAAGGCAGTATTAAGGACAATCGTAAAGCCCAAAATCCTTTATTTTGATTTATATTATTTTATTTTTATTGTTGTATAAACCCATGTTAAGGCTTATATAGTAAACAGCAGTCTTTAAATGTTTTCTTCTCTCAATTTTTCTTTAAATTTAATCTGACAGCTACCAAGAAATATTTGAACTTGTTTTTACTGCAGGTCTCTTGCTCTCAGACAAGGCTTATGTGTTAAAACGCTCCTTTTGAAAAATAAATTTCTGCCTCACAGCTGAACAGGAAAAGATTTACAAGGTTTACAAAATTTAACTGGTGATACCTACCGAAATACTGTTTTCATCATTAACTTCGTAATGAAATTTGAGTCTTAGGCAGCGATAACAGTGTGTAATTTTTGCCAGCCAGACAATGTATTAATTGGATATTAACTGGTTGAATAATTTGGTTCTAAATTTTTCCTTCACATACAGGGTGATTCTTAATTTATACGCATAAACTTGTAAAATTATAGCTGGGGAAAGTAATGATTATTAGTGAAAAAAAAAATGTAATGAAGCATTTTTAGTTTCGGAGATATCAACTTATTTCAAGTAAAAATTTAAAAAACTTGAATTTCATAAAATTTAAAGTGGATTTAGTTTACCATAGTAACTGTTCGAAGTTATTTCTGTGATTTTCAGTGACAGCTGAGTTAAGACGCAAAAAATTTATCAGGAGAAATTTTTTGTTTCTAAAAACAAAAAATTAAACAAGTCAGGACGATACATTTGGTATTTCTAGCAGTATTTTCTTTTCAATTGCGGTCGTATTCCAGTTCATTTTCACGTGATTAGGATAAAAGTATGGTTCACTATTTCTCAAACGAAGAAATTATGAACATAGGACTAGCACACGACGAATCACATCAAAATTCGGTGGTTGCAGCATGTCTTTATACTAATTTCTTTTCTTTTATTTCTATTTAAAATAAATTGGTATCTTCGAAACTAAAAATATTTGACTACATTTGTTTTTCACTAATAATTATTACTTGTCCTCAGCTATAATTTCGCGAGATTATACCTATAAGTTAAGAATCACCCTGTATATTTAAAATTCATAGGATATTTCTAAATATCATTAATACATTATTGTGGTGGCAAAATTTATGGTGATGTAATATGCGATTGTTGAATTAAATGCAATGGGGACCTTGAAAGTTTTTTTCATTTATGTTCTGACCTTATATTTACAAACGAATTCAGCTTATCGGGAAAATATAAAAGTGAATGAAGCGAAAAGTCACAATCAAAAGGAAAATAAATTTATTTGTGCCCGGCTACTGAAAAACAGGTCCCTTTAAGTGAAATAGGACCACATTCACCGGAACGGGGATTTTTATTTATTACTATAAACCACACAAAATTAAAGTTAGATTTCGATTTCGACATGAATAAAGGGGATTTTTGTATCGTTAAATGTATAAAATTAACTCCGCGTAAATATTTCACAATTTAATTACGGACCTTCTGGTAAAACAACTATTTTCAATTAATTTGCTAATACCTACCTTTATTTATGCGATGACTATTAATTAAAAATAATCGTTTATTAAATTCCCTTGCAGCAGGAGCATCTATGCGTATTTGCACAATTAATTCCTCAATACACACATTTAGCTCCAGAAAATTTAATAATCTTTAACGGCCAATTTTGCATTTACATGTGCGATATGTACAAATCGATCATCAATGCCATCCATCAATTCAAGATTTGTCATTATTCAACGAATTTATAGAAAATAACAAAATGCGCGTTATTCGTCCGACAAAAAATATCTATTTGTTACTGTCGAGTATGCAACTTTTAAATTCCAAAAATTGTCAATTTTAAAACTAAATTGTGTGTAGAATATATTGGAAAATATATTTATATATATTCAAATTAATATATATTTATTTAATAGCATGTATAAATTTCAGTCTTTAACATGAATATAAATCACAGCCAAATATCTCATAATTGACCTTAAAAAATTAATACATTTTTGTGGCCTAGATATTATAAGAGTCCCCAATAAATTTCCCCAATACAACCTTCCTCGTTAATAAATTGAATTGGATCGTAACTCATATTTTAGACGTTTCTGTAATTTGCCAAATATACACGGCCTGTAATGTCAGCGGTATAGATACTTATTCCAATATTTCCCTGGATGTTTCGGTTATGAAATATAAGCCCTCTTATAATATAGGATTACAAAAAGAACCGGAACTAAATAAAGTATCATATAAACTTAAAATAGGGATATCTAAAATGAGATCATGCAACAGACACTAGGTATTTGTTTCGGAGCATATTTTCCTACATATGTTAGCTCACATTTTAGTTCATTCTATCAAATGGCTATCTCTATTCTCACTAAAATAATTTCACGAGAGCGGCTTCGTCACACGGAACACTCACTAGTTCATCTCCGCTCATTTAACCTTATCGAAACTAAAATGTATATTTGAAAATCCAGGATTGCCTACTAAGCTTCTTTCCTCTCTTCATTCCGGTTTCTACCTGGGATCGGGGCAAAGCAAAGCTTCAGATAGGAGGATAGAACACTGTTTCGTTGCTCTGTTATGTCTCAATGTTGTATTTCGTCTTATTTTTTTTTCTCGTTCCGTTTGAGACGTGATTTTCCGAATCATGGTACGTGCGATTTTTCATTAGTATTGACGTTTGATTATTTTATTGATTGAATTATATTGGGTTGTGGATTTGATACGATACCGAAATTTAACGTCGGGTCTGCTTGATGGCGGGCCCAGCATGGGAAGTTAAAAATTATGTAATACACTACAGTGTCTGCAAATGCTGTTCGTTTATTGTAGTACATTGGTATATATTTTGAAAAGCTTAGTCGCATGTGTCTCCACGATCGCTCCCTTTTTGCGTCAAATAATAGCCGGCGCTTCGCTCTAAGCAGTTTAAGTCACTTTAGTTTTAGGATTTTCTTATTTCGCATATTTCACATTTTATAGGTATATTTTATATACTCATAAATATTAATTAAGGGATGTAGGCAATTTATTTCATGTGTCAACTCCATTGCGTGAAAGGTAAGTCCATGCTAATGCAGTTTCCTTCAGTAACAGTCGGCTATCTCCATTCATATCATCTAATTACCTACTTAATATTGAACAAATTTTTATGCGGCTCATAAAAGAAACTCGAAACAAAAGTGTTCTTTTTAAATAAACGAACTAATGGCTAAATCCTTGATTTTCTGACAAACAGTTCATAAGCGTAGCAACCCTACTAGACCCATATATATTACATACCATCAAATCAGATATGGGTACCAATTCAGCCCGGCTAGAAGCACCTCTTTCATCTCCACTTTTACTCAAGCAACAATGGCCGTTTTGGGTTGTTTAACATTTGGATTTATTCCAGCTATCCCTTGAGGAGTTCTGTGTTCTCGCTCAAACAATTAACCCATTTTGCTTAGGCCATATTTGTATGTATAGAATGGTCCGCTGAGCAAAACATTACATATTTTGAGGTTTTCTGTCTTGCGGGACTTTAGGCATATTTTAATGAGTTTTAGAGCCACAAGATTTATTTACGCGACTTTCCATGACTGACACCCATTAACGAATTATATCGCCGGACCATTCTGTAGCCTCAAGAATAGCCATTGTTGAATTTCGCCATTAGCTGTTTGCTCAATCGTACTTCATCATAATACCAAATGTCCTTTTTTAAATAAGATTTCTTAGAATATATCATTTTGTGTTACATTTACCTAGCGGAATTATCTGAATTTCTGATTGATTTTTTTATCTCTTTATTTCTTTATAGATTATTTCCTCTATTTACCTCTAATTCTTTATCGTATTATATCATCATATAATATATTATATCAGATAAGCTAAAATTGCATTCATGTAATTCGCAGGTAAGACTCTTGACTGAAGTTACAAAAGCAAAATAAAATATCAGATAAATTGGTAAAATTTAACTACATTAGCCGTCTGTATAGTTCGCCCAAGTTAACTTTGCGGATGAAGCGATAAAGTATTGGATGCGCAGTAAATAGGTAGGCGGTTTGAAAGGTGCTGTACCCTTCCAAAAAAAGGAAAATATAGCCCGTTTGTGCCCAGCGAGAAGGGTCAAGATAAAACCACCCTTATTTTTCACTTTAGTTGGGGACTGTATACTGCTCCATACTTTTAATATTTTAGTGTTATCTCGTTCTCGCTGAATGCTTGCTCTTTCATTACGCGCAATACCTCACCCGCAAAGTTAACTTAGGCGAGCGCACATGGCAGGTTAATAAATTAACTTTTTAAGGCTAAATATTTACTTAATTTATTTTACTCATATTTCCTCCTTTTCTCTCAAAATAGGTTAATTTCGCATCGAAACATGTGACAGTAAGAATAAAATATTAATTCAACGAAATTGGTCAATGAAATTTATTGACTAATTAACACAGACGAAAACTTCATTGTGAGTTTTATAAATACCTATAGGATCTCATCCGCCACTTCGACAATTAATATTTTTTTAACTTTTTATTTTTTTAATCGTTATATATATAATATAAAATAATTCGATGTTTATAGGATTGTTTTATAGTTATCCAAAATATAACGTATTCAATGTATATGGTTCAACAGTTAAATCTAGACCATCAGGAAGGGGTCGCACCTCGAGGGGTACACCTCGGGGGTCTCCATCAAGGTTTCTAGGAATAAGGCTCAATCATCCCGTTATGAATAGACCGATTGCTCCGGAACTTTGTTGTGGTGTGTCAAAAAGTGATTAATTTCTTTGTTTTCCTCTTTTAATCCGCGTTTTTAATCATTTAATGAGATACGCTTATATTTAGAACTTAATCAAATGTGCTTTTGGGAAAAAAAGTTTTCGTAAGAATTTTGATCACCATGCCGATGTTGATTATAATAATGGTACTTCATCGAATTTAAGGAAAGGTGCGACTTATCATATTTCGACATGTCTACTCGTTGCAACATAAAGAGCTCCAGAGCCCGATTCCATAGGAACTTGTGATAGTGAGAAAGATATTTTTAAGTAATCATAATCGATTAAAATTCATTCTCACTCACACATGTTCCTCTAGAATGAGACTCCTATACTTGGAAAGACAATAGTTTAAACAAACTACGTTGGCAATGTGAAATAAGATCAATTTAACAAAATCATGTTTTCACGACCCGTTCTTAAGCTCTTCTTCTTGACAAGCTGTATGCACCATCTGTCTCTTTGTCTCTCATCGAATGAACATCGATATTAAGAACTTTGTCCACAGTGTCTATTGTATATGCCCGTTTAGTAAAACCATACCCTCATAAGCTCTCCATTAGCTCTAATTCCTTCATCTAGTCTATTCTTTGTCAGGTGCTTATACGGTTTAATTCGATTTCTTCCAAGCGCATGAGCATATTTCACTCAAAGAAAATTGCACTAAAATATTTAGAAATGGAAAAGATTGAATTACAAATTCTCATGTTCCTTATTTCTTTAATCAAGCCTAAAATATTTACTGATTCAAGTTCAATTTACTCAATAAATTAGCAGCAAATATTCTGAAAGTGTGAAAGCTTCCATGGTCCGTACCTATTTTATTATCTAAAACAAAATTCCCCCGCATTTGCTTTTCCTCTAGTAAATTGAGTGATCTATTTAAGCTGACTTAACTAAATTGAGTCTAGAATATTATAAAGTTGGAGTGCTACTCCTTACCCTAAATCCTAAATAATTACCATACACCTTTTGAAATTATATTAAACATCAACATATTATTTAATTTTAATTGATGTTGAGTAATTAAAATTTCATTGAAATCTCGGGTTTATTAAAGTAAGAATTTTTGCGCAATAGAAAGAATATTCAGGGCTAAGGAACAAGAAATGGCATGATATAGTGAAAAGCAGTGCAATTTAAATTAAAAGCTAAATAAATTAAGCCGAATGCTGTGAGTATTTATGAAATTCTTTATCAGTTTCACGCTAGCTGAAACTTAGAATAAATTAAACGCTAAAGAGCATTCCTAACAAATTCTTTCCAGAAATGAGAGGACGACTTAGATTTAAAGGATACAACCTAAATCCAGGACTGTATTTTAAGCTTCTATAGCAGTATGAGCTATAAAGTTTAGGGTTTTTATGACTTCTTTCGTTTTTATTTCTGAAAATGCTTGTCGTAAAATCCAGCAGTCATATAAATTATTGACAGTTTGAAGGTGTGATCCCCTAAATACATATTTTTATTTCCACCTTTCGCTGTAACTATTGCGCTTAGACTTAGCCCCGATTTCTCCTAATAAACCTTTTAAAATATCAGATTACTCTCACAGAAACTTTAAAAGTTTTACACAACTTTCTAAATCTCTTTGATAAATTTCGAGGTTTCGGCTAACGATAAACATTTCCTAAACTCCTTTACTTCCAACCTACTTGGAAAGCGTTTCTTCGACAGACAACTGAAATATTATACATAACTTACATGTCTCTGGCAGAGTAAACGATTCGTTTATAAGGTATTTAGTTCACTAGCGTTATATCGGCTTAAATAAATACTAGTTAAAGTTCTGCTAAGGATCGATAAAAATATTTCATGTCAAGCCACAGTTAACACAGAACTCAAGATAATCGGAGTGTGAATTTAAATAATGCCTTGCACTCCTGTGATAGTTTATTTATATTAAGTTTTGCTTATATAAGAAGTGAACTCGTGCGATTTTCTCACATTAGGGATTTTTTAAAATAAAAATAGGAAAGAACAGATAAAATATTTCTTTGTTTGTGATACCTACATGAAATCTGATAATATGTACGTGGTAAATCAGAACCTAAAAGTGGACATCACGAATTCCGCTTGGTGTTAACACTAGGGTTACACACTAGGTTAACACTTGGGTTAATCATAAGAGAAAACTCGATATTTTTAGCATGATATTTTGAATATTTCCTGGCAACTTTAAGAGACCAAATTAGTTACTGAAATTGAAACTCAAAAAATCTAAAAACAAGGAAAACTTAAAACTAGTTTTGCGGAACTTAGGTCATCTTGGGAGAAATTGAAGAAAAGCGTGCAAATTAGAGAATCAAAAAATTATATGAATATATAAATCGAAATCTGAAAATGGATTTCACGAACGAGAAAGAACGAATTACATATAGAATTCAAGGCTTGAAAGTGGATTTTAGGAATTCAGAGTCGTTTTGAGAAGTGTTGAAGTGAACAAATAGTATAAAATTCTAGCTCAATACTTTGAAGATGGCTAGCAGTTCTGAGACGAGTTAAACCACTGAATTTCAATAAATTTGGAGCTGAAAGAACTTTGCACAAAATTCAAGACATAAAAGTATATTTGCAGAGTTCACACTTTTTCAACGGGTTTGAAATAAAGCCATAATTTGAAAAGAAGGCCAAGAGAAATATCTAAATATTGAGTTTTGAGGAATTTCTTTGATTTCAAAATATAAGATTTTGTTGACACAATACACAACGTTGCTCTTTAATCGTTTTGAAACGAAGGGCTTGAAAAGAATTGCAAACATGCACGAAATCGAATATATTACATTTATAATGTTTAATTTGTTTTGAATGAGACAAACTCGAAAATGGTGCTAGCGCTTTTCATTATCATAAACTAGTGCTAATGTAAAAGCAGAGGAAAGCATAATCAAAGCAATTTACTGGGAAGAGCTTTTAAGCTTTTGTCAGAGATTTTTTCTAATTTTCGCGAAGAAAACTAAACCAACTAAATGGGCAGCTTTACATATTAACCTAAATAGCCATCCTATTTTGCATAATTGGGTTTAAAACGGCCCTATGGAAAAACTGATCATAAAATACATCCTTAAGTAAAGTAGTAATTGCTCCTTGCTTAGCTAGAATTTACCACCCTCTTAGTGTCAAAATTTAAAAGGGTATTTGAGAATATACTTCCAGGATTTTGACACAACGTGAATTCATTAAGCAGGAGGAATGCATATTTATAGAGGGAAAATAGCATTTAACTGAGGCATGAAAGCTAAGGCAGGCTTACGAATTCATTTATGCTACAAACACTTATGCATAATGCATTAGAGCTTTTTTGACTTGGGCTGATGTTTTCCCATAGCAGCAGATCCAGCTTGCATTTATTGGAATAAAAAATTACAAACAAGAGACTCATTAATTATCCGCATCGACTGAGCCAGTCTTGTCATCGTTCAACAGGGCAAATAGCAATGAAATTATGTTATAAGGCGCTGGATATTCTTGTCATGCTCTCGAGGGGGCAAACATAAACAATCCATACATGTCTCGTAACATTCCAGCAGGCAAGTGTAGATACCTTCAGCTCCATTTTAAATTAGGCCAAAAAACACAAACATATAATCCAACTTCGGACTTCCAGTGTTTGACGTTGAAGATCACTTTGTGCAACTATCGAGGCATGCAAAGATAAATTGAAATAGTTTTGGGAAAAAGTTTCGGCAAGGGACAACGACGTATTGTCAACTTTGTCTATTCACACCGATGCCATGGAGACTAAAAATCTCACGATTTTCACCTAAAAGAAACACGATTTGTTTCGAAGTTTGCAAAGTTTATTCAGACCAACAGCTAAATAGAGTTTCGGTTGTCTATTTAATCATTAAGAAACGTAATGTAAGCAAATTTCAAAGCTTGTTTACAGGCGGAGTCTAAATTATTTGAGATCTCTCGGCATCAGGGAGAGAAAACTTAGCAGACAACTTTGAAATTGTTCACATTTATCGCTCAGAATGCATTTTCTAACACAGTTGCAGTTCGAATCCGATATGGTTGAGTGATTTATTTTCTAAACAATTCACCTGGAGTAAAAGCACTAATCCTGCTTTGAAATTACTGCTGAGCGGATCTTTTGTAAGCTGCACCAGGACAAATAGAAACAACTTCGGGGCATATATTTGCTTAATTATTAAACGAATGTCTTAATCACTTGTCCTCCAATTGGCTCTAGCCTGCGGGCAATGAAATATTTTCCCTATATCACTTGACATCGGCGGAAACTGGTTCGTCTGCATGGCGTGTATGCGAGATTTTTCTTGTAACTACATATTTCTGAGAGAAATACTTACAGATACAGGGTGTCCGTTTCTGGAGCTCCACCATTGGAACCGCGGTAAGCATAAAAGTTACGAGGTCGGTTAAATTAAGATAAAGTTGCGCAATTCGGATTTCGAGAATATGCAGTTTCAAAATTTGAAAAATTGCGATGGCCTTAATATTTATATGATAAATAGGACATCGCCGCGTTGTAAAAGAGGAAAAATTGCGATGATGAAGTGTGAATCATTTTCAATTTCCTCGCCACCTCGGCAGCTGCTCGAACTCCAAGCTGTGTAACTTTGCCTTAATTTAACCGACCTCGTAGCTTTTAGGGTTACCGTAACGCCCATGGTTCAGCGTAAGAAACGCACATCCTGCGTATCTGGTAAACTGTTAAGACACATTTAACATCACAACGTATCCGTGCGAGACCCTTTTTTGTACTATTAAATTCGCTGCCCTCCATTCTCCTTGTACACTGTTTTACCGCTAATAAACAGAGACTATAAAGTTTCTCGTTAAGTATCTGTTTTTTAACTGCCCGTAATCGATACAAATTTGTCAGGTTTGGTATTTTTTGATAATAAACTGAATTTCCTTTTTGGAAGCTTCACATTTTTTAGTTAACGCACCCTCTTTTTCCGGATATCCCTCCCATCAAACGTTGTATACAGGGCTTTGGGCATTTAAATTCTCACATAAAAGAAAACGACATAATAATGCTATGGAGTATTTGAGTGACAATCTTGCACGTTTATTGTGCCTATACAAATAAAAAATTCTCCATTCGCAATGTTTGAATCTCGTTTAAGCGTCATTTAATAAACCTCTTGGAGAAGGCAAGAAATTTATCACCTTCCGTGCTTTACCTTTGGTTGAACACGTTCATAATGCACGTTTACCGAACAAAGAGGCTTCTCATTGGCAGAAAACGAGTTTCCAGCGATCCAGACATCTGGCAACGGATTATTTCCTTTTTTTCAATACACATGTCAGTTTCATATGCTGACTACAAACAAATGGCTTTAAGTGGCCTGGCTTTTTGTTATTCGCATTTTCCCTTTAGTGCTCTCAAACGGCGAAAAAACGTTTCGAAATTTTTGTTTAAGTTCGTTTTCATAAAGAGGAGGAAATATTTGTGCGGCAATTACCTGAAAAGGACGTCAAAGCGAATACTAAATGAAAATATTACGACTGGGCCTAATATTAATTTTCATATCGAAATTTCGTCAGATATGTTTTTCTGCATGGCAAAATTCAATTAGGCGTAATTATTTAATATCTGATTTAGGCATATCCCGGTAAAGAAAATCCCTTTTAATAAATATCTGACGACTTGCAATTAACATGCTGGACAAATTCCTGCCATAATACGCAATTAATTCATTATGAGAACAGATGGTAGTCCCGGTGCTGTAAATCAATGACCATCAAGAACCCCCTTTAATCACGTTTTACCGCAGAGAACTCCACTTTGGCTAGTGTAGCAGTTGGAACTGAGTTTTCCATTGTTAAATTCAACTTAATTATGCTTCACGTTTCTAAATTTAATTATTTTCTCGTTACTTCCGGGGTTTATTGTTGTATTAGTGTCAGGAATGCGATGGCACGTAGTCTAAATAAAATTACTCAATTTCATCCCCGGAGTTAATAACCTTAACAAATAATGTACTACAGGAAACTGACTTTAGCTGAAGGTTTCAGACAAACTATATGTGGTTTCATATGAGGCGTTTTATCTCCTCACTCAACTGATCAGCAAAATGCATCAGTTTTTTTTTTTTTTATTGTGTTTGGGAATAACGCTTCACGCACAAGTGGAGGTTGTTGGAGTGGTAAACCTACTTACGTGTCAAATGCTATTCACAAACAAAATAAAAGAAAAATTTAACCATCCATCCCAAATGCACAGAAAATATTTACATCCCTTTTAGATACGTATATTACAGTTAATCCATAAATTTCATAAGTACCTAATAAATATCGAAATTTTTCTGAAAATTTTCCAAGAAGGAGCTATCTGTCTTTTGCCACTGGGACCCTCGATATCTTGGACATTGGCGATCTAATTGCATTAAGAGATGCGTTAAATTAATCGTCAATGAACGTGCACCTGCACAAGCGGTGTTTTAATATTTCTTTGATACCTATTTTCATGATTTTAAAACTACCTCAAAATGAAAGTTTCTTCAACTGATTCTCCAAGATCCAGGACTCTAAACGAAGTATCCAACCTCTGTAAAACTTGGCACTTTATGATCCTATGTTCTGTCCACAAATTTATATAACATTCACTAGAAGAAATATATTTAATTACAGAAACAGTGATTCTTATATTTAAGAGTATGAATTTTTAATTAATGTGTGATGTGGCACTTTGGGAGATATGATTTTTTAACGATATTTGTGTTTTTTGTGAAACGACTTATCCCTAGTTTTAGAGGATGTTCCTTTAGCTGCAAGACAATGTTTTTGGATTATGCAACACGACGCTCCTCCTAATAGCCATATAAAGAGATGTACAATAAGAGAGTTCTTGAATGTGAATTCTTCACATCGATAGATTGGTCGGGGTAATGAATATTCGTGATTACCATAAAGCCCCAAGTTAAGTCCATTAATTTTTTTAAATTTCTTTGTCATTGTCATCAAGTCCCTGGTATCCAAGTCTGTACCTAGCAGCAGAGAGGATTTATTGATTTTATCTACAAAATCACTTTCTTCTTAGTTTAGAAACTACAGAGCAAAATCGAAAATGCAGTGTTTTACAACTGTTCTTTTTTCTAGAAAAAGATAAAACGCGAAGCAATTTTTAAACCAAGTATGAGTTTTTCCTAAAACATTCCTCATTTAACCAGCTCTATATCTCTTATGGTAACCAAGATTCCCATGTATGTAGAATCATTTGGAGACACACTGATTCCCTATCAGCATGCAGTATGCTATATCAAAAAGTACAATGTAGTTCGGTGGAAGAAAGAGTATCTGTATTTGGTTTCAGACATGTTATTGCAATTACGAGGGACTTGGCGTCTCTGAAGGAAGTTCTATTTCTCCGATGGTACATTTGTCTCATCTTTCGAAAGAGCATTTTCAGCTAGGCGGAAACATTCATAAAATAATCTTAAGAACTTACTCAGATGCTATAATAAATTAAGCAAATTGATCTATGTTATTCGAAAAAATAATCAGTAGAGCTCTAATGCAAGTGCACCTTCCTTCGAGAGTCCAAATTGAGCTGGAAAACATATTTTGCCTCTATGTAGCTCAGGAGGAAGTTGGAAATTTTTAAGAAGTTCTTGGGAAAACGAATATCTTCAATCAGTGCAACTTTCAAAGTAAATATAGGACTACACCTCATTTCGTTTTAAATCTTAATTTCCTCAGAACTCTAGAAATTTGTTCTCAAACTTTCGGCAAACGGTAGCTTTAATTAAAATGCTAATATATTTCAGGAAATGAACTTTTATTGTTTATTAAGGGTGCTTTAGAAGTTGTCACTTGAATTAATAAACAGATTTTCACTGACAACGAAAACTGTTATTTCTAAAATAACAAAAATTTAGTCAGAACTTTAAGCTCACGTATTCGAATATACAATAAAAGTTCCTATAACATGAGTTGCATTATTTGATTTGGAACTACAAAATAATATAGAAAAAGGAAGTTCAGGGAGCTTTTCCAGCACTTTGTCATAAACTTTATGGTCCAACTAACTTGCTTTGTATAATCCATCAATATATAACATTACAAATTAGAGTTATAGAGAAAATGCTTATTGAAAATAAGCTAAACTACGCCGTAAGTTGTTTCGCTAATAATTCAAGTTAAAGAATTCTTTTCTTCCTTCTTTTTCCGATCACTGTATTTACTTTCGACTGGTTAATATGTTAGAAAGAACTGTATTGAATCTCATATTTAGAAAGAAATTAGCGACAGAAAGTACTATAACATTAGTAGAAATTGACCGATGGGCTGAAGAAATTTGATTTATGTCTTTATAGTTTCCGAGTTTTTCCAAAAGCGGCAAAATTTTTAACTACGCCAGAGCATAATTAAAGAGTACTCTCGTGATTCAGGGATAACCTGTTCGGATTAATTACAATAGAAATATGGGAAATTTTCGATCCTAATTTTATTGAAATTTAGTTTTGTTTTTGCCATCCAATGCTGCTCGAACGAAAACAAGCTCCGGGTAAAATTTATAAACTTGTAATTTATACGCAAAACATTCTGGCGCTCTAAAGGCTGAAATGTTCCGAAAGTGTTGCAGTGTTAGGGTGAGCTAACACGATTATACTTGTAAAGCATTTGCTTTATAGCCTGAGAAAACCTGAGGATCTCCCAGGCAGAGGGACTTGGTTTTCTATTTTAAATTTAAATTCAGAATCCTCTTTCCTGATGTAAAAACCTCGGGTCACTGGCAACTACACGAATAATGTAATGTATGAAATAACTGGAACTTGTGCCTTATATTATGGTAGATTAGCAAGGAGCGGCTTCGTGAAGGGAGCGTTCGTGCATCACCCAATTTAGGTGAAATTTTAATTCCGAAAGTAGCATTTTTAAAAATTAAATTCGACCATCTGTACGTTAAAATTGAACTGTTCAAATGATTTATTATTGAACGCAATAATATCGAAACTGTGTCGAGCCAAATAAGTTAAGATTAATTTGGAGGTAACGCTTTAAATGCATTTATCAATCGTATTCTGTATAATGTGTACAAAAGGAAAACGTCTAACTATGATTGATCACGTCGAAATTCTGGATATCAACACCAACACCAAAACCAACTGAAATTGGGTCACGTGATAAATACCGGTCATTTGTTACCGCTGAAAACTTCGGGGAAGGCCCCCCTTTAACACGTGTTTCATTAATTTTTCTTAATAAATGGTTACTAAAAACTATTACATTTTTCATTAATTTAATTACCGCGTTACTCCAAGCAGTTCCGAACGAGTTATAGCTGAAAAAGGGAAAAGGAATGAAAGGAAAGAGTTTTCTCACTGAACTACGTTGCTCTTAATTGACCTATCTTGCAGTTCACTTAAGATCATATTTCTATAGACGTTATAAATCTTCTTGACAGCTGTCGCTTAGTGTCAGTAAATAAAGTAATGATACGCCAGTGTCGAGGTTTTTCAGATATTTGATTGTTTGCTAAAATATCTTATTTCAAATATCACCATCACAATATTTGATTGCATACTGCCTCGTCCGGTATATGGCGGGGCTCAATCAATTCCTAAGTTTAAAAATTATAAATTGATGAAAAGAGACGGAGAAAGTGAAAAATCTGGGCCATTCTTTATTCATCGTTAATTTCAGGGTGATTTTTCAAAGTCACACAAACCTAAACAATGATTAAATGACAGTTATTGATGAACCGACATACACGCCGCATCCAATTCGTTCCGCTTGATACTGTAGGTACATTTCCTTTGGCAAGGATAATGCATTATTAGTTACAATTTTCGCACCAAAACAATGGAATAATCGCCCTATAAAGAACAAATCCGTGAAAAGGAACACAAATACATTAAAGCCGAACATAAAAGTTGTTACTTTATAGCACAATCAGATTCGAGCGGGCGTTAAGGTAATGATATTTTAATGCCGCGAAGGAATTAAATTTCAAAATCTAAATTTCTTGGCAAACCAAAATGTTGGCAGACCAAAATGTTATGAGATCTCTTAGTCTTGGGTAGTGAAATTTGATTAGCTTTAAGTCAGAGATTATGGGATTGTATGAAATGGAAGATTATGGGAACGGACAGTTCACATTAGTGATGTTAGAGTAAAGTGCCAAATAGTTAAATAATTTACAAACTTAACAATTTCATGATACTTTGACTTGGTTCCAGGAAAATGTTCTACTCCCTAGGTTCGATAATCTGAGTCCTCATGGTGAATCATTGAAACTGAGGTCGTAGAAAAAATTTTCTGGTTCTTCAACGGAGTTACCAGAACTTCCCTCAGTATTTCGGATAATAATTAGGCTAGAAAATATAAATTCACTTTAGAAAAATCATAGAATTAAGAACCTCAAAAAAGTCATAGAATCTTACTGGGCCTCACTCGAAACATTTTTTAAAGGCTTCAAGCCTGGACTGATATATTAACAGTAAACTGCCATTTTAAAAACAATTTTATGGAACTTTGAGTAACTTAAGTATGTAACGATGGTGAAAATTACCATCACCACACAATTTCTCAAAAAACCTTATCATTAGGTAAATTCAGATTTTTGTTCATTAATTCTGTATCTAAAGCCTAAACCTGTTCCTTAAGAATTTCTAAAGCAATAGTACCTGAACTAACATAAACTCTCACTCTGATAAAATCACATATATATATACCAGAAGTGTTCCAGCAATCTGTAATATTTTTAGAATATTGACAAAATAAAACATTTTGATGTGATTTTAAGGAAAATATTCTCTACCTTTATCGCTCTATTGAATAAGGCAATCTTGTTTCTGAATCTCGGAATCTGAAAAAGGTGATATACTGTTAGGAAAAGATGTACGTTATAATACGATCTAAAAAAATATACAAAGTTTAACCCAAAAAACATCTGGAGGTTATATGTTGTCTAAAGTTTTATTAGAAAACTGGCGACCCTCATAACTCTAAAATGAATAAATGTTGAATATAATGCTTTGAAAATCTTAGAATCTGGAAAAATGATATTTTTAGAACGTAAAAAAATCCTGGGTACACCATTAAATAAGGCTTTTGATGTAATTTTGATTAAAAGGTTTTTTCAAACAGCTGCGAACCTCTATTTAAAATAATTTTTGTACGTCTTGAAATTCGAGAAATGTTGTTGGGGAAAAATTTATATCATAATGCGGTATAGAAAAATATTCAAAATTTAAAATTAGAAACATTAGTAGATGACATTTTGTAGTGCAGGTTTTCTTAGATAATCTCATCGCTTTACATAATAAATCAATTTTTAATCTCGTCCTTTCAGAAATATTTTAATACCTTGGAAACATGTGATGTTTATTTGGGAAGAACTTGATAATCTTGTAATATAATGAGAAAAATATTCAGACCGTACCATTACATAACTCTTTTGATGTAATGTTGTGTAAAGAAGTTTTTTAAAAAAGTCTCAACCTTTACCGCTCTATTGAAATATTTTTTATATATCTCGGAACCTAAAGAAAGCGATAAAATGTTGGCAAAAAAATATGTTAAAATATGATGTAGGCAAAATTTCAAAGTTAAACATCTGTCGATAACCTTTTGTGTAAAAAGTTTTCTTACAAGTATCACCCTTTTCATCACTTTATGGAATGAATCGATTTATAACTGATCCTTTGAATGTCTTGGAATTTGATACATGTAACATATTGGAAAAAACACGATAATATTAACATTATTTTATAATACAATGTAGGAAAATATATAGGATATAGTGTAATTTTGAGTAAAAGATTTTCTTAACCAATTGTTGCCCTTCATCGCTTTATTGAAATAATGTTTATGTATCTCAAAATCTGAAGACATCTTGTCACCTTTGTGAGAAAAATAAATCACCTTCAGGTAGGCAAATATTTAAGGTTTAACATAACGGACACCTGTCGAAAGATTTTTATGTAAAGAGTTTTGTTAGAAATCTCACGACCCTCATCGTTCTGCAGAATGAATCAATTTTTAATGTGACGTTTTCAATATATTGGAAACTGAAACATCTGACATATTTTGGAAAAAATGTAGTAATATTATATTATAATGTAGAAGAATATACAGGGCGTTACATTAATTAAGGCACTTGAAGTCAATTTTTGGGTAAAATCTTATTCTTTAAAATATAACTTTTCTACGAGGTCTTTTACCAAGACCATTCCAGAGACATACAGTATGGTGGCAGATGCCCGAATAGCATCAAATTTACTTTAACTTTGGTATTGAGTCGTAATGTTAATTTCATAGCAATGGGCCTAATACTAAACTTTAGTGAATAAAGCCGTGCAGATTGTCGGATCTGATTTTTGTCTATTAGGTTTTCTTTTAAAATTCTTTTTATTTAATCTAAAGTTTCTTTACAAAGTTATTTTATTTTCCAAAGTTTTCTCAACGCGAACCTATCTAATATTTTTCCTTCTAGATTTCTGAGCTAGAATTTACCTTCATTTTTACTTCGCTTCTTCAAACTCTCAGAAGTCTAAACTTTCTGTCCCTATATTTACTTTTTGGATATACAAAACTTTACTTCGTTATTAATGCATAAATTGTAAATCCTCAAATCCAGGTTTCTCGAATTAACCATAACGTTGACCATACATGTACCATAATCTTTTTCCAACTATCCGCGTTCTAACACAACCACGTTGGGATTAACTAAATAAACAATAATCAAATAAGATTAAATCCGGCCATTTAGTTAGAGCGAAATTTTGCATTAGTGCTGAAATCTCATTTTGTTCTGTCGAGCCTTTGCTCGTACAATATCAATAAACGTTCGGCGGTAATTATCATATAATTATGGCTGCATTAGAATTATATTCCTTTTGCTTATTGCAAATTTGGTTCCATTAATGCAGCGTACCTCATATAAAATAGGTGGGAGGGGATCGAATTGGAGCTTTAATTTGGACGCATTTAGTTGCTATGGAATTAGACATGGTAAATCGCAATCCTCCACATATAGAGAATTATTGGTTGATTTGAAATGTGGGAGGTATGAACTGGCTATTTATTTTTGTTAATTATTCCCTGGTGTTGAGCAAAATGCCTCATTTGGTGTATTTCGTTCGAAATTAAAATCCTCAATTTTATACCTAGTAAACTCGTAATAAAAAATGTAATAATTTTTATCGAGCATAATTCTCATAAAATTGCAGTTCGAACTCGAGCAATCTAGTTTTTGGCGCCATGATATAAAAGACAATATTTATGGTTAGCTATTTCAGTTATGCCGTAAAGTAGTTAATTCCTTTATATGAATTTATTGCCGTTATTATCGAAAGACACGCTTGGAGCTAAAGCCAAAGGAAATGGTACTCCTTGAATGTGCACTTAGGAAATTAATTGGCAATATCTGAAATTCTATTTCTCCGTCACGTTTGGAAGTTTTATTTCGAGCGGATAATAGTATTCAAAGCACGAATGCCAGACATTTGTCTTGAACATGTCCGGTTATACAAATTTTCTTTTATTGGCAGCGGCTGGATCTTGCTTGGGAAACATGATTTTCATTCATTTTTAAGGGATTATCCCCTGGCTTTAATGTATTACGACGTTGAACGTACGAAAGTTTGCTTTCCTGACTTTGACGGTTCATATTTCAATGTTTTTGTTCTTCCTGAAATATTTACTTGAATCCTTACCAGGATTTTAGCTGGAAACCCGGACGTAACAAGCTTCGATAAAGCCAACATTGCTTTGTCTTTTTTGCGCACCCTTTAGAATTGTTTATGACATTCCCAAGGCATGAAAAGCAATTTTTTCGAACAAGTGTTGCTTCGGATGTCACATATTATTGAGGCTCTGAACAATTCGGGCATACATACAGCCCTTGTTTGAATACGGGATTTGCTGGTGCAGGTTTTGTTCAAATAAAAAAAGACCCACGCTAAAAACCTTTTGAAAATTTAATGGAAACTATTTATTACGGCGTGACAGTGTCGGAATAAAAGGGTATTAAATGTAGATTTTCGATGTGCTACAAACAAAAAGCTCGAGCCCCCATGATTTAAAGCAAATTGGTCGCATATAATTGACAGTTTAGATCGATGTCGGAGAAAATACATAAAAAGAGATATTTTACGTGACTAGATCATATACACATCAGTTTTAATTAAATTGAAAAAGCCAATGGTTGTTTATGTTCATGACTTCTGAGCAAATCTTCGATTTCATCTTGAATGGATGTGGTTGAATTTTCAGCTGAAACTGAAACTTTTTGTTAAGGCCCCTGGGCGGCCTTTCAACAAATTTTCCCTTAAATAATTGTACGATTAAAACTTTCCCTCTTACCTATAAATCCACGTATTCTGACCTAAAGTGTGATTTATCTGAAATAATTATCGTACTTTCAGTATCCCGTAAATCACTTTGACGTTACTGAAACTTTTGACTTATTTGAGGAATTTCGCTAACTTTTTGTGAGGATATAAAACCCCTTCCGGTAAATTATATTCGCTGTAAAATCTCGATAAATCCCTCAAACGAATGTATGAAAATTCCTTGATAACCGGTTATTTTGTGATATTCTAAACTCCTAATATATCGGTTATTCATTCCACATATCGCATGCTCCAAATGATTAAAAGGCCGATATTCCACAATAAATATTTTCATCTCATAAAGGGAAATTTAATACCTGCATTTTGGGGCTGTTACGGCCGGAATTTTTACTGTTCCCGCTAGATTATTTTAGCCAAATATCGGAAATTTAGCTTTGGAATTGGTTGGATAGTGATACTTTATGAAATTTCAATACTCTCGTTAAAATACAGAGCGTTCGTTAGGGACTTGTGTCGTTTTTGCGTAATGTGACTCCTTTCAGTTCTCATAAATATTTCATATCTCAATTTAATTTCCAAACAGTAATATATCGAATTCATTTAAATAATCCTAGAAAGCTAAAAAATTAAGGATTATGTAGGTACGTTAACAATGGAATACTAACTAATGAAATGCTTTTAATTTGTAGTTAATAGGCCGTGTTCTGCAAGCGATGACGTTAATTTTTAACATCCTGTTAATATTTGTATAGATGCAAATGGCAATTGGTATTATGCAGTTTTTGTTGCTGTTAAAAATTAACAGGGAAAATGTAAAACCTTTGTGTATTACCGCATTTGTCACTGATTTCTAATGGTTGGTCAAAATGATGTGTTAAATTTAAACTCTGTTAAATAAATGTCTAACTGGTAAACACACCAAAAATATTGGTTATTATTTGATTTATACAGGGTATTCCAGAAACAATGACACGAATGAATATTGCTTCGGTACGATTCAATATTAAAACTAACTTAAAAGTATAGTTGTACACTTGCAACTAGTTGCAACTTGTTTTGCACAAAAGTTGCATGTTTTCATTTTACAGAGTGTCTTAGTATTTTTTTTTATTTCGTGAATTGGGAATAAATTCCATAATTTTATATTTATAGGCTTAAAATTGTTTTCTACGAGTGTTTTTGGATACGACAAATTCATTAAAAATATCTACTCCATGCTAACTGGTAAGCGGAGTCACCTGCGCCTTACCGAAGTACAAAAACTCGCTCTAAGTTTTTATCAGTACCCACAACTTCAATAATTTTACAAATTCCAATCTTTTAAATTCTTTCACATCAAAAAAAATATTCTGCAAAAAAAACTTGTATCTCGTAACATTTTTTAAGATATTTCCAATTAAGTTTTTCACAGTTTTTTAAAGTTTTAAAGATTAAAATGGAATTCTCATTTAATGAGAGAATATCACTTTCAGTATGAATTTTCAATCAATATGTGTTGTGAAATTTTGAACCATATGATTTTGTCACCAGTCGAACTTACTGCAAAACTTAATGGCAAAAGGTATATGAGCTTCTTGAGAAACTGCTTACTTTTATATATGAATATTAATTTTCTACATCAATGGATTATTCGGGTTAGTTAATCTCTTGTCACAAGAAACTCCTGACTTTTTTAACTCTTTCGTGTATTACTCCGTATCTAACAGCAGAGAGAAAATTTTAAATAATATTAAAAGAGGTGTAAACATAATCAGAAACACTAACGAAGCCCTATTCGAGATGCGACAAGATTTTAGTTTGCAACTTGGAAAATATATTGGTATAGATGGTTGAAATTTCTATAGTTTATTTTAGTTTTTTTTTAATCATTGTCCCAAAAACTCTCCTTAGATCAATTTCAATACTGTAAATCAAAAACTGTGATTTATTCTCAATTCATACACAAAAAATAATTATTTTGACTCATTGTAGAATGGAAACGGGCAACTTTTGTATAAGGCACATTTAACTGAATTTCTCTATAAGCATTCAAAAAACACCTGACTTCAACTTTACGATGTGAATATAAGTCTGAAATCTACACTTTTTTGCTATTAGACATGATAAAAAATTATAAAACATATACAGGGTTATTCACGTCATGCTACACGGAATATTGCGAAAAATTATTTAATATTTTGAATTTTTTTTGCGTTACATAAAACTCAAATAAAGGTACATTCTAAAATTATTTTCCTTTTATACTTGTAAAAGTATAAAAGGAAAAGTATTGGTTGTAAATTAGTGAAAAATATCAAAGTTATGTTATTTTAAATGGAACACCCAATACATTTCTACCGTTGTAGATTCCTTGAGACAAATAAATTTAAGTTAGATTAAGGTTTTACCTGCCTTAAACCTTGATTTCTAAATTGAGATTTTGTAAAAATGTAGTGGAAATTTAAATATCTTATACAGTGTGTTCAAAAAATAAGTTGAAAAATGTATTTACCTTGAAGAATATTCACTTGTTTAATTTAAATGGAACCTCCTATATTTGATTACTTGGAGTAATAAATAGAGATATTACCAATTGAAAAATATTATACTTTCCTATACCTAAATGTACAAATTGTCTTCGAAAATTAAGATTTAAAAAAAGTAGAAAATTTCATTAGTTTTTATATCAGTTGCCATGGTTATATCTAAAATGTCAATAAAAAAAGTCATGTCTATGCGTTCTTGTTTCGGATAGTTTTTTCTTTACGATATTTTCAGTACTATTTGCGTAATTTACAAGACAAAGTTTATGTTTTTGAAACGTTCTTGATGTATTCGATTGACTTATATTGGTATATTGAGAAATCTGGGTGTGGCTAACATGAGGATAAAAATAAATAAATTTGATGTACTTGATATTGTTATTGAAAATCCTCATGTTAGTCAAACCCAAATTTCTCAAAATACCAACATAAGTTAGTTCAAGCATAACTTTGATATTGTTTACTTACTTGTAACCCTCCGTATAAAAGGAAAATAATTTTAGAATATACCTCTATTTGAGTTCTATACAACGCAAGAAAAAAAATCAAAATATTAAATACTTTAGCCGCAATATTCCGTGAAGCATGACGTGAGTAACCCTGTATAGTATATAAGAAGTTAATTTATGTTCCTCCGATTTGATAGGACGTAAAATTTAACGGGACCTTAAAAGAAGCATTATTTTTACAGGATAGGGACTAGGATAATGTACATAACGATGAATTTTTTTAAAGGCTCTTAAAAGCTGTTTTTGATTTATTAGGAAAATACCATTAACAAAGCGCAGACATTGGGGCAATACAATTTTCCAAATGAACTCCAAATGTAATACCTTAAACTTCAACTTCAAAGACCTAATCCGGACAACTCGTGTTAACTACTTCGAATGCAGTGTGTGCCTTAGTCCTATCAACTTTACGTATAGTATCGTACAAAGTAGTTAAAACTAAGCGAAATAGGAAGTTCCGTAGTATTCCGAAGACGAAACGGAAGATCAATTAAGAGTAACAAATTTATATTCTATAAATCCTAAAGGAGAGAAGGTTCTGCGGCAATAGATTACAGTTTCAAAAATAAAAGTAGGTTTAATTCGAAGCAAGTGCTCTAAAGGGTTTAGGAGTTCTTTTGTGAATTTTAACTAGTTTCTGCTTTACGGTCGAGCAAAATCTCGACGAAGTGTATATATGTATGAAGACCAGAAATCGTAGATAAAATGTAAATTAAACTGTGGGTGAATGGTCGTGTCAGTAATGCACACAAAAGGATGTGCTTCCAGAATTCATTTAGAGTCCGAATCGCTTTAAAAACACCAATACGTCATCGTTTTACCACACAGTTAAATGCGAATATTATGACGTGGGCGGAGTTCCTCTTAAAGCGCTCGGATCTACACAGTAAAAAGTAAATGCTTGAATTAAATATTAATGTATCATATTGAGCATTCTTAGGTTCATAACGTGTATCCGCAAGATAATATATTTTCTAGAAAGGAGAAAGTCAATTTCTTCGTTAAAGTTTCGACTACATTTCTATGAAGTAAAAATAGTATTGCAATAAAGCTACAACTTGCATTAAGTAATTCTTTTATTGATTTGAGAATGCCAAACTCTTATATTAATTAAATACTCGTATAATGCACTAAGGTAAGAAAGTACTTAAAATATATACCCCACCTCAATTGATATTTTCTTTCGAATAAACGTTTAATTACTTTCGATTAGTCCTATACCTCTATTTAAACTGATTGGATAATTTGATGGTAATTAAGGGAATTACTTACGAAGTTAAATATGCAAAAAATTTATTATAAAAACGCCTTTATCAGATGATCCACTACTAAAATATATACAGAGTGGTTAAATCATAACGAAACAGATGATTTTAGCAACCTTCTATAATATTTTGAAAACTTTCAGACATTTTAATTCTAATTTTAAAGGGGAAAGTTTTGTGACATACTTTCAGCAGACTACCTGCAATACCCTAATGAATGTAGACTTAATTCCAAAAACCTTAAATCGAAAGTAATTTCGACTAGTATCTTATTTTAAAGGTGTTTTAGTTCTTAATCTCAACAACTTTAAATGTAAAATAGTAAAAGTAACATTACTTCAAAAATAGTCGATTAAATGTTCACATTGATCGTCGTCAAATTGAAAACGTTATCGTACATTTTGAAATATTTGCCGAGCAATTTGACGGGCTTCGGCTGAGTTCAATAGACTTTACGCTTTAAATGGCCCCATAAAAAATTTTAGAGAAGACAAATCTGGTGATCATGGGGGCCATTCAATTGTATCTCCCCATCCAATCCATTGTCCTGGAATTCTTTGGTCCAAATACTAGTTTGCGGCCACTGCATAATGCGGAGGTGCACTATTTTAATGAAATATCGAATGATTTTCATTGTATTCGTTATGGTTATCAATAATGCCAGTTAAAGCCATATTAATGGCTCTTTCAAATAATTGCAAATACGTATATTCACCCAAATTTCTATCTAAGAAAAAACCATTTCGATAATTTCTAATAATTCCAGTACAAAATTTAATTTTTTATGTTTTGTATGTATCTCACGGCAGATTCTGAAATTTGTATCAAACGAGTAGCAGCAATTGTAACGATTGACAGTAATTTGGGGTTTTATCTTGTTCGATCCCTCATAATTTCGCCAAACTGCAGACAGTGGTCGAAATCGTCTTCATGAAGTTCTTGTAATAAACATAGTTCTTACGGATGAAACTTTTTTTAATCGTTGTCAGCGGCTCGTATTCTCATTTTGGCAGTGTAAATAGTCTCGGGACCATTTCCTGTTATCTGATTTTATTTATGACCAAATATATCGATTGGTTATATTTGGCCATCAACGAAATTTCGTATTTAAATGCACCAAACCTGTCGGAAACGATGATGTTGCCCTAAGCCATACAAGCAATGCGAAATATGCCTAAATCGTCCAAATTAATCAAATCAAGCCTTGAATAACTTATAGCAACGAAAATTCTGTTCAGATATTTTGAAGCTATCAGATATAGAATATTGGCCAGTATGTCGAACGGGGCTTCATTTAAGTTCAAACATGTAACATTGTATTTCAATTAGCCAAAACTATCGAAAACAATGATTTTACTCTAAACCTATAAACTTAATGCAACATGTATGTGTCGGAGATTTATTAGTCCTTAAGTTAGAATTGTACCATTAGAACCGATAATAGATGAGGGGCAGACTGACAAAGCCATCTTGAAGATAAAGCATTGTCAAACGAGGTCACTACTACCGACATAATTAAGTGCCCACATGTGGGATTTGTCCACGCGAAACAGGGACTAGCAGGTACTCCCTTTGGGTCTGAAGGACCACCCGATCGGGGAAAGTTAAGAAGAAGAAAGGAACAGGCAGTGAAGAGATAGAAGGGCAGAAGGGCGGTCGAGTAGTAGTGAATTCGTTAGTTTGCCTTTCTACTTTTATTTTCTAAAATATTATAACGTTAAACATGGAAAACGTTCCTAATGTTACCCCGACATATGTAAATTAGCCAAATTTATTATATTAATCTTTAGCTAAGTGAAAACAGCGAGAATTCCATTTAAGTGTTCCAAAACTACTGCATGTCGAAGATTTGCCAAGAGTCATGAAAAGAATGTGAAATTCAACTAATTTGACCAAACCCATTAAACTAGGCTTCGTATGAGTTTATAACATGAAAAACGGTATTTAAATGAACCAAATCTGTCGAAAACTATGATTTTCCCTTAACCAAGTATGAAAATTTGTTCCAGGATAGAAAAATATGTGCCGAGTAAAAAGATGATTTTCTAAAATTTTTAGGAAGAGATGATGTTGCTGGACGGATGGAAGCGTCACAAAAAACTGATACTTCGGTTTCAGGAATTTGCACCAACTTCATTTGAAGGCCGTTGCCTTCTCCATAAATCTCTTCTTGAAATCTTGAACTCGTTATTCGCTTTATGGGCGTGTGTTAGGTTCTTGTAGTTTATCGCGTTTTGGATTTCTTCTATCCTGGATAATACATTTGTTATCATATTGTTGGATCCAGAAATTCAGTGTTAAACGACCGCAGTACATTGATTTATGAAATCTAGGTGCTCAAATTGGCATAGTCTAGATTGGCGGTTTTTCTTCCAAAAAGCAAATGTGGTGGGCTTGCGGTCGGTGTAGAGTGTAAATTGATATGTCTCCACCATATATTTGAAATATCTTTAGGGCCAACTATATTCTTTATTGTAACTTCATACTTCATCTTCGTAGGGCTTAATTTCCCATAAAAGAATTTTAGTGGTTTCCAGGTTTTGTTAGCAAAATGTTACAATGTCGCACCTATCACAAAATCCGATGCATCGCTGAAAATCCTAGGCATTTCTAACATTACAAATTCTTGTTTAGCTTCCGTTTTTCTTTCTAGGGACGTTTAGAATTCTCTCGTTTAGTTTGATCATTTAAAGGAGGCTCGTTAAATTCCCTAAGGCTCAGAGAAATTTCGAGGAAATATATGTGTACTCAAATGGGGATCGGCCGGACTGTAATATGATTTCTGTGAATTTTTAATGACAAAGCCATTACATCTTACCAACATTTCATAGCCACGTTCGAAAATCTATTCCTTTGAATTCGCTGGTTAAATAATTCCTTGAAATTAATCTGGTTCACTGTGTTGAGGTCATAAATGATATTTGTGAAATACGAAGAGTCGAATTTCCAGTTCGTCTCTCTCTGGGTAATGCAAAGATATTAATAAGTTAGTGTCCAATTTGCTGGCGTACCTACGTGAAATTTCACTTAATTGAAATTTCCAGTATCACTCACCTCAAATGGGCTGGAAATTGTTTAACTGACCAAAAAAACCGAGAGACAATCCGAAATATATTTGTGGCCTGTTATTAAAGTGGTCACAAATTTAGCCCGTACAATCCATTTAAACGCTGCACTTTCAATTCGACAGTTCATATTTCACGATTGCCCAAAAATGTTATAGCGCAAAAATGATAATCAATACCGACTGTTTTTACATTACTCTGCTTTGTCTGCTTTATTGCTATTTACACACTCTCTGCTGGTAAATGAATATTAATGCTAACGCAGAAAAATTAGAGATTTAGCTGCCGAATTCCAAATATGAATTCCCAGAGCTTTCCATGTGCTTGCAGTTTAGGGTACACAGGAAATACTAAATAAGGACTATTATATTTTCAGGTAATTTTTTGTATAGTCCGGAAAAAAGAGCCTCAGGAAAGTAAATTGAATTGTTATGTCGCTGCAATTTAAACCGAAAAAAATTAGTAATTATCTTATTTTTCGGATATCATGATAACCTACTTTTCTCATAAAGGCACAACCGATTATGTGTCTCTAATAGTTTTCGAAATATACATGCTGATAATAGAATACGGAACGCCCTGTACAGGGTTTATGTTCGTGCTTTATCTTACTTTACAAAGTGATTACACATGTGTATGGTAGATATCAATAAATCTTTAATGCAAAAGCTTCAGGATTCAGGATCGGAACTAAGTTAAATCGTTCATTTTAACTAAATTACAGCTGAGCAAATAACAGGTTTCAGATACTGATACCGATATTTCCGATGTCGAGAACCAATGCTGATACCATGTCTGAATACACAGGGTGGATTTTTTTAAAGTATAAATGCCAATATCTTGAAAATTACGCTGATAATGGAAAAATCCAAAACTCGTTTACTAACATATGATAGGGGAAGATGATTGAGGGTATGACGAACTCACTAGCCTCTACTAAATGCACTCCACCCACTCGAAGTAATTTTCTTTTAATTAGCACTGACATGGTTCTGACATATCATCGGAAAGGATTTTTATTAAGCATTTCGATAATACTGGAGTTTCTGGAATTCCGCCTCCAAATATATCCAATAATGCCTAAGATGCATAATCCATGAGTAAGATACCTAGGCAGAAAATTAAGCAGTTGAGAACAACTGATAATTAATTAAAATGTTTTATTGGCATTAAATCAAAGCGTAATATTTGCCGCTCAGTATTACTAATTCTTTATAATAGGTGTTCGAAATATTGCTTGTTATTTTCTATGTAAGCGTACTAACGATATTCACATTCTTGACGCGCATTAACAAAAATTTCTCTAGGAATTACATGATAACGCAGTGAAAATTCGCCGTCTTAACTCTTCAATTGTTTCCAGTTATAATAAGTTTCAAATAATATAGATTTCAAGCGTCACCACGAAAAGAAATCCAATGGCGTGAAATCGGACGACCTAGGGGGCCATTCTGTCACTCCTCTCCTTCCAATCAATCTTGCGGGGTAATTATTATCCAACCACTGCTTAACGCATAAAAGAAAATGTGACGGTGCCCCATCCTGTTGAAATCTTATCTGCTAATTCTTTAGCTCATGAATGGTTCAATATCATTTTTTAAAGGTCACGGTAGATTTAACCGTTTAAATTACCGTCATAAACAAAGATTCTATGATAGCATCTCCAAGGGTTCCCACTCAAACATTCAATTTTTGTGAATATTGAGTGCTCCTTCTCTCATAACATGATAGTTTGAGTCACTCTATATCCTACAATTGTGCTTATTTAAAGTACCATTAAAATTAAATGTGCATTCTTTAATAAAACAAACGTTTAGCAGTAGTTGGTAATAAAAGCTTGCATCACCTCACAATATTCAATTCGTCGGCCTGGATAATCTTCATTCAATTTCTGACGAAGTTGAATTTTGTATAGATGAAATTTGTGTAGTTTTAGAACTTTTCGAACCGATGCTGTTGATAGTGCAGTTAAAGTAGATGCTTGAAGGATGGACAATGATGGATTTTGGGCAAACTGTCCGAGAACTTCGATTTGAGCAAGCTCATCTAATATCCTAGGTTGATTCCTTTTTTTATTGGCCACAGAACTAGTTTCCTCAAATTTCTGTATTAACTTTCTAACGTAGGAAGGATTAATGTTCGTCCCAGGATATTGCTGTCGAAATATTTCTGTGGTCCGTAAAAGACAACGTTCCTTAACACCATAAATAAAAACGATTTAAACCCGTTCCGCAATTGAATAAACCATGTTTCGATTGAAAATTTGCGAGAAGAAGCACGAAGTGAAACTCAGATAATAAACAGAATTCGACGATTCATTGAGTAGAAAAACGTTCGTAAATATCCATAAAAGAAAAATACTTTATTTTTTACATTTAATATTATTATTATTTCTTTCATAACAATGTGCGTCAAGAATGTGAATATCGTTTGTAAGCTTGCATGGAAAATAACGAACATTTCCAATACCTGATTGAAAATCATTTGATTTTACGCCTAGGTGTCTTGCTCAAGGATTTTACGTTTCAGACATTATTAAATACATTTGAGTGTGAAATTCCAGAAATTGTAATACCATTGAAAAGTTTATTGAAAATGTTTTCCGACGATATGTCGCAGCCATGCCCAAGTTTTTAAAAAAGTGACTTGAGATGACCATCATATTACGATAGATGTGTTTTTGGATTTTTCCACTGTAAAATATTGGCATTTATATTTTTTAAAAACCCCCACTGTATATCAACTAAACTTAAAAATACACGAAATTTACTAAAAATAACTAAAATCGAAACGATATATGTTTTCTTGCAAAGTTCGCATTTAACCAATGTCGCCAAAAATGAATCTATGAGATTTCTTTCAAGATCAGTATTAAAACATGTTTTGGATGCAGTGTAGAAATTATTATAACTTTGGATAAAGAGTTACAATGAACTATTCCGATATGCCTTAGAAGAACTTTTATTAAAATGTTCCCTACATACGACATAATTAGACTTGTAATGATTATTTTCGCACTATTTAATATGCCAAGAAAAGTGTTATAATAATTAAATTTATTAAATAAAACCATTCTTAAGTAAAATATTAATATTATATGAATGTGACTGTAAATGGAGACAATATGAAATTTTGAATACCAATGAATTATTTCCATCCACAGACTAAGAATACTCGAAAGAAAAGAAATAGTCAAAAAGGGGCTTAACTGGCAGACTCAAAATTAATTAATTATGCAAATTAGAGTTAAACACATAGGAGCAATCAAAATATCTGTCAACAATATCACATAATGAAACGAAACCAAAACTGAAAATTTCTCGAAAAATTGGCGGATCTGCCAATTAAGAGTGCTGTTGATTGTATTAGCATTTATGTCTACAGACATGACGGAGCATGAAAACTAGAATAAAGCAGCAAGTGGATATGTCATCTAAATATCAGATTCAAACGTATCGGAAATTATAGGTATCGACATAAGCTTCTGAGAATAGTCAGAATCGGCCAATGTCCGATACTGAGTATCGGTATATTTTTTGATGGATTTTTCTCCGATACTTTTTGAGCTTTCACAATAAAAATTTAAAGCAGATATCCCAAAAATAACTAAAGGGAAAATGTAGAAAAATAATTGATACTAAAAAAAACATTTATTAATTTATTAGTGCTGAGAGTCCTCGAACATATCCATAAGAACTTTAAAAAATCGAGAATTAGGATAGATTTCAAGAATGCCTACAAATAAGTTGAGACAACCCTTAAAAAATATTTTGCTGAAATATTTTGAAAAAGAAATTCAAATTTGAAAGAGTCTGGGAAAAGATTTAAACTTTTTCATGTTAATGAGGAAGGGCGATAAAATTTTGAAAGTCATAAAAATATTATTAATTTATACAAATGAAATTCGACCATATTCATATCATAACAATAAAATTTGAGTGAATTTAGGTTCCTATGAATCTATATTTTTTTCATATTTCTAAAGGTTTCAATTCAGGTTAATGAAAAACTCGGGAAAACCTTAAAACCTAAAATTTTCAATAGAATTTTAATTTTTCTGAAGGGGAAAAAATTAAAGCCAATTCAAGTTTTAGGAAAATGGAAAAATATCCATTTACCGAAATTTAATACGAAATTTTCGGAAAATAAAAAATCTGAAGAATACATAGGAACTTAAATTTTCACAGAAAGAGGACGAAATTTGAGTCAGTTAGCATCTAAACTAAATAATTAAATCAAGTTAATATTTGCACTGGAGAAAGAAAGAATTCCTATAAATTCGAGATTTAGAGATTTAGAGAAAACATATCAATAACATTTGTTATTCCTCAGGAGGGGAAAGAAAACATCGAATTAACCAAGCCTTTTAGAAATTTGAAGGAACTTTCAAATTACGTATTATTATGCACAAAAGAAAAGAAATTCTGGTCAACTCATATTTTTTTGGGGTCTGAAAATACCAAATTACTACTTCAGGTTGATGAAAAATGTTGAAGAAATTGTAATTCTAAATATTGCAGTAAAATTGGGATTTCAGCGAGAGGGTGAAGAAATTCAGGTTAAGTCAAATTTCCAGGAAACTGGGTAGAAGTAGAAATCGTTTTAATTTAATGAGGAGCCTGTAAATAAGAAATTAAGGATTTAGGAAAGTAAATTTTTTGCAGTGGGAAGATGTAGGTAAATTCATATTTCTCTGAATCTAAAAACAGAAACAAATTATTATGGGTTAATGAGAAATTTTAGACAAACTTTCAAACAAAAAAAATCAATAAATTTTCAATAGCATTAGATTTGCAGTTCAGGTTATTTCAGGTTTCCAAAAACCTGGAGAAAATGTGAAACTACATCAAGGTGATCTAGAAGAAAATTTCAAACTTCAAAATTTGAAAACAATTTTAATTTTCACAGAAGATGGAATAAATTCAACGATCTTAAAAAGTGAATAAAAAAAAGCTAATTAATTAAGAATTTTAGAGGAATTTCTGTGAATCCAAAAGATTTTAAGAGTAACCTGAACTAGGGATAAATTTCAGTCTCCAAAAATAACTATAACAGGAAATTTTTAGTTTAGGTCAACATCGCCCAGAAAACTGAAACGAATGAAAAAGCTAAAATTTACAAACTACCATTATCTACGTACATCACGCACAAATCGAATTTTAACCTGTGAAATATTTTTCTTCACTAAGAAAGCTGTACATAATGGAAACTAGCCTTTATGCGTCAACTGTGTTATCGATATATTTTACGAAGAGACTCCATGAAGGGAAAAGCGGTCTTATAGATTCAATTTTGTCTCAGGAAAATGGGCAAAATCGAATTGATGCATTGCAGGCGGAAACTAAATCAAATTGCGAGAACCAGTGAAATATGAACTTGTTTGCATTTATATAGTTCCACATTTTTATATATTTCTCCGTACGTAGGTTTTATGCTAGAGTAATTAGTGTCAGTGTCATATAATATAACAATTATTAGTCACCCATAGCCATCATTAGCGGGTGTGTTATACATACTGTCTCAGATCATGGTACAAAAGAGTATTGGTAGCTAGAAGATACAAAAATAGACTGACTCCGCTAAACTTGCCTTATACTTGTTTTCATTCTACAGGATGTAACTGATATATGTGGAGGTATAAAAATGTACCTATTTTTTTAATCGATGCTGCAATATTCTCACGATTTATTCAATAACTACTCTTCAAAAAAATCTTATCTCTAAAAACAATTTTGAGAAGTCGTCGTTTTGTTAAAACATATCTAGAGTTTTATCCTGATAGAAGACAACCATATCATCGAAATTTCAAACGATTTCATACCAAACTGGGTAAGACTCGTTAAGTGCGTTCAAAACCGGATACTGAAAGATAAAAAATTCCCATCATGGATGAAGAAGAGGAAATTTTCGTCCAAATACTACAAGGTTCAGACATTAACGCCATAGGTATATTTAAAGTGATGGGGTCAGCTAATTATTTGTAGACTTTTACAAAAAGAGAAACTGTTTCCATACCATTTCACACCTATTTAAAATTTCTTTCCAAGGGACTTTCATCCCAGAATAGATTTCTGCAATTTGTTACTCCAAAAGAAACATCATGACCCTTTGTTCTTTAATAAAATATTGTTCACCGACGAGACAAGGAGAAGAGGTATATTTAATTGGAGAAACAGCCATTCTTATAACACAGAAAATTCTTATTTAATGAGACGTTACTTTTAACATGAATTTTCAATGAATGTGTTGTATGAGGTTGTAGAAGACATGATTTTGGGACTAGTTGAACTTCTGGTAAAATTGAATAGGACACGGTACCTGGGCTTATGGAAAAACGATTTACTTCTAATTTTCGAGGATATTTCTCTAGCCCTAAGGTAGTGTTTTGGTTTATGTAATATGTCCCTTCTACTTATTACCATATACATGTAAAAGAGTTCTTAATTATGAACTTTTCATATCGATAAGTCGCTCGGTATAGTGAACATGTGTGGCCACCACGAATTCCCGACTTAGACCCATTAGTTTTTTTTAGTTTTTTGATGTTACTGGTATACGAATTTATACCTAACAGCAGAGGCGAATTATAGGATAATATTCAAGAAGATAGAAGTACAGTCAGAAACAATAACCAAACCTCTTAAGAAGCAATTTCAAGATTGTAATTTAAAATCTGCAGAGATTTATTTTTAATTCTAAGAATAAGAAAAATATTTTGATAAGCGACAGAATGAAAAACGCAACTTTTGTTTAAGATAAGTTTAGCTGCATTGTTCTGTTTTTTTGCCCTATACCATCCAATGCTCATTTGCACTGTTATTTCTAGGGCTTCATGTATATAAATATTATTTTGTCGCTGTTTTGCTCCGAAGCGGAAGTCTGTGACACGGGACGGGAACATTTATATGTAACAGACGTTGCTTAGGTATCTCGTTAGGAATCAACACAGCATTAGTTAGCTAAAGGATTATATTGTATAAGCTACCTGTTCCTCCCACGTAAGCCTGAGCGATCGTCAACCCGATTGGGATAATGCAATGTCTCGAAGATGTATTATCCCACCCTTCATATATTATGTCGAAATAGATCCGATAGGATATGAACCTGGGGCTTGCTAGAATGCATTTATTTATGGGTGAAATTTTTGCCTAACTAAACTTTGTTTTCAAACCTAAAAGGATTATAAAAACAGTTCAGAACAAAAATTGATGAAACCGTTGTACCACATTATTTAACTTTGCATTGAGGCCCCGCCATCTGGAAAATGAAGGCCTTTGTTGACCGATATTAAATTTCCATTTTGCAGTTTTCAATAGATATTAAATATGATTGATATATAGTTTTTGAGTGACGCTAATCAGGTATTTGTGACGCCACAATTATTAGTCACGTCATATTTTCAGACGTTTAAATCTATTACCGCATCTCCATGAATAAAAATATTGATACCATGCATTATTATGATGAAAACTCTTTCTTAGGCGACCATGTCATGTAATAATTCAACATCCAACCATCGTATGAACACATCAGGGTATAAAATATTGGAAGGCATTTTCCAACCCAAAAAAACTACTTTCAAAATTGCTATTGAATATAAACTTACTAGATGTGTATGTAAACACTTTTTGAAAGCTACGTTATAAATTATTAATTTAGAGGTAAAGGAAAGCTGTAAAATCTAACACAAAACATTTAATAGGCGTTAAAGGACAATTTAAAATACTTTTGAGATGCGGACCATAAACAAGGATTTCTCGCTTTAAATGGAAGCAAATTCTTTTTCGTATTGTTTTTCATAGCTTGCATGCTTGAGAGACTCAGTTGTACAACAGCAGCATAAAAATTAATTTAGCAAAGCTTTCCAGTTTCGTTCAGTTGTTGTTTCTTCGCAGTTATGGGAATTTAATGGTGGAATAAGGCGGAGAAACAAGCTCGCACTATTACACTATATTTTCAAATATTAAGTTTAGAATTAGCTCTTTCCTTCAATTTACATTGTAAGTAAGTGACAAATTGTACCTAAAATTTATTGCCCGTTTACTGAAAATGGATTCCTCCTCTGATCCTCCAATTGAAATCCGTAAAGTGCTTATAAATGCGGGAAAAATGTCTTCGACTTATTTAAAAGACTCTTTTATAGAAAATATCGCAGTCTACCAAACAATAATTTTTGTAGCCTCTGACTTAATTACAGATTTGTTAAAGTATATATCCCTCCTCATGCTTCGTATAACTTAGCAAATTACGACGCACGTTTTACTATATCCAGACCCAAGCGTTCAATGTTAAACGGTTTTACCTAAACTGTCTAATTAAATTGATGGGCGGGACCATTAAACTGAAACGACAAAATACATAAGGCGAAACGTTATGAGGATATTACTCAAAGGCAACCAAAACCCAGAACAAGGACTAACTTGGAAAAGTTTTCGCCTTACACCTGCCGAGAATCTCATCAACCTTAACCTGATGAATGGCCCTAAAGATCCAGCTTTACGATGTTGCCAAATAGAGATCCACTTTGTGTTTAAAATAATACCTCCCAACAGTGGTGTGAATTTATTTTTACGAAACAACTTTGATTTCTATCTTTCGTTTTAATGTCTATCAGGTGTGGTTTTTCATGGTTTGTTAAATATCGCCAAGAGAATAACAATCAGTTGTGTAGTAACCTAGTTGGTGTTTTAATAAAAATCGATGGGAAAACAGGCCATTAACAACGTTTTGGAAATATGAATTTGATTTCACAGCTATCGTAGATTTTGAGATATTGATTTCTTATTTGGATTAGTTATTACACATTGATACCAATCTCTGGCAATTTTTCAGCCATATTATTTCAGAAATTGTAGTAACCTCAAGCTCAAATTAATTGTCTCGTTTGACAATATAAGCTTAGACTCAATTCATTTCAAAATCTCTTTTGTTTCTGAGATATGGGACAACTTTAGCATTTATTTTTGCGAATGCCAAATGCCAAACTACCTGATGAAAGTCCTTGAAATTGAATTTCCAAGATTCTTGAACCTCAAATGATCTCTCCATTGTCAACAAAATATCCAATAATTATATAAATCAGTTTTTTGTTTTTTTTTATGTCATTCTACAGGACCCACCAAAATATTTGTTAATAATGCTGGATATTGAAATGAAAATAAAGTTGAAAATTGTCCGTTGAAGATTCCGAAGACCCGCCAGTTAAGCGTGCTGTTGACTATATTATCATTTATATCTACACACACGACAAAACATAAAAACTGAAATTAATGAGAATAAAATAGTAAGTGTAGGTAACATCTTAATTTCAGATACAAAAATATCGTAACTACTTGGTATCGGTATAAGCCTGTTAAAAGAGTAAGTATCGGTAGATATTCGATACTGAGTGTCGATATCAGCCCAGCTTTAAACTAAATTACCTTATATGTTTGTTGATCGATTATTTCTCTGACATTTTTAAAAATATTCACAGTCAAAATTTAAAGCTGATGTCTCAAAAACTACTAAACGGGAAAATTTGGAAAAACAATTTAAACTGAAAAAACATTTTGAGATTTTTTACGTAGATTTAGAGTTCTTGACAAAATTTCTATACTTTTTAGAAATGTAGAGGTTTTGTGACTGTAAACATTAACGCTAAGATTCCTCCAAAATATCCACAGAGGTTAGAAAATCGAAAAGTTATAGACATGCCACAGAGATTTATAGTCTTAATATCTATTAGGTGTATAAATTAATTCTCGGCCCTTAGATAAAATTGGTTAAAACACCTATCTGAATTTACAATTTTTTCTAACTATATAGTCCGTTTTGAAGCGCCATATGTGAGCTATCAAACCACTTAATTTGATTAATCTAACCGCGAAGAGCATTACAAAATAAAATGTCGTCTGACAAGTAGCACTTAAGGCACTGTTTTCTTTTCACTTTTCAACTTTAAAAAAATGCTGCAGAAGCGCAAAACATGATTTGTTCAGCCTTGGGAGAGAATTCTGTATCTTATAGTACGTATAAAAAATGGTTTCAAAAGTTTCGGAATGGAAATTTTGATCTTGAATGTGAAATACGCCCCGGTCAACCAAAAAAAGTTAACGATGAAGAGTTGGAGAACTTACTCAATGAAAATCCCTGCCAAACATAAAAGGAGCTTGCTGATGCACTCGGAATGACTCAACCAGCTATTTCGATACGTTTGAAAAAATTAAGAAGGATACAAAAGGAAGGTCACTGGATACCTCATAATCTTAGCCCAGAAAACAAAAATCGGTGCTGCGAAATTGCAATGTGTCTACTGACGCGATTCAGAAAAAAAGACTTTTTAAGTAAAATTGTTGCTGGAGATGAAAAATGGATATTGTATGACAATCCTAAGAGAAAAAAATCGTGGGTTTATTCGGGAGAACCATCAGCAAGTACTGCAAAACCAAACATCCACGGAAAAAAAATTGTTATTGAGCATTTGGTGGGATTCCAAATGTGTAATTTATTATGAGACATTTAAACCAAGAGAAACTATTACTGCTAACCGTTATCAAGACTAATTAATAAAATTGAGGGATGCTATTGAGGAAAAAAGACCTTTTAATGGTAGTGGAACAATGCAAGTCATTTTGTTGCATTACAACGTGCGACCACATACGGCAAAACACACCATTGACATTATCTCCGCGTTGGGCTGGGAAGTTCTCCCTCATGCGGCGTATTCATCAGACCTTCCACCTTCTGATTATTACCTTTTTCGAGCATTACATCACCTGGTCGATACACACTTTCAATCTCTCGAAGAAGTCCACCAAACAATGGAAGATTTTATCCAATCAAAATCGTCATCTTTCTTCCGAGATGGGATTCGAAAATTACCTGATAAATGGCAGAAATGCATTGAAAGTAAGGGCAATTATTTTGATGATTAAATTGTCATTCTTTTTTTAATAAATAATAGTCTAAATTGTTAAAAAAAGGCCGTGAATTAATTTATACACCTGATATCAAGAGTGGTTTTTCATGGTTTGTTAAATTTCGCAAAGAAAATAGCAATTAATTGTCGAGAGTACTGGTTGACAATTTAATAAAAATTGCTTGGAAAACAGCTAGTACAGATCTTGAGATAGTGATTTCAAATTTAGATTGGATGTTATACACTGGGAACCAATTCGAGTTGTTTATCAAGCTTTTTATTTCAAGAATTGCAATAATCTGAATTGATGGCTCAAATTAATTGTCTCGATTAACTCTAGAATAGTGGACGAATGCAATATCCCTTTTATTGCCGAAAAGTAGGTGACTTTGGTATTTATTTTTGCGGTTTTGGAACTGCCTAAATACATATCACTGAAATTGAAGCTGGAAATTAAATTTCCAATTTCAAACGAACAATTCATGATCACGAAAATATCCAAAATATGTAAAATTAATTGACGGCATAAAATCTTGACATTTTCATGAAATGCCCTAAAGGGTTTTCTTGTCGTAACTCTAGTTTGCATTAGTGAGAGACACATTAATACACACATTTTGCATTTAGATGAAGAAGGTGTGTTGCGTGATGCATGATACCATTATCGATCCGCGATGTTGCACAAAAACGTGTTATTTAGCAATCTCTCCTATCAAGCCGCGATTTTTCATATACTGAGGATTGCTAAAGAATGATTTATATTCTCTGCAAAATTAAAAAAAGGGCATATAAAACCATAAAACGGACTTTGTTAATTTTTTTGAAGAAATGTGAATTGTTTTTAAAAGTTAATTAGACTAGAAACAAGAGAAAATAATTTTATTTTAAGTAATATTGATTGTGAAAGCTAATCTGGTATTTACTTTGCGAGCTTTGCCCATATATACCCAAAACATTAGAGAGTTTAGAAGTAAAACGGGTGTATGGTAACTTAAACAAGTAGAGGAGCAAAGCGACATAATATTGCAAAGGGATGTTTATCTATGGATAAATGTTCCAGATAAGCGTGTATGTGTTTAAGGACTGATTAGGGTGACTAAGGCAAATGTGAAAGTCCCATGCATACATATGATGCTCAGAAATAATTGGTCATCAGTGTGGAAGGGTGCGCATTCACCCTTTGCTCTCTTAGCATCGAAATTGAAAAGTTTCACTAGCTGTAGAAGGGTTTAGGTCTATTTAACCCCATTTTTAATAGTTTCATTTTGAGCTGGTTGCAGGCAGATTCAAAAATTTCAATCAAAAGTAGCGAAATCCCCTATACTAAATCAGATTTTATTATTAAATGAGAACTCGGAATAGGAGATCGATAAACGATTATTGCCGGGGAATGGAATGGGTATTTAAAAATTAACGTAAACCTGCCAATTTCCGTTACATGAGACCGGGTTTATCCATTGCAACAAGGAAGTTGTTATTGAAAGCAAGGCAAAAATCTAGAGCACAGATGGCACCATATCTATTTAAATATAAAGGGATATCTTTGCATTTGATGTTAGTAATATACAAGGCCCGCTTTGAGAGAGTATTTACATAATTGACTGTGTCGGTCGAAGTCTCTGTATAACAGCGATTACTATTAGCATTTAATTGAATACAAAAGGACCAACATGCAAATGTACCCTCGTAAAACCGACTTTCCTCGAACGAAATTGAAAAACCAGGATACAGGAACGAGTTTAACTAATATGCCGCCTAGTTTTTTGGTGCAAGGTTCGGAATTGGCCCTACCAGAATAACTACAATAATTCATCTGTCCACACACCACTGCAAAATGGGATCGTTTTTCCCCTTTCACATATACTAAAATTTATCTCCGAAATTTCTCCACGGCTTATAAAGTCCGTGGCAACGTCAAAAGATTAGCTTTGTGGCATTTCTTTTTAAATGCCAGGCAATATGAAAATGCTTTCATGTGAAATTTATTATGTTGAGAGTCCCAAATCTGTTTATAATCCAGGGCCATGTTAAGGTTAATAGTATACCTCCCAGAGGAAGCCATCTCCGAAATATAAATACACTTTTCCGCCATTAAAATATGTCAAGGCACTTATGTTTATTACACAAGAGATCTTCCAATGAGAGCTCTACTTTCACTGGGAATTTTAATTAAATTTAAGAATTTTATTACTACCATAAAAGGACTTAAAAGGAATGTTTTCTCTAATTCTCAGCGTCTGTGTTACGTTAAAGATCCTAACTCCCTGCTTTATTCCTCCTTTAGTAATACCATGTATCTAAGTTCTGACTTTTTAATGCTCCATGGTTATACTCTATTTCAACGATATTGCTCTATAAGACTACTCCCATTTCAAAGCTGAATTACACCTCTACTTAAGCTTTGTTGTCATATTGATTTATTCTCGATTCCAGTGCTGTGGATCACTTACGCCTTTAACTTGGTACATTCAAATCTTACTCGAAGCTTTAAGCGAAAAGTGGATAATTGAACTTCTACCATGAATATTTAAAAATATCGAAAGTTTAATCAATCATATGAGGTGAGAGGGGGGCATAGAGGAGTATTTGGTTTAAACTTAAACATGAAGTACATTTGTTTTAGAAAAAACCATGAATGCAGGATGGTGCTAAAATGTCTGGACAAACTTCGAGAGGTAATAGAGCTCTTGGTATATTACATTGGAACATTGGAACACTTACCAAAATATTTTATTCAATGGCCGAAATTCGAGAGTCCAATAAAATAATTCATGTGTTAAGTTTGCTGGACTCTTAATGCCGGATATCATGGTCCCCGATGACAGATGCACAGGATAGAATCTTCAGTCCCGTGTATCTGTCACCTGACGAACAACCTAATCGGTCACCTTACAACGAACGGTTGAACAAAAACAAAGTAATTTATACTTTTCTTCGATGCCGAATGTTTTTAAACTAGATTTGGTGTTTCATATTTTATTTTTTGTAAAACTTAATTACCGGTTACATATGGGCGGAAGCTTTAGTCAGAAAATTACAAATTTCTCTTAAAGATCGAGGTTGAGAAAGATTCGCACATAAAGATTTGTAAACTTTTGCGTAGCCTTAATGGGGAAATTGTCGTTGAAAATTTTTTCCCCCGATGAGTACCTACTTTGAAAATATTAAAATTTTAAAAAGTGTAAAATATTGGAATTTTTTTGCATACACTGAAATTTTTTCCGCATTAACGGAAATTTAAAGACATTGTCTTATGCCTTATACAAAAATAAGTATTTAAAGACATTTAAATATTTATAAAGAAAAGCGCTAAATTCTAGCCTGACCTGCCTTCTATTTTTTTAGAAAACTGAAATCGCAATTCCTATTGACGTAGCTCGAACTGAACGCTATGGAGAATTTTTTAAAAACCTGTTTTTAGAAAAATTAAAAAACTCGTAAAGAAAATTGTCACATTCTGGTCTCACACGCCTCTATATTTTCTCTGATATTACTATGAGTCAACGTTTTTATTCTCCGTAATAGTTAGTAGCGGAACATATTTTTTTTCAAGTTATAGAAATGATTGAAAATCTGAATTTAAAGAAATTTTAAAATTCGTAAAGGAAATTGTCAAGTTCTAACCTGGAACGCCCCTGTACTTCTGATAAGTAATCAAAACAGCAATTTTCTGTAAGATCATAAATGTTTAACGCTATTGTTTTCCCCAACAATCAGTAGAGAAGCACGTTTCTCTGAAGATATAAAAATATGTTGGATGTGTAATGTGTTGGAGAAATTTTAAAATTCATAAAGAAAATTGTCAAGGTTTGGTTTAGCATGTCCCTGTGTTTCTGACAACCCAAACAGCAATTTTCTCTGACGTTACTAATATTCAACGGTATTGATTTCCCCAATAACCATTAGCAAAACACATGCCTTCGCAGGTATATTAGAAATTCATATAAGAACTAAATCTGTCGATATAAGCGAAAAACGGCACTTCAAAAATGTTGAAATTTTATTGAAAATTTCCAAATAAGAATTTTACTTTGAGCACTGATATCACTGAAGTATTGTGGACCAACCCTGAAAAATTCAAATCACCAAACATGATAATATTTCAAAAAACTGTTCATTATTGAGTTTTCCACAAACAATTGTATAACTGAAGCAACATGAATGTAATTCAAGCTTATTGCAGGCGCCAATTTAAAATTTCACTTCTCCCATCACATGATTGACAACTTAATAAAATTTGTAGCGATAATGACGCGCATACATCACGCATCCATTTAAGCAAAGCTCCGTTGCAAAAACCCTTTTGTCCACATATTGTTCGGCATAAAATTCTCTTTTGATGAGTATGAAGTTCCTGATCAAAAGAATATTTGGACTTGTTAAAAGGGCTTTAAAACGTTAGTAATATAATGGTGGACATTCGAGTTTAATTCGCTTTTAAAGGGACGAATTCGCCTTAGTAATTATTATTATCTCAAGACACTGATGTCGGTACGTGACGGGTACTAATTAAAAATAGGTCTAAAGAAAGAGATACAACCCCGAATATTGTGATCTGTGAACGTTGAATTCACATGAAAATACAATAATGTAGTAGTAATATCTAAACTAGAGTCTCGCACGTCATCAAAGTTCTGTCTCGCTGCCCTACGCTGTTGCCAAACTTCCGAACAAATCTTTGAGGCGATATACATATAATTTGTTTCAGGGCAGTCAATCGTAAGATTTAATTAAAACATGTTTTTAATTAAATAATTTTATTATTGTGTAAATAAATAAAATTCTATCTAAAATATAAAAGCAAAAATCGACACAATCACCGGTATTATAAGATAATCTCATAAAATAATCAACACATAAACAAACATGGGTTTGCGATTGATGGCAACCCTGTCGGTTTAAAATTTTTCCGGTGATCATGTTTACATCTTATTGGAATTATCGAATTTTAGCTAAATGACGTCACATCAAAATTTCTGACTATATTTTATTATATTTATGTTTATATTTTATTTATATTCTGTTTTATATGTATCTATATGACCATATTCATTATATTTTTTAACAATTAACCTTTTTTACTATTGCATGATAATGATAATTAAACAAATTTGATATACAGGGTGTCCCAGAAATAAGTGCCATAATTTCAACAACAGAACTCATCAATAGTAACAACTTTTGTCGAAGAAGTTTTTTTTAAGTCATATTTACTTCCGGTATTTTTACCTGTTAAAACCACTCTAGGGCACCACTTATGGATTTTAAAAAAATCCAAATACACAATGGATATTTTGTTGATGTTTTTTTATCGTAAAGTTTTTTTACTAACCGTGAGGCAAGCTCGATGCATCGAAAGACTTGTACTGTTTTCGATTGATGCGTGTCGTTTCTGTTATTGTGTTAGCGTTTGAAAGTGTTAAGAAATTTTGGTGTGAAATGCCGCGTTTGACTAATAATGAATACACTGATATGGTGTTAGCTTATGGGGAAGATCGTGGAAATTCTAATCGGGCTCGTAGGATTTATGGGGGGATTTTGTAGGTAAGTCAAAAATTTTAATTATTTTAATAGTAAATTACGTAAAACCTCAATAACCAGTAACTCCTCCTACTTAGCTGTACGCGTTTATTGACTGTTCGTAAAAAAGACATGCACATCAGAAAGCAAGCAAAAAATTCGGTAGGTATCTATGGGAAGGATTTGAAATAGGATAAACAATTTTAGATGCCATAGGCGGGTAACGGAATTGTAATAAATCTTTTAATGAATTGAACTGGAAAACTATACCTCTTACGCAAAAAATGTACTTGAAAAAAATGTTGCTTTTTACGAGTTCTATTATTGATTCAAATTATAGCACTTATTTCTGGGACACCCTGTATATTTCTTCCGAGACAAACATAACCAATGTGGCCATGTTATTTCGTCATAGATAACGTGTGAAACTTTTAGTTTGGAGCCAGTTATAAGTTCATGACTCATAAAGACGAAAAGAGACAGATATCTGTAGTGTAGTCAATTAGACAATTTAACGCTTTCAGACCCTTTTAGGTCATCATGTGAACAAATAATCAAGACACAAGATATGTAAATAAGGCGTAGGAAAAATGGTAGAGTTGAGCTGTTAAAAATTTAAAGCCTCAGGGTAAAAAAGCCGCCAATATAGGCTTAAGTTATAAAGCAAAATGGGGTAGAGGGTGAAGTTATCTATCAAATTTCGTTTCGCTATCCGTTTTTACATTGTGCTCCCTCAGGGTTCGCACTCTCGCAAGAATTGCCGTCTCGCATGGTCTAACTTTCATAAAAGTGTGGTTTGTAATAGATTTTTAAAATGACTGATGGTCTACCGGAAAAATCGAACGTGGCTATGAATGTCTTTTTATTTCTTTTTCCTTAAACGTGGTTGTGTTTATGGATTTTATAATGAAGAAGAAACCTATACGTATAGTATTAATGCCGATCATTATCCCAGCAGGAATACACTATCAGCATTATGTTTCAGTCCAAGAATTGAAAAGTGTAATCAATCAAGTGTATCAGAGGTTTTTTGCCTCTTATTATTAATCAAGAACATTACAACAATAATATATCTACACAATGTGGGTTTGACGTTAATGTAAATTCCCCATTTTGTTCGTGCCTGCGGAATCTTAAAGCAGCGACTTCTCGATAAAATCTCGAGCAATTAATTTCATAAATATTTGATCTTATAATTTTAATTTTAAATTGTATTTTCTCTAGAATCTGCCTTGTTTGTACTGTGATTCTCACCATGAAATTTAACGCGGTGGCGTTTTAAAATGATCTTGCTTAATTTTCTGGCGATGATAATTAAAAGAACTCTTTTCAGATTAAAAGCAATTTTCCAGGGTCCGATCTTGTATCAAAGCGGAGTTTTAAAATGTAGTGAAAACAAAATAGCTATCTAAATTTTATGTTCCTCGCCAAAGCCTTTGGTAATTTGCTTTTTATGCAACGCCAATCTTATCGGAACGGATTTTAAAACTAAAGCTAAATCCACGACTGCTCGAATTCGCTGATTTCGCATAAAGGAAATACGTTTTGGTCAGCTTATCGCAATGATAGATTTTTTTGCTCTTTCAAACTCACACGCAGTAAATCTAATTTATTTCTTTGTAGCGTTTCTTTTTTCACCCTTCTTCAACCAATTATTTAAAAATGCCTTACCTGAAATAATCCAAACTAGCAAAGTGCGAGAACGAAGCATTTTTGTATACCGGGCACCACTGTAACGTTGGAACAAATGAGTGCAGCATCCTAGCAGATTAAAGAATAGAACGTTCACCTATAAAAAAGTTATTTACTTTTTTTCTATAAGATGTTTAAGTGTTTCTTCAATGTGTACATTGGGAATAAATCTCACAATCTTTGATTTACTGGCCAGAAATTGGTCTTAGGGAGGTTGTTACTGCGTGTGGCTGCGTAGGTAAGTCGTGCTGCTGGGGGTGCTAGGCGCTGTAAGGTACTGGTTAATTTTCTTCTAAACTGGATAATACAAGACCAAAAATTCTATTTGTGGATCAAAAAGAAGAAATCTTCGTCCAAACACTGGAAGAATCAGAGATTAGCACCAGAAAGGGAAGCTGTTTCTACAGCATTTAGCGCCTAATCAAAATTTTTTACTAAGAAATTTCCAACCCAGAAAAGATTAATGCAATTTCTTACTGAAAAAGCAACATCATGACCCTTTGTTCTTTAATAAAATATTGTTCTCAGACGGACTAACATTTCCAAAGAGAAGTATATTTATTTGGAGAAACTGCTATTCTTAAAATACTAAAACTTCTCATTTAATAGCATCGCTTGTAACATGAATTTTTAACTAATGCATGATGTGGGATTTTGTGAGATATAATTGTGACATCAATTGAACTTTCCACGAAACTAAAAGAGAAATGTTTAGTTAGGTTTCTAACCAATTCCTTTAACTTTAACACAATGTTTTTCTAAGAGTTTAATGTAAAACGGTTTATGTAAAGTTTACGTAAGATTTTGTTCCTGTTCAATATCTTATACAAGTAAAGGAGTTCTTCAAAATAAATTTTTCACATCAATAGATTGGTCGGGATAGAAAACATCTGTGACCACCACGAATTCCCAACTTACACCCATTAGATTTCTTCTCTTAAGTTTTTTGCAGACGTTGATATGCAAATCCATATCTTACAGCAGAGAACAGTTATGAGATAATATTTAAGAAGGTGCAAATATAATCATAAGTAATAACCATACCCTGTTCAAGATGCGGTAAAATTTTCACTGACGAGGTAACAAGGAGAGGTATATTTAATTGGAGAAGCAGCCATCCTTACAATACAGAAAATTCTCATTTAATGGGAGAAAATCACTTTTAACATATTTTTTTAATTAAAGTGTGGTGTAATATTGTAGGAGATTAATTATCAGCACTGACAAAAATGTTAAATTGATTTTTGTACTCCTTTGCACCGTTGCTTCTGTGACACTCTGTGTAGCTAAATCGAGTATGTTTAATTTAATGAGACATCGTGGATAAGTGCCTGTATAGAAAAACTTATTTACGGGATAAAAGAAAAGCATATTTTCTGGCTTTTCAAGGACTATTGTAGAATTCCCAAAGACTTTTATAATCAGCAGTTTTGAAAGTTTCCTGTTCTTATTACAGGTTTTTGAGAGCTAGTTAGTTTCAGTAATAAATTTAAGAGGTATTTGCGGTTTCTCTAGACACATTAGAACTTTCCGCAGATTTGCGTTGCAAAATTTATACACGTCTTAGTTTTCTAAAAATTTCTGGAACTTTGCAGTTTCATAACAATTATGCTTCCAAAAATTTTTAAGCGGTTCAAGGAGTTTTCCAAATATCTGAAGATTTTTTAGAAAACATTTCACGTTTGAAATGTAAAAAGTTGGGACTAAACATCTATATTTAACTAACTTTAAATTCTTCTGTGAGTTATTTGGTTTTTTTTGCGACACATTATGTAGGACCAAGTTTTTGCAAAAATTAAAATATTTTTTTCTTCATTTAATAAGGAACATTTTACTAAAGTCCCCTAAGTGTCCTGGATTAACTAGAATGAAAATCTTTTAGAACTGAAAGTCACTAAACATATTTACAAATGCAGTGTGTCTCATTCAATATTTAAATGGCTCTCTGATTTTCTTCCAACAAAAAAGAACTTTCCCCACTAAAACTCTTTTGTTTCTACATTTGTGGACGCTTAAATCCAGAAAATGTCCTGTAGAAAGCCCTAATATTGACGTTTTTAAGCTTCTAATATTAGGTAGTATACAACGTTTCAATGCGAGACCTGGTTTCCGGACAGTTAGAAAAACTTCCTGCATTGAACCGGGAACAATATTAATTGCTCTTTTATGGAGCCCAATTGTTTCCCATTTCAATTCCCCAGATTGCATCTCAATTTAGAGTTTTGGACATATTTGAATTAAGTCATTTTTTATGTATTGGTTGCTGGTGAAAAAAGAAGTTCCTGCTTGTTGTAATGGAACATTATTCGCGAAATTTTACCAGACTTTAATCATCCCAATAAAATAAAGACTGCTTAGACAAGAGACGATTTCTGGGATAGGAGTTAATCTGGTAGTAAAAGCTTCGTTTGAGAAAACGAAACTTTGGCCACTAAAACTACGAATCTGTTAAGGGTGAATTAAAAGTACCCTAAAATAACTGTTTAGACTCTGTTTGAAAGTTTGCCAGCACTAAATACCAGCTTTGCCTGTGCACGTGAAATTCTACATCGGTTCCAAATGCCTCAATTTAAACAAACAAGACTTTCCGGTTAAGTAATAGGAGTTTACCCTACGAATAACATCCAATTAAAATGCATAAACTTTGGAGTAGTCTTAAAAAAGTCATTTTTAAGAATTTCCTAATTAGGTATCTAAAGGTTAAGTTTGGAAATCTTATTAAAAGGTCGAGATGTTGAACAGGGGAAAATTTATTACCCCCCAAAGTTTTTAAAACTGTTCTAAATCGGAGCTTTCACCCCTCATTTTATGTAAAGTTTCTGAATGAAAAGATCCCGGTTGCAATATTGAGTTGTCGCATGTATGTATTTACCCAAAAATGAATTTCTGTATTTTTACGCGAAGAGGTATATCAAGGGGGACTGGATTTCAACCAACAATGCTTTCTATAAGCAGAGTATAGCTACTTCTCTGAGAAGAAAATAAGACCATTCCAAAATACACGTACGTGGTTATTGTCAAAATTTCAATTCAGGCTGCAGAACTCATTGTTCAGCTACCTTTGCAAATTTATTCCAAAGAAAATTTAAACTATAGCCAGAAACTTATTAATGCCTTATGCTCATGTTACCCCTAACTTTGTAAAGTTAATATTAAAATTTTTAATGTGAAATTGGAAAGTTTAAAGAGTTAATTATGCGCCAAAAGAGTTTCATTTAAGCATGAAGCAATATCTGAACTATCTGCTGAATTTCCCTTTGTAAAAATATTCCTCTTTCATTCCAAGCGGTGGTTTAACGCAACTCAAAATATCAGCCACACATTCATTGAATTTCCAGAAGTATAAGCTCCAAAATCATTGCGGCAAATCGTATAAATTTATAAACCCTTTTGTTCACACTCAGGCGGGGTGTCCGAATTTATCGTTTTTTCCCAAGCCCAATACCCGGATTTTTTGGGATATACTGACCCTTCTATTACATATTTCGCCGCTACATTCGCAACTGAATGATTCAGATATCTACTTTATTTTATAAATAGAGAAAAAATTGGTGCAGTTTTATTTAGCAACAATTTTTCAATCTTTGGTAAAATATTTGCAGTTGGCATTAGGTTTAAAAAATTAACACGATATTTGAGCGGAATGAGACCCGCCGAATATTCTTTTCATTTTATTTGTAAATTAATCGGAATGTAATACCTAGGTTTCTGATTTTGTGGTGCTGTAAAATGAAAGTGTCAAAAAGACATTTGAATGGAATATTCGAATGAAAGAACCTCAGAGAAAATTTCTTAAGGTAGGCAGTGCCTCAAATTCCCTCAGTAATTTTTCTGGAAAGAATATCTTCCATCGCCTGAACTAATTTATTGAAGAAAAATTTAAACAACCTTCTAGTGTCAAAAATTTATTCCAAATCATTATAGATTAGCTGACTACAAAACAATCCTTTAGGAACTCCGAAAAATTGTTACAAAAGAAGAGTTTTTTTAATTCTTACATTTCGAGGATTGCTATAGTAACCAGAAGCTTCGAATTTTTCAATAACTAAAGCAGCAACTGGAAAGTCCGGTGTATTTATTCGCATTTCTCGAGATGGGAGGGAGGAGCATCGGCGCAGATGGAGCGTGACATGGATACGCTTCCGCTTCGAATTAAACGTAATTCTGATTTGTGGAAGTGAAAAAATGTCTTCTCATGCTTAAAAATCTTGGATGTCTTAGATGGCACTATTGAGATTATGAAGGTTGTACATTCTGTTGAAAAGAATCTCATCACCACCCGAAAGTGCATGCGCAGCTATAGCTTTTTCTGTTTTGTTACCAAATATTAAAGAGAGGGTCATAGACTTAATACTATTTTTTGTAGTGCCTCAGTGGGTTTTACATTCCACAAACTAACTTAAAAATTTTTTAGACAAATTGTTGTCTTGAACTTTTGTTTGCCACAACCATTTCAGTCAAATGCCCTTTCTATATTACATGATTAAGTTCCTTAGCCAGTTCCGATCGCTCGCAAGCTCTCTTTGCTAGTTTGATATAAAGTTTTAATAACACCTCTTGGTTGTTCGGATGATAACATGAATCTGTTTCTTAGGTAGTCATCAGTAGGCATTGATTTTAGGTACACTATCTGTACTACTTTTCTAGTTTGGTCTTCCAGATACGAGAGCGTCCAAGGGAAGTAACGGAGCAACCTTGTATGTTTCTATTATGAACTGAATCTTTAAATTTATGGAATTGAGAAATTAAGAGGAAGGAAGAAATACACTTCATTCGGACTGGAAATGTCTGTCACATCGAAATGCGCCGATGCTCTATCCCCACCACTAACGGAAAAGTAAATAAATATCGCACTCCATGGTTATCGCTTCACTTAACGTCGAGAGCCACGTAGGATTACTTTATCTGCTACCTTACCGCCTTGGATATATTGTCCACCTCAGTTACAGATGAAGCGCCAAGAAGTAATTCCATTGAGCCTCAACTTATACATATGTCTGAAAAATATATTCAATTTTAATTTAATCTGCCGAAAAAGCCTCTACAGTCCGATAAAAATTCCCAGGCAGATTCTCGATTTGTGATAACTAGTAAAAGCTTATGAGAACTACTATTGAATTTACAAATTTTGAGAGCCTCACTCACATGTTTCTTCTTTGAAATAGAGGTTTTTACCTGTTACAACTCATCGAAGAAAATCTTGCAAAAGGTTCTATAAATAACTAAGAAGGATCATTGCCCACAAATCCCTAAGGGCCTACCAAAAATTATTAGGCTTAAGATTGTTTCTGTTAGTACGGGGTTGTATTTTTTCAACCGGATAAACCCATCGAACGAAGACCTTAGAGAGCCTTATCATTTATTTTATTATCCTTTCCAGAAGACCCCTAATTTATGTTCTATGACCGTAATAATAAATAAAATTTCATCCTCAAAGTGTTCTATTTTTGCATTTTTTAGAAAATTTGAGAACTGATATATCAAAGAACTGTGAATTGAGGGCCATTAAAAGATATATTAAACGAATCATCACAATTGATTGTATAAGCCTGCGTATAGGAGATTATAATATATCTTCTAATTTTCAAGGAAAAAGGTATTTAGTCGAGACTGGACGAAATCTAAAAAATGCGTTTCCGACGCTCCATTCAAATTGGGAGTGTCAATATCTCGGAAATCCATGAAGCTTAAATAATACTCCAACTTAATTTTCTCGATGAACTCTATAACAGATGTACAGATGGAATATCTCTTTTAGTTTCTAAGGTACTGCGCAACTTAGACACCTTAAGATAAATAAAAACGTATTTTCAATGCTCCATGACCTCAATTGAATTACCCAGGGTCAACATGGTATCCAAATCGGTCAGAATAAGTGAAAAAAAAGCGCCACAAAATTTTTTAAAGTATCATGAAAATATTCAAAAAGGGAGAGGTAAATAACAGATCAATTTAATCGTCTCGTTAAGCTGTTAAACTAACACACCGGGTTCGAATATCTCTTTTAGCTTACGAGATATGGGGTCACCTATTTTAACGATTTTCAAATAAAATTGAAAAAGTTTTCTTAAAGTGCATTTTTTTTCGTTTTAAATATCTCGAAATGTTTTTACAAATTTTAACGTTTTTACATGTATAAAAATAGTGTGAATGTGATGCATTAATTTTGAACAATCCTGTATATAATAATAATATTTCTTCCGCGCCAAGGTACATTTTTATAACCCCATTTAGCTTGAATGAATGAATGAAAACCCCAACATAAAAACACTTACCTTTACCCTAAACACCCTATAATTGTTTTCAAAGTTTGGCATGCTCTCAGGATAGGAAGCGAGTTCGGAATGAAACCAGTGAAAAATCGACTGTAATATTTAAATGGTTAGAAAGGCAAAGTGACTAAAAAGGAAGGAATTTACAATGGAACACACATTCAGGCAGCGAAATTAATTTCGGCCCTTAAAAATGGGTTCACCATTCACTATTTTTTGCCTTTTATAAATGCAGACGTCTTTATTATGCATATGCCCTATAATGAAACGAATGTATGCATTCATTTTGCAAAGCCTTTGCCCTCTCGGTAACGCCTATGCAACAACGTTATTAATCAACGGTGACTAAGCAAATTTACGTACTTGAAACAATGCCAAAAAGACCTTTTAATCCCGGATTTTTTAATTATAATATGACACAAACGGAGTGGGGATGTCTGTTCTTTGCCAACACAAAACGCGGGTTTGGACGATCATTTTTAATTAAACGATAATCCGAAAATACTAAAGTGATTCACTTGCCCTGAATCGTTTTTGAGAGCTACAAATTTCAGAGTATAACTGAACAATAACATCGTGTTTGTACTACTAGTTTTACTACAATATGCACCATATCTGCTTTTTACAATCGACTAATGACGGTGAAAATCCATCAGATATTGGGTTAATATGGTCTATACGTTTCAGGTGAATTGTTCATTTTTTCTTTTATTACATTTGGGAATAACGCTTAGCAGACAAAGGTTGTGGGAGCGGCAGAAATGTACACTGTTGTCCGTTAAAACTGACCGAGAATAACGTTAACCCTTTACTCACTTGTTCGCAGTTCGGTGACCAATCCATCACCATTTTCGAAATTTCGAAAAACAATAATAAAAAAACGAGAAATAATAGTTAACTAAACGGCATGGAAGGTGAATGTTGAAAATATATTAAACCCTATGAAATTCTTCTTCCAATCGCTGAGGAACGACAGTTTTTTAGGATGAGTGGTGCTACCATTCCAAGAGGTTCATTTGAGGTAAGCGCTTAGTGTTTGACCGTTGTGTCTAATTAAACTTGTCTTTTTTTAATTTAATTTTCTGCGTTGGTGATTACTCTAAGTCGTGTTTGCCAACGTTTAATTTCTTTTTATGTGTTCGGGGTTGGCCTCTTGTTCAAGCATAGGTAAGCAAACGTTAGCAATGTTTGCTGAACAAGAAGCCACACGTCAGGTTTTATTAAGTGAAATATATATACCTTCCTTAATTTTACGCTTCTCTGATAATGCTTCTTTCGTAACGATGCAGTCATCGTTCCATTTAATTCTATGATTATTATCAAAGGCTTGCTGACATATATTTGACCTATGAAATTCTCTATTTTTAATCTGGTTTGATGTTCGTTAGCTTGTTTTTTAAAGGTCTAAAGATTTCTCCAACATAAAATTTCTCACATTCACAAGGAATTTTGTATATGACATTTTTGTGTATTCATTTTCGTTCTATTCTGTCTTTGTAAGTTTTAACTGTAGAGTGTTTTCCACCCTAAATTCTTACATTAAATTTATGTCCTAATCGTCTGATTTAATCTATGTACCTGCCATATAGGGATAAGAAGGTTTCAATAATTTTATTTTGATTTTGCCTCATTATAAATTTTTAGAAAAACATTTAACTATAAAATTATTAGGATAATGGTTTCCACATTAAGCATTTTTTTAATGTCTTTTCGACATTGAAATTTTGTTGTTTACATATAAATTTCGCCCGATCATATAGACATTTTATAATCCCCTCGTTTGCCATAATTGGCTGGTTGGAAGTATAGTTCAAGTAAGGGTTTGTGTTTCGTTTAATCTTCTTTATTTTTTAGACCAGATTCAAAGTTTTTCATGCAAAAATTGCTAAGTATGGGAAACAATGGGGATACCATTGCTATTCCAGACTTTTGCTGCCAATGTTATAATAAATAATTATAATGTAATAACAAAAGTATTTAGAATATTTTAAAGAAATCTAGACAGTGGATGTGTAGGTGAACTTATGCCACTAACAATAAGCCTTCAGGATATGTTATTTTAGTAGATGTTAAGAATACCGTTAAAATGAGATGTGTTACTGTTATTACATGTTAATTTGTATCTTTCTACATCCGTGAAATTATTTTCATGTTTTTGAAATGGGTTATAAATTTACCTATCCAATGTTTCTGTGGGGTTTTTATTTCATTTAGTGTTCATTCATCATCTAACAGGTTCTTCAATTTTTTTACTCATAGGTAATACAATCCTTTATGGCTGTAGTGTTACCTTTGTCTGGTGGAAGGATTTTAATATTATTGTCTTTGAGCAACGAACTGAGTGCCTTTTCTTTGAAAGGGATTAAATTTTGTTCGATTTCAACAAGTTTATCTAAAAGTAGAATTGACCTAATTCTAACTTGTCGTTGGTATTCTCGTGGTAAATTTTGCATGAGTTAAACGAGCGACACTACAATTTAAGTCTAAAATTCGTAAAAAATAAATAAAGTAATTAAATAAAAACTTTCCTTTGTTCGAAACGAGTGTTTCCCGGAAGCTAACTCTCATAGACTGCTACTTGAATTGTAATTCCAATCATCCAATTACGTTAAAAAAGATATCGTAAAATGTTTATATCAAATAAATTTAATATACAATGAATAAAATTTCAATGTCGAAAAGACATATAAAAATATTTTACGTAAAAACAATTATCCTAGTTATTTTATATACAAATATATTCACAATTTTGAACAGCCTTTAATGAGACAAAATTAAAATAAACCTATTACAAAGCTTTTTGTACCATATATCACACATATATATGACCAAATCAAACCGTTAGAAAATAAAATGAAAACACTACGATTAATTTACAAAGGCAAAATCACAACACAAAAAATGTCATTACAGTGGCGAAACCTGTAGACCATTAAAAGAGAAAATTCAAGAACACCATTACATTTGCACTAACACAATTTCATAGATCAAATGTGTGCCAGCATGTCTATAATAATGATCACAGGAAAAGCAACTATTACTAAAGACGCATAAAATGAAAAAAATGCATATATTTTTTTTTTTTTAAATCGATATTTGGCCTCCTATGAAGTAGGCATGGAAAATACTTCATTACCTATGCTTGAGCAAGAGGTCAACATCAAACACATAAAAAGAAACAAAATAGTAATAAATATCACCATATCAGAAAATTAAATTTAAAAAAAAGTTAAATTAGGTATAATGATCAAACGCCATCAGTTTCTTTAAATCAATCTTTTGCAATGATAACATGAATCATATCACACAACTGTCATTCTTGAGCGATTGAGAAAGTGGAGTTTTTCAGAAATTTTACATATTCACCTTCCACTTCTTTTAGTTAAATGTAAATTTTCGTTTTTTTAATCATTTTTCCTAGGTTCTAAACGTGATGACGCCGAAACGTTAGCAAGGGTTTTCGTCTAAGCTCTCAGTAAACAATGAATGTTACTCTCAGTTAATTTTTAACTAACAATAATACGTAATCCCACCCTTACTAATGGACAAGGCGTTATTTTTAAAGAGAAAAAAAGGAAAAAAGATACTAGGTTGAGTTACACACATAGTAGGTCTATTGTTGCCGACTAAAATGCATTTTGCTTAAGTATCTTTAATCTGAAAGTTAAGCTCCTTTTTGAAATTAAAATTCCAAGAACCGCAATTTTCTGGACGCGTATAAATCGACCAATTTAGAAAATAAAAAATTAACAAAGACTGTGTAAAGGCAATTACGTTTATAAATGTAGGATATATTTCCTTGTAAGCCTCTCCGGCGAACTTTACAATATTAATCGGATTTAAGGACTTTGTATAATCCTCAAATTATGGTTTCATATTTGATGCATTATCTTTCCGCATAAATGAGTTATTCTAAATTTTTTGCCCTACAAAAATCTTATATTAGCATTTTGAATTCGAGACACGCAACGAATATCGATGTGAATAAATAAAAAGGCAGTGAGTAAAAAATTTCACATTTGTACCGTTTTTATACGGATAAGCCTAAATCAAGGCAGAAATTTGACCTTTCTGTTGGGGATCGACAATAGTTTATTAGGCATGTGAAATTCGTTTTTCTTTAAGGCAAATCTGGCTATTAAAATAACAAAAATCCTAAACCCTTGTTTTTCTCGTGGCATTTTTTCGTGAAAGTTTTACCAAATATATGTGAAGGGTTTTTATTACAAACAGATATTAACCGTTCGGAAAAGGGCTATAGATACAAAGGGTGTAATGGAAAAGCAGTGTAGCATTCCTCTGGGGCCAATAGTAAAAAGGATAAAAAGGCTACGCTAATGTATATCCTTTATTTTGACAATTTACTCTGGCTGCCAGATGGATTTTGGATAAGGTCACTCCAAGGGTCGTTAAACATGAACGTGCACCATCTGCATATCTAGGCCCTTGTTTTCCCTACGAAAATTGCCTTGTTTTATTTAACCGCTTCAATATATCACCCATAAGCTTTAAGGAAACCTCCTTAGCATTTACAACGTTTTAAACTTTGTGTGTCTATAGAAGTTTGGCCAGTGATGTAACTGGCACGCCAGTGATTGCCCAACTTATTTTTCTTCTTTAAAGAATAAATTGGATAGGAACACTTTTATAGAAAAGAGTGATATATCTATCGGTGCGCAATAAATTCCTTTAACCAGTAGAAGTAGTCCAGCAAATAATAGATTTCTTTCGATTTTCAGCTAAAGATTTTCACCTTTTAACTTAAATTTCTCGTTTAGTGCCCGGAATATCTTGGGAAAGAGGTAGTGGCTAGAGGCACGTCAGACGTGGATAAGTGTTCCGGCACGTCTCCGTCTCATTAATTAGGTTATGTGACCGGAGTTATAAATTTCGTGTTGTGATTTTCTGCAATGGTAAACGGTTTCTCGCCATTTCGTACTCTACCGCATTTATTAACAGCTAGAATTTCAATTTTGTATCCTCCGAGCAGACCCATTGAATTTATTTCAGCCTCGAATCCAGCAATCTTTAATTTAAAACTTCTCCTCAACTTGAAAGTTAATTTGCAGGTGCAATTAAAAATCAATACTCTTTTTGTTAACGGAAAACATTTTTTCAGCCAACTCTGGCATACTAATCTGACGTTCCTCGCTCTGCAACTCCTAAGGAAATAATTAAAAACTTTAAAATTGGACCTTTTGTCACCGGACTATTGCTGCCAGCAACTTTAATTTTTATTCATTATTCTTTTGAACAAAACTTACAGCTTTCTTCGAATGCTCAGTACATATATAGCAGTCTTGGTCTAACTTTCCTGCAATTTAAGCCTTTTTCAAAACACCTAAATAGATTGATACCAGTCAATTTACATGAGAACTGCTAACCGTATTAGTTTATCCAGGTAATATTTGAGAAGATTCCAGAATAACTAAATTTTGCAACTGTATTTCTATCAGATTTTACAATAGTATTCGTTAACAGTGTCATTTTATTCTCGTAAATTTCGCCTTGAACCTGTGGAAACTTGTCTGAAAACATATTTTCTTATGGCAAATATATAAAAATTTCAGGTAACGTTTATCAAAGATGTGAATTTAAAGGCGTTACTATATTCGAATAAATTATTTCTTGAATTTTTTCAGAAAAATTGTATTTATTATTTCGACCGTATTACCAATCGAGTCAGCTTATTAAATGTATCAATTTATCCCATGCGAAGCTTAAATCGCTGAAGAAAATTAGAGACATTTTTATTGTTGGTTTATCGGATGTCGCTTTTTATAAGCGCCTAATGGCCGTTCAAAATTTGTATTACCTAATAAATAAGTAATAAAGTCTCTATGATCCCAAGAATTTATGACATGACCTTTCCGGACACCCTGTATAGGTATTGGAATTCAATAATTAGGTGCTAAAAAGCGAAGTCATATTGGTGTTTTACCGGTTAATAGAAATTTTAAAACATTAGAAATATGTATCTCGAAGAAATTTGTTAAAAGCAAAAATTTTTAATTACACTCAAGATTTATGGTTCTTTTAAAATATCATAAAAATCAAAAATTATCGTTAAAGTACAGAAACAAAAATATATGTTGTAAAATCTCTAAAGAAATGTGCGTATATAGATAAACTTGCAACTTAATACATTTTACAAATTGTATCGACATATTTTACCCTGAAAATTTACACGGTGACTGTTAATATTAATTTTCGAAATATGAACGATCAAGCTTTAAAAATGACGAAAAGCAGGGAAATTTTTTATGTAATATTGTTTTTCGTTTAAAACAAAAAAGGAAACCCAACTTGTAGTTCTCTTAGGGGTATTTCAAATACTTCAAGCTCCAAAACTCCCTTGAAAACAGTTCAAATTTAATTTTAAATATTTGACAATTAAAGAAATAAATGTGGGAGTAATTCCAGTAAAACCCTAAAAGTAATATATTTCTTTAAAAAATATTCGTAAAGAAAGTGAAAATTATTTGTTGAGATCACTCACTCCCTAAAAAAATCTCGATTCATATAAGACATAAACAAACTACAACCATACAAAATACAACATTGGCACACAAATTGACAACAAACATTAAAATAGTTAATATGATTTTTGGAAGTTGCAAATTTTCGAGCTATCAAATTTCCCTTTCACGTTGCCAAGAGACTTATTTTTTCGTTATCGGCATAAATATGAAAACACTTACCGAATAACAACAGTATAATGGGTAATCAAACCATTATTAGTTCCTTTTGGTGGTGCCCATGAAAGGTTGGCAGCAACGGAGGAAAAGAAAGTGATCAATGGTCGTCCAGGTGGGTCTGGAACATCTGGAAATATAAAATTTTTGTATTAAGACAAATTGGGAAATAAAGACGAGACTAATAAGACATGAATTTGCGCCAGAGGCTAGTAATTGTATTAACCTATATACAATAACCGAAATGCCTATAAATTAGGACGCACACTGGGTAGACATTTGCATAACACTAATAACGGTTTATGGCAAATTTGACGTTTGTAATTATATGCTATTGGGGAGTCCGTAATCAAGTAGTATGATTCAATTTTAATAATCTAATAACACCGAAATAATTTATGATGATATGATAGTTTTAGTTTTCGACCTGGTGGAAGGCGGCAACTTTGATTGAGCGCATCTTTTAGCCAGCCCTCAAAGTCAAAGTCCGGATAATTAAGAAGCCGATTAAAAATTTTAACTAGAAAATGTAATCTAAATGGTAATAGGACCTCCGGAAATATTGCCGGATCGATCGACATATTTCCTTTCCAGACTTCCTAAAAAAACTTGGTTATGAACTGAATGAATTATTGAATTGTTTTGGGGTCGGATGGGGAATTACCATAACTCAAAGAGACGGAAACGCTTGCCTTCGCACCATAAAATAGAAGAAGCAGTTTTCGAAGGATCAAATATTGAGTTGTAGAAGCACACTATACTACGGAGTATTCGGGGCTTATTTATTGGGAAAAAATCAAATGTGCCTGTTGACTCGCTGCGTAGGGCATATTTTATTTATTCCATGGGGCAAACATGACTAGCGGTTCCTTTAATTTCGAATTCCTTTTATGGCGAGGCCTCCTGGTAATTATTAGGGCCTCGACGAAAATATTTAAAAGGAAATATACTTAATCTAAATGGTAATAAGGAACGCATTAACCCCAGAAATAGCCCCAGATTAATCAAGATTCTAAGCTTTTCATGAAGAAAACACTCAACAAATTGAAGACATTTATGTTTGATTATACGATGTGTTCTAAGGCAAGCTTAGGGATAAGAGACACTTAAAACATCTTATCGTCTCATTAGACCTTGCGTTTTCCTGATTTTCTATTTTAGCCTTGTTTTCTAGTCTTATTTCACCCAAGCTTCACTTAAATAGAATGTATACTCATTGCACCCTATGGAACATCCTGCATATTATTTGTGCTTCAAAATTACTCTCGGAAACTGTTATCCCATAGTCCGGTAGTTTTCAGTATCTTCTTTCTTATTAATGAAACATTGCTACATTGTTTGTGTACCTAATCTGAAAATAGTGTAATATAAGACTTTCAATATAGAACACCCTAATTAAACAGATTCATCCGATAAGACTCTTCCTTACCAAACATTAAATTAAAGTACCTAAGCCCGAAGGTCTGCTTTAGATCTGAACCCAAATTAAATTTTCTTGTGCAAATATTTTTTGGCGGGGGATGTAAATGGGATCCCAATTAATTTTTTTTCCTTAACTTGTTTGTTCAATCTTTAAGAACTCGCGCTGAAATACCATTTTGGAAATATGTATTAGAGGAACAATTTTTAAAAGTTCTATTGCTTTATCAAACTGAAAGAGTTTACATAACGAAAATGGAAAAACTCACAAACAAGGCTTGAAATCAGAGAATCTTTGGCCTCGTTCTTGTCGGCTTGTCTACAGCAAACTTCATCAAACAGGCTGCCAATCAAGCTTGTGGCTACTTCAGGGGCTACCGCGAATTGAAAGTTAACTTTATCGAGAGAACTTTAAGGTTGGTCATATAGGAAACTTGCATTTGACACAGCAAATGCTGAAAGCGAAACCCTTAAGAAATCTACAATTTCCAAGCAAGAATACACCTTAACATTTTTTTAATTGAAAATTTATTTTAGTTGGCAAAAGAAGATTCCATAGATACCCCTTGGAAGTCATTTAAAGTGAATTAAGCATCGTAAAAGTAGCATTTTTGCTGACCAGGGCGGACCATTTCAAACTCTAATTAAAGCCCGTAAAAATCTACCTCGAACAAGAATCTTTCTGTATAAAGAGAGGCTAGATAAACTCAATAAAAGTAGCTAATGGGTTCGAAAAACCTCACAGTTGTTAAACTTGATTAGACCTGAATAACGTTGAAGTGGAGTGTATTTTTAAACATTGTTTACCTGCCATTCGTTTATCGATTGAACGTCACTCTTAATGCTCCTTTTCGAATACTTTTAGTGTCCTCATTATCAGGCATTATGGCTAATTCCTTTGGAAAATAAACAAGCAAAATTCTGAAGAATCAATTAATAATTAAGGAAATTATTCAATAATGCTAAGGTGTAAATAGTTTAGGGCTAACCTTTAAGGACGTTGATTAATAAGTTTCGGGAAGGGTTCGAAATTACTTTTGTATCCTTGTTACGCTGAAGGTCAATCGAATCCAATCAACTTGCAAGTCCGTCACAAGACACACGATAAATTTCGGTTATGTCAGAATAAACTTTCGCCAAAGAACAATGATTTATTGTGAATAACAACAAAGTAATGTGCTAAAACTCTATTTAGTTAATCAATCTAAACACTAATTAACTCCTAAAATATTCACAAAACATTGATTAGCTCTGGTCGGTAATGGAAACCAGATTCATCGCTAACCCTTGATAAAGGGACAATGGAAGTTCTTAATTTAATTGTTGTCTTTGCCGCTGCTTTCTACTCTCTTAAAATTTAATTGAGAAATCTTTTCTCTATCTGTCGAGCGAACGTTGCACGTTAAATTAGATTTACTTTACTTCAAATGTGTTACTTTTCTATATAAAGACTACACAAAATGTTGAGGTCTTTTTACTATGTCACTATGTCACTGAAACCACCTCATATCCTCTTATTCCCAATCGACTAGCACCAATATATTATTCAAATTAAGATGATTGTGGAACATTATACCGTTTATCGCCTTGTACATTCCCTTGCTTCCTCGACATCAAATGTTAACTATCTAATATTAGCATAAATTACATGTGAAGATGAAGCATTTTTAAAATCTGATGAAGTGAAAATGAAACTGATGTTTAGAAATTGGTGTCCCCGTGGACCAACACTCAAATAAACTAAACTGCCCGTTAAAACGAATGAGGCACTAAATTTTTTGGCATTTCTGACCTAGTTTCGGTGCTTTACAGGCTCATTGTGTGGAACGAAATGGTGTTTTTGACAGTTATCACTAGTATCTATATACGGGGCAAAGCATAATAAAAAGTAGAAAAGCTTATCCAATCACCATTTTGCAGAGCGACAAATTTTTGTATTGACTTTTCCTTAGTTTTTTATTCACTCTTAACTCATTTTCGTACACAGAAATGAATTCTATAGCTTACTCGACCTATCCTATAAACCAACTTTTTATGCAACTTTAGTGGCGGTTAAAAACTATATAAAATGCAGAACAGAAGGGTTCAACCAGAATAAGAAATCCATAACTCCCAAATTGAAAGTTCTAGAATGTTCTTTTTGGTCGAAACGTCTTTACCTATTCTTAAAATACTGAGAATATGAGCTCAATTCGCGTCTTTGCTTGGAAGTTATGAGCACTACTGGGAATCATCAAGTTCGAATAAGACTACTTGAGTGTTCAACTAAGTTTAGCACTTTAAAACTCTAAAATGGAAGACTCCAAAAAGTTTATTTTTGGTAGAGACAGATTACCTACCCTTAAACTACTACAAATATGAGATTAATGGACCTCTTGGCTTTGGAAGTTATGGTTAAAAATAGTAGAATATCTACGAAAAGCAATGATATTAATCGAGGACTCAATCAATCATAAAATTTTACAACTTCGAAAGCGAAGAATATAGAATGTTTCTTTTTGGAAGAGAAAAAATTCTATATCTACCCTAAAAGTATTGAAAAAATGCCCTCAATTCACTTCTTTGCTTGGAAGTTATCGACAAGAGCAACAGCAAATCATTAAGACCCCAAAAAATTATTTCCGAGTTCACGAAGTTTTGAAATGTATAACGAAAGACTCTAAAATGCTTCTTGTCGATAGAGAGAGACCCCTATACTGCCCTTAAGATTCTGAAAATATAGCCTCAATACAATTTTACCCTTGGAAGTTATGATCAAGAATAGTAGGACATCATCATGTACCAGTTTATAAATTTATATTTCTCAAAGGAAAGATTTTAGGAGGTTGGTGTTAGAAAAAATGAGCCAATATACAGGGTGAGTTATAATTAGGTCTAAAGTTAAAAAGAAAGGTCGATTTCTTGACTTGAAACATTAAGAAAAGCTCCTTTTTGGAATAATATCCCTTGTTCTAATTACGGCTTTCATTGTATCTGAGATACGTGTCTGGAATATATGTATAGGGTGAATCAAAAAGAATTAGCCAACACTAAACTGGAAATACTCGACACCAAAATATGGTGATTGAGTTCAACATAGCTTACACTAATGTCACTGGAGACAGCGTGAGAGCGTGAGAGCGTTAAGAAATACAGCGTGGTCAAAGTTTAAATTTTATTCTGAAATGTTTCAATAGTTAAGAAAGTTTTGATAGCATAAATCTGAAAATTGGTAATTTTATTTTTTTTGGTATGAGAATCATGAATTTTAAGCTTATTTTGATGTTACTCTTAGAAGGCATTAGTTTTACAAATTATTTAAGTAATTTAAAACATATTTATATACATTAAAAAGTGAATTATTGAATAAAATATAAATACATTTCCAAGAAGTAAGTATCTCATTGAAATAAAGCTTGACCTTGTATAAACTAATACTTTTATTTACTTGAGAATACCAAATTACGATGTTGAGTAAATACTCGTAAAGAAAATACTTGAAACAGATAGGTATTATTTCAATTGATACTTTAGTTCAAATTAATGTCCTTTTACTTTCGATTTGTCGTATATTGTTAATTGTAAAGCATTTCCTTGATGATCTAAGGAAATTACGTGCGGAATTAGATATTCATAACAAGTATTCACTTTCTCTATATACACGCCCCTGCTCACAATTCCTACCATTTATTATATTCAAATAGTACCTGATATTGTCAGTATAAATTATATCAATACCTAAAATTGTTGATGGTTTAACACATTGAACGTCATAGCAGACACCGGTGTCTGTTCAGGTTTACCTCATAAGCCTGCAATACAAATCGGTGTGCGTTAATATTTTTTTGTGCCAGACCTCACAAATTCAAATTGAAAAGGGTCCCATATATCAGCAAACAAATTGCGCAACACATGCTGTTGTGCAATAATTTGCCAATGTATAGCAGTGTTTAATACGTTGTACAATTATTTAACTAGTTTCACGAACGTTTAAATATAATTTTGTGCAACAGGAAAAAAGCGGAACGCATCGTGCGATGTATGTACGCGCTGCGTTCCATTGCGCACCGTTCTTCTATTGTAGAGTTATCGTAACGCATCAATTACTGCCCTACATTGATGAATGCATGTATAACAGCATATATTGCGCGATTTTTTTTAGTAAGGTATAGGTACCTTATGAATAATGCAACTGAGCAGTACAACACGTACTGTTCCATAATAATTTGTTAAATGTATGCCAATGTTTCATGTGTTACGCAATTGTTTGACTAGTTTAAAAATATTTTAGATACCTTGTTAAAGGGAAAAGTTGTGAAGCGCGTTGTGTGGTGTATGTACGTATTGCGTTTCAATGTACAACATTTTTCAGTGGTGGGTTTGTCGAAACACATCAAACATTGCCATACATTGGCAAACTATTGTTCAACTAAGCTATGCCCAACCAATGTGTTTGATAATATATGGGTCCTTAGTAAGTAATGTAATTGTGCAACACAACATTACGCACCAATTTGATGCACAATTTGTTGGATTATGTACGGCTCTCTTTAAGTGTGAAACTCATTGTGGTGTCTGTCGTGATCTAATCAATATAGCTATACCTCGGTAGGGCAAAAACTTATTATAAAACTTTGACCTGTAGTGACTAATTTGGTGACTGGTACGGCCCTTTAATTAACTTTATTCCTCTACTTCACACCGCAGAGACGTAGCAGACACTACATTTAAGAATTGTGAAAGAGCTACAGACAGCTCGAAACTATTGTTTTGCGTCGCGCAAACTTGTGTCTGCTCCACTGAATGTGTCTGCTTAAGGTGTCGGCCACGGTCCCTTCAACTCGCCACTTATGTCTGCAAACTTTGGAACTTTATATCTCGGTAACAAGGTGATTTTCTACTTTGTTTTATTAAATTTATTACCACAAGGTCTCCTGGAATACTTTGTATATAGAAATAATTTTCGTCAGCATGGATTTTTAGGTTTCAGCAGGTTAAGAGACAAAAAGAAAAACCCACTCCTACAACAAGCATTTCATGCTCTAGTACATTTCTGGAGCTGTTTCATTATCCACGTAAGTGGAGTTTCAGAAAGAAGTACATTTTACAACAAGTATTACTACATTCAATTTTATTTGTTGCTTTTGAAAATATATGAATTCGCTTCTTTACTTGGAAATTAGGGACAAAAGTAGAACGCAAATATCAAGTTCCAATAAGACTACTTAAGGATTCAACTAAGTTTAGCAATTTAAAACTCCAAAAATGGAAGACTCTACAAGGATTCTTTTCGATAATGACAGACTATCTAGTCTTAAACTGCTAAAGATAGGTAAAAGTAATTGTAAAAGTACGAAAAATAAGTTCTCAATTGGCTTCTCTACTTGAAAGTTCCAGGGAAAAGTATTAGGACTTCAATGACAGAAAAAGATTATTTAAGAATTCAACAATTTTAGAAATATATATATAACGAAAGAATCTAAAATGTTTTTTTTCCCGGTGGAGACGCCGAACGAGATGATGGCTTCAATACAATTTTACACTTGAAAGTTATGGTAAAGAATATAGGAGGACGTTATCATGTACCACTTTATATCTCTCAAAGGAAAGGGTCTGCAAGGTTCCTTTTAGTAGAAGTGAACCGATCTACAGCGTGAGTCATAATTAGGTTTTAAAGGTCAATTTCGCGACACAAAACGTTAAGAACAATTCCTACAAGCTTTGGTCAAAAAATGTTCTCTTTACGAATTTTAGCTTTCGTCATCTCTAAAACGCATTAAGAAGTAAACACTCGAATTCAACATTAATGTATCATATTGAGTGTTCTTAGTTCAGATATCCGCAAGACGATATTTTGTTTAGAATGGAGAAAACTAATTTCTTCGTTGTAACTTTGTCTACATTTCTATTAACTAAATGTGGAATTGAAATTAAGCTATAATATAACATGCATCAAATAATTCTTTTATTGACTTAAGAACGAACAATTCTCATGTTGAGTAAATACTCGTCTAGTACATTTCGGATAAGAAAATACTTAGTCACATTCTTCACCAGCATTGTTACATTTCTTACTAGAAGTTCTCCCGGGACGCCCTGTATATTGAAACAATTTTCGTTAGCAAGAATTTTCCAGTTGTAGCAGTTTAGTTGACCACAAGAAAAAATCTACATTTATAACGAGCATTCTATGCTCTAGTATATTTCTGGAGTTGTTTCATTATACACGTAAGTGGAGTTTCACGAAGAAGTGTATACTATTACATTTATTTTCATTTGTTGCTTCATTTGCCTACCTCGATCGTTCAACAATTTAACGCAACTTTAGGGTTTGTTAAACGAGCAGCTGAAGTGGTTTCGAGGAAATTCAGGTTCCAATTAAAATACCTCGTGTTGACTTATGTAAGACGAATTTTGTCAAGTTTCTGCAAGTTCAATGGCGGAACGAATAACCCCATCCATTACAAAACTGAGTGAAAGTTGCAACAATCCTTATCATTGTATTTTAGAGGTTTTAAAATAAAAACACCATTACTGGAAGTGTTTATACTAAAAACTTTATGTATATTTTAGGGGTGTTTTGAAGTTTGTGTTACAAGTTGAGCATATAAATCCCTTAAACTTTAACAATTTATATGACTTTTAATGGCTAGATTAAACGCCTACATGATATGAATAAAGTTTAGCCAAGATTGAACGAAACCGGCCAAAATAATGCAGCTTGAAAATTTATTATCCTATTCTCCCGAAATTTTAATCCACGTGATGTTTACTCGTTTAAAATTTTAGTTTACACTTACTTATTATGGAATTAAAAACAAACCCATTCATTTTCGGCTAGCACAATAGAGCTTTGAAGTTGTATAGTCTCGCATAAAACCTATTTACCCTTGATTCAGAGTATTGCTTAAGCCTTGGCTTTATCAAATATCATTATGCACCGAGTGGAACTAATCGGAATTCTACACACTGATAGGTAATGAGGCCCTGTTCGAACCTGTAACGTATACAGAAACTGTTTCATGTGCGATCGCCCAACTAACACATCATTATGGATCCGTTGTTCCACCTGTCACAGGTGAGATAATAGATTTCGGAAAATTAATAAACCAATTTGGAAATGCGTAAATGCGTGCTAAGCAAACATTTCTGCACTGCTGGGAAGTTTCTAGTTTATAACTTCCTTCCGCCTTGTAAATAAGTTAAATGTAGATTTCAAGGTAAATTTATAGCTTTAAGTGGCTGAAGCAGAAACTTAGTAAATATTAGATAAACCTATTTTCAGAAAACAATTACATGCTGAATTTCCACGAATCTAATATTTGCCTTCTTGCATAAAAAGGGTTTCTTGAAAACAGCCCTTAAACGTCTTAGTAATAAATTCGCTTCGTGCTAATACCGCTTGAAGGCGGCGATCTGTATAATTCACCATAGTTCAGCATTCTTTTATACCCTTTTTATTTTAGAATTACCCCATAAAAGAACGCCATTGATACCTTATCTTTGGGAAAGAAAGATACTTATCGGGCACTCGAATAAAAAAATTGGACTACAGCACCGGAAATAAAAAGAGTATTTTAAAACAAAGAGCTATAATATTATATCTCGGAACGGAGGCCAGAATTTTATTTCCCTTAAGACTAAAGTCAGCGCCGCTGCCAACATGGGATTCGGGGTCTAAAAAACAAAGGCGGCAATATATTACGCCTCTGAAGGATCTAAATTTTCACCTTTCACAGTTCTTAATACCACGTCACAAGTGGAAACACAGAAACTTTTCTAAAAATATAACCCATCGAGGAAAGTACGGATATAAACATGTGTGTCGGATTTTATGCACTTCCAGAGATGGAGAAATTTCAATAGACTTCTTTTACTCTCAGAAGCAGAAAATGTTTAAAATGCATCAAAATACTTACCGATAACCGTAAACCTGAACATCACGTCAGGTAATAATCTATGATTTATCAGGCATATATAATCACCACTATCAGCAGAAGTAACGTTCATGAACACGAGCCTATAGTCTTTGTCCATGGTGACGCGATCCTTCCATTCGTGATATAAGGTAGTGCCCGCATCTTTGTGGTACTCCAATACTTTCTTATGTTTGGATTCTGAGTGCCATTCCAGGTACTGCACGAGGGTACTTTCATTGGCACCTGGGCACCGGAATGTGAAGTTTTCTTTCGCATGTGCTGTATAATATTCAGCCTTCATGGGGGTTTCTGAAATAGATTTAGATATTAGTAAAACAGAATTTTTTAGGGTTATTTTAATGTAGCTAGAAATGTTGTTGTGAGAGGGCACTATCTATGTAAATTATTTTTAGAATATAAATTAGTTGATTGAAACAAAAAGCAGCACTTTTTTCACAATGCTGCAGTCAAATAGAAAAACAGCTGTAACCTTAAAACAAATAAAAAGGGACTTGTGCAGCTCGCGAACTTTAATAGTTTAAGATTTGGACTAAGTGACTTCAAAGTTTCAAATTTCTAGTAAAGTCCTTGTTGAGGATTTTTTTTTCTAAAAAAAATATTCTTCTGAATGTTGCAGTCAAGTAGAAAAGTAATTGTAGCTTAAAAACAAGGAGATGTAATAATAAAAGCAATAAATATCTTTATTCTAACAATATAAACAAATAGTAAAATGATGTCAAAGAGCTCACAAAGTATAACTTATTTTCATAGCTTACCAACAACCTGATAAAATTCCGCAAAAAGCGTAAAATAAGTAGTAAAAAGAAATGGGGCTTCAAACTAATTAACAATTTAAGTAAGGTCTTTTTTAACGAATTTAATTCGATGCAATGTTTTATAACTAATGGCATTGAGTTAAATAATTCCTTTACTTCGTTTCTGATACACTTTAGTCTATAAACCTCTAATTTATAATTTAAAGTTCTAGTTGAGTATGGGCTTTGAAGTGGTTGCCTCTAAAACGTATGTCTATTTTTAAAGAAGAAAACTATGCAGTGCTAAATATACAGGATAGTTCAAAATTCGGTATAAAGAATTTAGGGGCAGATTTTAAGGTCAAAATAAGACTTTTTCCCCTATTTGATACATTTGGACATTTGAACATTTAGCTGACATCCATTATGTTAATGGTCTGACTAAAGGGAACGCGCTTTAAGTGCTAAAGTTGTGTGCAATAACATTTCCAAATCGTCCGGTCACCAACGATGGAACTTTCAGTTTTAACACCCCTAGGAACAATGCTGGTAAACTATGAGAATTTTCAATAAATTTGAGTATTCTTTTATTTTGTTTTTTTTGTAATAATCTGTTTTCTACCTGTATCATTCCTAAAAGTCTTAGGAGAATTCCTAAGAGAGGTTGCAACAAATTTGACAAAAAACGCGTAGGATTGTAAACCACGCAGTCATATTCTACTATGAATTTGGATAATGACAATATTTTAACACTCTGTATGTCGAAAACTAAGCATTTGCGGATTCACGTTCACAGAAAAAAAAAGTTTTCCTTTGACCTTAAAAATACGCCCCTAAAATATTTACACTAAATTTTAAATCACACTATATATTAGAGCAGACATAATAATCTCAATTTTTTTGCATTTTCCATTGCAAGATTCTCTGAATTCTAGGTTTAACATAATTCCTAACGCCTTCTTCTGATAAATAAAACCTTTACTGCATACTTACTACTTCTATACATAAGAATTCCATATCTACCATCCCATAACACTTTCGTAACTTGCATAATAAATTATTTCCCTAATATAAAACTGAATATATTTGCAGATTACTATCATTGTCTAACATTCTGAGTTTAGCCTGCTTCCTACGTAAGAAGAGAGAGGAAGATTTATAGGCGTCTGGTAATATTTGGTAGTCCAGACTTGGGTCTATTTGGCCTCAAACTTCAAAATCTCTAGTTAAAATGCTTTTAGAGAGGCGAATTTTTTAATTTTTCCTAACAATTCCTATTTTGAACGTTGCAGTTCAATAAATAGAAAACCAGCTCTAACCTTATAGCAAGGAAAGAATTTGTGTGTTTCACGACATTAAAAATTATAGGTTTAAGACTAATGATCTCAAAATTTCAACTTTGTAGTGAAATCCACATGAAAGGACGATTTTTAAAATGTTTATAAAAAAATACTCTTCTGAAGATTGTTGTCAAGAACAAAAACAACTGTAACTTTAAAACAAGGAGAGATAGACTTGCGTGATCTACGACAATTAATAGTCCAGATTCAGTGCTAACGAACTCACAATTCCAAATTTCTAATTAAAATCTTTTGTGAAGGGTTATTTTTTGAATTTTTCAAAAAGAAACTATTTACTCTGAATGTTTCATTTAAGCAGAAATGAAACTGCAGCTTCAAAACGAGAAGAGATAGATCGGCACGACTGCTCGCATCTACTAGCCCAAAGTATAAGCTTTAAGGGCTCCTACAGACGGATGACGTGAATGCGCTACAGAGTACCGCTACTCGGTTGCTGTAACACACTTCTCACTTGAATCAATTTTGAACTGGATGTGGAACTTATTCGTTCGACCGAGTCACGAACCACTCTTTGCCACATACAGACGTCGCAAATAGTAGGAAGTACCATCTCCAAGTATAGTACGAGTAGTTCTCTAAAAGCGTGTACCCATTAACGCGAGTGATGATTCTATTGGCTTCGGCCACGCTGACTGGCATGAATGAGTAGAATTATAAATGTATAAAATCAATTGAATTTCGTCCCAGTATATGAATAATCGAACTTTCTCGCCCCCTTCCACACTAACCTCTCTGCGGCGCGACTAAGTAGCGAAACAAAATCGTTTGATACAAGCGACTGAGTGGCGTTATACGGTGGCGCGACGAAATGGTCCGTCGGTGGAAGATCTAAATGATGGCCCGACCCGTCCCGAGCGACCCCAAGACAAATCGTTCGGGTCGGGCTGGATCTCTGACATCTCACGTTCGAGCCGGGTCGAGTTTTGTAGTAAAAAATTGCTTAAAATCGAGGTTAACATTTTAAAAACTAGTTAAATTCTAAATTTATTGCCAATTTTAGTACAATTTTAATATAAATTTCACATTCGAAATTGAAATTGCATGGAAATTGATGACGAAAATTGGAATTTCGGCGAATAACTGATTTTTAGAAGCTTGAAACAGAAAAATGATATTTCATGGTAGGTCCCACTTCCTAAGTGAAATCTGATATTGAAGAATACATTTTTTTATTAAAGAAATATTTTAGTGCACCCATATTGTATGAAAAAATCATTAAATGAATCATTTCGCCGGGCTCTAGAAAGACCGACGTGGCAGCTAATTTTGAAAATTTATAAAGATCTTTAGCTTCATTTCCTCAAATCCCAGCAACCCGAACCAACTTCTATTAAAATATGATCAATGAAGACGAAATAAATATAAAGAGAAATATAATAGCTTAAAGAAGCTCGGAAACAAAGAGCCTAAACCAATCAAAATTGAATGCAAATGCTAATGAAGTCTTGGGCAAAGCTAAAGGTAGTGTGGCCCTCAGGAATACTTAATTGAATTATTGGTCTATAGGGAAAATTAATTAATAAGCCAATCAAATCTCTAAGCACTTTGAAGATGTTTTCCGTAATTGAAACGTGAAATTTACACTGCTGTATGCTCTATTGCATTAAGTAGCGCTGTTAAATTAGTTTATTTCTTTGTCACTTCAGAGAAATTAACAGAGGCTTTCAATGCAGAGTAATTCAAAGTACCAACACATTTCAATTTCCAGGGGAAGTTTAGTAATACGCATTCACCATGGAATCATCTGTGGGTTGAAGTTCAATTAAATGTGATGTTAAATGAATTTTAACAAAATAAAACGGGTGAATGTCCGAAAAACTTGGAAAATTAGTTGCAGCTTGTGCACACATACACGGTTCTATTATTTTCCGCTACATGCTAAGCAAAACTAATGTGTTTTCCGCAATTTTCAGCGTGGGCTTATTTGCAAGAGTTTTAAAGGAAGATTTTCCACCGTCCCTATATTGCATGCCCGCCAAGGCTAATGTGTTCCAGGGCATGCGGCCTTAATTAGCAAAGTCTATGGCTTAGTAAAAACTAATTATTGAGAAGTGGAAACCAAAACCGGTTTCAAACATTAAACTTCGCTGAAGGTTAAAATATAACATTCCGAAAGTTTGTAATAGGTTTAGGACATTATCTGGTTACCTGTAATAAAAATCGCTCTAACGAGTTCGCATAAAATCCTGGAACTTTTCAGTGAGTTTAATCGAAACAATCTCTTGCAAGACCACTCATTCTTATTAAGAATTCCTAGCAAAATCCTTTATATTGGGGCTAAGCCCTCAAGGAAAGGCAGCTTGGTATTTGTTTCAGGGAAACTTTAAGCAAAACTTTCGTTTCATCGCAGAGCTTTTAAAAACTAAAACTGTAGTGTCAAACACTCTTATATGGAGAGAATATTCTAATAAAACGACCTTCGGATAAAACCTCGCCATATTTCAACAATGTAAGAGGTCTCTAAAAGTATCTATAATTTAACTCGGCCAAGTTAAGCACAGATATAATAAGAAATTTATGTCGCCGATAAATTTTATTTAATCTATCTCTTGGACGAGAACTTTTTCTTCTAAACTTTCCAAATCATTTATTAAAGAAATAAAGAGACGGATTTGTTCAAACTATTCTACGAGCTAATATTGCAGTTTATACCCAGGTCCCTTGCTAATTTTAATAAGAAAAGGCATTAACGAGACTCAAGAGAGCTTTTTTCCGAGAAAAGTTGGCGCAGAGCATTCTACATAGGGTTTATCACATCAAGTGAAAATAATAACACCAAATTGCACCGTAGTACCCTTTTAATACAATTAGAATTTCAGGAAAAGTTGTGAGGAATAATGCGAATTCTTAATCTATTATTAATTGAATATTACATTAAAAAAGTAACTCAAGGAATGCTTTGAAAATCGCATTGACCTTCATCAATTAAATTAAAAGCGTCGTTCTTATTGAAAATATCTATGCCATTAATCCATTTAAATCCTCCAAAGGGCAAAGAAGAGCAGTTGCCTACAGACATTTGCTTTATATTATATGACGCAAGCAGGTGGTTCTTCGGTATTATACCCTTCATCAATCTACAATAGTTATTATTGGGTTTACGATATCAGTTTGAATAAAACCATATTAACGTCAATGAGCAATTCAAGATGAACTTTAATGCAGTAATCTACGAACTAGTTTTTTCAATTCGCAATTTAAATTTGACTTAAATTGTCAAAAATACCCTCAAAAAGCCAAATCTGAGTATGGATCATTCTATCAAAATTTAGCAACATGCTCAAACATGAATTTAAGTAAGTTCCAGTTCTCCCAGATTTGATGGAAAAATTCAGATTCCATAGATAAAACTTTCCTCAATTTCAAAAGTAAATCTGTATTTCTTAAATTCTACTAATTTATCTACATTTAAAAGAACAATTCCCATTTTTCCAAAATATTCTTAAAATATAGATTTCTGTAAATATTGTAGAAAATTCTATTCTGATATGTAGCAGAAAAATTCCCCCAAATTCTAGAGACGATAGTGGAAACTTACTAAAAAATTAAAAAGAAACTTTTATCTCTGAAAGTCCAAAAATTTAGCCGGATTTTAAATCGGGCAATTACGATTTTACAGTAGTTTTAAGCAACACTCCCCCAAATTTATTGCGAAATTTCAACCTTATTTGCTGGAGCTCCACATTTTGTTGATAAACTATGAAAAACAAGATTAAGTGTCAATACGTGTAATATTACTTAACATTATTGAAGGGTTTTAATTCGTTCGTATCAGTTTTAGACAACAATCATTTATTTTTGGATGAGTTAGACAATCCCACTAGTCAGTTTGGACGACCTAAGACTGGTTTTGATGAGTTTTGATTAGTTTTCGGGTCACAATAAGAAAACCGGTCGTTCGCATAACTCTGTATATTGTATATGTCGGAGATTTATTGGTTCTTAAGTTTTGACATTAGAAGAGTTTGACATTAGAAGAGACAAGAGAAGCGGGCTGACAGCCTTCTTAAGAAAAAGCATTGTCGAGCGAGGTCACTAATACCATGACGCTCCCAAGTGGCCATGTTTGCTAATTATTTTGGTGACATTAAACTATTGGTCCCTCTGTAACAGGGACTAGCAGGTACTTTTTCCACGGTTCTGAAGAACTCACCAGAACTGGGAAAGTTAAGACAGCAGGGACAAATAATAGGCAGTTAATATAAAGAATAGGTAGTTTATAATGGGCAGAAGAGCGGTCGTGGGGTAGTGAATTCGCTAGTCTGTCTTTTAATTCTTTGGCTATTAAAAGATACCTTTCCTTAAATATGGAAAACGCGTCCAACGCTATTCTGGCATATACATATAAGTTTACTTCACACTACCACGCTTACTGTACCAGATCAAATCAGACAATCTTTCTTCGAGACACGGTAAAAAAATTTAAAAAAAGAGAATAATTATCGAAATGATTACGGTTCTTCAAATAATAGATCCTTAATTAAAATTCGATAAGTTTGCTTAGCAACTTTAGAGTATCATGTACTCTAAGGTTCAATTTTCCTGCCGCAAATCAGTACAAGGCAAACATTGGTTATGGCTAATGAATTGTTTTCTAAAAACAAACTTGTTAACAAGAGGAGAACGAACGTTGTAATATTTCGGACAAGTAAAGCAAACTTAGGTAATGCCAATAAACGTGAACCTGCAGTAACAAACGTTTGTATAAATCATTTTGTAAAACTTTTGGGTACAGAATTAGATAATACCTTGTCCTGGCACAGGCAAATTGATATTCACCCCAGTTACTAATTATAGAAACAGGACATTAAACTACACCCTTCCATTACATAGCCCATCAATATATAAACATGGTCTATTCTATAGCTATATCAACCTACACAATAGGCCTCCAGTATCCATAAAAGTTACGTAGAATATCTGACATATTAAGGAAGCTGTACTTGATATTCAAATGTACGATATATTTTATTTTATAACATAATTTTTGAAATAAAAATGAAAACTCGGACTCGAGCTTTCATCATTATCATCAAAAGATCGACTCAGATTTTCTTAATTCTCCTTATTTAGAGTACTTTCAGAATCGCAAAAATAAATAAAAACATATTTGAAAGTAATCATGTATTTCAAAAATTAAAAGACACATTATAGCCGGATTGATGCAAGCTTTTAGAGCTAATCAAGATGGTTAATTTGAAGGAGGGGGGGTATTTGATAAAGCGAATACGCTACCGATTCCCGAGATATCGACGCTTAACCTTTAAAAACTCGAAAAAAAGTAGGTCCTTTTCAAGGGATTCCCATTCGAAAACCACCCCTTCAAATTTATATAAGCCTATTAATAAGTTTGTATCTATATGACTTTTCATCCCAAAACACGTAAATTTAAAATTTCAAAATGATATATTACTGCAATCAAAAAATATCGTCCCTATATTCAACCCCCTCTATTTGAAGGGTCTATTTATTATGCCCTCGAAACGCTATAATTTATTTTTAAACATTAAAAAAATATATTTTTTCGTTTTCAAATGAAGTATTCCGAAACTCTGCATCCAATCTAAAAATTTAGGATTAGTAGTTACCTGTAAAATGAGATTAAATGGAAGTATGAAATATTTACATTTCAGGAGGTCGTTTAGCAATTTAACGTTTACCATTATAATTAATCCACGGGTTTTATTTTTATAAAAGTATTTAAGCTTGTCGTGTACGCGAACCGAACCGAAAGTTATATAGCCTTTTAGTCTGGATACTTGGTTTCCAAAATTTAGCACCCTGTATCTCGTTAACGAAGCATATCCAGATCTGCATCATTTATGTGGCAAATACAGCTAAAAGTTATTTTTCGAAACTCAAATTAGTTAGTAGTTAGAGTAAAAGTAAACATAAATAAATTCTTCACTTTTATCGTTGAACATAAATATACCCACCAATAATTTTGATACAGAATTTATTTATTTTTATGGGGTTTATTTATAAAAGTTGTATGATATCACCTTGTTCTGCATATTTTCCGTGCGTCCCGGTTTCGGTTTTGCATGAAAAAACATCATCACAGTTTAATTCACATCTGTTTTAAATAAATATATAATATAAAAAACATTTTAAAACATAGCAATAAGTATTTGCACCAACGAGTTAACTTTACCTATAAACTCGATTAATTGGTTAAATTTATCATGCAATTTTGTATTAAGTTCATCGGTGCCACAACCTCTAACGAAACACCCTCAGGGATACAACATTGTCACTGAAGCTCGGAGTGAGTACAATCTATTAAAATATGGAAATTTCAATACCTGCCTGACAGAAAACAAAATAGTAATTATGGAAAACATTTTCAAAGTGTTTAAAGGCTTGACAGGCCACCATTGGCTTATTAATTAACCTCTTCTATGCCCGAATAATTCGATTAAACATTTCTGAGGGTTACATTACCTGTAGCTTCGCCCAAGATTTCAATTAGCATCGTTTTAGTAAGTGTTTCTAAATTTCTTAACCTCTTTATATATTGGAGTCATTATTTACATTTGTATAAATGAGAATTGAGTTGGGCTTGTCCATTTTAGCACCCACACGATCGGAGCTTCAATTTGTTTGTAACAGTTAAAGAATATTTTATGAGGTAATTTAAGAGAAAATAAATGAATGGGACGATTTTTCGTGGGGAAAGTCTGGTTACGACATTTTAAAATAAATAACTTTGTGGTCAAGATTGATCGCTGCCTTGCCAGGATGTACTAAATTCGTTCATTACAAATTCATTCCCAAACCAATTCACATGAATAGGAACTAACTTGTTCAAGTATACAGGGTGTTTCAGAACAATGAGATCAAACTTCTAGAGATTGTTCAGTACAACAATAGAAGACATATGAGTAGAACCCGTGACCACAAACGTCTCCCTTAGGCTCTACGGCCCTGTGATGCTTTAAGACAGTTATGTGCAAAAATGTGTTTTATTGAGTTTTAGTACATTTTATTTTCATTTGTTTATACAAAATAATACTACAGAAATTGTTCAAAATGTCGTCCTTGAACTTAATCAATTTGGACAACGGTCGACCAGGAAAAGTAATTCAGTTCCGTGGCCCCCTAGGTCATCCGACCTAGCACCTTTAGATATGTTTCTGTGAGGACGCGTAAAGTCTCTGGTTTATGAAATGCCAGTAGAAACAGAGCAAAACCTAATTGCACGAATCACTGCAGCATTTGAAGTTGTTCAAAATGATTGTACAATTTTTAACCAAGTCCACAGAAACCACGTACGTCGTTTATGCAATGAAGTGCAAGGGCGACATTTTGAACAATTAGTGTAGTATTATTTTGTAGAAACAAATTAAAACGAAACGTATTAAAATTCGATAAAACACATTTTTGCACATAATTGTCTTAAAGCATTATAAAGCCGTAGCGCCTTAGGGATTTGTTTGCGGATGCGGGTTCTTATATTCACAATCAGATGCCTTTTATTGTTTCACTGAACAATCCCTAGAAGTTTGATTTCATAATTCTGAAACACCCTATATAAAATGTTTAAACAGAATCCCCACTAAATTTAGAATAAAAAATTCCCACCTCCAAGCAAAGTGATAACAGCGGATCATGATTTCATCCATCTGGCGAATGTCGTAACGAATGAGAAACAAATAAATCACAACAAAAATCGATATCACTACGTTAATTTTAACATGTCCTATATCTTTGTGGCAAATCATTATTCCTCTTTTTTTAGGGGGGAGGAGGAGGAATAATCCCTCAGACTCTAGTAAGGGTTGTTGCAGAAGTGAAATTGCGCACTATTCTCAGATAAAATTAATTGAGAGTAACATTTGCCCAATACTACGGACTCGAACGAAAACCCCTGATAACGTTTCGGTGGCAATTCGGTCACTCTCTTCAGAATAACTTTTATGAGCAGATTACTTCACGAAAATCGATATGTGGCCACTTATTCGGTAAGCATGGATAACATTTGATTGCTTAGGTTTGAGCAATAGCTAAACCTCGGATACATAAAAAGAAACTAAACACTAACAAATATCACTTACAATAATCAGCAATACAGGAAATAAAATTTAAAAAAGACAAATATAATTAGGTACAAATATCAAACACCAGTCACTTACCTGAAATCAACCTTTTGGACTGAAGTAAATAAACTATCATTCCTCAGCGACCAAAAAGAGAGATTTCAGAGTGTTTTACGCTTGTTAGACATTTAGCTTCCGTACAATTTAGTTTAGCGTTTACTTTTGATTTTTTATTAATTTTTCCTAAATTTTCAAGACCACGGCAGATTTGTTACCAAAATATTAACACTAGTTTTCGTGCGAGTTCTCAGTAAATGGTGAATGTTATTCTCAGTTAATCTTAACCGAGAATAGTCCGCAATGCTACCGCTTCAATAAACTCGGCTGGTATTTTAGGCGCCATTTTCAAAACATGGAAGAGCGAACGTTATTTTTAAGACAGCAATTTTATGAAAGTGGATTCGCTAATTCTGTGTGCGCTAAAGTCGACGCGAACTTTTTTTTAATACTCATAAGAAATGTTGGACTGAAATTGCGAGAAATCTAATTCAATTTGCTGTTCACGCCTCAGCATTGCATTACATAGCTTCCCAGTTCCCAAAAGACTATTTTCTATAAATGCGCTATAACTGTGTGAAACGAGTGGTGAAAGGAAAGTAATAAGCACTTACAGAAGAGAATGTTCATATTACGTTACAATTTAGCTGGCCAAACGTCACGTAATAATACAGCATCACTGAAAGTACTTTGAAATGTTATTACTCTAAAACTGACCACCATAAACAGTAATGTGATTTTCATATGGAAATGTAAAACCGGCAATTTCCTTTTATTTTATTCATATTTTCACGTGCTAACATGTTGCAAACTTCCGGCTGTATTATGGTAATACCATTTTGTAAATTGTACCCTATTTTTCTGCTTCGGCAAAAAAGTTCGTTAATAAGATTTCATGTTGTTTACAGATGATAGATGAATTATGATCCTTCCGAACGTTTGAAATTTACCTTTGGAAAATGAGTATACGTAGAAGCTCACCTGTTGGAGCGTTTCACCATGAACTGCAATGTGAATATTTTAGTAGAAAACTGGATATTTAAAAGCCGAACTGAGGTGGAAAGTTCCCTATAGATTAACGAAACTAATCCCTCCTGTTCTCGGCTAGATCTCTTTGAAGTAGATAACCCTATACCTTGTAGAAACAAATTAATTACCTTTAAGCATTTAACTTTGCATATCAAAGGTACCCTCTCAGTCATTAAATCACTTAGGCGAAGCAAACGTGGATTAATAAGTTATTTCACAAGGCATCGTATGTTACATTTTATACCAAAAAGGATTTAATTGGAGGTAATTGATGCACGGAATCGCAACAGGTGTTTTTGATATGATTTCTCGTGATTTATGTAGGGGTATTTTTCTAACAGTTGGGCCAATAAGACTTACGAAAAGGGGCCCTAATCGATGCATACGGAACAAGGCATATATTGATTTCTTAATAACGCATGTGGGTGATTCGTATCATTCAGACGTCTGAAAATAAATCAGTTTTTCGAAGCATTCTCAAACAAAACCAATAACATTAAGGCATCGAAGAAACACAAACATTAAATTGATATATTACGAAGAATTGAATGATACATCGGCATCATCATACAATATAACATGCTCCGAGGATTACGGGTTACGGGTTGAGGCAAATATATCTTACTTAACGACTATTTAATACCTAGATTTTCACCATAAAAAACAGTAAGATAAATCTTACGAGGGTTGAGCCAGCATAGCGGCATCTAAATGGTATTTTTCGGTTACGAAACATTAAGGAAAATAATTTCTTACACATGTTACGAGCATTTATAGCCGACAAAGCTCCATTAATAACAAAGGAACCTGGCTTGTTTGAACAGAAAGGGGCACCGTTTCATTATATATAAGCTGTAGCTCAAAATTATATGTTTTAAATGGCCTTAAATTGCAGCATGTTCGCTTGCAAAATCACAAATATTAAACCTGCTTTTTAGCCTAAACTTTCTTCACGAGACCCTTTGCAACGAAATACCCTTAAATTACTTGCGTACACTCCCCTTCAATTTAATAGCTAAACTTCGGTTCGGTAGAGTATAGGGTATCAAATTTAATGAAATATGGTTAAATGTGACCACTTGATACCTTATATTATAATACTGTCGAGTAACATATCCTCAAATCTTTACAAGTGATTTAACTTTTTTTTTGGTAAAATATGAAAAAATTTTCAATGTTTATTTTAAATTTTCATTTATTGGATTACCATTCCACTTGGTTAAACGCTAATTTCAGTTTTTTTAAATAACTCTTAGTCATATTTGCCACACAAAAGTCTTTCTTTCCAAAAAAAAAATTTTTTGTGCAATTAACAACCTGTAACTGAAATTATACAGGGTGTTGATTAATGGCGTGTCCTTACGTCACAGGATAATTTCCCGTTTGATTTTCAGGTAGATTCTTCTTATAAGTATCGATCTGGATATGTTTGTTAGGGAAACACAGGATACCACATTTTGAAAATCAAGGACCCGAGCCTAAAGACTATATCGATTTCGGATCCGTTCGCTTGAATACTTATTAACTTTCGATGCGCGTCGGGTTCGAGATCTATACTTTCGGTCCAGGGCACATTATTTTTTTCAGTGCGCAACAGTTTTTGTCGGTGCACCCAAAAAATGCGAATAAATAATGATGTGAGTCATGTCATGACCATAATGGAAATGACCGTCATGTCACACTGCATCATGGCAATAGGGCTATTTCAACGAGGAACTGCATAAATATCAGTAAATATACTGCTGTCACATCTTGATGATTTTGACATTGTGGAGTCTATTTTTTAACAGATGGTAGTAAATATGGCACTTTGTAGCTTTTTGCCTCGATTAGCTCTAGCATTTCAAATCGGTCACATTACATAATAATTTTGTGACGGTCAGAAACGAGTGCAATAGGCATTTGCATCCTTAAACTAGGTCTAGTGATCAAATTGACCATCAATTCTTGACAAATGGTACCGAGGTATTTGGTAAACTCTTTAAGCATAGTGACATATAGTGAATTATAAAAGTATTCGTATACCCTATAAAAAGTCAGTTGTGACATAATAACGCTGAATTTTTTTTTCAGCTAGTCTTATTGCATAGGGTGTATAACAAAGATTTCCTATGAAATTGAAAACATATGTACAGGGTGGTCCTTATAGGTATTCCGATATTTAAAGAGCTGATTCTCTCCTCGTTGTTGCGTTTTAAAAGGAATTCCTTCTCTGTTTTAATGATGACGTCTTTATGGTTGTCGATATGTTGTTCCCATATAATTATCATTTGCACTCTTAATGTATTAGTAATTGTAATTAGTAAAAATGTGTGGTAAAAGTGTGGTGTTGTTGATCTACTAATCCTGTTGGCCTCTTGTTGAGTGATATTAGACATATTTGCTTGCATTTTATTTGTTAAATTGTCCATTGGGTTGACAGTTGCCTTTTTTGCTGGGTTCATTGCTAGTTTTGGACTGCTACATGGTGATGCCTTAGGCCTCCCTCTTTTTTTTGGAATTCAATTTTTTGAAGTCTTGAGATGAATGGGACTCTGAGTCTCGGGATGTATCCTGATCCTAGTCCATCACGCCGTAAATTACGGCATTTCATCCTCCACTTCATTCATTGGAGATTTGTGAATACTCCGAATAGTCTATTTTATTTAGATATAAAGGCTAAAAAAAAAGCGGTTTTGCGCTCGTATTTATTCTTCCGCACACAACCTATTGCTAATACTAATATTTAATCCAAAAAACAGTTTAGCCCCAATTAATAATTTATTATTCTAGATTAAATTGAAATTAACGTTAATTTATTGTAACAAGGTTAGTTTTTAGTATTTAAACAATTCGAAGTTCTTTAATACTAGTAATACGTTTCTTTTCGAACAACTATCACTCAGTTTTATTGTTAAAATAAATTTTTTGCCAATTCTAAAATTTGTTTAACATAAAAACATGTTTTATTGATTTTCTCGAACACCCTGTAGTGGATTTTAGGTCATTCTATTTGAAAACCTGTCTTCATTTTTATCTTAAAAAAACCCTAATAGTACTTTTTTAAATTTGATCCCATAAAAATGTACGCAATTGACCATAATTATGGGTGAAGAGTCATTGTACCCACAACATAAATGCGCATTTTGAATATCTAGTAACAAAAAAAATGTCAAAATAGGCCAAAAAATAAAGATTTTACAAAAGTGGTAAATCCGGACACACTATATACATATATATATATATTTAATTTTATAGGAATACTTTATTATACACTCATGCAATAAGATTAGCTGAAAAAAATACTGAGCATTATTGTGTCACAACCAACTTTTTATAGTGTACGAATACTTTAGTGTTTCACTGTACCTTATTACCTAGTTATTATTCTATGTGGATTTAATATATATCACAGGCATGATAACTATGTAAATTGAATTTGCCATATTACAATTTTGTTTGTTAACAAAGGTTCAGTAAGTTATTAATAAACGTATCCACCAATGATCAACAAGTTCTTAAGTAATATACTTTTGCTTAAAGTTAAAGTACGTTTAGGCACCTTTCTCTGCTCCCTCACTAGTAGTTAAAAATCTAAATTACTACATACATATATATAAAAAAAATCATATACTTTTGCGTTCTGGTATCATAAAGTTTATCGCTGCTTTAACAGTATCAACACCATATTAAAGTAAACTTAGTCAAAAATGGGAAATTTCAGTAATACAAACGTTTACACTAATTTTGGTTTCGATCCAGGGTCTATAATTGATCAAATTCAAAATATCGATTGAGTTTCGGATTCTGACCCATAAAATTAAAACGATTCCGGTGCTTTTTCCGGTACAATAACGGTGTAGCCCGGGTCCTTGTTGAAAATGGCTCTGAGTCATTTCTTTACAGCTCCTAAATTTTATGACATATTTGGTTTGAGTTTACGATGATTACTAATCTGAAAGATATACACAATACGACGTTACGGTTGATATTGAAGCTCTACATTGTAACTTTTTTTGGGACATAAAAAGTATCAGAAAATAAATGCGAGATTAACGTTCCAAAAAAATTTTACCTTGTAGATTTACAGTATCAACACGTATTCCAGTCATATAGAGCCTTAGGATATGTCATAATATATAGGAAAGAAACAAAATAAATAAAACAACAACAATTACAAAAATACATAGGGAACAAATAAAAGTTTGTCAACTTTTATCTTCTTAACCAAGCATTTGCGGACCCTCGCTTATATGAAAAATCTATCTTAAAACCATAAGGGGGATTGCCATGCCACGTACCAGCTTGTCATTAAATTAACATACTGTATTAGAACTCCACAAAAATAAAATTTATAACAAGTTTTTTTTCGTTTACAAAAGTCAATAAGGTGGAACCAGTAATGAAAACATCGTGATTTTTTTTCGTAACATAAAAAATATCTACCTCTTTAGAAAAATAATAATACATATGACTTTATTGATTATTATCAATTTTTCTATTTTATAACTGAATTTTAAATTTATATGTTTGTACGAGTTTTTTCAAATGCAGTTATGATTTTTCAAAATAACATAATCTTTCATTAAAACATAAATATAATATGTCAATTTTATATTTTGAACGCTATTTCAGGTTAACTAAGCTCAATTTTTCGTCTGTTATAAGTCAAAAGAGTTTAAAGTGCGAAAATTATTACACCTAAAAATCGTAAAGGAAACAAAACTTCAACACACCCATCAAAATGGAAGCAATTTAGGATATGCCTTTATATAAAGTTTTTATCTTAAAATAAGCTCATAATTCACCCATTTCATTTTTACCATGTATTAAGAAACATCCTGTATCCTAAAAAAACTCATAGAAAGTTCCAAAACAGACCGAAAAAAAACTGGAGATATTCTGGAACTTTTGAAGTTCCCAGATCACGCAGAAACGAAAAATGTGTAGAAAAATATAAGAAAATATAGCAAATAGATGAAAATGTGAAAAATATCAGAAAATGTATGGGTATGTAGGAATATATCATTTACCTACAGAATTATTGCATTTGGGCCAGGCAACCAATTTATTTAACGCGATAGAATAAGGTTTAAATTAGCAAAGTTTAACACGTTTTCTCTTATCATCAGAATCTACTATCAAGTTCACCTAATGAGCATCACAAACCTGTCAAAATAACATGTGGGTTGGTCTCAGTTTTAGTTTTATTTAACAAATATTGTCATATGTGCGGTTTACATTAGATTGCAATTTCTTTCAATTCTGTTGTTTCAATTTTCTTGAAATTGCATTTTCTTTCAATTAAAGAAAAATCCTCAGGGATTTTCCCTTAACTGAAAAAACAGTTACAAAAGTCAGTTTCATTTTCATCTACTTCATAAAGGGGTTTTGATTTAGAGGTAAAACATTTTAGAAATTCATGAGCACCCATTTCGTTTTCAGACTTTCAAATATTTTCTAAAAATTTATGTGTTGTGGTTTTATTCCATCGATCCAATGTTTCAGTCAATATCCAGTACGTCACTGACGATTTCAATTTCCTCACCTTTTTTCAAATAATAGGTACATTTAGGGGGTTGCATTGTGCAGGAAATGTCGAGCGTCCATTTAATTTTGTGGTTCGCTTTATTTAAGCAACATTCTAGAAGTTGACCAGACGTTGATTCCAATTTCCTCATATTATAATTATTTGATGAAAGTCGATTTTAAAAACTTCTCTGTAGAAATAATGAACATTCATTTTATTTTTCAGTTTTTCGTCAATCTTTAGAAACTTTCCAAAGATTGACGTGTTTCGCTTTACATAGCCAGTATGTATATTTCAATATGTAATCAGGACAACTCGTATTTTTCAATTAAGCAAGACTCTTGACATTGCATCCTGTAGAAAATCATGCGCTAATGTGGAAATTAAAATGATGTAACAGAAAATAGGAAAATACATAAGACATGACAAAATGTCGAGAACTATATAAATATGGTAAAGATGTATCGGAAATTCAGAAAGTGTATAGAAATGAAAAAATAAATAAAACATGAAAAAGTGAGAAATATTTTTAAAAATTGTTATGCGGTGTACAAAATTTGATATAGCGATTAACCCTCATGAGTAAATCATAATTAGCATGTAAAGATTGAAATAAATTGCATCAAAATGTATTTCAGACACGTCAAACTTAATTTTTGGATATGCAAATTTTCACATACAGATTTTGTGACGTTACTTCCCGTTTTTTTAAGGGAACTCAAATGATCGATAGTGCTTCGCAAAACTCATTTTATTTAATTTTTCTGAACACTCATTCTTCTGAATGCAAAATGACCTGCAGCTTTAAATGATTGTTGCTAAATTGGAGTTGGCATTTAAAAAAATGGGAAGGTCTCATATCTGCGATAATCATGACGTGGTAAAAATGTGTGTGTGCGTGTGCACATTTAAAACGTAGATTCAGAAGAAAATTAAAAATTAAGCAGATAATATTGAGTTTAATTCAAACTTTACTACATACATCTACATGAAAGAGCCCTATGTTTATGTTCATATCATATGCAACCCATCCATCTACCTCCTGAGAATAAATTTGACAAATCTGCTATGAGTGAGTTACGCTAAAGGGAGCGATATAAAGCCGAAATTTCAATATTTTCTTTCCGCACTAGAAGAAAATCCGTGCAATAGGAAATTAAGAAAAATTATAAAGTATTGATTTGCCTTTTCTCAAATCCCCGGCACACTTTCCACGTATTGAGGCGGCAGAAATTGCTTGATCGGGGTATTATTATGCAAAACATTTTTTGGACGCCAGAAACGTGCTTTATTAAAAATACTTTCCTTTAATTAAAAAGCCAATTGAATCTTGAAAAATTGAATTTTCACTTTCTGCCTGCAGGCAGTCCATATATTTAATAAAAATCAGCGCTAGATCGGTCGATAAAGTTTAACGACGGAAGTTATACCCTCAAAACGGTTTAAGATAGAAGACCCTCAAGCCGTTAATACAGCTAAGAAGAAAAACAGAAGGCAATAATTAAGGTTACGCCTACAGCAAATGTTTGGCGAGAACCGGTGTCTCTTATATCTGGAAAAAACGTGACCATCTTATCTTTATTAAGTAGAGTTTTGTCGGACCCACGAATTGCGTCACCGTATAGACAATTTATCTTCCTTCTCGAATCCCTGATGGAATTATTGATCATTGAAGTATATTCGGCATCAGCGCATTTGATGAAATTGATGATTTTACACACGAAAATTCCATTATTATGTTACCTGAAAGCCTTTCAGATCACAATCGTAAGTAGGAGAAAAGTAACAATAACCATATTCACACCAAGCTTACCTAGATGATGAGATAAAAGTACACAACTTCGTGTTTCTGCAACTTCTGCCAAATGGCATAATAACAGTTAGAACTTAAGATTCGGAAGTGTCGTTTAGTTCTTTTATCTCTAAAGCAAGATTTTGGCTATTTGTTAGCTGGGTTTGAATATGTATGTATAACCCTACATTCACTTCTGGTTTAAATTGGCCCAAAATACCTTAAACCTAAAAAATTGAGGAATGCCTTTAGTAAAGCGCGTTATTGAGAAATATCGGGAGTGGTAAGGGAGATGGGATCACTGAGAAATTTTCGGAATGATAAGCACCACAGAGCAGACGTGGTAATGCTGACGAAAGCTAGCCGTAGGTAGCATCTATACAAGTTGTTCTTTTCTGCAGCTCTATCCTGTGGATCTCGGTAACCATAACCATAAAAGATGCGATGTTGGTTAAATTTTGGTAAAGTTGGGCAATTTGGGGTTTAAGACTATGCCGTTTGAAAACTTTAAAAATTTCAGTGATTTTCGGAGGTATTCTAGAAAAAAACTTAATTTTGGGAAAAATGTTCTTATTTTTTCCTCAGAGTATTTGGCGAAGAAACTGAAAATGACTCAGACCTCATCAATGCAACTTTTCCACTTCTACAACGTGGCACATTTGAAATCTGACATTTTGATTTTCTTAAAAGCCACATTCATGTTAAAACATCCCTTTTACTTATTTTGATCCCTAATGTTGTGATGATCTTCCTTCTTTCGCTCATTAGTACCAGTGGGTACAGATGTGTAAATTAGGTCTTTTAGAGTTATCCATAAATAATGTCTAATGGAGAAAGGTCTGATACAAGTGCCGGTCAATGTTTATTTCCATTGTTTGAAATGACTTTTCCGGTAAATATTTGAGTCAAATAATCGGCCACTCTCCTAACGTTATATGGCGAAGCACCACGTGATGGAGCCAAGTTATTCAAGCTTAAAAAGTAGAAATATCGATCAGCAATCAAATTGTATTCGCAAATGTATGGGCCAATTATTGAATCGCCATATAAATCAATTCACACAGTTAGTTCAGGTTAGTCCTAAATGTGCTTGTGGCTAACGCCATTGGCGTTCATGTGGATTTTCAGTCAACTAGTAGACATCTTCATTGTGACGATTGAACACGCATGAGTTGGTAAACTTGCACCCATCCGTGAATATCACGTTAAAAACAAAATGAGGAATTTGGTCCAACAGTGCCATGATGTTCCTAAAAAAACTCCACGCTCTGTTTAACATTTTCTGGATACAAGACTTGGGTGATATGAATTTTAAACGGGTAATATTTGTGTTCTCTTAAGAATTTCGTCACTGCCGAATAAGATACGTTTCTTCTCCTTGTGTTCCATCTTTCAAGGTTATCTCTTTGTCAAAGTAGAAATATTATCTTGAGTCTAATAAAGAATTCAACCCGTTACCGTGTATTAGTTTTGAGGGGGTTTCAACATTTTACTCACCGCCTGTACAATTTTCACTTCATTCTAATTTAGTCATCGAAATTTTTCAATTTTTGAAACGACATATTTTGAATTCCAACTTACCTAACTTTACCCAAATTTAGCCGCCTAATATACTTCTGATATTTTCAGGGTTGGGCTCAAGAAACGACCCTATATATGGGGAACGCAGTTAAACCTATCATTAATAAAAACTCTAAGTAACTTGATAATGTATACATCGATTCCATTGTTGACAGTATGAACCTGTGTTTTTTGTTCATTAAGAAACAAAACGTGGACAAAAACCGATGTCTTGCTGTATTCTGAGCGACTAATTATTATAATGATAATGTTATTGGTAACAGTCCACCATACAGGCTTAGAAAGTTCAGAAAGTCATTTACATATAGTAGAAAGTAACTTAAAACAGACCGTTGGGGCACGCCCTCACAGGTAATAAGGACGATTTTACTCCTTTGATATTTAAGCACTGACAACAATTTCCAAAGTAAGAAATAAAAAATTGCTATCTGCATTCTAAAGCGCTAATACCCGATAGACTTCTGACCACCAAATCATGATTGATGCAGTCAAATGCCTTAGGCAAGTCAAACAAGAGCAGTTATCATGCTTTTCAACAGCTTCACCAATGGTGTCATGTACAAACTCGAATGTCTGCAAAGTGGTTTGGCTAAAATCCCCTATTTTTATCACTAAAAAATTATATTTCTAAATGATAATCCGGCGAAATGTCTTTCAAATTAAAATCAAAGGTCTTTCCAAATATTGAAACTACTGGAGGTGTGCGATAGTTGTTTACATCTTTTTTACCTCCTTTTATTATAAAGGGTTTCACAGCAAGTCACTTCACAGCAATTGAACTTATCAGGAAAACTTGACGAAGCTTTCAGCTGTTAAAAAAGTGTGTGAAGGTAGGGACAAGAACATTAGACGAGTGTTTAAACATTTTAATAATAACATGTTATAAACATTTAGACGAAGGTGGTTTGTTAACTCCAACAGTGCTCGAAAGACCATCTCTTCAGAAATTACCAGAAGGTTAAATGAACCATGAGAACAACCTGTCATTTGTTCAAAGTTCAAACAGTTAAAATCTGCATTCAACGATGAACCCTGCGAAACCAAACAATTCAGCATCGTTAAAAAGTGGGAATTGAATTTTTAGAATTAATTTCAATAATTTGTTCTAATGTAAATTTATTCAATTTCTGGTTTATAGCCCTCAGGAGTCCTTGCTTTTCTTTGACGAGTTCTCTACGAATCTATTTTTTATAATCTAATTTGGAACAATCACGGAGTGAACCATTAAACCAGAATACCGAGAGTTTGCAATTATTATTATTGTTGATCATGTTTTTAAACAGTCAATGATTATTATGTCTTAGGATCTGAGAGGTTACACTCCATGGCACTGATTTTACATTCATGACCTCCTTGACGAGTATAAACATTTACATGACAAGCGAAGAAAGTAACTTAACGCATGAGTGTAAAATATTGCGCTCGAGCCGCAAGCGAGAACGGGAATCGCGCGAGTATTATAATAAAAAAATGTCATTCGAGTTATATACATTATTTTTCATACGACCATGTATATAAAAATGGACAAGGACTATGGATAACATACAAAAAAAAGTAAAAGAAAGGTCGCCTTACAAAGACTTGAACTCGAGTCATCGCAGCGGAAACCTAACATTACTTCAACTTCATCAATAAGAATACACATGTAGTACTATATGAGTAATATTCAGATAAAGCAAATGAAGCTTAAGGTTACTTAAAAAGGCTCTATATTTTAGTTTACTCATTGTTGGTTCGGGATTTTGGCAGTAACCTGCAAGGAGGAACATCGATCAATGCAATCTGTATTAAAGGTCATCAAACATCAAATTGGGGAATAATGACTAGATTAACTAGTTACAGTCCCTGAAGGGGTACAACTCGTTAATTCGTTAGAATGAAAGTTATTTTTGATTGGCAGGATAAAGACTTTCTGTGTGGAAATAGTCTATCAGAACATCTCAATGAAAGAATGCCAGTATGGCAATCCACGCGGAAGAAAGGAAAACTAGCTGCCTATTTTCAAATTGTTGAAATAAAAAGTTGGAGCAGGAAATGGTGTAACATCGAATGAAGCAACAATTTAGTTTCAGAAAAGGTGTAAGAAGTTATTGGGCATTTTCAATACCTTATTGATTGATATATCGAAAAATGTTGTAAGAGAAATGATGCCTTTTAGCAAGCAGATCTATGCATGTTTCTTAATGATTGACTAGACGATACTTTTGACATTTAGTAATATTTCACGTAGGACGTAGCTAGGTAGCCAAGTTACCTAATTGACTAATCAATAACATATTACTAGAAATAATTCTTTTATCCAGAGTAATTTATTTCGTAGTGTCCATCATTGATTTCATTTGTTCTAACAGACAAATGTGTTAGCATTTGTTGCCCAGCTACTATCTATGTTTGTTATGTCTACTTTCTAAGGGGAAAATAATAGTAGTAAAGCAGGTCGAGTGCCATGATATTCCTATAAAACGCTACCCTCCGTTCAGTATCTCTTAGATACAAAACCTGGATGATATGAATTTTAAACGCACGATAGTTTTTCTTCCAGACTTTCCACACTGCCTCATTAAATACGTTAATTTTTTCTACTATAATTCTTGTCAAAGTAGAAAGATTATCTTGAAACTAACGGAGAATTCCACTCATTGCCGTTTATTATTTTTGAGGAGATTTTAACATTTTACTCACCGCTTGTAAAATTTCCACTTCATTTCCATTTGGTCTATGAACACGTCTTTCGGGCTTAGAAAAAGTACTACATTTGACTAAATTTCCATGAAGGAATAAAAAATCATTTTGAGCCGGTTGCTGTCTTTCTGAATATTGCTATAGATGTGTTTCTGAAGTAACTTTCACATTTTAATCCGAAGCGTAACACATTTACATATTGCTATTACACATTAGCATATCGCGTTTTTTTTCACTTCTAAAAAGTATTTTGTTAATAAATTTCTATTAATTTGTATAACTGCAGGTGAAATTAAACAAAATTCACGAAAACTATCAAAAATGTTTTTATTGAACAAAAGTATGGATGTTATTTTCCAAAGGCATTTTTGGCTAAAACGAAATTTTTTGTATTTGAACCAAAGACTCACCTTCAATATGCAATTCATCACTGTGGGATTCTTAGGTCAAGTAGATCTAACCCTTTTGTACATATGTAAAGACTTCTCCAGTTTTACGATAAAGTCGAGACACAATCGGAAGTCTTTGAGTCGTAAATAATGATAGTGCCAATACTGTTAATTAGGTTAGGTCTATTAATTTAAGATGAAAGAGTTGTGAGGAGGCTGATGTTACCCCTGTAGGACGCCTATGTATGTCGCAACCTGGTTAGAAGTATTTTCGCCAAAAATGTAGGTTTTGCAATCGTTATCTTCATGCGATTTTGCTATTTTATGATTAACGTCTAACCACCCTTTGTCGGTACTTGTGGGAAAGGATAGCCGCCCTTTGTCGGCGCGGATGAGAAGCGCGGCCGCGCTTTGTCGGCATCTCTGGAAATGTATCGACAAAGTGTTATCAGTACCACGGTAACGACTCAGGTGGTGTCATAAGTCGGTAATTGCCTTCTAGCCAGGGTACGACACTGTTTTAATTACCATTAGTTTAGTATTTAAGAGCGCCCCGAATCTAGAAGGTCCTCTTTCTTTTCGAGTGGCTCACCAGAACTGTTATCCGCAAGCAGAATCCAAAGTGTATCTGTGAATATCAATAAACCCTATTATTCAAAAATCCTAGACAACTATAGAAAAACCTACATCACCATAATTGGGAAAAAAACTTGAACTCAAAAATGAAAATTCAAGATGGTGCTCATAAGAAAAAATAAACCGATGATAATTGTCGAAAATCGAATCGAAGGATTTCAAATATGAAATCGTCACATTGTGGTAGAAGAAAAGTTACGGTAGTAAAGTATGAATCATTTTGTATTACCACCGTATATCATGAAGTCAAAATCTCTAGAAACACAAGTTGTTTTGTAACTGTAACTCATTTTCAGGTCGAATTTGGCAAAGATACTATTCTGTAAGCAGGTTTGGACATGGTTCATTATGTCTCACTAGGCGATATTTTTGGCACTTAGAGATATTTTATGTAGGATGTAGCTAAGTAGCCTTGTTGACTCAATCAATAACATATGACTAAATAATTCATTTAATCAGAGTAGTATATTATATATAGCACTGTGTCCATCATTTATTTGTTTCTTGTAAGGCACCCATGTGTTAATATTTGTTTCCTGACTATTATCTCCGTTTGTTATGAGTACTTTCCTAAGAGCTCTTGAGAGAATAGTGCTATGAAGATAAGTCGCGGAACTTCGTCATCCTGCGTATAATATCTGTATGAGGCATCTGTTTTAAATCGATAAACTATTTTTACTCTAATTTAATGTGGTCATAATATCTTAAGAAGGCGATTTTTGCATAAACGATTTTTCACTTATTTTTGGTCGCAAAATCTACCCTCGGCGGCTGAGAAATCCTTTTTGGGGCAACCTATGCTCAAGAATTTCTTAATGCATAAATTTATAATTCCATCATAGTTCTCTGGGTGCGTTTAGCTAGTAGCGTGATACCGAGCACTTAAATACCGCCGCAAAAAAAGCAATGATTAATGGCAAGAATGCCCTTTTGTGAAATGCTGTGCTCAATAAAGCTGAATCAAATACGTCAAGAATAAAATAATTCTAAATATGCATCCGTATGTAAAAGGTCTTGTACAGAGATTTTAATAATTCATGGAGTAATAACTGAAATGATAAATTCAAGAGTGCAACTCATCTAACTCGGTTTACTCAAGAATGCTCGCTTTAGTTCCGATGCTATTTTCAATCTAGAAGCATTCTCCCTTTTCTGACAGGTTATTGGGTTTGTCGTGAGTTAAACGTGCGACATAACTAGATTTTATAGCTTAGGTAAATTGCCTTCGCGTATTAGCACTAGTATGACAAATTGTTTCCCTTTTGCCTAATTAAGTTACATTTTCACCGTTGTTAACCCCAAACTCTGGCTCGAGTATTTCTTTTTCCAATTCCAACACGTACATACATGACACGCTATTCAGAATTGATTTAACTAACCAGAGTATTGCAAATTCGTTAGGTGCATTAACGTGACCGGTAATGTCCTCTTTCCCAGTTGGGGACAAATCCAATATCCTGCTAGAAAAAGCCATCGCTGGCAGTAGGGACTGCTTGTGGACTCACAGTAGTAACACAATTGTGGCTAAAACTAAAACAGTTTATCGTACCAGCTCTGCTTCAACGTAATGTAAAGTAATTATTCTATTTCCAGCTCATTTACAAAGGGAATTAGTAAATATGGAGCGTAAACCAGAAGCTGATTTCCAGGGAGACGTCAAAAATCTCATAGAACAGCTCATTATGTTCATAATCCGCTGCAACTAATTTGAGACGCACAAACGATATCTCAAATTGAGGTAATTGTCTTTGTACTGCCATGGTTTCACACATTATGCGTTTGATATTCCAGCCAACAATGCTGAGTTACTCCATCAAGTCATTTACTCGGGAATTTAGAGATATTGCAGAAATTCCAACACCCTTTATAAATGCACATTCGCCATTTTCTACAAGTTACTGATAAGTTCACAGAAATAACTCCTAAACTAAACTGTTCAAATCCTAGTCTAAACTGAAAGAAAGACATTAAAGTCTAAGCTGAAGAAAAAGAGCACTTAAAAAATTTCCATATTTGAAAAAATGGGAGATGTATTTACGTTTTGCCACTTTTCTTCTAATTAAATTCTAGAAATTTACCAAAGTTTTAAATTTTGATTAAAGTTCTTGAAGTTTTAAAGTTAAATTAAACACAGTGATGCATTTCTTATCTTAGATATCCGAGGATTTTCAAAATGTTGGCTTAAAAAAGGCGTTTTTTCCTTGATTTAGTTGTCTGTCTTAACGTCTTTCATCCCCCCTCTAAAAGAAATAAATAAATCACCAAATTTTTTTTCTTCGAGTTTTAAGATGTGTCAAGAAGTTTGTCAGTTTTCAAATTTAATAGAATTTAATGATGCATGTGATTTTTTAGATCTGTAGTAAATCTAAAAATTTATGTTTTTCATTTTGTTGATAATTATTTTGAAGCTTTCTGTATCAACGAAACCATTTGGACAATTCTATTCTTGATGCTGAAAAGAATTTTCAACATAGAAAAAATTAGAAATCAAATCAAGAATGTAGTATTTAATTATTTCGATTTTCAAGTTAAAAATCTCAAGTTTTCAAGAATCGAGAAGAAAATTGAGCCTTTACCGATTATAGTAACTTTAACTAACCTGAATAACGTTAACTGACCTGAACTGAATATTCTTCTAATCCAAAACTGCCCTGCGTCATATGGATTACCCTAGAGATTTTTTTATAATAAAAAACTGTAAAAAATCTTTACAAGATATAAAAACTAATCTTATGTTATAGATTTTTTTTATAACGAGCATCATAATCAGTCTTAGTCTAAATGAACCGATTCACCATTTTCTAGAGATTACTTTGAATGATAGCCAAGATATAAATAATTCCTGGAGATTAAAATGTAAAATTTCTCTGAATATGCATTCAATTTAAGCCGGTGTCGAAACAATTACATACATTAATTAATAATAATTGTGAAAAGAGCAAACAACTTGTAAGGGCGAAGTTGGATCCTGCATATATTAGAATTCATTACAGTGTCGGCACTTCACGTTTAAGGCTATTCGGGATTTTCACTTGCATCAACGGAGTTAGGAACTTATATTGTTATTTACGTTGTGACATAGATCCAGCTGGATTTTTAGTGCTTTGCGTTACATTACAATTGCATTAACCAACCTATTCTGGGTGTGCTTTGCGAGAAGCTTATTTGTTACACTGCTGAGATTTCAGGAACTTTGTTTCCAAAGAATATCTTGCTACGGCACAAAATAGATATATCAGTTAAATTCCCGGGACCGTTATTTCAGCCATTGGTTTAAATATTTGTTCGTCCAATGCAATCGAACTATAACAGTAAAACTAAACTAGTTATTGGGTAATACCAATAAAAATTGGTAAATGTCTAACTATAACACTTACGTTGAAAGAAACCTTTTCATAATAAAGGGTTTTATTCCCTTTTATGTATATCGATAGGGAATTTGCAATCGGAAATGCAACTATTGAATTTCAATTCTGAACAACTCAATTAACTAAATTGTCTTTTAAGCTGTGTGCACGAGTATTTACCAACATTATTATACAGCTAATTATTCGCAGGTAATTCTGGACATGATTATTAAGAGACTGGTCATTAAATAATCCAGTCCAAGCAATTACAACTACTTTTTATTAGGAAAGAAGGGAGAAACAGTTGTTTCACAATTGTTTGAAAACTCTCTACCCGCATCGGTGTAACATTATACAGTAAACTAATAGAGGGATAATTTTGAACAGACAAAAACAATCCGGTCTGTCAGAAAAGTCCATTTTCATTATTGTACTAATGTTCTTTGCCTTGCGTCAGCGTTACAGAACGAAAAGTTCGAGGCATCTGGAATTAACAGGATATTCTCAGGAAATGCGTTACAATACAGCCAAAATCCCAAACAAATATACTTTATACACTCAACCGTGAAGTTTTGGACAATTTGTCTCTTTTTGTCACAGTTTCATCCTTTGATAAGCCACTATTTGAGTTACACACCATGCTTTGGCAATTCTAGCATTTATTTCGCATTCAGAATAACTTTGTTTTTTATTTCATAACACAGAAAAGTAAGGTTTGAACTTCGAATTTTTCTTTCCCACAACTCAAAAATGTTATTGGATAATAAATCTGCTAACATTATATTCGAAACGTGTCCTATATATCATTTTAATTTTATTGATTATATAAATTTTATATTAAAATCTGCTTTTATTACGCTATTAATACGGCCAGTAAATTCTTTTATTTTAATCCAACCCCTATAACGCTTAATAATGGCAAATCGATAAGTTTTTAATAAAAAATTGACCGAAATTTTGCTGTTTTCCCATTAAACGTGAAACACTTTTATTAACGAAATATGGGGAACAGCATTATTTTTATGATGAAGACTTGTCTGCACCTTTTAGTAACTTGCAGACTCAGATAAATATCTAAATGAGTTGGGACATTCTAAAGCGGAAGTTAGTTTAAAGTTACCGAGGAACGAGTTTTGCTTTTACTTCTCGAAAAGGCTTCAAGAAATGTCATATTTAAAGAAGTCCAAGTGGCGGTTTATAGAAGGAAGTATAACTTTGAATTTCTTCGGTAGTTCTCAGAACAAAGTTTTGGTGACTAAATACAGATAATTTAATTATTATTAGCTTTGCTTTAAACCAATTTCGTTTTTAAAACGAATATACGTAAAAGTTTGGTTTGACTCACAAACATGATAAATAGAAATGTTTTGATAATCAAATTTCATAACGCAATGTCAATATTCAAAGAAGAAAACACGTTATTATTTTCTTTAGTAGCCCGAGGCTAAACTGAGGAACGGCTAAAAAAAACTCACTTTTTACGAAATGCAAATATTTTCTTTATTTTATTGGACTTTATTTGTTTGAAACGTGTGTATAAACGCAGGAATTTCATAATTTCGTTCATACAAGTATTTACATGAAAAGTACGTATTTGAAGCTTTAATCGAGAGCCAAATACCTTTCAGGTGTGCAATCACTATCATCAAACCCCAATCATTGCCCTAAATGTTTATATTAAAACCACTTAAATTGAAGGATTTTGCGTACTATTCAACGAGTCACAAATATTTGTACGTTAACAGGCATTAACAATTTATGCTAGCGTTCGTTTAAAGTGTTATTTTTCTTTAAGGGAGAATTTGCAGTGTTGCCTGAAAATGCATACCAAACATGCTGAATAAAACAATATCCATCAGCAAGTTGGTTTTTTGCCATCTATATTTGTTAAAAAACCAATTACGCTGCACAATGGCGTTATTGTTCTGTATTGGGTCATACACAATATAAACCCGGATTAAAAATAGGGAACATTTGTGTACTCACCATAAAAGCGTGGAATGTCCTCATCAACTTGGGCGAAGGTATAATAAGCACCACTGAGTCCTAAATAGAAAGGTTTACTACTAATGACACTAAGTAGCAGCGTTTTGATCGCGTTTACTATAACTAGACAGTTCACTGAAACCATTGTCCTATAAATTCTCTAAACACCAACAATAGCTAAGGTAAACACAGAATGACACGGAACAAGAAAATTATGTACAACTGGCAACAACAGCAAACAGGCAAAAGTCCTTAAAAGTTTATTTTTGAGTGACGGTAGTCATAAATTCATCCGGGAGTTCACATGGCAGAGCCTCAAAACATTTCAGAGGGAAAAGTGAGCGCGATTACGACGGAACTTTGTTGGATAGGTCGTGTATAGAGCGGTGTCTGGACACAAAATGGGAAAGCACTCGATGTGCGGGTGCTTTTATCACATTGCCAGAGAATTTTGCCGCCCTTACTGTGCGCCCTTCTGAGAAATGTAGGCTTGCGCCATCCTTTTCTCTATGGATTCTGGTTGCGCAAGCTTTTGCTCCGCTTTCCAGCAAAATATTGCCACAGAAGATGAATCCCGAATTATTTAAATCCCCGACTTGTTTTTTTAATTGGCTTCAATTAACTAAGTATAGTTTTGGTTTTATTAATGGTGTCCCTCTTTTGTTTGAGGGGATCTGTTCTGTCTGCAGAACAATTTAGACTGTGCTTTTAGTTCAGGATCAGTTAATTAATTTTTACGCTATCACACTACGCGTTTCAGGGAAACTGTAATTTAGGGAATTATTAAAGGAATTTGATCTATCTAACTTGATTGAATCGTAAAAAAATGTCACCAGTATAATAACGAAAGAACGATAAAAATGCTGCAATTAAACTCCTGTGATTTATTGAACATTCCTATTATAAACAAGTTGGAAAAAAGTATGAAGTGTTCAGCAAATATTTGGATGAGTAAATTCCTAGTAATTCTTTAGCATCCGAAAACAAATAGGTATCTAGGGGTATTCAAAATATTACATAACTAAATCTACAACGTGACCAATATTGGCGCTTCTATGGTAAAGTGGCACTAACTTTAAAATTTTAATAAGATATTTTTTCCTTCGACTCCTTTTCTCGGCATATGCTTTCATAGAGTACGATGCAGCTAGCTCCAACCATTTTTCAGATAATAATTATATTATATTGCACAATATATTCAATTCTCGACTCATCAAAGTGAATATATCTAAAATAATGAACAAAAAATACTGAAATTTCTTTGAAAGAGCATTTTCTATTTAACACAAGGGGCTTAAAAAGAAGTATTAGACTGCGTGTTAAAAGAAGACATCAACTATTAGTAGCGAGAACAATCAGGAGATCAGGTCGCACAAGAAATCCGGTCAAATCAAATTACTGAGAAATTCCAATGAATTTTGTGGTACTGAGCAATTGCGAAAATTTCAATAATATAATTGACTTATGATCAATATGGGTTACTGTGTCTTCGCAAGGATATAAATCAGCTCAGTTCTGGTCAATAAGAAGGCGCAAAAATAGAGTCAGGTGAGACCAAATTAATAAGAAATACTAAATTATACACAAAAGAGCTGCGATTTCCGGTAATTGCTCTACAGGTTCTCCAGATATCGGTGTTACACCACTATGATTGACAGTTGAACCCTTTCGCTTTTTACTCTTTAAGACTCTGTTAGCGATGTAGCTCATTTATGGAGTGAGAATATAGAATCAGTAGAATTTGGACTTCGCTAATTCTCGAAGTATCGGCGATAAAATTTAGATAACTGGCAATGAATAAGTACTCTAGAACCAATTTCCCCTTTGGAAATTACAAGTTGATGCATGATGATGCAATGTAGATTTAAAATTTTAATGGAACATTCTATTTTTTCCAATTGGAGTCGTTTTTTCGATACATGCTTTCATAGATCTACTCTAACCATTCTTCAGACATTTCTTATACTGCGTTTAAATGCGAACAATTAAAATCATTTAAAAAAAATCTCATATTAAACGTTAGGCTTGTTTAAAGATAAATATAAGGTAAAAGGTAGAGGTTTTTCTATTTAATACAGGGTGTCTAACTGCGTATTACAAGTATGCGATTACATATTAGCTTTCCTAAATCTATTTACAGGAGAAGCGAAAACAAATCGGATTACATCTGGTTGCCCAGAAATATGAGAAACACATCAGGTAATTTCGAGTTATTGGTAAATTTTAAGAACCGCACTATTGTAGATGCAAATCAGTTTGAAATAGGAATTTAATCGCGAGAATGAGTCGAGCGATCAGGTCACACAAATTTTCGTGAGAATATAAATCAGGTCAGTCGTAATTACTTCAAATCGCAAAAATAAAATCAGGTCAGCCCAGATTACTAACAGATATTAAAAATATGTCAAATTACTTCGGGGCCTATTATGTAATGTTAGTATTAGCATCCTCTGGATATTGTAGAGAGATGGAATTGACGGTTGTAGGACAATGGAGCAAACACTAAGGTGCTTGTTTCATTGTTCGTAATGTTTGGACTGACATCCTCAGTCTTTATTAAGTCTATCCTATCGGTGACACAGGATTGTCAAACGCGTAACTTGCTCATGTGGAGTATTCCGAGAATGATGGAAGCTTTGAAGGTACCTGGCACCGTAACCTGAAGGGTGCCTGTATGTACGAATGTTGCACTGTATTTGTTTCATTATCCGAGTGCATCAAACGAGCAATTTACGGCTTTGACAATCGTGTCTCAAATATAGAATAGCCTTGCTTGAAACGAATCAAGATGTATTGTTCTACTACATCCGCTAATTCCATCTCCTTTATTACCCAATGTTAATATAAGTATCCTGCTTCTACTTCTTCAATTATTAATGAACCACTTCACGATAGACTCCGTGAGTTCAGATTAACTTTTCCTCTAATAATTGAAAGTTCTTAATACATCTGGATTCGAATAGATAATCAGAATGAGATCAAATGTTTCCAACTGACCCACCGATCCGCAATTTTCTCCCTAAAATAAAATGAATTTTTAATTTTTCCATCAATTAGAGTGATTCCTGAATCGAATCCCCTGTGTGAAATAATCGTGCCGGAGTGTTTATTTTTGTAAACATCATTTATCAGCACGCAAGGTGGGGTCTTTTATTTCTATAATGAAACAGAAAATTCCTTTATATTCGTCAAAATATGGAGTACAATGAAGTAACCGGTAATGAAGGACTGTTTAAAATAATGGATAATATTATTTTAAAATGGACATTGAACTTTTAGTCATTATGGATGACAAAAATTTCATTCTGGGTCTGAAATCGTAAAAGGAAAGGTGTGTTAAAGTTAAGGTATTTGGAATTGGAGCAAGAAACTTCAATGTTCAGCTTCATAAATCAGTTCCTTTGTTTTCTTCAATATCACGTTGTGTCTGACACTATTGAGGTTAACTGTTCCTGCCAGCATGCAATCGGACAAAATTGCAGTACAAATAGAAATTAACTACTTCAACAGACATAAGATAATAGGACGGTCATTAGTCGGTTCTATTGATGTTCAAACATCATTGGATATGACATTTTTCTTTGTTACGTGTCCAATATCGATATTCACGATTCAGTATTTACACGCTATTTAATATTTTACCAAACTTCGTGAAACGCCAGCGCATATTTGAGCCTGGATTAGTCCAAAACTCATCTACGGATTCTAACTAGTACTTTGGCAGTATTTTGACTTAATAGAGGGAATTAGTTATTATCAGCGCTGCGTCCGTGTAAAAGAAAATCGCTTTGAAAACTATTTTAAAGCGAGATAAATGAAATCCAATAACGTTATAAAGGGCTACCTTTAGATGTCTTCTAACTGAATTACCTAGCACTTATCTGGACACTGCTCATCCCGAGAGGCTTTTACCCTATTTAGTTTATGTGCCGTTTTAACTTTCCTGGCATGTGACCACCTAGTTTACGTCGAAACCCGAAAATATTATTAAAGATAGTTTAGATCAGATCGGATCGATAAAAGCCGCTTGGGTATGATCCACTTTTTCTTTACTTCCCACACGCAGCGCTCTTTTTTCGAACATGTTTCGTGAGAATACGGGGTTTTTCCCATAAGCCAATTCTCTAACGAGAGTTCAAGTCTTTCCAGAAACACTAAACCAATTTTATTTTTGCATTATCAAAGTTTTCGTTAAGCCTTTCCGAGACAGTTAAAATTCAGAATGGATAAGTGTGACGAAATCGGGCCTGGATACGACTCTTCGCCAAAGTAGTAAAAGTTTACCTATACAGAAAGTAGATAAGATATGTAAGAGACGTGGAGAGTATCCAAATTAGAGTAGTTTTACAGTTAAATTATATTACCTTCAAGCGTCTTTATGCGCCTAACATAATGAGGCCTTCCCGGGCGTGCTGTAATCAAAATCGGCTTTTATTGTCTTTAAGAAGTCATTAATCCTAACACAACGCAACCGCACGCAATTCGAAATTTAACGGTCTGATGATATTAAAAGTAGTTTCGCGTATTTGCCACTTGTGGGCTTCAAATTACTTTATACAGGGAATTGAGTCCCACTACTAAAAAAACTCATTTATTTCCTGACGATACCGATATATGAACTTCGGACGTGTTACAAGAGACAAAAACAACTAAAACAAACTTGCCACAAACTTCTGAAATAAGTCATTTGGACGAAAGGTTTCGAGTTCTTGGAAATCTGTAGGAAATTAATTGCCGGTCATTTTTCGAAGTTTCCAGAATTGGTATTGAAATATGGACTTCAATTCAGATACTTTAAGTAATAAACATGCAATCCTTTCGTCTTTGGTGTAAACAGTACTTTCGTCTATACACTAATCATAAAATGAAATGAACATCCTCATGTTAAAAATTGAATTGAATATCTCAAAAACTGTCATAGTTACACCCGCAATTCAGGACAATTGAAACTTTGGCACCATATACAGGGTGATTCTTAACTTATACGCATTAACTTGGGAAATTATAGCTGAGAAAAGTAATGATTATTAGTGAAAAAAAAATGTAGTGAAACATTTTTAGTTTCGAAGCTACCAATTTGTTTCAAGTAAAAATAAATGAACCCGAATTTCATAAAATTGAAAATGCATTTGATGATTTATCATAGTAACTGTTCGAAGTCATTTCCGTGATTTTCAACGCACAGCTGAGTTGAGACGCAAAGAAATTTGTCAGGTGAAAGTTTTTGTTTATAAAAACTAAGAAGCAAACAAGTCAGGACGATACATTTGGTATTTCTAGCAGTATTTTCTTTTCAGTTGTGATTGTATTCGAGTTCATTTTCACGCAATTAGAATAAAATATGGCGCACTATTTCTCAAACGAAGTACTTATGAACGTGGTACTATCATAGCATACGGTGAATCCCATCAAAATTCAGTGGCTGCAGCATATCTTTATACTCAGAGTCAACAGCCATGGGAATATTATTTAACAACTTATTTACTTCTTTAGCAGCGAGTAACTTAATAACGAAGGCTGCAAAAATTCTTTTATATGAAGTATTAGCATTATTTTAGCCCTCTGTATAATCCCTAGAATTTGTGATATGACCTTTCCGAACACCCTATATAGATTTTCAAAGCAATTGCTCCACGAATTTTCTAGATACCACCTTTCTACCCCCCTAAATACCAATTTGAAAAATAATAAAAAATAATTTACTTCAGGTTAGTTCCAGTGCATCTTATTTTGAAAATTTTTCAGAAAATTTCTCTATTTTGGAGGCACTATATTTTACTCTAGTCATGTGATAGGGATCCTATATGTATTTTTATAATAACTCAGTTGAGGTCCTAAATTTTCATTTTTCCTTCTTGAAATTGACCCGACACGTGCTAACTGGAAATATTTAACATTTTTGTCTATGGAGTAGGTCATCTAAAGACCTAATTCAGGTTAGTTGAGGTTAAAAAATTACAGGAAATGTAAATATTAAAATTTCTATTTTCAATATCGCGAAAGAAATAACCTATTTTGAGTTTTGATATTCACAATAACTGCTCCACAGAATCAGCTCTGCGCCACTGTAATTAACAATTCTATTTTGCTATTTTGCTTCTTAACCAAGAGGATTGTGATTTTTTAAAAATTAAATGCGTCAATTTAAATTAGTTAATATCTAGGAAACTGAAAGAGATATTACAACCCGGTTTTCATCTTTTAAGTCTTTAGAGATTTTATAGAGTTTAATATATTTTTTACTCCATTTAACATAGAAATTCTAGAGATACGGACGATCAAAGTGTGAAGAAAACTCTCTCGACCTGCAAAAAGCTTCACAAGAGCGAAAGAGTGCCTCAAGAAATTCGAAATTATAAAGGAAACTTTTAAAAGGAGATAGGCACCTAATTTGGCCAATTTTCAAACTCCGACCATTGAAATTTAGAGCACTTATTTCAATTTTGATATTATCATATTGCAAATGAAGCTAAAAAATGTATAAAAGGAGTCTAAAGTCTGAAAAATGCTCAAAGGTAAGTACCAAATTCGCGAACTAACCTGCGCCTTTAGGACAATGTCAAGAACTTCTCAGTACACGAGAAAAAGGTACTTCAAAAATTCTTGAATTTTCTTAAAATTTAAATTTAATATTTTTCTTATTAGAACTCATCAAAGACGTAAACTAACCTAAACTAACCTGAACTAACCTCTTTAGAGTACACCAACTCTGAGGGTTGCAAAATTTTCTTTTCTACATATGATTTTTACACAACTTAAAAAAAAATGATTAGAATCACATGAAAAATTATAGAACTTAATTTTCTCAAAAAAAAATCTATAAACACGCAGAACATCGATTGAGAATTTAAGGGAAACTAATTTAGTTGTTACCAATACTGATTGGAAAGTCTTGATAAGTTAACTTGGCAAGTAATTAGAAATTGAAACGTTATAACTGAAAATTGTAGTATAATAGCATTCATTAACTTAAAGGCAGTTAATGGAATGCTTAATGTATGAAAGATGGGCAAGCAGAAACATAAAAATAACTTATCAATAAAATTTAATTACTCGATCGTAATTTCTATATGGCAGCTTTCGCCTTTTCGTCAAATTGGCCTGAGGCAATAAAGCTATGAGCTCTTACTTAATATTTATTTTATTCGTGAAATTTTTCATAATAAAAGCAGAGTCAACAGAAATTTAAACACTTAATACTTTTATACGTTTTCCGCTGCTCGAAGTTTTTTTGCAAATTTGTTCCATATGTTCAACGCGGATTGTTCATTTTTTGCGGTGGAATTCCACACTATTCTCAATTAAAATTAAGTGAAAATCACTTTCACCCTCTACTAAGGGCTCGGACGAAAACCCTTATGAACGTTTCGGTAACAAATCTGTCTCCACCGAATTACTTACTTATAGTATAATGATCCAACACCAATTTTTTACCTCAAATCCAGCAAAGGTTGAATGTTATTCTCAGTGAGTGTTAATTGAGAATAGTGCGCAATTCCAACGTAAAAGAAAAAAAATTAAGTTTTTTAGCGTAATTCCATTAAAACGTCACTTTATATGTTAAAACCAAATGGGTATATAAAAACATACCAAGTCCATTTATTTGAAAGCGTTCTAAGCCATTTACATTGAATTTGATGAAATGCCTTTTATGTAGGCCAAGAAGTAATGCATACACTAAATCAGAATCTCAAAAGTGTAATTTGTTAGTTAAGCGAATGGCTTTAGCGTCAATTTTGCATAGAGAGCTTCGTGTCAGGTATATAGGAAATGAAATGGAACGCTCTACAACTGTTAGGTGAAATATTTGAGAAAGTCTCTTGATTCTAATAGTTCGCTTCATAAATATTAATTTTATTAAAATGGGTTTTCCTTCGTTCTGTTATTACTAAGAGGTAAATTGCTATTAATAAAAGACGGAAATGACAAGTCTACAAGAAGCAAATGGGAAATACAGCTATTGTAAGTGCATAAACATCCAACGTGATTTAACAAATAATATATGTCCTAAAGGGTTTTAAGAAAGAAATAGAAATTAATTTCATTGGGCAAAAGACAAAGTGGGCAATTGGCTTTACCATGCCGAGTTCATGTTTGGATTCAATTTGAGTTCCGCTAGCGAACGTATTTTTGCAACATAAAAAACGCAAGGAAAATCTTGAAGCTGGTTGTTATGCAAAAGATTGTTCTGTTTGGTCCCGAGGGTTTGACTTCCAACCTCTTCCCGAGGTTTGTCAGAAGGGCTCTATAGCATACTAATTCCCGCCTTTTTTGCCGTTATTTTAAAATATGCTCAATTAGATTTAGTAATAAATTTGCTTAGTTGTGTTTTCAGAATTTCAAATCCCGGCCTTGATTTTTGGTAACTTTTTCTCCCTTCATATACATGGGTTCTTCCCTGACACCAGGTGTTGCAGTAAATTGATTTATACCCGAGATAAGGCCAATAATAGGTCCCAGTTTGTTCATTTGTATTTACTGGATACTTTGCCTAGAGAGGCATGCCCGAGAAAAAGCTAGCGAATCGTCTTTTTATTTCCCGTCCCAGGGGGGAAATAAAATAAACGGGTAAGTTTTAAAGTTGGCCGAATATTGCTCTTGCGATTAAAGATCCCCTCCATACACCGGTAGAAACCTGAGCGGACTGAACATTACCAGTTACGATTAAAACCAATTTCCACGCGAATATTTCATCGAGCAAAGATTTTGGCAATTTCTAGTTTTGCCATTTTAACAATGGGGATAAGGATCTACGGTCGGAACGGTGAGGAGCAGCTTAATATGTTTAAGATGGGAACCCTGACGCTGAAACTTCAACTCTGAATCAATAAAACCGTATCACTTCAGCTTGTCTCTAAACGGTTTTATTGCAGAAACGATTTAGGGAGATTTAGCAAATGTTTGAATTATTAAATGGCGAGAATGTTAGTTTTTGTTTGCACGACACTGCTGCGGAGTGCCTGATCCTGATAATGTGTTTAATCAGTTAAAACTTGAAGTAAATCCTAGAAAGTTACTTTAAGTGCAGCTCGAAAAGGAAGGTGTTAGATAGTCTTAGTTATACATTAAATAGTGTCTGTTATTTGCGATTATGAGCATAGCCGCAGAGGCAGCCCATTTTTATGAGTTATCTGAGTGAAATTACTTACGTCCGGAGAGATAAATTCTGGTGAAATGATATCAGAGGTTTAAACTAAAGAATCATGCTATCTGAATATTAAATTCCTTGATGCCGTTCAGGAACTACAGACAGTGTATTTGCAATAAAAACGCTCAGTTATGATTTCGGCGAAATTAGGGGTAAAACGACATTCAGAATTCAACACTGATATTGACTATGTTGCGAATCGTTGAAGGACTCATTAATATACAGTGAGGACCTATAGTCCTTCACGCCCCCCCCTCTTCTACCTTTTTATTTTCAAATATTACAAAAAAATGTCTAATACCAGAGTGTGAAGTGATTCTTTCGACCTTTTGTATGTCATTTGACTTGCAAAAAAGCACTGACTTAATAGTGTATTTTTTACTGGAACACCCTATATATTATTCAGTTTTTATGTTTTGCGTAAAATACTAAGCAGACGTTATGTAGTATATCCTGTACCTAAGTTTCATGCTTTTCAAAATAGCACCCATTTAAAATGAAAATAATCATCTAATAAAGCTTTCACCTTTTCAATTACTTTAGAAGATGCTCTAAACGTCCACTTTGCACTTATTGACGAATGAATAGCACAAGTAGCAAATAATTATAAGGTGTCGAGACGGCAGGCAAAAACGGCAAAAACTTTATTAGTTTTTAATTTTAAAAGTGCTAAACTTAATTACAAGTCATGTTAAATGAAAACTATAATACTTAGAATTTTACGTAAAACCCAAAAAAATATATACATTATATCCCATTGAAAAATGTGCCATTAAATCACTGCGCCTTTGTGAAACACCCTGTATAAATAAAAGTTGAACCTTCAAAGAAGTCGGCTGAAATCCTATAGCTTTCATATTTACCATTTTTCTTGTAAAGGCCGTCTTACACGGTTATAAATTTATAACGAAATTTATAATAAGATTTGGTTACAAATCTAAAGGAAAATATTTTGTTTGTCCATTTATTTTGCTTCACTGGGCATGTATTATACTGTTATAAATATTTATGCTGCGAGTCTGCGCTTTGCGTGGAATATTAGACCGATAATCTACCTATCCTAGAGTATAATAAGAATAAAAAACTTATTTATCTGAGAGAAAGAAATAATAAAAATGAGTGAAGACTTAACAGTAGCTGCAGCTACATCAGTGGTCGTATCTATGTGGACGGACAATTATAAATGATAAGAAAAAGAAATCACGGCAAAGAACTTTATGGGCGCGGAAATGGCTTAATCGACGACATTTAGGACGAGGTATAATAAACCTAGTTGAAAGAGAATTGAGGACAGAAGACCCAAATGCCTATAGAAACTTCTTGAGAGTGAACGTTACAAGCTTCGAAAAGCTTCTAAGTATGATTAAAAATGACATAATAAGAATGAACATAAATATGAGGGAATGCATACCTCCGGAAAAACGGTAAGAAATATTGCTTCTTTAAGTCGACATGGATGGAAGGGTGTCATTTTACAGATTAGCAGTAACGTTGAAATATCTGGCAAGTGATGAAACATACCGTTCACTCATGTATAGCACACGAATACATGAAAGTATAATACTTTAAGTTTGCTAATTCCTGAAACTCTAAAAGCATTATATAATCGCTTAAAGGGAACATATTTGAAGGTAGTGTACATATATATTCATTTCTGTTTATTGAAATTAATCCATTTTTAAAAATTTTATTTCAAGATGCCCTATACTGCTAAGGAATGGGAAGAAATTGCTGAACATTTTAATAATAAGTGGAATTTTCCTTTAATTATAGGGGCTTTGAATGGGAAACATATCATATCATATCCTCCGCAATGGATGGTTCCTGTTATTATAATTATAAAGGAAATCACGGCATAATTCTTTTATCATTAGCACATGCCAATTACAAGTTCACATACATTAACGTAGGTATTAGTGGAAGGATAAGTGATGGTGGTACCTTTCGAGAGTCTACTTTGAAACCGTCAATTGACAGAAATTTCCTTTCGTTTCCTGTTGATAAGTACTTACCTGGACAAACTGCAAAAACCTCATATGTAATTATTGCAGATGAAGCATTCCTATTATCGAAAAGAATAATGAAACCATTTGCCCAACATGAACTAATGAAAGAAAAACGCATTTGTAATTACAGATTTTCCCGCGGCCGAAGAGTATTTAAACAATTTTTTACAAGTCTTAGTAACATTATGTAGATAAAAAGTATTAGCGTACAATCCATAATTTGGAAACAATCCACTTCTAAAACATTTTAGTCAAATTTATGGATTTTTAAAATTATACCTCTTCACAATTAGTGATGACATGTCCCTGTTTTCCACTTAATGAAGTGGCAAACTTTCAGGGCATTGGTACAAAATTCATAAATGGAAAGCAATAGATTTCTGAAAGAGTTTCAGATACGCATTAGTTATGATGTATCCATCCTGTTTTTCAGTGAGTATATTCGGATACTTTCAAAGTTTCAGAGAAAAGTCTTTATCATAAAGATCATGGGATTCCATAATTCATAAGCCATAATTTAAAAGCAATAAATCGCTGCAACAGTCGATTAAAGTTTTTTCCATTAAGTCAAATGAAAAATGTTCATGTTTTTTTATATTTTTTTAAGTTAAACATGCTTTATTACAGTTTTAGAACTTCATTTAGTCTTTAATATTGGTCAATTTGTCTTAACACGCCTCCGTTATTTGATCTCTGAAGTGGGACTTTTCCAGGGTTCTTGAGAGCAACGTTTAGCCAAAAATCGAAAGCTAATAGTTTGACATAGAAAATCTTAGTATATACCCAAATCTACAAAAAGTCAGACTCATATTCAGGGATTTTATAAAGTTAAAAAGTTGAACAACTCACAATTTTTAAGCAATTCCTTGAGGCCTCAAAAATATTCTACACTGCTTTATTCAATCAACAGGTTCAAATCGCATTGTCTAAACAAATAACGCTCATCTCTTCACTTCTACAGCAAATTTTAATTCTCCCCTCGAAACCGAGTCTAATCAAATTCAACATCCAAAGATTTGTTTGAAAAATTTTAAGAAGTTAATTTATATTTAAAAAACAAATGTCATGTCTAATGCATTTTATAAACGTAATATATACAGGATGTGACAGAAATATTGACATCAAATAGAGACTATCGCGGGCTAGTAGGGTAAAAAATAGAGTGATGATAGTAAATATGCCTCACACAAATATTGTTGTTTTATTATTCTACAGCGTATATAACCAGTCCTGTTCTACATATACTTCAATTATTGGCTTGAAATTGCTTAAAAAAGGGTTTCCAACACAATAAATCGACTTCATTCTTTTATAGAAGTCAGCTAGTAAGTGGTGGTCGCCCAATGGTATTTTTACAGAAAATTGTATTTGGAAACATCTCAAAAATCATTAGATTTAACGACTTTTTATGCGTTACCTTTTTTTAAATGTAAATAAAATTCATAGCGTAAGAATTTATATAAAATTTAATTATTTAAAGACATTTGGCACACGAAAAGCTTTCCCTTTCTAAACGCCTTTTCCTGGTAATTATCACTCTTGTTAATAATGAAAATAAAATTACGTGCAACCTAGGGAAAAGTATTGGGTAAGAACACGCAAACTGTCGCCCCTATTTATATTGGGGAGTACTTTAATCGCAGTATTTCAACATCGCTTTTTTCATACCGCTTCGAACGAGAGGCAACATATAATACGTCGCTCTATAAAATACACATGAGGGAATCATAATAATAATTATTCACCACACGAAATGTTCTAAAGCAAAACATTCATTCTACATGTCGTGCTGTTTGAGAGACTGAAACGAGGTGATTTCCAAAGAGGTTGAATCTGCAGGCTCCTTCTACATATCCAAAACTCTAGACCCTTATCTGAGGCATCCAGAATCGATGGAGAATTCAGCAGCATCTCAAAAATTTGGAATTTTTCCTGAATAGTTCCAAAGGGGGCACTTACTCTTTCATTCTTTTCACGCTTTGAAAATGGATCAAACCGAGGAGCTCTATAAGGCTAAGGATTGCAATAAATAATTTCATTTGAGAAAGAAATCGAATTCCGCTAAAACGTATTCCCAATGCTGGTGACGCACTATTAATCGAGGTCAGGATATCAAAAGACCATAAAATCTCTAAATTGTGGAGTTCCTTACTTTCGCAATTTTGAAAAGAGCTGTCTTTAAATTAAGGCCTCTCAAACTGCATTTCTTACTTGCTTTAATTGAACTGTATCCAGCACAATTTCAGGTTTCATCAATTTCATGTGTTGTCAAGTACAACGGTAATTGTTATGGATGGAACAAAGTATTAGCTGGTTAATTGCTGATATTGATTATGATTTGAATTTCATTCAGCAAATTGTTTGATGTAATTGTGGAAATTGCCACGCAAACAGCGGTATTGTCCCTCATAGGTTTTAATAACGTGTGTAGCTGCAAAATCCGGAAAACCCTTTAGAAGACTGGCATTTCGCAAAGACAAAAGTTTTCTGCAGTAAATTAGCTCAATTAGTGAAGTAATTTAACATTAATAGTCAAGGAATAAGAATTAAGTGAAAACTGTAAACAAGTTTTTAGTTACTGAGTCGAATTAAATGCTTTGACGTGTTCGGCTCAGAATATGAAACTGAAGGGGAAACAAGTTTAAAAAAATAAAAATTTCTTTTCGAGGTCGTTCCTCTAATCAAAAGCTTCCCTAGAACCGCTACTTGCTTTGTTTTTATTTGAGGACGATAAGTTTTTACAAGCCTTTACGTGTTGATGGTATAAAATATCACGTATATTGATCAGCGAAAGTCCTATTTCGCTTTTGTATTTTACGTTGACAATCAAAAAGATGGATTCATTCATATTTTTTAATAAAAGAAAAGTGCACAATAAGATACGAAGTAATTTGGAACTCGATTAATAAATTGCCGTTACAACCCCATCTTAATAATTAAGTTTATTATATTTTAATTGTAAGACGATAATTCCGAATAATTTGCTTTACCTACATTAATGTTAGGGAAAGGTGAGTGACTAAGATACTTACGGGGGTTATAACAGGATTTCCAGCCTCGAAAATTGCTCTCAAGGGAACTGCCTAACGAGGGTAAAGCTGGCGTTCAAAAATAAGTGCAGTTTTGCTAAAGGGGTCGATGACTTAGAACGGATGTCTGAATGATGGAAAAAACTTAGTTTACTGCATCAAGTTGCATATCCAAATACTCAAAATCTTAGTTTTCTTTTAAATTTTTTACAAAGTACTCAGCAATGAAATGCGTAACTTTGCCTTCATTTAACCAACTCTCTATCACTTATAGATGTAAAGAACAATGCTAACACATCGATTTGTATCACCCTGTATATACATCGATTCGACAGGCTGAAGAATTATACATTTTGACGGTTTCGGAGGGAGGGAGGGGTATATAATGCATAAAGCAATTTTCCCTTAAGAAACATTTAAATTCCAAACAGTTTTTGGGATGCAGAGTTACTTTTACGCCTATTTTGGCGATTTTGAATCTAATTGTGATAAAAAGATGCCTCAATGTCTCCTAGGCTTTAAATAAGGCATCCTTCTCCTAGAACTTAATAAATGTGTCCATGTTCAATACAGAAGCTATGTCAGTCGATAAACGCTTAAGAGATATTTATTTTTAACCTCTTTTAAAATCTTGAATGTCGATATCTCATAAACCAGTGAAGCAACTGTGTTAAAAATACCCCTCTAACTCTCAGCAAGTCTCGATGAGATCTATAATTTTAGACAAACTGGGTTGTAACTGTGTCTCTTTTAATTTATGAGAAATGTTGTTATTTTCATTTAATTCATATTTTCGTTCGTAATTTTAAAAGTGTTTCAAAATGGAAATTTCTTTTCCAATCGTCTGAACCCCAACTGAAGTATTCAAAAAACTTTCGAAATTTTTGCGAAAATTTCTAAGAAGGAGGACGTACTCTTTCGCACTTTTTAAACTTTTCGTAAATCATTTAGGATACCAATGTTCAAATAACTGTTCAGACAACTTCCAGTTAATATCGTCCTTCGAGACCGAGAGCCGAAAGATACATAGAAATTTATTTTCCTCTTCTATTGCACAGTCTTTTTTTCTCTTCTTTTGTAATCTTTTTTTAAGAATGTACAATTCTTTATCATTTTCTGATTCTAGGTTTTACCATCACTTACTTTTTACTACTTACCATCCCTGATCCAAAAATTTCGAGATACATTTTGTCCAATCTTTAAAACTGCTCAAGCTGATTTTACGGTACTTAGAACCTTTAAAAAATATTTATTATTTTTTGTTGTTGTTATTTATTGTTTTAAAATTGGTTTATTAATAGAAGACTTAAAAGTACATTCTCATAAGTAGGGCACTGGAAAGTGGTTCCTAACTAAACCTCGTTAATGATAATTATAAATAGATATAAATATACCTATGGTAATAATAGACAAATAAAAATACACATTCATATACTTAAACATCTAATTTTTCTTAAGAGAATGTTTAACTTATAGACTCATCCTCGTCGTAGTAGCTCTGGAAAAACAAATTGCATTTAAATCATACCAGCGAATTTGAATCATTTATACGAATAAGGAAATGAAAATTCTTTAACTGTTGCGGTTTCAACGTGTTAACACATCTTAATTAAACGTAGATCTACTGCTGCTTCACTGAATTCCATTACAAAGAGCCAGAGATAAGAGGGGTTGGATTTGGTTACATTACTAATGTGTTTAACTACCAATAAAATCTTGCAGCAATACGGAATTAAAAGGAAAAAAACATTTTTTTAGGATTCTGTTAAAAATAGATCTGGTATTGGGTAAAGGAGATTCGACCATCGTTCGGTATAGTTAAGTGTTCTTGGTTTTAATTCATCCTCTGTCCTAGGCCCATACAATTTAACACTGGGAAAACTAAAGTTATAACGGCTTTGATTCCTCAAGCAGAAATTTAATTAGCACTCTAAAGATAATGTTTTGGTCTTGTATAATCTAGTTTAATCTTGCACGTGGGGTCTTAAGATTCAAAACAAATACTTACATGATGTTCAATATTAGATCTAGGATAAGTGCAAGGAGTACACTCCATATATGACAATCCATTATGAAGAAAAGAACATTCGCAATCTGTACAATCTCTTGGGACGGCTGTATAAGCCAATCTTTTGGCAAAAACAGGGGCGAATTTCCTAGCATTCTTTTGAAGCTCCAAGTGTTTCGCACTAAATACTGTGCCTGTAAAGAGAAGAGTCTTTTTATTATTTTTCATTTTAATTCGAAATTTCGACATAGTTACTTAATTTACTCTACAGCTTAGAACTACCTGTCATAAAGCCGCAAAATGTGTTCTCTCTCTGTGCGAATCGTATTTCCATACGACTGGATCTAATCCATGAATGAATTAAATCATTTCAATTACCGGAATGCAGAGTTGATAGGGTGTATGTGTTATCAAAATTAAATAAGGTAAACCCTTTTACGTTATCCTACTTCTAAGGTAAAGCTATACATAGATGTTAACGAGATTTACATCGACATTTCTGCCATAGAGTTTAGCATATCTCACGTGATATTCTATTTGGAGATTTAGATGTTTGGATAATTAACCCAACCTGGGTCTTAAATGTAACGCTGGACTTGATCTAGTAATTTGCTCAATCTAGAGCTGTCAACAATTAGACTATTTGCGCAAGAGGGGATTGAACCAAAACAACGAAAACTAAGTTATCCGGATGGCTGATCATAAGCCAGCTGCACTTGGATTGTAGTTATTGATATGCACCTGAGTTACTGTTTGTGTTACGGTTCTCAGTTGAATTTCAACATTTTTAGTGGTTAAGCAAGAAATATGTGGTATAATAGAATTCAAATTTATAAAGTAAAGTCATTATTTGATATTGTTTAATAAGAGGTGGTGAATGTTGGAGTTTTTATTGGATTCGATTATAAACTACCGTGCGGTTTTAACTTCTGCACCTCCCCCCCTTAACTTTTCAACAACACAAAATACTACCTTTTGACGTTTGTCTATATTTTTATATATTGCTTACGTTACCAGCAGCGATAAATAGCCGATATTTTAAAATTGATACCTGGATTTAAGTGATACCTCAAATTAAACACCTTCCAAAACTACATTCAATGTTGTATTATGATTTAAAATCCATCCATTAGTTTTTGAGAAAAACAACTATTTTACTAAAAAATGCAATAGAAACTCAGCTAAATTGCATGTAAATAATGAAAAAACTTGTTTCTTAATAGAGAATTGATTTGTTTTAGATTTTGTGCTCTGTCTTTGGTTAAACAAAAAAAAAATAAGAATAAATAATTAAATAAAAATAACCAAAGACTGTCCGTGGGCATAAATTCGAAAACCAATCAATATCCCATTAAAACAATTTTTTTTATTATTTACGTACAATTTAACTAAGTTTGTATTGCATTTTTTATCAAATTTATAGCTGTTTTTCTCAAAAATTAATCAATATAAACAAACAACAAAATATTGTATTTTTTGTCTTATTTAATGCTGATTATTATTTTTTTAAATAATAACTCGTTAAAAAGTTAACAAGAACGGTGGGAGGGGGGGGGGGGGGGAAGGAGGAGGTCAATTTGGAGCCGTAGGATATAGAGCATTTAATTACTGCAGAATATTTCCGCAATCCACAACCATATACAAAGAAAAAACCTTTTACACTATAATTATTTCTCACCTCTGAGTTCAATAAAACCAAATGGACTATAGAGAATATTGCAAAATGTTGCTTATATAATTCTAAGACAAATTTTACATAGAAAAAATACGAAAATAACTTTGCAATAATTATAATTTCAGAAATCTTTCGTTACTTCAATCCATCATGTTGCCAAAATTTGAAAATGGTCGTCAATCTTACAAGCATCTAACAATTTTGTACTTAAATTTTTTTTATTATGTTAGTATTGAAAATTGCTTCAAAGGCGAAACATCAATGCGACAACGTCTCAGCAAAATAATAAAAGTAATGCCTGTCGTACATTTTCCCTTATTATTTTTAAACTTCTAAATTTATAATTTGCATGAATTCAGGGATTTCTATGGCGAAAACTAAAGATGGTCTTCAATGTCGAAATGGCACAACATTTTTTTAAAATTTGTTTGGTTCAAATGCTAATTAAAACAGCAATTTAAAAATCCGAAACCACGAAAGAAGGTAAAAGAGAAAAGTTATTTCAAAACGATCCAGATATCTGTAGTTAATGTGTATTTTAGCTAATTGATTTAATAATATTGTTAGAAGAACTAAGAATTTACATCTTGAAAATTGGAAAAAATGAAGTAAACTTAGTTTTCAATATGTTGACCTTGTACACTAATACATTTTCAAAGTCTTGCACCAAAATTTTGTCCCAGCTTCAACAAAAGTTAGTTATTGTTTCTGATTGTATTTTCATCTTCTTGAATTTTATTCCCTAACTCCTCTCTGCTGTTATGATATTTTGAATAACTCCAAAATACCCCCAAAAAGAAATTTAATGGGTCTTAATCGAGAGATGGTGGCGGTCATAGGTGTTCAGTACAACGACCAATGCATAGATGTGGAAAATTCATATTCACAAACTACATTAGATGTTTAGAGTAATGAGCGGGAGGGCTGTTTGCATAAACTAATAACACTTTCTTAAGACTAGAGGAATATCCTTCAAAACTAGAGGAACGTCGTTTCTCAAGAAACTCAAGTACTGTTCCTTATTCAGTTATGCCGTAAGTTCAACTGGTATTAAAATCATATTTCTCAAAATCCCATACCATATGTTAAAATTTTAATTAAAAATTCATGTTGAAAGTAATGCTTTCTTAAAGTGGGCATTTTTTTTGGTATAAAAATTACCATTTTTCCAATTAAATATATTTCTCCTTGCATCATCGGTGAACAATATTTTATTAAAGAACAGCAGGTCATAATGATGATTTTCGAGTAACCAAATACCGAAATCAATTCGGGGTTGAAAAATCCCTTAGCAACAAATTTTATACAGACATAAACTCTAAAGTCAAAGATACGTCTTTTGCTAGTCTCTAGATCCTCCAGTATGCGGACGCAGATTTCTGCTTCTTGATCTACAGTGAGGATTTTTGGTCTTTTATCTTTCGATTTTAAACGAAATCAACCAATTTAACCCAGAATATCGTAAAGTCGTTTGAAAGTTCGATGATCTGATTATCTATTATTGGAAAAAAGTTTTGGGTACCCTTCGGCAGCACAGCAGCTTCTAAATTCTATTTGCACATTGACTCAAACCATATTGTGCCGAAAAATTTGTGAAAATATAACACAATTTACTTATCATATCAATGGAACAAACTGTTCGTTAGTATTAATTGCGACTAATTAACGTTATCGCAAAAATGGGTAAAAAGTATCAGAGCATCAGAAGTTGTAAAAAATATTAAAGATACCGATGAAAAAAATTAAGTCGATTTTTGGTGCTTCGGTACCGGTGCGGGTAGTGTTTCCTCAAATAGCTTAATAAAAGTATTTTAAATGAATTTTTAGTAAACAAAAACATTCCTAGAACTAATTTCAAGATAATAAATCAAATATTGTTTAGCTAAGTACTTCACTTTTTTATCTTCATTTGTACTATTGTTTCTGGGACATCCTGTATAAATTCAACAAATGGTTCATTTAGAGTATATGAAATTCACCCTCAAAATTACATTATTCACTTCGCCGGAAGCATTGCGCGATTTTGTTTCAATCTAGCTGCAAACGGAAAGAAATCTACAAACGGATATCTTTTTTTTGGCAAAAGCAGGGAATGTAAACGCATATAATCTGGCTGTGTAAAAAATTTAATCAGTGCTCAGCTCACCGTTTGTTTCTAAGGCGAGAGAAAAACAGTCCAGTCCCAGTCCTGATTTCGAAAAGCTGATTGAATTCCTTAATACTTGATCTCCATCGAGCTTCTTTACATCCTTTTTAGTATAGGCCTTGTTTAGATCGACTCCTGGAAATAAGAACCGAAACAACCGTTAATACAAAGCTTGGTACAAATTGGATTTTGAGTGAAAATTAGTTATTTTAATAGAAACTTACCATATGGAATCTTGTTTTCCCTTTTTCTAAAATCAACCGAAGCGACCGCAAAGGAGTTATCCATCAAGATGTGCAATGCAGCAGAGCTCTCAAAGAGTAGTTGATGAACCGTAGGATAGTCGTGCTAAATAATGAAGATACATGAAAGAATAATCTATCAAAATGAAAAGAGAATATTCACGTTCAAAGCTAATTTAATCAACCACCATAACCAATTGCCTAATATAGTGAACGATATTTTCCCTAGGGAAGCTTTAATTTATTCATACGCAAGTCAACCTTTAAAAAAGCAAAATAATGGATTTTCACGAATTCCCCCGTTTCCCCTTGAAATGAAATGGCTTAATCCATGCGTATCAAAGAGGTTTTTATTTGTAGAAGTGTTTCTTTTCTTTAAAATGTATCGGTTTATTTCGTGCTTTTGTGCGGGTAGTTGAATGAGCCCTTTAAGATGTTCGTGTTTGCCATCCCTTAGAGTCCTGGTTATGTGGAAAATCGATATGTCTTTACCGGAGTAAATCTAACCAAATTAGAGATTCGCGAGACTAACGCCGAGAATCTCCGGCTGATACTAGATATAATGTCTCCTTTGTACTTTGAGATCGGTGTAATGTAAGATTTGTGTGCAGATTTCAAAAACTGAACTTAAAAACAAACATGATTTTCCCGAGAGTAATAATTTCTTGACGTCGCGTCGGTAACTCGGTTATCTCGCCAAGGAAACTAGAGTCTAAAGAGAATAATTCCGTGCAAACTTGGTTTCAATCTCCGATGGAAACTCGCAGGTGCCCAATAAGTTATCTTATATAGTATCCCTCAACTAGATGTGGGTTCAGTTAACTTTACCTCCATATTATCTTCATCACACTGAGAGCACGGGAGCAATATGAAATTTCTGGACACTCCTGGTCTGAACATCAATTTGTTGGCAAATATAATGGCCGCGTATATGTCCGAATCTCCGTTGCCTGAAACCAAACACAATGTAACTAATTATAACAATTGTTAGCTACCTGCTCGTAAAATGTTTTAAAATTATGCGATGATCATTAGCAATATTGTTAGTTGGATTAGTTTTTTGGACAGACAATGCGCTTACTGCAATATTAACTATATTGGGTTAACGAGGCCTATATTTCCCATAATGAATTAAATATTATTGTTTTAATATCTGATAATAAATAAACAACAATAGCAGGTATTTTGATCAAGTTATGTTTAAGTATAAATTTATTGAATTATTAAAAATTAATTGCAAAAAGTTCGATTGCAGGAACGTTAAAGGTTTGAGAATGAAGCGTTAAATTGGCCGGAAAAATACATAAATTTTGTTAATTTCCGACATTATGGTCAATATTGATAAACCTAAACCAAAATAGTTATTTTTAGTGATTTTGAAGCGGCCTCAAAATAGAGTTCCGCGAAAAACCCTCTCCAAGGATCCAAAGCCACAAATCATCTAATGAAGTAAAGATAAATAGATCGACTTAAGTAAAAACAGTATTTCAAATATTTATAAAATTTCCATCAAGGCAGAGGTAAATACTTTTTCCCACTTTTCAAATTTTGATTGTCGACATCTCTATAACTTTATAGCTAAATGGGGTGCACAAAATTAAATTTTTGTAATCAATCGTCTCGATTTCTGTCTGTCGCTTTCAAAAATTATACCACCTACCTTAGATACCTATTATACGCACATATTCAGAACTCAAATTCACGGATTTTAAAAATAAAACAGTGCCTTAAACCGAACATAAATATATGTCAAAAACTTCCTCCTCTCCTGGAAATACTTGTAATTTCAACAAGAAAACTTACCGACCGAAATATCCAAATAATCCAAAACGGAGTTGGCATCAGTAAAAGTTTGAGAATTCCGAACGATACTTCTGGGCGCATTAAAAACTCCATCTCCACCAAAAACAACGACCGCATATCTAAAAACGCGTTTTATTATTAAATTTACAAGAGTTCCGTGCATAAATTACCTGTTGTTCGTTACGTTTAACTCAGAAAGTTCTTGGTTTATTGACTCGACGAGGATATTAAAATTTTTACGATTCCTCAAATCCTGGTTACACTTCTTGGCCTCGACTATAAAAACTATATCTGCAGTCCTCGGTACTGAACTACCATGCAGACGAATGAAATCTCCCTCACGAATTTCGCTTCCATTCAGTAAATCACACCTAAAGATTTCATTAGCTAATACCATTCTCTTAAAATCAAATTAGACCCAGTACTTTATACAGGAATCTGGAATCTTCAAAGGAGTGTTCTGTCTATGGCACATCTCAATATAGCCAATAGCAGTCCTACAAGCCTCCAGAGCATTAGTACTATTCATACACATCCTCATAAAGTTGTGCTTGGGTACTCTGGGAAAGCAAGTGCTGAGGTCTGAGACTTTGCTTTGGAAGAATTCGTGACAAAGTGTCTGCACTGCCTTTGGAGGAAGGTTGTCAGAGTAGAAATCTAATAATTGCGCACATATGAGCGAAATAGTTATACAGTTTGTTTTAAAAAAAAGTCTCGAAACACCCACATATTTCCTCAAATAATACGATCTTTTCTCATTTCAGAAACTCGTCAGGGAATTTACTTTTAATATATTTCTATGGGCTCCTTTCGAAACTGCACCTTTGAAGGTCCAGCTTATATTTCGATATTGAATATGTCTATAAATTTTCGGTGAATTTGATTGATGTGTAAAACCCAACACGCCATGACAAACATTCCGAATTGTTCATGTTAATAATTCTCAACTGTCCATAGTAATTAGTATTTCTATAGTAAGCCAATATAAACAGGGGCATACAGGGCTAAAAAAGTCATAACGTCATGGAAAAGCGATAGCTTCATTAAAAATTGTTATAATCCCTAGAGGTCCTGTAAAACGATGCCTCGCTTTTAATGGATATTAACAGCTTATAATTTGAATATGTGTAAAATAATCAGTAACATACCGAAAAAGACACCGGATCGAAGAAAAAAAAAGAAACTTATTACTCAAAATTTGGAAATCTTTTAAAATCACCTCAAACCAAATGAAGGCGAAGATATTCATGAATATTGAAATTTAATAATTATTAATTTTATATGAAAAAACAGACTCGCCCCAAAGAAATTAAAATGATAAAAATGCCGAGGGAAGGATATTGGTGCCTCCTAAATCTTCATTTGGCAGTATCGCTATGGGAAAATCAGGGCCGTAGAGAAAAATAATTAAATGACAATATAATAAAAGTCATCGCCTTTTCATGTTATAAATCTGAATTTTACTAATTTTGAAAAATTTGTGTATGGAGGTTCTGAGAAATTAAGTACCTAAGGCATTATGGAGTGATTCTAATTTCCAGTACTGATAAGTGAAGTGAAAAAAGTCGAAGGTGTACCTGCGGGAATTCAAAATCCTCAAAATGTCAAAGATAGAATTGCCGTTTTTCTGTCTCTAGAATTTCGAAAATTTGTGGAAACCAAATACACCACTTGTTTTCATGAAAATTAACGCTAAAGTCATATTGTATGTACGTCGAGCAGAGAGACGGTTGTTTAATTTGAAAAATATGCATTTCATGCCGGTAAAAGCAAGGACGTATAGAATATAATTTTTAAGCAAAATCCATAAACAATAAACAAATTAAATGAAACAACACATATTTTATAAATTTTGAAAATTGCTGGTTCTTAAAATATTCTGATGCGTGAATAATTTTACCTCTATTAAATTTTGTAAAGATTCTATAATTATAAAACTTTTCCTACAAATGTAATAAAATCAGGAGAGTACGGCACGTAATTTTGAATTTCGAAGCAGAGCGAAAAAAGTATAAATGGAAAAAATAATTACCCCAATTTGACTGGTCTAAAAACTTTGATATATCTCAATAACTTACTGTATATGAAGTACTTGAAGAGTTCTCCGTAATTTAATCAAACGAATTCATAGACACGCAGACCCCAACAACACAACAATACAAAATTTGTGTGATAGATCGATGATTGCGTGTACCCTGAATATTCTAAAGGTTTTCTATAAATTTGCATTGAATTACACGGAAATCAGTAGCAACCCTAACGTGTAATGATAGATAATAAACAGAACCGGTAAAAATAAACGTTAGTATCATCAAAATTTGTGCATTCTCTATCTACTTCTGGGTTTTCTGTCTAAGGAAATATTTGGGTATCACCAGAATTTTTTATGCCCTATAGAAGGTCACGTGAGGAAGTAGCTACCTGGAAATGTTTTGGTGGCACATTGTTCATTTACCCTCCAACTATCACCAAATATGCTCAGATCTTCTATGTCCAACCTAGACCGATTGGGGGTGGAATAGTCATCGGACGGTTCGTTATTGTAACTTCCTAACAAGCCTGTTGTCCGACCGTAATGCCAACCTAAACAATTCTCTAGCTATTATGATTATTATTACTTACTAAGATAAAACAATAGCAGTTTTCTGTATTCAGCTACTAAATGTCCGCTTCCTGTTTTACGTGACATTAAATTAACGTCATTAAAAAGTTACCCCAGTACACGGTTTTTTTATTCCGTGACGTTTTTGAGAGGCAAATTGCTCTTTCGTCGTTTTTTGTTTGTATTTAAGTGGTGCGTCGTTCTATGAACAAAAGGGTGCAACCGTCCACTTAATAGCCAATTAATTTTTTCCCTTTATATATTTAGGTAAACCACAAAAAAGTGGAAACGAATACATCGCGGGCGCCTCTTTTCACTTTTAATTTTCCCTTTTATGGAAGTCATGTTACCTCACATGATAAACAGTCACGAAGATAAGAGGGGTTTTTACGTTGAATCGGTGTAATAGCCGTCATTAAGGCGATTTAGTCTGTGTTTTTTTAGGCAATTCGATCGAAACAAAATCTTACCAGACACTTCGAATATGCAAATTTGAAACTTGACATTGCACTCCAACGTAAACCCTGAGCTGCTTTTTAATGTAATAATATCACTTTCCCTGTATAAATAATCGGTACCAATCTGCAGAGGCAATAAAACCGTCTTGGAGTCGTCCACAAGTATTGTCTGAAACAAGGGTTTAATCTAGCATGACCTGGTAATTCTTCTTAGCGTAAGTCTCCCTTACATCGCTAAACAAATCAATGCTGACAATTGTCTTATTTATCAATAGGATAAGTTGGCTGGAAATCCCGTTCTCGTCGTAAGAGACCAATAAAGTGAAATTCCGCTTGACGAAATCTGTTGCCAACAAGTAGGTGCAGCTGCCCCTGAAGTCGTAATACCTTTTGTCAAAAGTGACGTAATGCTTCCCGCCCATCAACATGGCGTGCCCTAAAATGGATCAAATCAAACATGACTGGCCAAAGTTCCGTTATATCAGCTTCCAAGAACAATCCTGACAGGGCTCTCGGCTAAATAACTAATGTCATAGATAACTTTGGTATATAAACTATTCTGTGAGGTGAAAATTTATCATGCAGTTTCGTCAGGGAATGCAAATATTTCACCGCATAAACTGCAATATACCTGAAACTTTAAGGCAAAGATGTTCAGGACTTCGCCATTCATAATCCAAGTTTTTTTTTAATTTACTGTTAATGCAGCACTTCACCTTTTTATTCGCTCAAACCGACACATGTCGCGACGTCAAATAAAAATAATAAAATCTTTTTACCTTTAAATGGAGGCATCCACTCTGACGGGTCTGTGTACAGCATATAATCGTAATAAAAGTTCCAAAACGACGTCTCTGATGTTGCTAAATAGTTGTATACGTCGTAAAATACCTTAATTTCGGGAATCTCCTGAAAATAAAGGTTTAAGTACTCTACGCCTCGCAAATGGGTAATTTTATTCACGACCAGGATTTTAAATATTCCGCGCATTTGAATGTCTCAATTCAGGGTTTAATTTTGGTATTCAGTTAAAACCAGAAGTAGAATTTTTCGAAACATTGCACAGTGGGGTATTTGACTCTAAAACCTCACTAAATGTTAAATTAATTGTAAAAATAATGAATTACACATAAGATTTTTCAATTTTTTAATAAAAATAAATTAAAATTGGTCTTTGGTATAAAAAACGATTGCGTAGTTTGAACCAAGAAGTAACTAAAAACATTAAAAGGCAAATGAGTATAAATAGTTCTAAATTCGTTGTATACAGGTCTATTTATTTCACTAAGGTTGATAATTGAAACGTCGTTAAATCTAATGAAATAATAGATTAGGTAAAGAAATACTAAAAATACGATGTAATTTTAGCTATCACAATAAAAGTTATCAATCTATAGGTTGTTATCTTTCTTTCCAAATTTGACTCTATTTTCTTAATGAGAAATTCTGTCAAACCCAACTTGGCAAACGTCGAAAGTATAAGACGACACCAATTGTACAAGGGCAAATTTCAATTGTTATTTATAAGTATATACACGTATAAATTTTATTTGACCAAGTATAAATTATTTGAGAAAGGTAATAAATTTTCCGCAATCCCTCGTGTGCAGAAAAGGCCTGAAAAAGCTTTTTCATTCTTATTTCTTGTTTTTTCTGACTTTGTCCCTTATAACACTATTGAAATGGATGTTAAGTAATAACTTTATCATTTAAACAATTTCATTAATCTAAAAGAAACTTTACTTAGCCAAATACATTAAAGAACAAACACGAAGCCAAGTACAATCCTAAAATTTTATAGACCCCCTGAGAACAAATAAGCGCTTCCCCCCAAGGATTAATTTGATTACGCATGCGCAAAATTTGACGTGTCATTTTCTGACAACTCCGAAAAGTGAGGTTGACTAAAATAATGTCACCATAATCAAACAACAAACAGAAATTGTTTATATACAATGTCTATATATTCATATGTATACGTAGTATAGAGAAGGGTGGGGGAGAGGTACTTAGTTTAAGATGAGATTAATTTATGTTCAAAGGAATTTGAAATTTTAAAACTCTGTATCTCAGAAACTAAACCTCCTATTATTTGTAGTTATTTGTAACCAAGAAATATGACCTTACCTACTTTGCCATCAATTACAAAACATAACTTGAACTAATCCAAGTATCTAAAGAAATATTTATATATCACAAAAATTTAAATAAAAATTCTCTCCCATTAATAACAATTTATAGGATCTGCCTTGCTTTGCTCCCCCCCCCCCCCCCCCCTTCAGAAACTAAATTTTTGGCCAGCCACGTTTTTGAATATTCTCTGTTATAAGTTACAGCTAGAAAACAAATTACTCCCAGCTTTATTAGTTTTTTATGAGTTTGCCCAGAAAATATTGTTGATTGCATATAAATTTCCGAAAAGCCACCGAATGGCATTCACCGGTTTAGAAGCTACGACCACAAAAAGTATGGAACATAACCACATTTGCACTTCGACATCTCAAAAATTACTAGGCCTAAGTATATCACATTTACTAGGAAATTTTGTACAATTTTTCAAAGAGTCAATAAATCCAACGGAACTTTGGGCGTCGTATTTATTATAAAAAATAAAATACGATGCTAGATAGTTTTGGTTTACCTTATTTAATCGAAAATATTTTCTGGTTATAAAACTTTAAAACCTAATAAACCTTTGCGGTCAAATTTTTTCCAGCTCTAACCGTTTTTCCTCTATGATTCGCCCCCAGATGCTATTGAACCGCTTTGTTTATTGTGAATAACTTCTATTTATAAACGCTAAAATTTGATGGAAAAAAATTTTAAATCAAAAATAAAAAAGTTAATGAGACGTTTATAATGGAAGACCCTATAGATGTAAAAGTATCTGTACCATCACTGTTTGTAGCTATTCGGGAAACATCATACATCACATAGGAAACCATGTAACTAACAAAATTTTGATTTTACTGTTAAAACTTATCATACGTAAAACATTTAGCAACGAAGATACCGCACATGCGCTCTTGAACATTTCTCTGATTGAAAACGTTCCTCCTCGGTTTAACCCCTATAGGGTCCGTTTCGTATTCTCTCACAAGAGAAACAGCCTGAAACACTGCAAAACTCTTAAATCAATAAAGACTTAAAAACTCCGATAAAAGTCACTTTCTTCCGATTGATTTGGAAGTAAGTTTTCCGATTATTTTCTTTTTCGGGGCTCATAAATAAACATCACTCCAAATACAAAGCATTAAGCTTAAACTGACACGAAGAGGGTTGAATTTATTCTCAACTGCAACTGCCGGGTATCATGTAACATAAACCGTTGGAAATTGAATTGAGATGGTCAAGTTGCAGGGAATATCGTTAAACGGTGAATTCTTTGGTTGTGTTTGTTGCCATTCTATGCGGTTAACCCTCTTTTAAAGAAATATGATACTTTCCTCCCTCAAGTTCTTTTGACTTATGGCTCGAAAAAGGAAAGTATCTAGTAATTTATAGTATTTTTCACCTGGAATTCGGGTGTTTCGTTAAAGCCATGCCACGACATGGGGAGCTTTTGCTGCAAGAACATAAGTCCATCGTTTGGTTCATACACAAAATTGGTTTTGGCTTCCCTTTGTCTGAAACCCATATAAAATATATTAAAAGTGTTTGCTATAAAACGAGTTCGAACCTGTTTTCCAATTCCAACGCTGTCACTGTCATTTCAGAAAGTTTTCGATACAAGAACTTAATAAACCGATGGGCCCGATATTCGACCTCAAAATATTTGTAATAATACTTAATATCATTGGAAATTTCATCGCATTTATCGAGTGCATATTTAATAGACGGTACATCACCAAGTTGCTTCAATTCTACTATGATTTCTGATATCACCGCCTTCAGTTCCTTGCCGAAGGGAGCATGATTAATGTACTTTTCGTTTACGAAATTCCAAACGATATTACCGTATTTATAAATGGCTTCTACGGTGTTATTTCCGGTGATATCTTTGTAAAATCTATCGACATCTCGCGAAAATTTCGTAAATTCCATAAAATATGCCGATTCGATGATTTTGTTCTTGCGGATGTATAAGAAATCTGAAATCAGAAAGGGGAATATTTGTTTGCTGTCAGTAGCGACACACGAATAAAAATTTTGATTAATGTTCAAAGCCTTTCCAGCTCTATAAGAGAGAAACTTACCCAAAAACTCTTTCCCCGTTGTCCAAATAATGGTTTCTGCGTAATGAATAAATTTAATGAAACTTGGCTCTAATGCAGCCAAGATTTGATGGAAATTATCGACAATCATATTGTAGGACTCAGACCATATCTTCTCAATGTAATTCAACCCTGACACATGCATGTTTTTAATATAATCATCATATCTATCCACTAATTTTTCCAAGATATTTGATAAATGCTTCACCGGATCTCCATTAATCAGATCATGAATAAATTGAGTTGTATTGATGTAATATAACTTTATCTAAAATAAAAAAATATACGTCATATCCGTGTAGATTACGCAAAAAAAAACTAACCAACCTTCTCGATTACAAATTTGAAGCTCTCCTTAATATTTTTTCCTGAAGCGCCCATGGCAGTCCACAATTCTTGGAAAATCTTAGGCAAAGATTGCAAATGCGTTTTAATGGAGAGGTCATCAACCATGGTAATGATAATGGAGCAAATATCCTTAATATAAAATTCGTTGTTATAATATGAAGTGTTCAAGAAGTCTTTTAAATGTCCCAGATCTTCTTCTATTACCGTAAGATTTCTGAAATGAACAATTAAAACTAAGATCAAATGAGATTTCGGGTTAAAATTTACATTAGGAATAGCAGAATGTGAACAAATTCATCGCTTTATACCCTGGGGAGTGGCTTTAAGTTCAAAGCATTTCTTGTTACTGCACAAGGGGAACAAACGTAACGTAAATTAAACGGCCAAATCACATCAGCCGAAGGCAGTGACGTGTCTAACCTTCGTCAGCTAGAATTCAGGTGATGGTTAAAGAGAAATCGCTTTCAGATGACTTTTTAAAGCATTTTGGGTCAGTCGTATTTCGTTTAAATAAGCCTGTTTAGCAAAAGATTCAAAAGTTTATAATAGGATAAATCAGAATATTTTAATGTGCGGTAATACACCCGAATAATTTTGTAAATTAGTCTGGTTTTGACAAATTAAATAAGTTGTTAAATTTATTTAAATATTATCCTTGAAACTTCCGTAATTAAGCCTAAATTAATTTGACGATACTGCCAAGGTCTATTGGGACCGTATGTGGCTTTACATTGTTCGTAGAAATTTGAAACTCGCGGCCTTCATCTATCTAATAATTTATATTGTTTGTTTCAATTTTATGTATTGATAAACAGTGCATTCCAATTTTATGAGATTTTGTCAATGTTGACAAGTTTTGGACAAAGTAGTTTTAACCTGATTAAAATTGTCAGGATAAAAGAATATTAGACACTTAAACACACTTAAAAGAAAGTTAATTAAACATCACAAAAATGTTGCTCTAACTAAAATTCCTTTAAACTTTAAAACTTATGCCTACAATTGAACATCAGATACATTTAAAAAATTCTATTATTCTAATAACAATTGAGGAAGAAATTTCCATTCGGCAAATTCCCCTAAACCGACGAAAATTCGATGAAACACTCCGATATTTGAGAAATTTTAGACGAAAATTAAAGACATGATTTCTGTAAATGAAAGAATTTCTCTTGATTTTCAACTGAAATTATAGTTTTGAGAAATTCTAGAATGATTTGTAGAAAAATATAGATTACATAACTAAACTTCCCCCAATTTCTTAAATAGAATATCTTTGGATTTTGAAGCATTTTCAATAAACGTTCCAAATTTTCATATTTTTCTCCATATTGTCAAAATCTACTTTCAAAACACTAATTTGCATCACTTTTCTAAGCCAAAAATTTTCGTAGAGCTGATAATAACAGATATATGCATTAAATTATATGTATATGGTATGGGTAATGTATAGTAAATAATCCTGTACAAAGTTTCAATACTCTTCATGCTCGAATTTTTCTCCAGCACCTCGTATAATGAACCTGCATAAATATTTCGATATTCGCCCAACCAACCTATTACTGGACACCATATGTAACGGCAGTGTGGCACTATGCAAAGAATAGTAGACATATGGTTATTTTTGGAGTTTTTTCACTTTAAAGAGCATGCACATTACCGTTGATTTGCTGGGATAGGTTTAATATAGTATCCATCTCAATGGCTAGACTTCAAAACAGCACATCAAAACTTTCCGAACTTTTCCGAAAATATCCTATGTTGAAACGGCTAGCCACTTGATAAGTGGCAAAATGTAGCATACATATTCACAACAAATTAAAAAAATGTTACTCTCTGCTCTACTTGAAATAATGATGAGAGTAGTAATAATGGAAATCTCCATGGGGCATAATTTTTTATCAAGAATACAAAATTACTTAAAATTTAGAAAAAAGATTTGCAAACTATAGTGTGATTTTTATATTAATTCCAAGGTTAATATCAGGGCGATTAAGGAAAAGAGTTTTCTAAAATATTTTTCATAAAATTTGTTTTAGTTTTAATATTTATTAGATCGATACCAAAGAGGTGACAGCGGGCTAAAATTTAAAGGGATCAAGATTTTTAATTTCATATATTTATCAAAACTTACCGTAAATCAACCAAATATTCAAATACTATGGGTTTTGCGTCTTGCCATATCCCGTCAATAGCATCCATAGTCTCCGCTTTAACATATTGCCGGGTATTGTTTATTTGATCTAACCCTTCGAAATATAGCTGAAGAGCTTTGGAGCGAATTCCGTTCTATAATAAAAAAAAAACTTATCACTGGACCCTGCTGTGCTCGTATACTTGTAATTCGGGATCAACGAGAAAAAATATTAATAAATTTAATAATTTAAGTGTTTAATTTAGAGTTTACTTTTTTCTTATGTGAGAGAAAGCTTTATTTGTCAAACCGGAACATGAAACTGAAAACACCGGAGTTGCATTTGGTTTGTTTATATAGTAAACAGGGATATATTGACTTGTTTATGCAATATTTGGATAGTCTTGCTATGCAGAACACGTTCATTACTTAAATTTATGTCTGAAAGGTGAAATGGTCGTTGGATAATAAAACTCAAAGTTGGAATAATAGCCTGAACTAACCTGAATAAGCAAAAACCAGTCAATTTATTTCTTCTTTGGTTAAATCTGAAGCGTAATTCTGAGGTGTTATTTCCGGGAAAATTCTCCCTTAACATACATGACAACACCAGGCACTAAGGAGAATTCGGGCATATAAAGCAAATTCGTATTTTAGTGCGAGCCCAAATATAGGATCAAGAGTAGAACTAAATTATTGATTACAGTCCTGTGTGTATAAAAAAAGTCCCTTAAAGGGAATGCACTTATCGAAAACTCACACAGATAGTTGCTAACTATCGACGAATCTCCACCAGATCTCATCGGATATTTGCACAGCTTTATTTAAAAAAGTAAAATAAAAATTCAATTTCGTTGATTTTTAACTGGAGGTAGCTAAATCTTCCCTATTTATTGATCGAATTGAATTTAAGTATTGAAACTACGTTTACATCATTTTCCCTGCAATACAGCTCTTGGCTCAATTTGACAAAAACAAACCTGAACATCACTTATCAGCTCTGGGCGCCACTTTAGCTTGGACATTATTAATCTGGAGTGATTGAGTTTAAGATAGTAGGACACATCAGTTAGACGCTTGTCTTCGTAATCTCGCCAAATTTCAAACGATGCGCTTCTGGCATCGGGGATTACAGCGTAAGTGTGCAAACTTTGGCTTCCTTCTACAAAAAATATATACAACAAATTTAACGAAAAATAAATAAAAGCCACATTCCTATGCGAAGAAATATACATTAAAATTCGTATTGTAAAATAACGGAGTTTGCATTCACCTTTCGTTAAATTAACATTCGCATAAAGTAACTTCTCTTTGAAATTAACGTAAAATTTCCCAGAAGTGTAGTTTTGCCCATGATCCGTGGTCAAATTTGCCGTGTAGAATGGGAACGCTCCATCAAACCTAATCCAAAAATTAGATTTTCCAATGATATCTTCTTTCTAAAACATAAAACATAATATGGAAGAACTAATGAGGCTGCTTTGCTTTTATAATACCTTGACTACAAAATCTTTCAAGTCAAAGTCCACTTTTGCCAAAGCCACAGACCGAGATAATGACAAGTATGACCTTCTGTAATCTGAAATATGTTCTGTTCCACATTTCGAAGGACTCCAATGAACATGTCCAAAGCAATTCAAATATAAATTCGTAGCATTGTGTTCGGCCCAAATATTGTAGGAATAATTGTATGTCGTCTCTTTTGATTTATCCTCAGCCCGAACTCCGAAAATCACTGTTCGGTCTGGATCGGTTGAGTAATCGATCGTAATATGACCGTCTAATGAGGAATTTTGATAGCCGTAGTTTGTCAATACGGATACGTCCTAGAATACCAATAGGTTTATACAATTTGCATCAAATTGGTGGTATTTCTAATTAAAACGTTTCCCTTGATATTTGCTGATGATAAAATATCTCGCGGGCTAAATTTCCGTTCAATCAAACGCAGGGCATTTTGAAATATAATATTTTGCATTACAAAAATCGCTGGGTGGTTGCTTTATTTTAATTATTACTGAAAGATTATAGATTGAATTGAATGAAATTTTAAATATAAGTTCTCTATATCGACCATTTTCCTTTTTTTAGAAATAACGTGCCACATACAAGTTAAAAACATTACCAACTGGTGCGTGGGATGATATTATTACCACTAAGGGATAATAGAAAAGCTTAAAATAAAGTTAATGTATCGAACTGGATTTTAGGACAAATTTGCTACGCAATAGGAAAAATAAATTGTTAAATACAGTAGGTACTGGTGAACTGATAACTTAAATTCTAATTTCTATTATTTTATGAGTGTAACCAAATTGGTTCTACACTAATATATCAATAATAATTTACCAGCTATTAGACTATACCCCTAATTTAAAAAAAAAACATTATTTACTGGCTTCCATTATTTCTTATTAGCAATAATGTCGTTGCACCCATCAATTTTCAATACAAAGGGCATTATCTACAAAATGAATGATGTTTATATATCATAGAAATTTGCTCTAAAATGTTCCAATTTGTCTGAGCTATCACGTGCTCAAACAACTTTATCTTATCTTTGATTTCACGCTTCTTTGATAATGGTTGTTTGGCAACAAAGGTATCGTTCCACTCAATGTTATGACGGGAAATAAAGCTGAAAAAATAAACCATTTTTTCCATTGGCACTTTTCCCAAACATTGAAATACTTAAAAGGAATTTTGTAGAGACTTACAATATATAAGTTCACACAAAAATATTTTTACTTCTACTATTGACACGCGTACCAGCGGTCGTTAAATATCAGATCGTTTCACATATTCATGCCCGATACACAAAGAAACTTTATTAGATAAAATGTGAAAAATTACAGTCCTATTAATGAAAAACATAGTTTCCATTGTTTATTACGATTATTTTCCAACGATTTAAAAGTTTGTCAATTCCATTTTTATAGAAAGAACTTGGTTTGTGTTGGAAAAATTCCGTGAGGTGGTTTTGAAAGGCTTCCTAGGATTTTAAATTTTTACCACTTAAACTATTCTGCAAAGATCGGAATAGATGATAGTCCGAAGGGGTAATATTTGGAGAATGTGGGGGGTGCTGGAGAACTTTCCATTGCAACTCTTCTAATTTTAACAGTGTCTGTTGTGCGACGTGTGGTCATGCATTGTCGTGCTGAAAGATTATGCCTTTTTTGGGAATATGGAAGATTAGCCACAGGTGGACTTTTTGTTCGAATAGCCGCATCAGTTCTAGTGAGTTGCTCACAGTATTTGTCTGCCGTTCTTGTTTCACTATGACCAAGTAGCTCAAAATAACTAATTACTTTGTAATCCCACCAAACACACAATAATATCTTCATCGAATGCAAACCAGATTTTCCGACAGGTTCTGCTCCTTCAACCGCTTTTTTCCAGATCCTCTTTCGCTATACATTGTTGTATGAGATCAACTTTTCATGGCCTGTTACCAGGCGACCGAAAAACGGCTCCTCATTTTGACGTACAAGAAGAAAAATGGCGATATTCATACGGTTCAGTTTGCTTCTTTCAGTGAAAAGATGTTGCGCTCATGTATCAAGCTTAGACACATATCTAAGTTTTTTTAAGAGCCGAAATGCAATTGAAACATTGATGTCTAACCTAGCAGCAATGTTCACAGTTGTTATTCTTGGATTTTCTCTCATTATTTTACATTATTTTACATATTATTAAGCTGCGTACAATATCGTCATCTGCGACGGAACATCGTCCAGAGCGAGGACGATCTTCCAAAGTGAAATCACCATTCCGAAATCAGGCGCACTGTATAAATAAATGGTAAAAATTTGTTTTTATGTAATCCCAACACTCATGCCTTTTAGAAATTTGTATAAAATTAAATGTCGCAAATGCGCTTTTTCGTTCTTCATTTAAAAAAAAATGCAATATACAAATCACCTGATCTAAACAGTACTTAGCACTAAAATGATACATGATACTATAACCTTATCAGTGCATGCGAAAAAATTTGACAATGTAAACAGATGCAGGAATTTAATCAATTACTTCTACCAAAAAAAATCGGGCACGAACTTATGCAGTCATTGGATATTTCTTAAGAGAAAAATGCTACTTTTCGGACACATGCTGAAATAGTTATTTTTGCTAGATTTATTTCCTGATAGAAAAAGACCCCTTGTATTTTTACATATGAAAGTACGAAAACTACGAAACTCTTTCTCCTTTACTAAGTTTAATATCCTTTAATTCTCTTTTAATTTATCACATTTGCAAGGAATTTTATATGCAACATTTTTTCTCTTAATTTTTTTTTGTTTTCAATTTTGTTTTCTGGTTCTGGTATTGAATATGTTTTTCCGTCCTAAAAACTGATCTAACACTAAGTTTATTTCTAACGGTACCATTCGACCTGATGTACATACATGTATATGTACATGTATCTGCCATATATAGCAGAAAAAGATTTGTAACAGGTCAATTCTGGTTCTGCTTAACTACAATCGACTCGAAATTTTCAAAATATTTTGTCTATAAAATAACTAGAATGCTTTTACATAAAACATGTTTTATGTATATCTTCACGGCCTTGAAAACTTTATTCATTGTATATTAATTTAGATCAATAGTTGAAATATTCTTCGATGGCTTCTTTTAAAATAACTAAGAATGGATTTTTTTAATTTATTTTTTTGTGTATTGCCTATTTCTTAATTGTAAATTTGTTATTTGGTTTTTTTTTGAATTTGGTAGATAGATCAATATAAACTTTGACAGTGGCAATCGCTTTTATGGAAAAAATAGCAGAAAATGAAAACCATCGACTCTATCGACTCTTTTAATAAAAACTGATTGTAATCCCTCGCACCCTTCGATCACTCAAAAACCTAATTCTGAGGTTTAAAACCGTTATAAAAACCAATTAACATTTCTAATTAATCTTTCGGAGGTCCCAAAAAGACGGTGACAAATTTGTCATTGAAAAGCAAAGCATGGTTTGGTCGCTTAGTAAATGGCGAACAGTTATTTTCATTTAGTTTTAACTCAGAAGAGATGCGATCCCCTACCGTACCAACAAAATGTCAACGAAAAAATAGAATTATTTTTTCCATATCAATAACTACATACTTTTTGAAAAGAAGGATGTTTGAATAAAAGTTTCATCTCTTTCCTGTATCGGTTAATTTGTCTCCAGTCCAATACCGCCTCAACGGATTTGCTGTCTTTATTCCACATTAGCAATATATCAGTCAAAACAACAGAATCGCTAATATTGTACAAAGTCTGTACAGTGATATTTCGTCGAGGATACGAAACGTTAACAATGAACATCTCAACATCAAATATGTTATCCTGAAATGATTAAAGAAATTAGTTTACCTATGACGGTAGGATAAATAACACAACCGGGAGAGGTTTGATAGGTTATAACCAAAGTTTACTTACCGTGGTTTTATTAATAAGGTTGAAGTCATATTCAATCCAAATTTCCGGGCTAAGTTCTAATCTTGAATGCTGTTTGTATTCTTGGGGTTGAATGGAATAGTCTGCAGAAAGGGTGACTGTTCTATTCAAATGCGTGGCGGTCACAACGTAGGCTTGCCCGTCTTGATATGCTTCTACGTTAATTTCTCCAGTCAAATTAAACTTAGACCGGTTGTGGAGATGATAAAGGTGCAGATGTTTATTGTCCTAAGTCGAGAATTTATAATATTATTCAAAAGGTATTATTGTTTCTTAGCTTATCTTCGAGATAGATGAACGTAATTGAATACCTCGGCGTTAAGAAAAAGTAACCAAAAAGAAAAAAGAAAAATCTTGTAAATATAATAAAATTTAATAAATTCAAAAGTTTTCCCGACGAGTAAGTATTGTTTCCAATATTGCTTACAGCTATTGGACAGAGTTTGCTTGAGTTTTTTACTGGAAATAGTATATAATTAGGATTATTCCTGACAAGACGAAAAACTTTTCATTTCTGCATCATTTGCTCGTGATAACACCGAGTAGTCGAAATTCTTCGCAAATACAATTTCAATAGAAAAATAGTTAATACTTTTCATCCACCTCTTTTACAACTTTACAAACTTTGATCCAGGGCTGTACTTGATTACTTTGATACTGCTCGTATTTGTGGAACAAGAAGATCCCACCGGATAAATCATATACCAACTTTAATGATTTTTGAAATTTGAAGACGAGTGTGTCTGCGTTCAAATGATCAGATTTGTTTTGTGATAAAAATTATTTTATGTCATATACTGCTGAAAAATGCTCTGCAAATCTAATAAAATTGAAAGAACTTACCTAATAGGTAGATTTGTGTTTAATATTTTATAGTGGCATGCGTACCAATAAATAATTGCATATTTTCCAAGAAAAAATTATACGCCAAAGGTTTTTAGTAAAATGAAAATTGTTTTTCAGTTATTTTATTTATAAAAGCAATAATCACTGAATATTGCAAATATAGACAGTTCCAATGCAATTTGAATATCGATGCTGCCAAGGATATTTGTTTATCAGAACTTTCTATCTAGATGTTGCCAGCAACTACCTACTGAAGATTATTTAAAATACTTTTCACACGCCCTGTAAAACGACGTATTATTTCTGCAACATGGAAACTAACCTAATTGTAAAAAAGATCATAATGGGAACAATTTGAAAAAATTCAAAACTCGTGTCCTCAATCAGTCTAATACATTACGATAACAGCGTGACGGGGGCTAAGAGTTTTCAAATGTTTGTCAACAAGAATTTCCACATATATCAATTTGACACAGCATTTTATTTCATTTACAAATAACGTAAAAAATATGAATGTAAATAACATCAGTTTATGATATAATGTTAGTTTGTAAAGAAATCTCAAAGAAGTCGGTTTTTAGTGATTTTTATATCGTATAATTCGTGTTTGTATTACCTTTTGTAAATTCTAGCTAAAAGAATAAACTATTATCTTTCTCATTTTTTTTCCAATCGTTTCTAGTACAATATGATGACAAAAAAAATTCTAAGCTGAAAGCAAATATTAAATGTCGAATATTTAGAATCATTAACGCCAGTGATTTTAATGATATAAGCGAGACAGAAGATAACAATGCAGATATGAACGTGAATTATTCTAGCAATGCTATCTTGCCGACAAGAATTCTATTTCAGACGAAATAGAAGAATTTGCAAAATTTGTGGAGTTATAAAAAAAAAGATAACAACACCTAATCCATGTGACTCAAAAAAGAAGAAAATCTTTTACAATGTACAAGAAAATAATTCATCTGCTTTTATAAATGCTGTTATAAATGGTTTAATAATCCAGAGGGGAAAGAAAAGGATAAACCCCACAAAGAAATGTAGTTATATAAGTCCAGGATCTTCAGGTACAGTCAAAAATTCTACCTATCCCGCAGATGCATTTAGGTTATTTTTTCAGACGATATTCTTTCTGAAATTCGAATTCGTACAAATGGAAATATATTTTAGTTGCAAGCTAAATATACAGTCATCAATGCAAGCGCAGCTGTAACTTTTATAGCTGAATTGAAAGCTTTATCGGACTTTTTATATTACAAGCTGCGTTAAAAGATAATCGTCTTTCAAATTGAAATTATTTTCAATACGTAATATAACAATGAATATAACAAGCTATTATATTCGATCAGAGTATTATGATTTAATAATGCATGCACAAGAAATGAGCGAAGGAAAGTGACGATTTTTGAGTCCATAAAAGAATTTGAAGATCCGTTTATAAACAATTGCCCTCTAAATTACAAATCAAACGTGTATCTCGGCCTTGATGAACAGTTAATCGGTTTCCGCGGTAGATACCCCTTCAGAATGTACATACTCAATCAACCAAATAAATACGGCACGAAAATTGTTATGCTGATGTGATGCTGCCCCCAAATACGTGCTTGTCCATATTTAGGAAAATCCACAAATACTCAAGAAGCGCCATTGGAAAATTATTGTATTGAAATGTTTACCAAACCAATATGGGGTATCAACAGGATTATAACCATTTATAATTGGTTCACCGGTATTGCATTGGTAAATAAATTACTGCAGTACAAATACAGTGTGGAAGTTTTGGATGGAACAGTCCATATAACTAAGATGCCGAACATATGCGGCCAAAATCCTCGGACGCGTCGATTTTTATTTTTTTTGCGATTTTTTTGATAATAAATTCATGTATACAGGGTAGTCCAAAAATCAGGTACAACCACGAACTTTGTTTTTCAAATGCAAATACTTATTTTTCATTTCAGTTTTGAATTCTACGCAAAATTCTAAGTGTGTTTCATGTACCATGCCCTATACCTAAACGCAACAAGTCTCGAGTACGATTGAATATATTTAAAATGAAAAAAATAACATTTTGGATTTCTTTGGTTTTGAAAAGGACCGATTTAATACAAAATAAAATAACAAGCAACAATTAAATTCAATGTTCAAATTGGATCCCATCTACTTCTTCACAATAAGCAAGACGATGAATGAACTCCTGTTTGATATTTTGAAGCATTGTTGGGATAATTAATCTTATTTCTTTAAAGACTTTTTCTTTCAAGGTTTCGATAGTTGCTGGTTGGTTAAAGTATACCTTACTCTTAAGATAACCTCATAGAAAGTAATCTAAAGGCGTGAGGTCAGGTGATCGTGTCGGCTATTCAATTACCCCTCGTACCCCAATCCAGCGTTCAGGAAAAATGTCATTTAAATAAGCCCTAACATCAATCTGGTAATGAGGAAGTGCTCTATCATGTTGAAACCATAAAGTATCACTGGGAACATCAGGACGATTCTCATTTGGATATAGCTCAACAAGAGCAGCAACAAAATTTATGAGCAATTCTAAATGCTTTTCACCCGTTAATGTTCTGTCAATGAAATAGGGTCTTAAAATTGTGTTGCCAACTACTCCGACCCAAACATTTACCTTTTTTTGAAATTGAGTGTGGGCCTCCATCATCCAATGAGAATTTTGGGGCGCCCAATGACGACAGTAGAGTATAGACCTGTTGCGTTTAGGTATAGGACATGGTATATGAAACACACTTAGAATTTTGCGTAGAATTCAAAAATTAAATGAAAAATAGGCATTTCTATTTGAAAAAACAAAGTTAGTGGTCGTATCTGATTTTTGGACTACCCCGTATACAAAAATTTACAATCAAAAAATCGTCGTGTCCGAGGATTTTGGCCGCATATGTTCAGCATCTTAGTTATATGGACTATTCCATCCAAAACTTCCACACTGTATAAGTTTGCAGTCGCTCATACTTTTAAATAACATAAAGGACAAATACCCACGGGAAGTCTTCTAAAGCCGTTTTTACAAAAAAACAGTACCTCGATTTCCTATAAACCAAAAGTAAGTCGACATTTTTATTATTATCGTCAATGTACACCATAAATGAATTGAACTGAAATACATCAAAGCTAAAAATAATGCACCATAGCAATACTAAAGTAGCCTTAGACGCTTTCAATTTCAGATGAATCAGAGCTTATGGTTTAATAGGAAGCCAAACCGATGAGCACTTGGCATGTTCTATAACATGATAAATATAACTGCTGTAAATTCTTATATAACAATTTGACTTCCACTGCAGCTAATTAAGCCATGGCAACAAACAGATTCCTACATTGTCCAACATCAGTGATACATGCCGAGAAAAAAGGAACAAAAACGACACGGAAAACGGACATATTGCAGCCTGTGCAATTATTTTAAAAAACGGATGACAACAACATATACATATATATAGCGAACACCGAATAAAAATTTTTCTCGAATGGATTAATTAAGAATTTTTAAAGGGATTATAAATATTTTTTTTCGTTTTGTTTCATTACCTTCCTTGTTTTTAAATAAGACATAACAAAAGCGCTGCTATTTACCCTCGTAAAATTTAGGTATTGTTAACGGAAACATGGAAATTACTGAATTTATTTATGCGTTAATATGATAAACAAACTAATAGCATTTCAAATTCGAGCTTCAGATTTATGGAAAGAAGATGTAAGTCGGGCATATGTCGAACTCTAAATACCTTGAAACATTGTTTTCATTACCGCATACGTTCGAATGAATGGAATTCGCTGTTAAATAACTAAAAGCTCATTTACACTACTACTATATATAACAAATATACTCCATTAATATGCAACGTTGCTATGAATATTTGTAATTTAATGCGCCCTCTGTATTATTTTATTTCTTCATTGATGCATTCTTGTTTAAATTATTCTTACAGTGCTGAGAGCTCCAAGAAAAGTTTAAAAATATATAATAATATCTGTGACGTGGTTTGGGGAAATTGCAATCTGCCACAAGCTACGGCGTGTTTATGAGTTGTGTCCAGTGACCGTTTGTTTTTCTCGACTGGCTCATATTTCACATAAACGAATGGAGAGCCTAACGCTGCGAACACATTCATCACCCCCGGATATATACCAAAGTTTAAATCAATAGCGCTTTCCTCTGTATGCACGGATATAGATATATCATTACCCAAGTTATCAGAGCAAAATTATCTTGTCAGCACTTGTAAATTTGTCGTTTTTTATAGGGGTAGGGGTGCGCCGCTGTTTGCATCCTGGCAAAAAACTGTATTGAAAATGATTTAATATCAAGAGAAGTTTGGAATGACTGAGAGTGGTAATACGAGGCGATCAATAGATTACAAAGGATTTTATAGGAGCAACTGATTTATTTGATGCACCCACCAGAACTGGAGCGTTGTAACCATCCCTTGGTGTACCGCTCTCGTGTCTGTGCACATAGTCGGCTCCGATGGGGATTTTCCTGTTCAATAGTTCCATGTGGATCCTATCAAGTCCGACACCCGCCTGTGATTTCGACAGGCAATTATACTTTCCTTCGAGTACGTTTTCTTTGTTATAGCGCACCGTGGCCCTACCCGTGCTGAGCTCTGCCTTTTTCTGTAAAACTCATTCATTAACATTTGTTTTTTGCTTATTGGAGACCCATTCGAAGATTTAAAAGTTTTTGCCAATCTTAAACTGCTAGCTAAATGAATAGTAACAAGCGAATTTTAGTTCTAAATCTCAAGTAAAGATAGTTTCTCAAGGAATGGATATTGTAACCTGAGTAAGAGCTAAAGGGAAAAATAACTCAGACTTAAAAAAAAAACGATACAATTTTACTCATAATAATTCTCCATAGTACCATTATGAACAACAAATTACTGGAAATTTAATAAAATAAATAATTAGGAAGAAATCTCTAACTTGACAGGTAAAATCTTGATTTATAAGAAGTGCACAATTTTGACGTTCCTTAATGGTTCTTTGAGATACAATAATGCAGCCCTGATTAATTGAAATTCTTCTAAAAATTGTTTTAGTAAAGATGAGCTATTCGACTAATCTCGCTGCCCAGATCGACAAATCAAAGTCTCTACTTTGAACGGTCCAACTCGGGCTCGTATTAAATGTGCCGTTTTCACACTCCTCGCTAACTTTAAGGTACAAAATGCGATAAAATATCCGGTCTTTGTTTTGAATTTTCCAAAAATTATAGTTTGTGGTAGAGATGAGGTAATTTTGTGCGATAATTCAAAATCACTTATCTTAATGAATAACTTTTTAAAATCAAATGTCCAGTTTTAGTTGCAAAATCCAATAAACTATATGCCTGGAAAGTATATGAATGTTTTGAAAAATTTTAACGCTTGGAATAACATGGCTACTTGAACGATTAATTTTGACGGTAGAACACGATCTCTACTCTCAATGGAAAAATTGTATTTCATATGAAATGCGCAATTATGATAAACCCGTGATGCATTTTTAAATCCAAAATACAACGATGCACCTGCAAATTAAAATATTGGCAAATTTTGAAAAATTACAACTTTTAATTAAGATAATCTAACTGAGCGATTAATGCACATTTCAATAACTCAATATTTTTTCTTCAAAAGGTAAATTTCAGAGTTTTAATGTTCTTCGATGTATTTTTAGATGCAAAATCCAAAATCCAATAAAATAACTGTTAAGTATTTTACAAAAATTGTACTCTCTAGTTTAAATAGTACAATTTTGATTTATATCAAGTATGCCATTTTCATGTTCCTCAGTGTACTCTTAAGACATGAAAAACAATAAAAACCACGGAAATTATTTGTAATTTTTGAAAAATCGTAACTCTTAGTAGAGATAAACTATTTAAGCAACTATAGCATAATCTGATAGACCAAATTCGGTACCTTGAATGATATAATTTTGATTTATATATCATATACCATATATCAAGTACGTAAATTAAATTTTCATGAGTATTATACCAAGATGTAAAATGCAGTGAAAAATGTACAAATTTTTGTTTTTTTTTAATCGAACCCCTTAATAGAAATACGCTACTGAAGAAATTTTGACACATATTCGCTAATTCAAAATCTATTTTCAATATATTTTATGCACAATTTTTATTTCTCTCAGTTCTTTGTCAAGAAAAGCAGTGGAAAACCCAGAGCTTGAGCAATTATAGCACAGTTTAATGGTTAAAATCTGTACTTTAGATTATATAATTTTGAATTATATCACAGGTGCATCTTCAATTTTGCCGCAGAGTCCTGTAGAGACATAAAGGCAGGTTTCCTTTGATACGATCGATAATTGAGACAAATTTCGATATTTAGAGAGGTGTTTTGATTGAAAAAATGTTCCCAAATTTTTCACTTAAATTCTATCATTAGTCTACCTCAGATCATCTGAATCATAAAAACTCAATTTTAGAGTTCCGCGGTTTCAAATTTGGTAGTACAATTTAATTTCGTTTAGCGAACAGTTTAGAATAGATCTTCCCGTTAGCACAGGTACCTCTTGCACAATCTCCACAATCATTTCCATAAAACATTATTCGAAATGTTAGTCATGAATACTCAAAATTTGGCTGTGTGTCCTTTTATATCAAATGGGGCCTTCAAAGCAATCAAATTACAAATCAATGACATTTCGCTCCTCGTTTAAAATGAAAAGAAAGGGGACAAAGCGTGGCAAAAACTCTTAAATGTCACTTTCGTCATATCTTCCAATCGATTTCGCATAAAAATACTTCATAAAACTCTTACGTCATATTCATAATCGAGGACTCCAATGTGCCTCGTAGCTAAGGGCAATTCCACAAGCAGGTCTCCTTTATAGTGCTTCTCTGAAATGGTATTGCCGGTTTTTATGTCGCATTTGCTGTCTAAAAGTGCGCTGTCATTGGCCCAAAATACTTTGATGTATCGATTGTGAGAATGGCTAAAGAAAAGCTCCTTATCAGTATTCCCCATATTTTAAAATACATTAATTCTTCCGGTTGCGAATCCGGGTAATGAGCAATTACCGTAAATAACGCTCCTACCTGTTGGTTGTGAATTTAAAATCAGCTCCGGTGAAATTAAGCGATTTATGGGCAACTGATACGTTTAGCATACCAAACATATTTGCTAGCTCTACATAATCTATTGTGCCATACACTAGCGATACATCTTCCGGATAAAACGTTTTGCACCTGCAATAAAAAGATTTTACAATATGAATTTACATATTCAAAATTGCTACTTACGTTATGTTATGGTGTTCGTTAATGCCATTATAAGTAACCTCTGCAACAAATAATTGCCTACTTCGATACTTAGGGGTTTTCAATTTATATAGAAGATCAAAGGACTTTTCCAGTCTCTTTAAACTGGCGTTATTGTGATATTCCTCTCCGTCCCATTCAATTACAGCATTCCCAGAAATATTTGGTTTGTTTTCCAGCGAGACCTAAAATATGGATTTAATAAAGAGGCGGCAAAAAGCTTGAGGAATTGACAGAAATTTGTAACTTTCACGTTGTTATGATTTGTCTGGCTGAGAGCAACGGGATCCCAAATTGCTTTTCTTCTTTTCCAAATTTGTTTGATGCATGGAAGTACAAATATATTTACCTCCCCCGATAGCCCGTATTTCCGTAGCGGTTGGCTGCCCCGGTACTTAAGCAAATAATCGATAAACTTCAGCCCTTCGCTGTAAAGTAATTTCGCAAACAGACTATGCGTTTCTTTAAATTCGTTGGGGATTTTTAAGTACCCTTCGAAACTTATGTTGTTTTTCGCTGGAAGCTTCAGCGAAGCATTTGCCCCTGTCCTAAAACATCATTGTTTACAGTTGCAGCAACAGCAGTGAAGGGCAGGCATTATACTTACTCCCACAATCTATCAACTTTCACATCCCCACCAGCAAGCAACTCCTTAAAATGCTTCTCTGGATTTTTATAAAACAAGTCCAAGTGCGTCGAACTAGAGTATTGGGGATTCTTATAATTTCCAATAGCCTTTAACACCATGTTTTCCAAATACAGCCATGTTAGATCAATATCAGCTGTTCCTTTTATTTCAGAAATGGCAAACTCGCCTATTAGCTTTTTTACCATAGTTTCATCCCTAGAAATCATTCAAAACCCGAAATGTATGTGAAAATCGACAATGTGATATTGGATATGGCACAATACAAAAATGTGAAAAAAATTACAGTTGAAACAGGAAAAATTGGATTTTTTCAATCGGCGTTATCTCGAAAGTCTGTGGGCCAACAGACAAGAATAACCTTATTTCACAAAAAAAGTGCGTAATTGGAATGTATCCCAACATTGAGGCAGGTAATAGGCCAGAGGTGATTTATAGTCTTATTATCTTCCCAATTCGCAACTTTGATACAAATCTCAGAGTCACGAACTGGCAAGGATACAGGGGTACACTTTTGGCCTTTCTGAATTTTATTACCAGCCCCTTTGACGATCCCGACAACATTGATCAGGCAACCCAGCATATATAAGGAGCTCCACAGCAGACCTATGGAAGAGACCCAGGACGAAAAAGAATAATATGCAGAAGTTTTGGTGGAAAACCTTTCTAAAGAACCAAAGGAAGGAAATCTGGCAACTATTCAACCATGTCAAAATTCGGGGAAACTCAGACGTGCACAGCAAATACTAATTGGCTACAATAAAAAAAACAAACGGCCCCCAAAAAGGGACCCCTGGAGAAGGTTTCTTAAAGAGATCGAGAGTCACAGGGATCAAACCTATGAAATCGTTTTAAGAGAGCAAGGGAGTGGAATTATAAGCACCGGACTGCAGATTCTCATAATTTCCAATAGTCTTTAACACCATATTTTCAAATTACAATCATGTTAGATCAATATCAGCTATTCCTTTTATTTCCATAATGGCGAGCTCGCCTATCAGATTTTTTACCACATCTTGATTCCTCGACTCCATTAAAAACACGAAATCTGTGTGGAAATCGACAATGTTATGTTAGATATGCGACAAATGAACTTAGAGAAAGTGTCAGTTAAAAAAGGAAAATTTGAAATTTTTCCATCGTCGATGTCGCGAGAGTTTTTGGACCAACAGTCAGCATTAACCTTATTTCCCAAAAGGTACGCTATTGGAAAGTAACTTCCAACATTGAGGCAGGTACTAGGTCGAAGATGACTTGTAATCTTATTATCCTCTCCGTACATAATCATAGGGAAGGGATCATAGAATCACAAACCAAGATACAGATCCCAGAGTCATAAACTGGCAAAGGTACAAGAGTATACTCCAGATCCTTCTGGATTCTATTACTCCTATAGCGATTCAGGCAACGTTGAACAGAATTAAAAACAGCCACACAACAGGCCTATAAAGGGAATTGTGTATTAAAGATTTAAAACAACACCAGCCAGAAGCCTTGCTGGAACTCCTTTCTGGAGAAACAAAGGAAAGAAGTTAGGCGATTGTTCAACCATGTTAAAATCCGGGGCAACTGATTTTAGTAGAGACGAAAACTAATGAACTAAAACAAGAAAAGAAAGGATGTTAAAACGAAATCCTAGAGAAAGTTATGTAAGGAAATTGAAAACCTACTCATAGGAGCTTAAATCTTTAAAATCATTTCCAGATAACAAGAAAATGGGCTAGGATCGATCAAACACCCAGACAGCTCCATCACTTCCTCTGGAAGCGTGATAGTAAACGTTTTAGCGAATAGCCATTTTTCTGGCAGTCTCATTATGAATGAAGACACTGACCCGTGTCGGCATTCCCAGTCAGAACAACCCAGAAAGGAGAACTGGAAAGACTCCAAAAAAGTATTCAGACCATCTTTACTGAAAATGAACATTTATATAATCATTGACAAAACTCTTCGACAAACTTCTTTAGCTTGAAAGTTTATTCCAAATAACTCGATTCGAGTATGGCTTACTTATAATCAGAAAATTGGACGTAATACCCAAGACCTAAAAGCACTTCGACTTATAAGCCCATGTCATTGCCAATGAAGGGTATGAAAAAGTTGCTGGATGTGTACCTCAGGCAGGGCGCTTTCAAACTCCTTCCTCTAAGGGGCTAGACAGAGCGCCTACTAAACCATCAAATCTGTAAAATTGGTACTCAATGACCTGGCTTCAAGGATCAATTAATCCCTGAAATCGAAGAACAATAGGCAAAGAAGACGCTATGCAAACTCAAGGAAGCGTGATCACAAGACACAAGAAAAAGTGGAGGCTACGAACGGTAGAACTTCAATAACCAGATTACAAGAAGGTACATGAATAACTCCTACACCAATATTGACGCACAAAATGTATAGAGAAACGGAAGAAGTTCGCATAAGGGAAATTTACCACAATTATTCTAAGCTAAAATATAGGGAAGAAAACCATGTTTCTTGCCCTAAAAAAAATCAAGATGTATTCAGAAAACCAAGTGGCCATTAATACCCTCGTATTTTTACTTTTTAACTTCAAAATAGTCTGAAGGATCACCAACACCTTTACCAGAAGATCATTAAATTCACCATAGATGGGGTTTGAATCAGTACAAAGGATATTCCCATATCCAGCAATAAAATGGTGATCTGCTGTGCAGAGCAGTAAGAAGGCCAGAGAATATACACTACATAGCACATCACTTAAAAAGATAGTCAGTTTGTTGAAGAACCTGAATATATGGAATAGCAACCAGTAAGGCGCAATGTGTGACTTAATTCAGGGGGTCACAAAAGAATCCAAGTTAAAGTGCGGACTGCTATTAGTCCCACAAATTTAAGACATTAAAGTAAAATACCTTAAAATACATAGAACTTATTAACAAAAAAAACTTTAGCATCAGAAAAAGTCTGAAAGTTTAACGTCTCTCATTACCTCTTTTAGTAGGGAAATTGCTTATTATTCTCAATTAAAATTAACTGAGAATAACATTCACCCTTTGCTGAGTGCTCTAAAGAACATCTTGATAACGTTTCGGCAACATATTTGTCACCGTCTTCGGACCTAGGAAAAAGGGTAGAAAATAAAAATCATCGCTAAGCTGTAACGTATGAGAGGTGAATATTTAAATTATGTAAAAAAAATTTAAATTCCTCTTCTCAATGTGTGAAGAATTACACTTTTTCGGACGTAAGTTATGAGCCAAAATCATTCCAAAGTTGTTGGTTTGAGGTATAAATGGTTGGTGTTTGATTATTGTACCTAATTAATTTCTTTCATTTCATTTTCTGTATTAGTAATGATTCTACGTGATTATTTAGTTTCTTTTTATGGGCCCCTGGTTGAGACTGTTTATTAACTTGTTCCAGTTTGTTAAAATACTTTCAGTTCTCAAAGATAAACTTGCAAATGACGTCATATTTGGAGAACACACTAAATTAAACATAAACAGTACCATGGAATTAGGAACAGTTTCTATGATAATGAGTTACTTTAAATATCAAAATGATTATTATCAGCAAAAGAAAAGAAAATTATTAATATAATTATGCCTATAATTATAGTTTTAAACCTTTAGCATGGTGAAGATATATCAATAATGTTGTTTTTTCAATATAAGAGCCTATAAAAATCATTTGGGTAACTTTCTCAATCATTTAAACTTAAAAAAGATAACATTTTCGATTGAGAAAGAGCAAAATAGAGAACTTAATTTATTAGATATTTTAAACAGAAAAAATTTACGAAGGTTCAAAACAATTGTTTAACGGTAACCAATTCACAAAGACCATTAATTGAATTATAACTCCAACCATTCAATCATGGTAAAAAAGGGGGACTGAAAAATGTCTGTAAAATCGGGCAAAATCAATATACGATAACTAAAATTTCAATGTCGACACGACATACATAAAAAATGTTTTGTATGAAAACAATTAATCCTAGTAATTTCAGAGACAAATGTTTTCACAATTTCGAACAGCCTATAATGAGGCAAAACCAATACAAGCCTATTTTGACACCATACGTAGCAGATATACTAGAACAAATCAAATTAATAGAAAATAAATTTAGTGTCAGGACAGTTTTTAAATTTTAGAACAGAAAAAACACTACGTTCAAAACTTACAAAGACAAAAACACGAAACAACGTCTTCTTAAATATTCATCGCGAATGTTAGAAAGTTTATATTGGCGCAACCTTTAGACCCATAAAAAATCATTAAAGAACACCAAAAGTGCGTTAAAAATTACGTTAAACACAGAAAATGAAAGCTACGAACAAATACCAACCACTTACCTCAAATCAAGCTTGTGAAATGATGATATAACTCACTTCAAGAAAACTGTCATTCCTCGGCGATTGAGAAGAGGAATTTCAGAGCATTTCACACATTTTAGATATTCACTTTTCGTACATTTTAGTGAACTGTTGGTTTTTGTTTTTCTCTTCATTTTTCTTAGATTCTGAAGACAGTAACAGATTTATCACTGAAATATTAACAAGGGTTTTTCATCCGAGCCCTTACTAAAGTGTGAATATTATTCTCAGTCTAACCTGAACTAGCAGTGGTGTGTGAGGCGTTATTCCCGACAAATAAAAGAACGAATAAACAATCCGCCCGAAACGTATAGAACATATTTGTCTCTCATTACGCTGCTAGAGCAAAAACCATTGATAATCGCACTTATGTTTGCAGGCACTTAAAGAAAGTGCAGCTTTTAAATAATTTATAGTCGTCAAATAAACGGCAAGAAGATTTGATTTATCTCCACAATAGGCATAATTTAAAATGCCTTTTTGGTGATTCTCCGCGGACTAATATATTAAACCTTTACGTGAAAAGCAAATTCGTTTTGAGCAATAATAGCCTGTCCAAAATCATCACGTAAATGATTTAGCGTTTTCCGCGAGAAGGCACCCAATTTGCTTTATAAAACAAGACGCCTCGTCGCTTTGAAATCAATTTTGCGAATTTCTTCACTATGATTGTGCATATTCATACTACAATTTTCCCGCCGCCCAAAAGGAAGAAAAAATTAATTGAAATCTAAGTGAAATTGGTAGTTAAAATTCATAAGAACATTTATCTTCAATTGTTATCAAATGGAAAAATAATTAAAAAATTTGCATACGCACCCCAGATATGGAAATATCATTTCAATAGAGCAGAGCGAAACAATAGCAATTTTTGCACCCGTCACACCGGCGACATTGATTTTTTTCTATCTTTAGACAAACTTTACCTGTAATTTAGGGCCAAAATGGGATGCTGCAATTTGGGGATATTAGTAAGACCCTCTATCTCCAAACTGGCTGTATTATCTTTCGACTTAGCAGTGGCATGGATAGAAGCCCTTTGAGAGGGATTCGGTGGATCGACCTAAAAGTAATACTGCAAGTTTTGAATCATTGTAGACGAAGAGCAATTAAGTTTAAAATTTTGAAATAAGAGTAAAATTATGGTTAAAGTTGGAGGAAATAAAGGAAAGATGTTGGTGAATGAGTAAAAGTTTCAGTTGGTTTAATTACCTGTAAATTAATTTCCCAGTTAAATTTATCGTTCGCCGTGGCATTGCCGCTAAAATGGGTCAATCTGTTCGAATAACTTAGAGAACCAACTAATCCATAGCCTCTTAGAGTTGTTTCAAGATTGTATTGAAAAGTCAAAGGAACGCTATTATCTTGCGGGGTAAAAGTGATTAAAACTTTTGCTGGTAAACTTCCTATAAGGTTTGCGTTCCCATTTATTCTGAATACTTTATCTCTCAGTAATAAAGTTCCATTAAGCTCACGCCGGTTTTGAGCCAGAGCCAGGATCTTGCAATTTATATTTACTGGATATCTAAAAATACCGTATGAACACGTTATGAAATGCCCTCTAATTGCTGACCGACACGAAACGGTTAAATTTCCCAGACGTTTATAGAAGAATGCATATAAACCCATTGGCCTTATTAAACCCTTTGTTTCAAAGGTCCAGGGTGGCAAAGAACACCTTTTAGCACACAAGCGATTAGTGTCCATATAAAAAGCTCGAGTCAGATATAAAGATTCGTATCTTTCTAACTAACTGGACGCTCTTAATGGGTTTTTAGCTCAAACAAATTACCAGGGGAGTTTTATTTTAGCAAATTACCTAAAAATTAAACCTTTGGGAATTCTAAAGAAGATTTTTAAAACGTCCGGAATTTTTATCCTTCCTTTTTTGATTCGCAAAACTTACACATCCTCGTTAAATTTAATCACTGAGTTGCTGTTAAGCAAATCGTCCTCAAAAGTCGAGTTCATTTCTGCCTCAATTGGTTTGAGATGGAGGTATCCCCACAAAGTTGTTCGTACGTCCAAAGATAAGAAATTTACGCCAGCTTTAGTGTTTTCGAGGCCAGTAAAGGGAGTTTCCAGCTGCAATGTGCTCTTAAACTCCCTTATAGTTTTCCAAAGCCAAGAAGTTTTGAAATGTATCTGCACATAAATACGTTTAAATATATACGTTTATGGAACTTATATTATTTAGTTAATACCTCAGACGACAATTTGTCTGGCACTTTAAGATTCACTTCGACATAATTATCCAAAGGAGAAATTAATTTGGTAACTCGCAAAAGCGACTGTGGAATGGTGATTATTGGAGTTAACAAGTAAAAGTCTGATATAAGACTGGCCCATCCCTCATCAATCTAAAACGAACATAATTTGCAGTTCCTGCGTTAAAGAACATTTATTTTCAGAAATAAATTTAAAAAAGGTTTCACGCTTATTATACTTTGTCATATCGACTTCAGTCGGCTTTATGCCTTCTTCTTTCCTACGTAGAATATATTGACAAAAGCAAGGAAATTCTTTTCAAAGCTGGATTGGCTTATTTTCTAACCTCAGTCAAAGTTCAATAAACAAACTCAATAATGATTGGCTCTGTATAATGGGGTCCTTTTCAGGATTTAAGTATTTATATCTCATAGGAAAAGAAACAATTAGGCAACCAAACAAACGAGTAAAGTCGCAAGTACAGCAATAAGACCAACTTGAATTTATTGTGGCTTTTTATTTTATATAGAATGAATTTATAAATAGAATGAAGCATGTGGCATAATATCAAACGAACTGAATTAACAACAATAGATTTGCTGGGTTTAACACAATATGCAATATAGAAAAAAGTATTCAACTTTCACAATATCCAACAAAAAAAGAAATTACTCTCGATTTAATGACGAGTTCTCTGAAAAATCATGAACACTTTACTCATGCAATTTTTTATAAAATTTTTGAAATAAAAATTAAAATGTTTCATTTTATAATATTTTCACAATTTGCCATTTTTGACGTTTGTAACAGTTTTTTACGAATTTCAGTTTAACCAAAAATGACTTATTGAAAATAGTGAAGTTAAAGTTACTTTAATTAAACCGGAATTCGTAAGTAACTCTAATACATGTCAAAAAATGATAAATTGTGAGCTTATTACATGGCGAAAAATTTAAATTCTTATTCCCCTTTTATCACTTTGCAGAAATAACGGGTATATCCAATAATACTGCCGATGCTACACTAAATTTATTTTAGAGCCACTTCTAGAATCGATTGAGAATGGCACACACTTTTTCCACATTTCTTAAGGGCCGAAAGTTGAATGTTTTGGATTTCTGAGCACACCAACCCACGCGATATGAACAGGTTTCGACATGTTCAAGTGGTAAATTTTTTTTCCGCCTTCTAAAAAATCCAGATTTCAATTGTAGCAATCTTCTGAGAGAACTAATAGTCACCCAAGATTAGTGTAAATATCTGGGTACGCAGAACTCCTCAGAAATAAATTTCGGGCAGAGAAGTTCCACAGATATGGCGGGTTTTCAAGATTTTCGAATGTTAAAAAACAAATCTTTTTAGATTTATGAACAATACTGATTTCCACGCAAGTTTTTTTTTGAGACAGAAACCCACGCCATATGAAGAGTTTTTGAGATTCCTATGTTATCAAAAATTCTCAAAAAACAAATTTCCGAGAGAGAAGTGTCGGTATCCAAGTGACTCCGTGCCTCAAAAAGTGAAAGACATACTATATTTCAGATTGCAACCCGGATTGTACAACTTCATCAAGTCAAATTATTAATAAGTATAAGCTTTTAGCCAGATTACGAATGCCCAAATTAAAACTGTTTTCCGCATTATAAATATTCAGATACAAATAAAATCAATGTTTAACCGGAGAACTAATTAAAAATGTCCTCCTAAAGTGTAACTTTAGGGAAAAGCTTTTTATGATCTTTCTTCGAGACGGAAAGTCTCGTATTCTTAATGACTTAAAGCCTCCGTAGCCATTAAAAAAGAGCTACAAATTACAAAGTTGGGATTTTTTATCAATCACATTAAGGTAATCCGAAGGAAAGTTGGCCCAATAAATTAGGGCAAAGAAAGTTAGAAACCGAACAAACTCAAGATGCGCTGTAGTGAACAGTGTCATCTCTAGCAGACAATCGAACCGGAGCTGCGGTAAAGACGGGTCTTTAGGGAGCCATAATATAACCACTCAAGTGCCGGGAGTGATAACTAACAACAGTGGAATAAAGTATTTCAGGTCACGGGTTTGCTTCCAAAACTCAGATATTCGGATTTAAATTGAAAGAGACAGCTCGATCGCCCCTGAAATGCCCGATGATTTTCTAAAATATGAACGAATTTTCCCAATGTTTTTACAATATATTTTGAAGAATGGGTCTTTTACATGCCGTATAAATTTGTTTTTTCATCGATTTTCCAAATAAATTTCGAGGAAAAATAAAACCCGAAAATCTTAGAGGATTTATGAAACGCCCTAGCCTGGAGTTTCAGGGAATTAAATACAAAATTTGTAAATGGAACAAATGGATACGATTGTGTGCAACCTTTTTTTGCCGGGACATTCTCCCTTAACATACTGTATAATAAACCTATTCAATTTAAAAGTCAAAGCGTTTATTTAATTTCTTACTTCCGTGGTGGCGTCCAGAGATATATCACTCCTATTTGTTGTGAATAATAGCTTGGTACGATAAAAATTCTCCTCGGTTTCAAAAGCCCCAAACAATTTCAGCTTCGGAAAGGCTTTAAAAGGAGTATTTACTTCCAGAGTTACGTTGTATATTCTGTCGTTGGCATCTGCCCGTTGAACGTTATATTCTGCCAAAAGACTAGTCTGAAATGCTCCATTATTGCAACCTCATTATTCCAATACTCGACAAAACGTTATTTAACTTACGGTTATTGACTTGGTGTTGTTCTGGTAGCTTAAGCCCAAGTTGAACAGGTAGTGACTGCCTTGGATGAATCGCAGCTTAAAGTCTGAATTTATAGTTTTCAAATTGGAGTAAGAAGTTACTATCCTCAAGGTATTTCCCATTGATAAAATATCCTGATAATTTTCAATCAATTAAAATTTACAAAAGGCTTACATGCACAGGTAATTTGCGAAAAAAAAATACAATTTTTGAAACCTTGTGATTTTGTTTTTAAAGGGTTATTAACTACCTCAAATGAAGTTGACTAAAGCAAAAACACCATAATAAAAATTGTATAATAGGAGACATAATTTTTTACATCATTTATCAATATTTTTTTAAATTTATTCTCAAATACCTGACTGCTACCAATAATTTTTTATATGTGTCATGCTGTCTCATCTGTTGTCAGTTACTGCATTGCTTCAATTTTGCAACTTAATTTCCTTAATATAATTTGATCAATATTACTGACGTCTATTCTTACCGCCCTAGCGCTGCAAACATTGGAAGGGCCTGGTGATGGATCAGTTTTCGATGCAGAAGAAACAGAGCGAAAAAAGAAAGTTCCATTCTTGTTGAAGAAGATTCTTCCATCACTATTCGACAAATCCTGCTAAATAAATATTTCCAACCAAAGTATTTGGAGAACACTCCATGAGAAGCCATTGTATCCGTCCCATGAACAAAAAGTGTAGATTCTACTACCTTAAAATCATCCTCTACCTTGGGAATTTTGTAGATGGCTACTAAGAAAACATTATGAAATTCCAAACTTTTCCAATTTTGTACTGGCTACCGATGAAGCACTGTTTACAAGCCATGGCATAAAGGACTCTCTTAATACTCGTATCTCGACGGTCGATATCCACATTCTGTTCGTCGTAACCCTTTCCAGCATAGATTTTCAATAAACATTTGGGCCGATCTGGTGAACAGACAACTTATTGGCCCTTTTGTGCTGCCAAATCCATTAATCGGATATGATTATTTATTTCTTTTACAAAATTATTTGCAAGAACTCTTAGAAGATTTTCCTTTAGATATATGTACGTCGACAAATATGGTTTCTACAAGATAGCACACCCCCTCACTTTAATCGTTTAGTTTATCAGCATTTCAATAGTGTCTTTTGAAAAAAATAAATAGGTCCTGGTGGCCTCCTCGGTTACCCGATTTGACGTCCCTCGATTTTTATTTATGCGGACTTATGAAGAACATGGTATACACCAATGTAATACGTGATGTCGAAGTTCTTTGTGACCGTGTTGAAGCAGCTTCTGGGTATGTCGCGCGAGAATTTTTGTTCAGCAACAGGATGACAACTTCGCAAAACTATTATAAACTGGATAATCAGCATTTACTTAAAAATATAATAATAATATTAATTGATAAATTGATTTAAAAATCTTCTCTCTTTTATCATCAAACTTTTATTATGGTGTTTTTTATTTAAGCGGTTTCTTTTGAGATGGTTAATCACTTCTTAAAAAGAACAGCACAAAGCTTCAAACACCTATATATATACACGAGTATATAATATAGATGTATATATATATATATATATATATAATAATGCTGAATATATAAAAAATTCTCCAATAAAGTGGTCAAAGGGAAAAAGAAGAGGGATTGTCTTGTTTGTCTTATAAGAGAAAGAGGGTTCAAAATGGTCCAGTTGTGGCGATTGTCTTTCCATTTTGCCTGAATTTATAGCAGTCTTTCAGTTATTCTTGTCACGTGTATACTTTCGTATAATAATTGGTTAGATGCCTCATTTCTGTAATCAGTGTTCTTGTAATCTAGTTTTTTGTTTTCATGTATTGTTTCGATTTTTTCCTTTACATCGAGAGTAATGCAGTGGTCTTGAATTTTGAGTTTGTGTATTGTCCTATTTTTCCCATGTTCTTGGAATCGTGCTGTTCATCATACAGTTATTCAACTGGTTTATGGTGTACGCTTGTGAGCTTCTGGAAATAAGCTCTACAGAATTTTACTTGTTATTTTGTCTTTTCTCAGTGCCGTTTTTGGTGTCAACTAGTGCTTGATCGTATTCTGTTGTTCGTATTAGGTTAGCTTGTATGGATGACCTAATGGCTTGTTAAAGTGGTTGTCGTACCAGTCATTTACAAAATTCCAGTTATGTTCGTCAAATTTAGGGCTTATCAGGGTGATGAGGGCCCTCTGAAAATGTCTGGTAAATTCGTCAGCTTTATCTTTGCGTGTGTAACGTTCTGTTCCACCTATGCTGATTGTACCAATGGTGTACGTTTTTTGGTCTGGTGCAATTTTTTGGCATGCTTTCAACCATTTGTCCTGTCAACGTTAGTCTAGTATTCCTTTCGATTAATTTTCTTGTGTGTGTGTGTGTGTGTGTGTAGAGTCTGTACAGCTCTCTATTACGTCTGAAAAGTCTGAATATAAATTTGCATAAACAACTTACAATATACTCGAATTCATTGAATATTGTGGCCACCCCATGAGGTAAATGGATTTTTGACTGGAGGACATATGCCGGACCCTTTTGGTCAATTTCCAGTTGTCCTTTCATTGTCGGAAATATAATTGCGTCCACTTCTATTAATCCTTTGAAACTTAGGAAATCGTCATCGCGGCTGTTGTTGCGTAGGACGGATTTCGAATAATATACGTCGCTGACACTAATTCCCAATTCCTTTAATGGCTTCGGTTTCGGCTTTCCTATTAACTTAACCCCCAGCTACAAATAAATAGTTTTATATCGAAACCACCTAAAACATAGAAACTCCGCCAATTTATTATGGAATGAAGTGATTCTCATACCTACGTCAATTAATTTTAATGTCGGCCATTACGGTAGGGAAACTCGAAAGAAAACCGAGATAAGGGGATAAGCAGAAAACATATCTAAAGGAGTTATTTATAATGATTCATTTTATTTCTTTACTTTGGTGAGTTTTATATTCGGAGCTACTTTTCTAAATGTGGAATGTGTTAAGCAAGATTTATAATGAGCGCTAAGTATCATAGAGCTGAAACTTGAAATGCACGGGGAAAACGTGAATGTGAATAAGAGGAAAGGATTACTGCAGGGAAACATACTTTACATGTATTATTAAAAGATGGATGAAAGTATTCAAATTTGTGTTGCAGTACACTCAGCTCCCAGAAATGTACACTGTATAGGTATACTTTGTACATAACATACTTTAAAGCCGATTGTCAAAAATATTGCGAAGAAACTGCCTTTAGATTTTTTCCCTACATCGATTTGCTCAAAGACTCAAATCGATTGCTCAAAGGTTATTGAGATATTTTTTGTTCGGATGTATTATTTTTTCTGATTCCACAAATATCAACAAACATTTTTTACCATATTCGCTCGCATTATTTTTATGATTTTATGTCATAATTATTTCTTGGTTTTTGAAATATTTATTGAATATTATTATTAAAGCTTATGCTATGCATGAACTAAGACATATTGCTGAAATCATTCTAGTAGGCTAAATATTAACTTTATTCCAGGTAGGTAGAAAACCAATCCCAGATTGTTAGAAACAGTCAGAAATATGTGAAAGGAAACCCGATCGATATACTGCGAATATTTATAACAGTTGTGACTATCGGGAATCGGTTTCCCTATCCGTTGGTATACACCTATTAGTTATGATGAGCGTGTGTTCTCTATAATGGAGAGTAATTTTATTTATTTCATGTTTTATAACCTGGTTCGCGCACACCACAGGCCCGACAATATTAAAGTGTGCTCATTTTGAAAACTACAGCCAAGTCAGGTTAAAAAAATAAACTCATAGTCAGTTTGAAAATTTAGATTTTTCCATAGGAATTTTTGACTTTCAAATATCAGTCAATTTTAGAAAAATTTCTAAGATTAAATAGACAAAAAGTTGATATTTTAGGTTCTTACGCTAAATAATTTTAAACTTCAAATACATGTCAAAACCAAAGGTGCACATACTTTTTGAAGTGGAATACATTACTATTAAGAAGATTTGAAATTGAGAAAATGAAAAAAAAATGTTCACAAATTGCGAAATTTAACAGAAAAAAATGAAAATATTGTTTTTTACAGAAAACCCCCCTTTCTGTAAATTAATTTAGAAGTTAGTTATTTTTTATAGTAGAATATTTATAAACTACAAATAGTTGCGGTTCGGCTCAAGAATCTTATTAAGAAATATGACCAAGAAAGCCTGACAAAAAATCGCTGTTATTGTATTGCCAGTTCTTTTCAAAATAAACGATATTATAGGATTTTTAAAGCACTATTCCTAATCTAAGAAAATTATTGGATATGCCTTATTACCCGAACAATTTTTATTATATTAAGAGTACCTTTAAAATTATCCATCTTAAATAGCCCTAAAAAATCAGAATGTTCGCTTTTTAGAGGACTGTAAAACTGAAACGATTCGCGTTAGAACAAAATTAATTGCATTTTGGATCCTAGATTATTGGCTATCCAATAATGGTATTTTCAAAAAAAAAAAAAATTATTAAATTTTAAATTTCGAATTTTTTTTCAAACACCAGTAATGAAGAGATCACAAAAACTATTTTACTAAAATAGGAAAATACAAGTTACTTTTTACTAACGTAAATGATTTTTTCCAACCCTCTAAAATAAGAAAAAATCGAATTTCCACAAGAAATTTTCCAACAATTATGAAAAAGGTAGTTCGGAATTAAATTTCTTTCCGATGTATGTAATCAGAAAAGTTTCACAGAAGAACTTATTTCTGAGATTCAAAAATACAATCTTGTACAAAAATAAAACTATTACGACCCTGCATTACAAACAAAAAAAGTCTTTTAACCTTGGATTATTCGTTTTGCGTCTCCTTTCTAGAATTAATCTTAATCGGGGTACAATACACATAATTATATAATCCAACGTACTTGGTAAAACTTTTCCACAACGACTGGAAAGAGTTACAAATCTATGTGCCGTAATTTTTTATTTCTATTGTCACCACTTTTAAACTATCGAATTTGAACCGACCTGGTCAGACTGCCCTCTATTTATCCTAATCAATTGTAGAACAATTTCATATTTTTTTGATAAAAAAATTCAAGCCTCTTCGTCATATAAATATAGAAAGAAGAAACTTATCCTACACAAAAAAAAAACTATGGAATTTTTCTACAAGGTTTAAGAAAGATATTTAAGAAGTAACCTAAACCGTTACATTAGTAAAAATTTGCCAGTTTTAATTTATACCTACCAACCCAACATTGGTCTCTCACATATGTGTCACTTCAGAATTATAGAGTTATATGTGCAATGAACTGATTTTTGGCAAAAAAAATAAATAAAAATATCGATTGGTATAACTCTGGAGTTAATACAAATTATAATATAATTTCGGAAAAGCAGATCTTAAAGACTTTACTATAAATATTTCTGAAATCTGTCCAAGAAATTATTGAGCATTGAACAAAATTAATTTGCAATCGAAGAAAAATATTCACTTAGCAACTGCCAAAAAAAACAATTGCTGGACTCAATAATTAACATTTGCTCAGCATCTATAAAAGAAATGAAGAGTTGCTGAGCAAATATTTTTGAAAACAAAATTTAGTAAAGACTAATCGATCATAGCTTAGTCGATTTAAAATTTTGCTATTTACTGAAGCCTTTTTCAACCAATTTCAACATTTTAAAAATCAACATACAAAAAAAATATTATTTTATCAAACTTAAGTAAAAAAGTCAATGTTAGTTTTTAAAGACGTAAAAAAAAAAGATGTAAAATTATTTTAAGAAAACTAAATGTTTCAAAAAATGCTTTGGTTTTTCCAAATTTTAATTTAGTTATCATGAAAGTCACCAAAAAAAACTGAATTTATTTCACTTCACTATCACAATCAGTAGGTATTATTTAATGCCGGCCATAACTCTATCTCCATGCATTAACGTAGTGCTGATTTACATTTTAAAGGATATTTTATTAAATGTAAGACTTGCATATGATAATTAAATCTTGTGCGTAGATGTGACATAGGGGAGTAATATTTGTGGAATACATAAGTTTTAAACTCACGAGTAGCATAACAGACTTCGAGTAATCTATTAAGAAAATTTTGTCTAGGGGACTGCCTTAAGGGAAAAGTTTAAGTGTTTCTGCACACGTATACGGTCGTGAATTTATAAGTAGGGATTTCGGATTTGATTCTAAGGGGATTAGATTCAGATTTAACCTTTATCCAATATGTTAGATAGATAAGGAAAATGTCGTATACCTTATATAAAGACAGTTTCAAAGAAAATTCCAAGTCTAAGCCCTCCTTGTATATAAGTTTAGCCACGATACCATTGTCTTCGAAATCCTTGATAGGTGTGTAAATCTTGTATGTGTATTGGAAGTCAATGATATTAACATAATGCGATAGCCCGGAAAATCCCAACAAAAGAGAATTCCAGCCTATTCGGAAATCTGCCTGAAAAGTAGATTTTATTAGTTCTTTCTTTCCCTCGATAGAACGAAAAGATTGAGTCGTTCGAGGACATACCATTTTCTGTGTATCGTTTAGATGAGCAGCTTATTTTTTATTGATGGAGAAAAATATGTTCCGATTTTTCCATCGTTATTATAATACAAATCATACTTACTTCTCCAGTTTGGAGTTTTGCAACGATCAGTATCTTCTGGAGGAACTCAACAGGAGTTGCCAAGAAAAGCTTCACGTTAAAATCTATCAAATCATCAAAATCAAACAACACCTCAGTACCCAAACTCCCAGCAGGGTACGTAATCAAAGCCACAAAGTGTCTATCATATTTAGACAATTTAAAATTGCACTGATACATTTCTTCTGAAGTGGTGAAATTGATAACAAACATGCTGTCCATGAGTTTCTTGAATTTTCCTTCCATATCTACCAACACCTTTTTATGTCCTATGTCAACCTCAGCCACCCCTCGCAAATATTTGTCTATTGTGTAATATATCTTGCTCAACATTACTCCTTTTTCTAGCCCTTTAAAAGGGGTAAGAGTTTTGACAGTTCCAGTCAAGTTCGAAAACTTTTCGTTGCTTTGAAATTTCCAGTTGCTATCCACATCAATAACAAATTCCGGATTATACTAAAAGTAAATTTTATTTTTGGTTATTGGGTATTATCGGGCATTAAAGCCTCTGTCATATTCGCTGTGATACATTTGAACGATTCGCTAATTCCGTTTAATATAATTGTTTTTTTACTGGATTAGTATAATTCACAGAATTTGGCCTGTTAGAAAATTATCATCAATTTTGATGATAATTTATCAAACCTTTGTTTCTTGACTATCAAAATTTTGGATTTTATAAATGACACCAAAAGTTTATTTGGGCAACATTGTCTAATTTTAATTTTGAAAAATATGTAAATTAATTACAATTTTGAAATTTAAAAAAACTGAAAAAACATCGATAATTAAAAAAAATCCGATATGATGCCTATTGACTTTTCAAAACTAGAAAATATACAATATTGCAAACCGCGTTGTCCTATCTCATTCATTGCCTATGTTATAGTTATAGATGTTTGGTACACTTCATTTTAAATTATTCTTATAACTCTTACGGTTTGTAAGATGCCAATACATGCATAGCCAAACACATCCATCCTATATACTAAAATTAGAAATCATCAAGAGGTAAAATGACAGTTGTCAGATGTTTTGCCAATTTAACAATTAAGGCGTCAATAAATTAAAGATTGCCATGATTGCGATTTTCGAGCAATTGTTTCCAAAATGTGACGCCATTTTGATTTTCAGAAAAAACGCTTTCAACACTGGAAATTAATGTTTAAATATCATTTACATCTCCTTGAAAAGGAAATTTTACGCTCTTTTCAAAACAATTCCAAAAAAATCCAATAAAAATCAAACAATTACATTAAATATCTGTAATTTACGTCCATATGCTGAAGATTCTTACCATTAAATGAACAATCGTCATGTAGTCGCTCACATTTTGCGAATGTTTCAATGTAGCATTAACACTCGGTATGTTATTCAAACTGCTTTGCACTGAACAGCTGTACCTGCATTGAAAGTCCACGTCCCTAGTTGAATAATCGCCAAACAAATCCAGTGCAATTTTTTGCCTGGGATTCCAAGTTAAAACCCCATTCAAGCTGTATTTGTTTGCCAAGTGCTCGAATCTAATAAACCACGAAATAATTTACGTTCTACCCACCAAATCAGCCATCTTACACTCCAACAAGCTTCATATTTTTAAAGGAATCCAGCGGAGTATTAAGCCTGGATGATATTTCAAAAAAAATCTCGTTTTCATATCTGTATTTGACGTTCAAATTAATGGAGAATGATTTGCTGTCATCCCAGGAGACACTGGCCAGCATATCGATGTGACCCTCTAAAATATAAGAAGTTGTGTTAAGTATGTGAGTAAGTAAAGTAAAGTAAAAGCAAAGTATATCTACTCTTCTAGAATTAATTTAAGAGAAACCCTCCTGCAGCAATTTAGTTTAAGACTCGGACTACACTTTTCACTCAGTATCCTTTATGTTCGGGGTTCCACAGCAAATCCCAACTTTAACTTCTATTCATCCAACAAAATTGCCTTTCGGATGAGTTTGTAATTAATTGCTATATTTGTCAAAGTTTTGGGATCTACGCTAATGAAGCTCTAGGATATTTTTAATGGCGTTATTTAACTAATGACCTATAACAAATCAAACTCAGCTAATTCGGTAAATGGACTTTAAATGTTTGCCTTTTGCGGCTGTTTTGATTTACAAAAAAATAATATATTTCGATGGAGGAACATAATAAATAACACAAATTAAGCTTTAAATGACTCTTAATAAAACATCAATCACAACACTCGGTGCTTACTTTCCAACAGAAACTGATATTTCCCAATAATAGTGCGTCCCGGGTAACTAACTATTAAATCTGCGTTGTAATTAAAATCCTCTGCTTTGGTAAAATTGGCCGCTACAAACAGTTTTTGACTGGGATCTCTATTTGCATCCCAGTTTATATCAAAACCGAGTGCCTTTTGTGCTTCTTCATTAAAAACCCATACTGAAAACTCTATATCTCGTAACCTAAAAAAAATAGAAATTACCTATTTTGTACATAAACTACCAACATGTTGCACTACGCGTGCCTTATTAGTTCCTTTTACTAATTAGTGTCCGATGGCTTTAAAGCATCCACAAATTTAAAAATATGCAGAAACTCTGTGGACTTTGAGAACATATGTGTGTAATTATAATCATTTCAATCCTTTCTAGAGTACAACAGATGGCATATAAAACAGGGCAGAGATATCTACATATGTACCACAGGGTGTTGTGGAATCAATTTGCAATGATTTCCCGGCAGGATCTAGATAAAGCCAAAAATGTAACTAAAAGTTTTGTCATAGCTCCTACAATTTGTAAGATATTATATTTAGATGTACTTTTCAAATCATTATAATAACATCAAGACTCCCTCCTCCCTCTTTGCCTCTTCTTGACTTCTTTACAGCAAGCTACTAACTTCAGTTCTTGAAATTTGCATTTCTTTATGAACTTGAAAAAAAATGGCTTCCTGCATTGTTTTCCTTTTTCCAACCATTTTACAGTTATTTGCTAAAATTTCAATATAAACTCGTGGATAATTTTGGACTGAATATTTAGTTTTTTAATCACATTTTTGCAAGGAGCTTCTTGAAAGCCGAAAATACAGAGACAAGGCACGAAAACGATTTTTTTAAAGCCTACAGTAAAAAATTTTAAGTTTAAAAGGGGGTCTCATCTTGAAAAAAAATATCACCCTCTAGATTTTCCCACTCATTTAGCAAACCTGTCATGACACTGAACGACATGTTACATACCCTTCAAATTTCAAATAAATATTTGAAACGTTATGGACTCTATAAAAAGATTTTTTTTTTTAATTTAAACTTTAACGCCCTGTCTCTTAGTAAGAAAATATTTTCAGACTCAAAATTATTGGACACTAATTCCAGAACACCCTGTAAGGTTTATTTAATATAATTGTTTAAATTTTGAAATTTTAAAATAAGAACACCGACTTTGTCATTTAAAAATCAAAAGAACGGGTAAATTCGGATATTTTAGAAGAACGAAACATTTTCTTTTCAATGAGGTATCACAATCCCATGTTCCGATAGAAAATAGGGGCACAAGAGGCATTTTTCGAAAAATCAAAACTGTGCAATAGTTTAAAAACCAATGTAATAAAGTGCAAATCACGGCCATTTTTGATTATTGTATTAATTATAATTTTTGCCACAAAATTCCGCACATTAGACCTGTTATGCCTCTGATTTAATGGAGTTTTAATTGCCTTTCCAGCCAAAATTTAACAAAACCTTAATTTCATTACAGGAATTCACTAAAAACTCGTATTAAATAAATAAAAAAATGTTGAAAAAATATTTGCCATTTAAGCTTCATCTATTATGCCTCTAACTTTAAACACTTTCATCACCCATTCTTGGGGAATATAACACATATAAAAAGTGACAAGGTGTCTGATATAGCACAGTCATATAGCGCACGACAAAAAACCGTCCCTATATAATTTTGCACCCTTTAGCTAACATGTTTCTGATTTTAGGCACTGCCTTTTTCTGCTAAATGTTAATTTCAATAAAGAAATTCCTCAAAAACTCACATTAAATAAATCGGAAAACATTTGCTTTTCAAATTTTGTAAACTTGATGCCTCTGATTTTAGGCTTTTTCAGTTACCTTTTTTTATGAATATCAAATAAATTTAAAGTGTATATTTGGCACAATACACAGTGGTAGAACACGTAAAATGCATTATATTATTAAGGCTTCTGGCATGCGGCCATCACAGGTAAAGGAAACGGACAATAAAAGGGTTTGTGGCGGGTAATGAATTGCTTACTACTCGAGTCACAAGAATATGTAGATGTGATTGTTCACAATATATCGTTCATTAGCCGCCATTTTGAATCCAAACATCAGATTGTGATATATTATTAAAGAGAAAAATTTGCTCTCTTTTGAAATATATAAAAATTCCTCATACTTTTTATTTCAAATCAAAAATTGATGATTGTATCCGAAATTTGAAAATACTCGAAATGTTATCAAGATATTATACTATTTCTCGTATCACCCAGTATATAAAACATTCATATATAACAGCAACAATAAAACTTAATTAATAAATAAATACCTACTGAATTGTTGCTTTTTTGCCAAAACAATAAAAACTACAATTATACACAACAAGGTTGCGATGTTTAAACGTAATTATTTTTAAACTATGATTTGAAACATGTTCTAAACAAGGCCTAAAATTTTAAACTATTTAAATCGTTTTATTCTAAATTACTGTTATTTGGCATATAAGAAACACTTTGTTTTTATTTTAAAAAATATTCCAAGCATATGAAAATAGGGATCATTTACTTTGAAAGGAAAATACTGTGGTTGTTTTATCGACTGTCGTGACGATTATATAGGGTGCCCCAGGTTTTCTAAGGAGTGCAAAAATGGTTAGAAAAAGGCATTTGAAAGTGAGTCGCTGTTCAGATAAACATAAATCCTATTTTTTTTTTTTTGGTTGTCTGAATTACAACCTGATCAAATTTTTCAATGAAACGATTTTCTGAATTTCAGAACATTCAAGCAATTTTTTTAAATTTTTATGATATCTGATATATCTATTTTTCATGTTCACAGGCCAAACGGAGTCGCCTTAAGGGCAATAACGCATAAAATCAAATTTACGAAGAAAAAGCGACGGATACAAAAAATCTCACGGGTACCTTAGGATTGTATTTGAATAATCCGTGGTGTTCATTTTTTTTGTTTTCCGATAAATATTTGTTTTTTCATTGACTTATTACTCCTCAATACCTATATCAGCTATTGATAAACTTGGTCAATCGATATTAATTATTCTTGGGACTCTTCATGAGAGCATTCTACGTATCGAATTTCAATTGAGCCACTTGGACTGTTCGAAATCAAATTAATATTATTTGGAAAACTTTATCATTTTTTAACCAGGGAATGAAGCAAATTAGACCTCTGCTTAGATCAACAACCCACTTAAAAACATGTTTTTCATCTTTTCGTCATAAAACCTAGGATACCATGTATTATGAGAAAACCGGAATTCGGGGGATACCCATGTTAGCCACAGTGTCCAGAATGCGTTCATAGATCGTCCGTAGTCGATGTACTGTTCTTTGAAATCTTTAAATTAACATTTAAGCACTTATTGAATGTGCTTGCAAATGCATGTTTTAGACGTTTTATATTTAAAGCCAGTTTTTAAGGCATATTTTAAATTGGTTTAAATAAAATAACCCATCATAAACAATTACATATGGATGTTTTATTAAAAAATATTTGTATTTTTTCAACTCCGATACGAGGTAAGCTAAACAACAAAACTACGCAATACCAAATTCTTGATATTTCAATAATCCAGCAGTATCTGTAAAATCCACGAAACAAAAAAACTCAAAATACCTTATCCGCTCAATAAATGCCTAATACTTACTGGTCTATATGCAATTCAGTAACGAGTTTCAACTGCGGCTTTCGAAAAATTGCAGTATTCAAAGAATACAATTTTGTCTTATATTTGACTCGGATATTGGTGTGCATCTCTATATCTGACGTTGCATTATGGTTGAAGAAGAGTTGGTAGTCATTTTCATCATGAACAGCCTGAAAATCATAACTTTCTAAAGTTTTTTTAAATCCGGTTATGAAAATTCAATTTATTATTCATGACATAAGACCAAAATATTTGTGTACCAAGTGAAACACCCAAAGCTCATAATTACCCCGGTACAGGAAACACGATACTCTCCTCGACCAAACATCCCCTAAAATGATGGAAAAGCAATTTACGAGCAAAATGTTTGCCCCGGTTAAACAACTCTCGGTACACGGTCTTCAATCATACTTTTTAATTCATTCTTTAAACAATAACTCATCAGCGCTGAAAATGAATGAGCACGAAAAAGAGGGCGTTTTTGCCATCAGAACGCTAAAGTAATAATTCTCGTAGAAAGGGGTGACAAAGACATATGGGACTTGAATCTTAAGGTAAGTAAGCAAACTGAAGTTCTTGTCCGACTTAGGCAATCATTCGCCACGTGTTCCTAATAATTAAGGCCGACATTTTCTCATTATTCTGCTCGTCTGTTCTCACTGACAGAAGCTTACGTTTAAGTCCCTTCGTACTTCGACGGAAATGGTGTTTGACTCTTCTTCGGAAATAGTTAAGCTTTAATTATCCTCTTATAAATTCCACTGTGAAACAACGTTTTTGAAACTAAATACGTACTTTTATGTCCAGCTTCAGTTGCTCGTTATCTCGAAAATAAACCACATCACCGCTGATGTTCTTGAAATTGGGGGATTTCACGAAGATTTTCAAGTGATGGTCCGCAGTGATTGCGGTACTGCTGTCTTGGTACAATCCCACTACATAAGCGCTATGGTTGCTGAAACTGGTCCCGCTGATGTCCAACTGTAAACTGTTAAATGGAGAAAAAATTCGCTAGAAAATTAAACAATTTACCTTGTACTCGCGGCTGTGTAATTCGCTAATTTCAACTTTCAAAATCATAGGGGTAAACGTTGGTATTGTGACGTTAATGTGCGTTTTAATTTCCTCTAAAGTGGTACGCGGATGCGACCAAAAGACCGTAACAGAGGTCTGTTTATTTTTTCCATAATTCACACCGCATTCCAAGTTAATATCGGAATTAATACTTTCGTACAATAACAACCCCTTTAAATCCAAATCACTGGACTTGCGTTTCACGTTGGCTATAGCCTTTATTGTCTGCCTGCTATCACTAAAAGCCTTGTGGGAGAATATGAAATCAAATTTAAGGCTTTCAAAATCCGACTTTGGATCATTTAAAGGCAGCGGATTTTGAATTAAGCCTACTTTAAATTCCATGTGACTACCACTCCTCTGAAACACGGTAAATATTTTAAAATCAGTTCCCGTTAATTCAAAGTTATTTCGTAAGCTTATGAATGCGAATTAAGGAGCTCACCTGAAATGTGGCGTTGGAATGAAAATTAAAATTCGGATATGCCGTTGATTGCACGTTGCAGGAACCTCGAAAAACTGCGAGGTTTTTCTTGGATCTATTAGCCAAACTCGATTGGAAAGAAACTCTTTGTTCTTTGGCACCGACGAATTTATAATCTAAATGTAAATTTGAGCTCAAAGAATATTCGGTTTTGGAAACATATCCGAATAGCTTCGAAGAGAACCGCTTCGTTTCGAATTTCAGGTCTACAGTATATTGGGAGATGTCTTTTTTACTTATCAAGTCAACGGTACCTGGAAAGAAACGTAATTAAGACGGGTTATGCAACGAAAACCATAAAGCAGAATGCACCGATCAGCACTTAAGGGAAATTTTAAATGGCCTCGGGGTGAGATCTAAATGGAAATGCAATACCAATCTATCTAAATCATATGTTCTTTATCCATTGTGCGCGCTACACAACCCCAAAATATTATTAGCCAACAAAGCATTGTTTGTCAGAAACCTAATCAGCGTCTAATTGCTCTAATTGTTTCCAAACCACCAGCCCGCTCTCTATGCAGCTACTTCAGATTGTTAAATACCTACTCCTTACTACTTAATATTCACTGTCTAGAATCTACTGTAGTTGACAAAACTAAGGCTGAACATTACCGAAAAAGCAAAAGTACCTTGTAAGAAAATTATTTTTGGCTCTTATGTAAAGAAAATAGAGCATCTTGCCTATAGAGTCCTATAATGAGTGAAACCCGTTCATAATGATTACCTTAAACTAGCCAATAAGGGTTAATCGAAAAAAAGGTAATTTAGTATCAAGGATGTTCGTATCGATATCTAGGTTAGTAATTACGTCGGTACAGGAGAGCAAGAAAATTTGATTAAACTTCTGACAACAATCAATTACGTGCAAAAGGGCCCATAACGCTCTAAGTTTCCCAAACGTTACATGGTACGTTACATGAGATAATACAGACCCAGGGTTTCGAGAAACTCGCATTCCGGTGCAAAGAAATTTTATTTATTAGTAAGTGTGCACCTAAAAACTTAGAGGTGAGAGAACGGGGATTTTTTCTAGCCTAATAAACTAAGAATTAAGGTTATTTTTATGGTAAACCCTTGAACAGCCAAAATTAACCTCTAGAAAATCAAATTAATTCGGGTTAGTAATATTTCGGAATGAAGATGAAGTCAGTTGGGAATAGCGCATATCAGTTTATCTTAATACAAAAGCGAGGCGAAAAATTAATGTCAGTTAGGAGAGAGCAAGTCCATTTAGGTTCCTACAAAAACGAAGCCAATAAATCAAACCGCTTTAAAACAATTCAGGTTACTACGAAATCGGTTGAGCTGGCTGAGGAGGACAGTTGAATGTAGTTTAAGTTACTTTAGATTACTACAAAATCAGAGCACATAAACGCAGTAATTCCAGGATGGTTTAAATCACTTGAAATTGCTACAAAAACTGAGAGAAAAGATCCAGTCAGTTGCGGGTAGCTCGATTAACTCCAAATTACTATAAAATAGACGCAAATGAATCAAGACAGTTAAATCTAGTTTAGCTCAATTAACATTGCTACAAAATCAGTACAAATAAATGTCTACTACAAATTTTTGGGGTGTAAATCAAGTACTTCCAGTATAGTTTAAACTCATTCAAGTTACTACAAAAATTGAATCGGACATAGCAAATCAATTGAGGATAGAGCAGGTCAATTCAGATTACTACACAAATGAAACCAGTAATTTAAGTCGGTCAGGGATTAAAAAGCTTTTTAAAATTCAGACGAAAAAATCTAGTCAACTAAGTATGGTTTAGGTTAATTCAAAGTAGTGTGTATTCAAGGAATGGCAAAAAGTAGAAGATAGATTGAGCTGCTATGATAGAAAAATATAAAAATATCAAAAAGAGTTAAACCCACCATCAATATAAGCGAAACAAAATTGTGAAAAAAATTGTCAAATTATCGTAAGCAATACGTTATGTCTTTAACAAAAACTTCAAATTGTGACCGAGATGTAGCTACTATATTTAATGCCCAGCATGCAAGAAAAAATGTTCAGCAATCAACGATCATGAGCTTAATTTCTAAACTAAATTAACTGTTGCAGTAAGTATAAGTTCAGTAATAATATTAATTTCATAAGGCGTCATATGCAATCAAAAAACCCTGAATATGTGGAACAAATATTTAAGCCATTCTCCTTGAACACCTTGAAAAAAATTGAATTTCGACATGAGGCTAGATTTTTGTTCATGACTTAAAGGTAAGGGAGAAGAAAGTCTTAAGTTTTCTTATCAATTATATTAGAGATAAAGCCCACTTCATCTCTAATGAACTGGTGAGCTCAAAAAACTTTAACTGGTGGTCACAAAAAAAAAACAAATTTTTTAATTGAATGCCACCATGGGTATATTCAATACTCAAATCATCGGTTCTTATTTTTTGGATAGAATTTAAATTCGGGAGAATATTTAAATTTCTTAAATTTCTGAATTTATCGAAATTCTCAGTCGCATACGTATGGCGGTAAGAAGCACTTTGTGGTACCTGTGCGATGGAGCATCTATATAAACACAATTCAAAGCGCGTAAATGAATGCATTCTGGAAATGTTTTTGGAGAACAGTAATTGGATGCAATATGGATTAGTTCTGACCCCCTAACTTACCTGATTTGACCTCGCTAGACTTTTTTTATGGGGTTTTAAAACAAGACGTTTTCAAACAAAGATCCTTTCGCGATATCAATCATCTTGAGACAGTTATTCAAGAATGTGTTTTTAACATAAATTCTCAAGCCATCAAGAATTCAACGACTGGGGTTTCTAGGACAACACTTTGTATTGAACGCGATGCAAAGAACACGGAAACATATTTTTTCTTTTTAACAGAGAAAGGAAATATTTTTGCACTATTGTACCCAACATTATAATATTAATCAAATTTCCATGAAAATGTATGTTCGTTTAAGTTGTTTATTTTCTTTACACTACTTTATAGCAACAATAATTATTGTGGCATGTATTTTCGCCTCTCTATCCTAACTTTATTAATGTTATAACGTATAATTAATATATGTTTGGATTCATAATAGTTATCTACCACCTAATGTAGCCATTTTAGGCTGATATGTGTTTATAAATTTATTTCTGTGTCAATTAGCTTTCTAAAAACACCGCAATGAACCAATCGACTAGAATACTTGCTTTAGAAGTTAGATTAACTCTGCATAAAAGTGTACGTTGCCTCTTTAATCTATTTTATATTTTCTTTAAATAGATTTATTTACTATAGCTGTAATTAATAAACATTTAATTAAACAATTACTTCAGTATTATAGAATGAGTGTTATAAGCTTTCTAACTAATTTGAATACCTTGGAATAGTTTGAATATACTTTTGGATACCTTGAAATACAGAAACACAATTTTTTTCTTTTTTAAATCAAAATCGTTCAACAACCTTAAAAATTAAAGTATTAATAGAAAATTAGAAATTAAGAAACTTTTTTCTTTGTGATTTTTTCATTTTTTTTTCTTTAAAATGTCATTTACCATCGCTTTTGAACTAGAACCGGAAGGCAAAGTAAAATTGATCTAAATTCAAGACCAAAAAAATTCCCCGTAAGACACGTACTTTATGTATGGCACTGTAGAAACGCATCTTTTACAATGATCCGTAGTGACGCCGAATAACGAAGAAACTTTTGGAGAGAGCGGGATACCACAGGAATCAATACTGAGTCCCATGTCACCATATATTTTCTACGGTCAAATACACCAGATCAGCATGGAGGGCGACGTTACTCCCGTAATGTACGTGGATGATATAGCCACCGTGGTAAAAATTGAAACAAGGGAACAGTTACAGGATAAAGCTACCATCATGGAAGCACTAGCTGTGATGCAGTTAAAGACAGCGAGCAACAAGACCGAAACGATTATGGAGAAAGAATAATACCCACTATGAAACTGATAACAGGAGACAGCATTATCGGAACACAAGGATTTGTCAACTACCTTGGAGTCTTCAAAAACAAAAATGCAACATGGCCCACCATATTCAACGAGTGACCTCGAAGACGCAACAGGTGATATACCTACTGATATCAATCATGACGAGAATTGTAAGAATTCGCATAAGTAAAAGGAGACATGTCCAGCTCAGATCATGATTAAGTCAAATGGCATAGCACACAAGAAATACAGACATATACTCGTCACTTGCTTAAGTGGAACGTTGGCGATCATTGCATGACTACCCTGTTGATCCCCAACAAGATGAAACCCAGCTCCATGAGAAAAGAATAGAATAATTATATATCTACGTCAAAAGCAAGTTTTACAAGAGAAGTAAAATTGCTCGTAAAATAACAGACAAGGTAGTGCAGTTACGATAGAATTGCAAAGATATTTATTCGGGACGTTGAAAAGTGGACAACATGAAAACGGGGTGAAATAGATCATTTGTCGGTTAAAATGTTTACGGGCCACGGCATTTTTGGCGACTATCTGATACGAGTTGGTAAGCAGGACAGTAACGCTTGTTGATTCTGTGCGGGAAATTATACCGTTTTGCACACATTGTTTGAGTGTCCACGTTTTGTCCGTGAGAGAAAGAAATCAAAGAGAATATGTGGGTTTCCAATAACCAAGGATAACATACCGGTATTGCTGCTCACTAGAGAGGAAAGCTGGATCATTAATCCATAGGCGAAAATAATAGCAATCAGGATGAGGAATAAGTAAGAAAAAAGCCTGAATAGTAGGAAAATCTATAACGACGATAATATCGACACAAAATTGACGAAAATAAATCGAGAAATTCCAGAATAGTTTAGGTCACTTCAGATTACTGCAAAATCTTAGAGGAAAAATCGAATCAGTTGAGAATAGTTCGATCCAGTCCAGGTTATACAAAATAAAGGTGAAAAAATTAAGTTAATTTAGTACAGTTTAGGTCCATCCATGAAAAATTAAGTCGTTGCAGGACAGTTTAGGTTAGTCCAAGTTATTTAAAAAATCTAAGGATCCTATGTATACTATAAAACATGGTATGGAATTTTTTTTATTTATGAATTTAGGTAACTTCTAACTTTCACTTCCCTGCTTTAAAAATTATGAGAAATTAAATTTTTTTACGAACAAATTTCAAAATTTACTTTTATTGCTCAAAATTTGGAAAAACCACAAAGGAAAAGTTTCTTAGTTCGTTATTTTCTCTCCGTATTCTAATTTTCAAGTTTCTTGGGCAATTTTCAATTAATTTTTTTTTGCATTTCTACCTTTTCAAAGTATTGAAACTAATTAAGAACAATAATTCTATTGAACTAAAATTATTGTTTAAACGAATATTTATTGGTTAAACCTTCTATAAACAAATTTAAAAAAAAACGCAAAATACATTAAAGAAACTACGTACACTTTGAAATAAAGTCTGCGTAAATTATAAAGCAAGTATTCAAATCAGCTTATTGTTGTATTTTTATAAAACTAATTGACACAAAAACAGAGTTATAAAAGAGTTACATTAAGTATTAAATAGCTATTATGAAGCTAAACAAATATTACTTACATGTCATAACATTAGGAGAGAAAGGCGAAAATACATTCCACAATAATTATAGTTGCTATGGAGCAGTATAAAAAATATATTAAAAAAGTTCTATTTTAAAAACATGCAATTTTATGGACTTTTGATTTATGATATAACGTTGGACATAATAATACAAAAATATTTCCGGGTCCTTTCCATCTCTTCAATACAAAGTGTATCAATACAAATGTCCTTATAATAAACCTTCGCCATTAAATTCTCGATGATTCTCAAATATTTAAAACACGTTCTCAAATAACCATCTAAAAATGATTGACGTCGCGAAAGGCCTTTTATTCATAAAGGTTTCCATTAAAACCCCCATAATAAAGTTCCGCGGAGTCAAATCAGGTGACCTGAGGGGCCAGAATTGCTCCATCTTGCATCCAATTAATCTGCTTCAAAATATTTTCAAAACGTGTTGATTAACGTGCCTTGAAGTATATATATATACATATATAAGTGCTTCGTCGCAGTAGTGTTATACTATAAAGTATTTCTTACTGCCAGAGGCATAGTATCGAGAAGTTCATTTAATTCGGTATTTAAAAAAATTAAGAAATCCTCGGTATTTTTTAGAAGAATACACTGCGGCATTGAATTATAACATTTAGATTTTCTTGGGATCGCCAAGTACAGTTATGTGAGCTTACCATTCCATTAGATAGGAAAAAAGCTTCATTAGTTCATAATATTTGAAAAGAAAACTCAAGACCTTCTTCTCGTTTACCTTCAAACAAAAAGAAAAATTAAGTCTTATGTCAAAATCACGTTCCTTCAAGGAGTTAACTAACTAACTTAATAAGGTGCCAACTTGAGCCAGTTAATTTAAATCTAGCTAATAATTTAGTGAGCATTGATTTCTGATCATTTCTTAATAGACGCCGGGAGCTACTTCTCGGTGAAGTGTATTTTCTCAACAAAGATAGTATATGACTAAATGGAATATTGCTTTGCTTCAATGAGTATGTAGTCTCTTTAATTTATTTTGTATTTTCTTTAAAATTTTTCATTTGTTGCTGCTTTAAGTAATAAATATTCATGTAAATAAATAATCACTTTGATATAATACAATATGAATACAGGAAAATAAAAGCAAAATTGGCCTAAGTTCATAAATAGAAAAAAAATTTATAATACGTACTTCATTTATGACACTGTATACAAAAAAAAATAAGTTGAAATGGCATGGTCAGTTTAGATTACTAGAGATTAGGAGCGAATAAAGTAAGTTATTCCGAGAGAGTTAATGGCTAACCAGGTTAGGCTACTACAAAATAAATTAAATCAAAATTGTTCTGACCTAGGAAAGCCACAGCAAAAAGATCATGAAAACTGTTCATTTTTGTTCGTCGAGACTGATATTCAAGTAACGTTTGTCTAAAATTTAAGAGCTTGAAACAAGAAGAAATATAAGTTACCTCCCTACCTATCATTTTTTATCTAGCAGTTTTTTAAATATTTACAATTTTTTTTTAATTCAATGCATAGAGGTTTTTCCGCGATTTAAGATCAGCGACTAATTGGATTAATTATTCTAATTTCATCAAAGAGGTAATTGAGACAAGACCAAAAGCCGAAGTCTCTTATCGTCAAGCAATTACTACGTGTAAGTATTAAAGTATAACAATGCCGATTATTCACGAGATGATATAACTCGTGAATATGGCTTCCATTACTTCTTTTACTGTAACTGAGGGAGAAAACAAGAATTTTTTAAGAATCTTTGGCATCCGTTTCAGTGGAACATCTAAGTAGGAATTGAATTTGAAAGAAAAACAATTGCGCCTCAAGAAAAAGGAAACAATTCCTTTCTGTTAATTATTATTTGTTTCTTTACCCTACCTTGAAGCTCCATCACTCGCTCTGTATTTACACCTAAATAAACTCGAGGTTTGTAAGTATAACCGTTTGGTTTCTTCAGTCTATCGTAGGATATGCTTGAATCAAAGTGTTTCGTGTTGTTTATATCAAGCGTCATCTGGAAGAGAGCATAATTTCCTGTGCATTTTTATATAAATTTTAAGTCTTAAAGACCTACTCCAGAATAATCAAAGTTTCATACTTTTTAAATCAAAGAAAAAACGAGAATATCAATATTCTTAAATCGCTCTAGAAACCGTTCACAAGCAAAGTTACCTGGAATATTTTCTGATCATCCGTGTTCTTTATTCTGCCTCTTGCAAGTATAACACCGGCCGAAGATTGCATCAGCATGGTGAGATTATGTCCGTTCGCCTCCATAGTAACATTAGCGTGCATTAATCTTTTGACCTCAGATCCTGGGGTGTCAAATGTGAAAGACAAGACGCTCAAATCACGCCCTTCTGTCCATTTATATTCGAACAAATATATTTTGGCAGTAGGGTCTGATTTTTCGACATAAATATCAAAATTCGAAGGTCCAGCAAGCATGAAAAATGGTTGAGAGGTGTTTTTGTAAGCATAATCTGTACACATTTTGAGCCCAATTGCAACGGACAAAGCTGACCAAGTGCAGACAGAATTAGAGATGGTAGTCTTGGCAAGTCCTGTTTGCAGATATTCTTTGTTGTTTTGCTTCACAAGAAGCTCTGACCTATAAAATAAATAAATAAACAGTAATATTTGAATGAAACACGAATATATTTGACATATGCGGCATTCAAAGGCCTTTGAGGTCCGTTTTAAGGCACGTTGAACGCGTTTTCTTACTGAAATATCGCCAGCCATTTGAATTTATTTCGCATTATGTAAAGAACTTTCACCTTTTTATATTTTTTTGTTGTCACAGAGAGCCACGAATTTTACCATTTCGACATGGAAAACAAACAGACAAGCTTCAATTAATTTCAACTACAGTCCTAGCCGGTGGCCGGTATAAAAAGTTTAATAATTTCACAAAAAGTATTAATATTAAAATACGTTATAATCCATTTTAATTACAATATAATGAGCAAATTAAATTATATGCGTTTTAGGGACTGATTACTGAGCTTAAAACATTTTACACGCCGACACAATATCCGAATATTTATATGTTTAATGGGAACGTGCCTGTTTTTGATTAAATGGAATTAAACGTGTGGGATTATCATTTTTATATTCTATTATGAAATTCACAAATTACATCATTGACGGGCCGGCCTTAAAATTGTTGGAAAAGGGATAAATTGAAAACAGAGAAAAAGGTCATAATTTAATGTGGTATGACACACAGATTAATATATCAGAATACAGATTTCTGTTCAGGGTCTTCCATAATTAATAGTACATAATTAAACCACAGATTCCTTATGTAAAAACACTAAAACTTATCCTGATTTATCCATATCCAAAAGTTAGTTATAAGAAATGTAGGGAGTAAAATTTTAAATTATGTTTAATTATTAAAAATCAAAAAACTGTAATCTAAGGAAGATTTGTATGACTTGTCTATATGAAAAGCAAAATTCAACCTTGAAATCCTTGAACCCTTTTATTGTAACTATTCGATTCATTGGCAATCTATTGAGCTATACATAAATGGTCTGATGTTTGAAGGCCCGAATATAAATTTATTTCCTGCATGAATATTATTTTATGGATATTAGCTATAAAAATAAACCTTATTACGAATAAAATTTTATTGTGATGGTCAAAGCAAAATTGTAAAAAGCTGCACACTGCGAATTTAGACAATAATATTTATGAGTAATCTCACGGTTGACAAATATTTCGTCAAATAACAAACAGAAAAGCGATGAATATGTGCATTAATTCCAAAATAGAATGTTGATGGTTATTTAGATTCCCCAAAACATCAAGCCGTTAAAAACTGGAGTTCGCCATTAACCTACCTAGCGCCGAAAATCCTCGAAGTCTTTCTTGGCAAACTGATTTTAACGCTGACCAACTTGGTTCCTTTAATCTTGATATCGCCTTTGACAGCCATCGCTGATTGCATATCAGTTTTCAATTTAATCCCAGTGCTCCCATAAAATGCACTCAAAGACATTTCTCCTGAAACATCTAAGGCCACAATGGGCTCAAAATTAGCGATAAGATCTAATTCTTTCTTTTTAGCGAAATCTGGCGCTTTTAGGGAGCCGAATATTTTGATATTGACTGATGCTGTGCCGAGGGCTGAAAGGAACAACGGGAGGCCCGCTCCCGTAGGAACTACGTATTTGGTATCAAGGAACATTGTGGCTTTTTTGTACTTAATCTCCTGAGGAGGAAAGAGATTAAAACATTAATATCAACTGATTTACTACTCGTTGTAACTAATGAGACTTGCCTTTCCTGAAAGTATATGCTTAAGATAGCTAAGCACATTAAAATATTCTGCGGCATTTCGGATTTCCGCGTCTCCTCTGAAAGTAGCGAATTTCAAATCGTTGCCGAACACTTTCAGACCGAGGGCCACCTGTAAAAAACATTAGGTAATTTCCTTGACAAGGAATAACATTTCAGGAATAAACTTTCCCGATGTAAATACGACTGAAAAAGTTCGAATTTCTACAAAAGTAAATACTGAAACTCGTTACAACTTTTATGCAAAGTTCAGCTTGCGTTGATTGTTAATAAATATAAGGACGAATGGATCTCTGTATTGACATTTTCAACGTTTAAACGCTTTTTTTATCGGAGAGTTCCCATTTGATATTTAGAGATTAAATAGCTTTTTATGCAACTACGCGTAATAAACAATAATCAAACAGGCAGCAATAAAATTCAGATCGAACAGCGAAATTTGCATTTGCATTTCAATCTACTTGTGCAACTAACAATAGAACTTATGGACCAAAAGTGCGCATGCGTGGTAACCACGTAGCCAAGTTTTTTTCGAATCATGATACATATCAATATAAACATATGAAATCCGATTTCAAGTATCACTATGCAGATCCTTTAGCTTTTAAAGGTAGTAACCGATACTTTTGACCTAGCTGTTAACTGATTCTTGAGATAACCAGACTAATATTGCTAACGTTTTGGAAAATACTCACTTTAGGTTCATTTTTAATATTGTTGGCACTATCGGCAATTTCCTGCACCCTGTTTTCAATAAAGTCACGTTCATTAGCCTGCCTGGTCCACCTTGTCTTGAACTGGTCGACTTTTTCCTTAATAACGTTGGCTTTGCTCCCCGGCCCAAATAATGATTCCAAATAGCGCTCAAAGCCCTCCACTCTACCGTGAACCTTTTAAATCATAAGGAATACGGTTAAAAAATCCAGTGATTATTTTATAACGTATTACCTCAAAAAGGTTGACATATTTCCCAAATAAATCAACTGTAAGATTTAGCATGGCAGCCCTCGGTATGTAGGATGAGGGTGAAAATAATACATTAGTTTCGTAGTTCCCACCTGTGAGGAAAAAATGAATTATAACGGTTTGAGGTAAGAATAACGCAACCAGCGTCTTTTATGGATTTCGTCTTTACCTAAATTGTATTCGTCAAAGTATAAAGACCCTTCCCGGTTGTGAGAAAATTTCCTAATATCCGGACTGAATTTTTCAACCAAATCTTCTTCGGACAACAAACTCTGGATCTCCACTTTTAAAGGATTTGCTGATTTAATAATGTTGTGGAGATGTGACCATACGAACGAACCGACTGAAATAAAGATGAGGCTTTTACATGCATTATCTAAAACCTTTGATAACTTCTAGTAAAGAGCAGCATTTGAGAAGTTTTAAGTGAGTGTACGGGTATAATGCACAGCAGAGCATAAAAATCTCATCCCCGCCCCTCAATTTAAAACCATGTCTTCCACCGCCTCAGTTCGAGAGATAATATGCGTCATGAGCTGAGTAAATCTGCATACAAATACATTTATTAGAGAGCTGGCCCTTGAGATGTTGGTTTCACTTTAAAAGTATGCCAAACTATACAAGTAATTTTACCGTCTTCCTTGGAAATTACTCGCTGGGACGCCAGACTAAATTGAAACAAGTTTTTGACCTCAAAGAAAAGTTAATCAGAGATTTTTGGTACGTCTATACAGGATGCTCCAGGAAAAGTGGTCCAAATGATTGTTGTGCTGGATAGTAAGACAACACAGCTATCCAACTAAACTTGTCTTATACAAAAGTTGCATAAAGTTCTCAGTTTATAAAAGAACATGACTTTCAGCTGAACTTCTAACAAAACTCAATGGCGAACGGTGCTTGAACTTTTTGAAAAACGATTTATCTCTAATTTTGGAGGATGTTCCTCAACATTAAAACTTTCTTTTTGGTTTATGCGAAATGTCATTCCTGTTCATTGCTATATATATATATATATATAGATATATAAATTCTTGAATATGAATTGACCACATCGATGGTTCAGTCGGGGTAGTGAACATCTGTGGCCACCATGATGTCCCGACTTAAATCCATCAGAATTTTTTTTTATGTGTTTTTGAAGTCATTGGTATGCAAATTTGTACTTAAAAGCAGAGAGGGGTTATAGGATAATATTCAAGAAGGTGTTAGTACTATTTTAAACAATAACCAATCTCTGTTCCACACATCCAATTTGTGCGACAAAATTTTGGTTTAAGACTGGGACAATTTATTGATGTAAACGGGCGAACTTTTGAAAATTTGCTTTAGTTGATTTTTTGTAATTTTCAAGATGTCGATAAAACTCTTAGTTCAATGAAGGATATTACTGATATCGTTAAATAAAATACGCATTACCTACTGATATCTGTTAGAAAAACAACAATTTAATTCCTTTCAAATTTCACCTGACGGACAGGATGTAACAAAAAAGTAATATTGACAAAAAATTGGAAAAGCGTGAAATCACTTAATTGAAAATATCCCGAAAACCGTTAGAGCTATTACTTCTTCTACAAAATCCCTTTTGGTGTAAAATAGTTGAGAGTATTACAATTCATGAAAATACTCAAATTATCATCACTGGTAAAAAAGTTAGGTCGATTTTATGGACTTCAGTAAGACGCAGAGGATGCTACCTATCTATCTTGAAATAGAGATTTTAAATAAATTTATGCTACCCAAAAACCCCCTTGGAGCAATTTCATGTATGTAAGTCAGAAACAGTGAAATTTATTCCCAATTTGCAGAATAAAAAAAATACTTTTATATCCTGCAAAATGAAAACATACAACTTTTATATAAAGCAAGTTCAGCTGAATCGCTTTATTCGTTTATTCACGAGTACGCTATACTCATTTGTACGAATGTGAATTAAGTTGAGTTCACCTCTACCAAACTCGTTATTTAATATTAAGATCTATCTAAAAATTTGTTTTCGAATTGAAAGCGTATAACCCTAAAAAGATTTTTTTTTAAATGGATAAAAATTAGAACAAATACGTCTGAGTTGAGCACCCTACAGGGTCACACGTGACGATTGGTCCACAATTGCGGTGAACATTATCAAAGACGATGGGATAACGGTCGACGCAATCTTCTGCTTGATGCAATAACTGAAGCGATAACTAGAGAGTTATCGATGAATACAAATTTTGCTTAAAAAAAACGTGGTGGAATATCAAGACAAAAATTACCTTGATTTACATCTTCATGTCTCAAATTGTAAGCAATCTTCCTAACAAGGAGATAACTAGGGCATCGCATCACTTGGAGATACGCCGCAATCCTAACTTCAGTATCCTGGTCTTGGCTCTGATATATACTTTCAAAATAATGTCTGTGCTTCTCGCAAGGCAGACGCCTGAAAGTTTCAACAACCGCTACTCGCACACCTACGTCCAGATTAGAATCACCCACAAGTTTAAAAAGTTCTTCTTCGAATTTCTCTGATACCCATCCTATGCTAGACAACGCCTTGAGTGTCACTATGATCTACGGCAGATATATATTTTATTTTACAACTTTCGTTGTTAGAGTTTTACAGGAAAACTTTTGCCGATAGTCTTATCAATGAGAAAACAAACGAGGGGTGGGCAAAGCCTCGTGTAATTACGATCGTAATTAATTGAATAGCATAGTCGAATAAATAATAAAATCAATTAATCGAACGCTATAATTAATTATTAATAAAATGTCAATTGGCGTGTATCATGTTTGTTTTGTAAAATGCAATTTGATATTAGCATTCTCCTCAATTAGCTTATATGTCATCAATTTGCGAACTGCAATTATCCATTAAAACGTTCAATAATTAGCCATTTGGCATTCGCTTACCTTATCCTCAACATCTCTGTCAGCAGTGTTATTTCCCAACAGCTCTAATAAATAACCCTCGAAGTGCCATATAATCGAGTAAATAGCTGTAGTTTTTTCACACTCAGCATTCAAAACACAAAAGGTACGGCTTAAGGAGGCCACACTAAGGGCAATGTTGGACGACGAAGGTCTCTCTTTGAGAATCACAAGGGCGGACTCCATCATGCTTGTGTCTGGATTCGGAATGAAGGCCACAGTCGTCATCCATTCATCTACAGTAGTTTCAGATACTTTTCTGGAGAGGATTAGGTCTTTTATTAGACCCAGAGAGCCGGCTGTGTTTATGTAGGGAAGAGCCTCCAAAACGTGTTTCCTAGAAATCGTTATAGTGTTGAAAAAAAGAATCTTCCGCTTTATTAAAAAAATAAAAATAAAAACCCATTAACTGCATGAAACAACGAGTATTTCTCTGGAAATGGGTTCGGAAAACTATATGAAATGAAACTCTCCTTACGCCATAAGATTAAAAATATTATAGATTATATACACATAAAACATTTTTACATTCAATAAATAATACTTAAGGAAGAGTAGTAGCGCAAATTTTATATATTTAGATTATTAGCTAACTTTAAACATTAACTAACCCTCATCATATTCTAAACTATTTTAATAATCTTCGTTACTCTAAAATTCACGTTCCTCTGGAGTATTTTTGCCCCCCTCAATACTATCCGCTTTAAAGCACGTCTCGGTCATCAAAATCTCTAAATTTAGGTCCAGTTTTCTTCTAATTAGATTAATCGTGTCTTCAAAATTACCCTTAAATCCGTTGTTATCGGATCAAATGAATGTATTCTTATTAATCATTTTTATTCAATAAGATTTCTCGAGATCTAATGATCTACACTATTACCCTCAAATTTAATCTGGTTAATTATATGTATTGTTTTACTCTTAGTAAGTATATTTTTAGATATTAATATCTCTACTAATCCTCTATAACTAATCTAATACTCAAAGTAACCTTTAAATCCAGTCCGGTCTAACATTATTTAGTCTTTAATACTCTCTATTAAAAAGTATTTAAGAGCCTTCACCATTTCAAGATACAAGGTTATTTAAGCTTTTTAATCAGTATTCATCCTTACCCGTAAATCCTAGCTTATGTAAAATTATTTTGCCGTTAACAATTATCTCTTCTATCGTTTTCCGAAAGGTACAAATTTCAATCCAAAAAATTACCGTTAAAAAACTTTCTGTGTGAGGGCACTCAAAAGACCCCAAGATTTGAAGACTAAGGGTAACCTAACTTCAATCCTATTTCAAATTAACCTGAGGTTTATTATTACCCATAGAACTGCTCTTTTTCAAAGAGTCTTTTGTCCTCCAAATTTATTAACTTCACATTATTTTAAACTGAAATTAATTCAACTTTCAAAATTACCCGTAAACCCATTCCAATAAAAATTTAAAGTTTATTTATATTTAATATTTCTCCATAAAAAAAATGCGCTTGGTTTCCTAAATGTTCTACCCAACAGAGTCAATAAGTAGAAACACGTGTCACCAATTCTATTTCGAACTGTTTTAATGTTCATTGTTACCCTTGTCCAACTTCATCTGGAATTTTACCCTTAAAACTGACTTCTTTCAAGTACATTTTGTTCTTCGACATGTTCAAATTTCAACCCACATTATTTTAAATTAGAACTCATCAAAATTACCCTTAATTTTAAGTTGTTTTAGCTTAAATATTGCAGATTTAAGAAACACTTTGTTCTCCAAATATTCTCTGGTTCTGGTCTAACATCATGAGATCTTTAACATTCTCTCTACTGTAGAACATTCTAGAGGCTAAGGTTTAGAGACCAAGTGGCCCCTAACTTTAACTCCATTTCGAAACTGATGTAATGTTCGTTATTAGGTAGCATTAAATCCAACCACGTCTGAAGTTATTTGACCCTTGAAGCCTTTTTCAACCATTTCAAAACCCTCAGATTTCAACCCACATTATTTAAAAGTAAAACTAATCTTATTTTTAACTTATTTCTAAAATTACCCTTAAATTCACCTCGATCATTTAAAGTTCTTTTATTATAAATACCTGCTTATTCAAGAGAGATTTTATTTTCCAAGTGTTCTCATAATTTAGTAACTCTTAAATGTAGTCTAGTCTGACATCGGTTTACTCTTAATAATTTTCGATTTATAGTACTCTAAGGACTCCAAGATTTCCGTTACCCTTAAAGTCAACAACCTCATTAGAATGTGTTTTAAAATAAATTCTCCTTTCATATTTTATTTCGGGTTACGCGTCCTCCACAAGAGAATTGCGTCGATATTCTTTGGAATAATGTCTTTGCAAACCAATAAGGTGGAAAATGCATCATATTTTTCAAATGTGAAAAATCAGATTCGAGATACTAGATATTATCAAAAAAATGGAATACTTGAAAAAGTGTTTGGAATTGTGCTGCAAATGCATCTGTAAAAGTACAAAACGATGAGAAAAGCGCAAAATGAGAAAAAAGTGGAAAAATCTCGATTTTATAATGATGGATAAAGAGATAAAAAGGCAAAAATCATTTCTAACTATACTTAAAATTAAAAACCAAAGAGCTATTTAAAAGCATGCAGTATCGGACAAATGTGGAAAAATTTAATATAAACTACTAAAAAAAATTGCCCAGTGAATTATGTATTGAAAGTGTTATACTTGAAATGCGAAATGCTTGAATTCAGTACAAAAGGGCCATAGGATTAAAGACGCAAAATTGGAAAAAAAGGCGAACGACTGTGATAGGCGCGAAATATTGGAAAGAAAGTGTGAAATATTAAATATTTCTTTTGAAAAAATTGTAACGGCATGCGGCGAATTAAATACGCTTTGAAATGATATTCGAAGTGAGTCTGCGGAAGGCAATACGATGGAAGATGAAAGACGCACAGAATTGGAAAAAAGTGAAAAATCTGCATCTCGAGGCATTCGAAGCCAAATATTAAAAAAAGTCGAATAATATGAATATCCCTCACGCTTTAAAATAATGCTTTAAAGAAATAAATAAAAGGATCAAAATCAGAAAAAATGGCATGATTGTAATTGAAAGTGAAAAATAGTTTAGAAATAATTAAGTAAAAAAATTTAATATGTCGATTCAAGAAAATTTTGCGGACATTCGCCCTTGGAGTATGCTTTCGAATTGCAGTCGAAATGAGTGAGCAATGAAGCAAACAGGAAAAGTGAAATCATTAGATTTCGAGATCGAAAATATTTTAAAACATGAGCCCAATAGCACATACTAGTACTTTGTAATTATGTATGTAATAGAGAAGTATCAAATATTTGCAGCAATTTAGATCGCATGTAAACAAATCACCTCGCAATACTTTGACGGGTGATATCATTCAAGCTTTAAATAATTTATTAATAATATTTTATCATTCGATAAAATAACATTAAAGAGTACCTCACACTCCCGTATTACTGATATATAAGTCCATAAAGTGAAAATAAACGACATTTATAGACAAGCAATATTTTCTATTAGGTTTCACTTTGAAAGTGGACTCGGGACACATTTTATCTCTAATGTTTCGCTTGTTTCTCCTGTTTCTTTTGGGTAAGGTAGTTAAGCCTAATGGGGCAAGATACTATTATTTTATAGGGATTTGGCACTGTGTAACACTTCTGGGAGCTGAAATATAGATTCGAACATAAAAACAAAGCATAACTCAGTCCAGCTTGGCGGACATATTTTGTAAAACGCTTTGCGCCATGAAAATAGAAAACGTGTAGGAAGTGGAGCGTTTTGATCTCCAAAAATAGCTACGTTAAAATTTCACTTGAAAAAGTTATTAAATCCACTAGTATGATGATGCGACGTTTATGGAGTTTACTTCGTCTTTACGCATGATGAAACGACATTATTTCCGCACTGTCAAACATGATAAAGAATTCTGAAATTTCAAATGGCCTGTCAAAGAGAAACGTTTTTGCGCTGCAAAGTTTGCGTATAAGCGTATATAGATAGAGCCGAATCGAACTAAAACAAATATATGCCCACACTTGCCCAAATCCTTTTGCTGGAAAGGTAATAACTTGGGCTCTCAAACGTTCTGGCTGATTGATTTTATTGAGCTAATTCATTCCTAAGTATACAGGTTGTCCCCGAAATATTGGCACAAATGAGTAATGGGCACTAAAGAGAAAAAAATAGAGCGATTTAGCTATACAAAAGTTGTTTTTTTTCACTCTACAGGGTGTTAAAAAAGTTTTTTGACGTCAAATTACTCCTAGGGATTTTCTTAGGTACAATTCATTTAAAATATCTGTTTTAAACTAGCTGATAGGTGATGCAAAAGAGACTTTGCTAAGACACAAGTGGCGCTACCTAGTGATTCTATACACTTTCATTTGTTTGTGAATATTACTTTCTTCATAAGCCCCGCCCACATGGATGTGAAAGACAATAAAAGATTTGTTGAGTTGAGTAAAAATCATTAAAGTAATCAAGTTCAAAACACATCAGGAAATTATTCAGAGATTTGTACTTGACGTGTACTTTTGTAAGGAATCAATAATATCCCTAATTGAATTAAAAGCTTTACCTGTATCTTGAAAAGAAAGAAAAATGAACTAAGTAAATTTTCGAAATGTCAATCGTTTACACCAGTACATTTTCCAAGTTTTAAACCAAAATTTCGCCGCACCTTAAACAGAGCTGAGTTATTGTTTCTGATTTAATTTACACTTTCTTAAATATTATCACATAACTCCTCTTTGCTGTTAGATATGAGATTATATACCAATAAGTTAAAAAAAAACAAAGAAAAAAAATCTAATAGGTATAAATCGGGATTTTGTGATGGCCACAGATGTTCACTATTCCTGCTCACCCATCCATGTAGAAAGTTCATAATCAAAAACTCCCTTATGTGTGCAGAGGAACATCTTCCAAGGCTAAGGGTAAGTCGTTTTTCAAGAGGTTAAAGTACGGTTTCCCATTCAGTTTTGATGGAAGTTCAACTAGTCCCAAAATCCCACACCACACATTAATTGAAAATTCATGTTGGAAGTGATGTTCTCGCAGGAAATGAGGATTTTCTGTGTTGTAAAAATAACTGTTTTTCCAATCAACTGTACCTCTCCTAGTAAATGTTCCCTCGTCAGTGATCAATATTTTATTAAAGAACAAATGGCCGTGATGTTGCTATTGGACTAACAAATTGCTGTTTGTGTGCAAAAGTCTGGGTTTAAAAATCTCTTGGCAACAACTTTTGAACAGCAGTAAACTAACATGGAAATAACTTCTTTTTCTAGAAGAAGTCTAGAAATTGATTATTTGCTGAGCTCCTTCACTTCAGAGACGAAGATTTACTCTTTTTGATCCACAAGGATCTTTCAGCAGTACGATGACTTCCAAAATTTGTTTGCACATTAACACGAACTATGTTTTTCATCTGAATATTATTCCAGTTAATGCATTAATATGTATGCACATATTGCAAGCAGTTAATAAATTGATGGTATTCATAAATCGTGTACATTATATTATTTTTCGATTTCGGAATGATTATGGCTACTTTACCGCACTGATACAAGTTTAATTGTGTTTTGTTCTGTTGTTTTGCGGTTCTCTTCCTTTTAAGCAATGTTTTCAGCAACCTACTGTGATGGCTGTGGTTCTATCTGACTTTAACACCATATCACAGCCTGTTACCTATGATGGACAATTCTTCCATTGGTAACTTGGATAAAAAAAATCCGACTTTCAATACACACGGCGATTAAAAAATGGAAGCGCTCCCACAGGCGGACTATAATCATCGCTATGAAGGCCTTAATCCGAGATCTACAGGATTTGAAGAGTTAACATTAACTCGCTTTATTAGAAAAATAAAATATGTTTGCATTTCCTATCATCGACGTATTTAGGGTTTATTTTCCTGCTATAAAATTTCCTTCTATAAAAAATTCCTGCCATAAAAAACAACCTTTCTGCGTAATTCTTCAGTCACATCTTCACTGTCTTTCTTGACAAATTCATGACCTCACTAAAAAATTACTTCTATTCCCATTTAACCCGGAATTCGGGTCACTAGCTACCATAGTCACAATAGAAGTTTCTTGGAATGCCTTCTTTATCCTATCGTATCACTGTTGTACTTGGAGAGTTTGGAGGATCGTCACTGGTATCTTCCACTGCAATGAAAACCAGAATGGTTGTTGCCAGTCTAGAACTACCATTATCCAAAACAGTTGTATTCAATTAATAACTGATTGCTCGTAATCCAAAGGTGTGTCCAGATATAAAAGTCATGCATTGGAATCTAAATGGAAAATGTATTTTCGATTCCCAACACTAATGAAACATGAAACTTCACTGTTTACTCCTAAATCGTTATCTAAAGTCTTGAATTGCATCAATTCTGAGTTCATTAGACTTGTTTAGCTTATTGATATCTTGGCTTCGCTTTGAGTATATTCTGGAGAATCGCCACTTTCGCTCAAAAGTTTGATTTGCACTGTGGTTGTTTCGGTAAGTTGCTAAGTTTAACCAGCAACATGAGCCTAGGCTCTTAAGGTGTATTTAAAGGCTGTTTCTCCCTATCTATCCATAGCACCTCCTATCAAACAGCTCGGAACAGAGATTTCAAATAAACGTGTCGTATCCAAAAACCCCCCAAAAAGTCGATAAATGAAAAATTTCGAGATTTAGTCATAATTTTTACAGAATTAAAAAATCTTACAATTAGACATCTTAAAATGAAAACAGGCAACTTTTTTCTAAGGCATATTTAGGTGAATCGCTCTAAGCTTATATCCGCCAGCGCGCTGTACTCATTTGTACCAATGTTTTTGGGACGTCCTGTATTAGAAAATTCAACTTACTTGGCCGAGGGACACGTAGCGGCTGTGTGAGTGTAAAAGCTGGCCAAAGCGGGATAAGACAACCCCCTCAATCCAAAGATGAATTTCCCAAACAAATCAGAAAAATTACTTTCCGACTCTCGCTGGCTTTCTTTGCATAATTCCTTAATCAAGTCTCTCGTTATTTTGAGATCACCACTCGTGGGTTGCTTAGGAATTGAATGGTCGAACTTGAGATTTGTTCGACTTGATATCTCAGTCTCTCCATCCAGCTGCTTCTCTCCCTGTTCTCTAAGTGTCAATTTTTGGATAACATTCGTCGAGGCTCCCACGGCGTTATTGGAAAATGGCTCTAAAAGAAACGTCTCTTCGCAAATTATTTCGTTGTAGATATTTTCGTCGATCGACAGCGTACAGCGGCTTGACGATTTCACGATATTTTCGCTCTTCGTCCTCTGAAAAACAATTAATAATTCAAAACCGATAAATTGGCTGAAAATAAATCTAATTTCTCCGTGAAATAATTTTAGATTTTTTAGCAAAATTATTATGGCGCAGGCTTGTCCGGATGCCAGAAGCGCTTCAGCCCGCCTGCAATTACGCTACGGTTTATCCTTTATTTGTTGACCGCCATGTTAGCATATTAACAATAAATATAATCGCCCTAATAAATTCAACGCCCCATTTATCAGAAGTTATTCTCGTCGAATAATTTCGCGAAATTGCGAAATGAATTCGCGTAAGCAAATCAGTACTAGATTGTGCCTGGAATATGTCTATGTAAGCCAATACATAGTGCGGAAACAATCAATCCTGATTTGTGTAGTATGGCATAGTAGCAATTCCTACCAAACGTCCCTAATTGTTGTAAATATTACTGAGGCTCATTAACCTAAACTAAACAAAGTTTGAACCATTAAAAACAAAAATTCGCAAAGCGACTCAACGTCAACATTCAGTGGTCCGTCCATAGATTATCGTCAATGACAAGCGTGCACAGGGTTAGTCCCTATATTTAGCCATCGCCTATCAATTTTATCATAAAAAAAACTTTAAATACAAAAATTATAGGGTTAATCCAAAGTAGCCAGGAAATGTTACGTAACACAACAAATGAATATTGCAAGGTTGACAAAAGACACAAATCCGGTAAATTTATAATGAAACACCCTGTATATTTTAAAAGAATTGAGTAGATCTTTATTTTCTGATTTTAAAAATATATAACATATTGACATTTGGTTTAACCATTTTCACGGTATTTCCATTGAAAAATCGGGATTATATCATTTTCCCAAATCGCAGTTGCCATGAATAAATAAATGAACCAAATATCATTAATTATTATTATTTATTAATTTATTATTTTCATCTTGGAAATAATACATTAATTTAGAACTATTAGGTGTACAACTTTGCTTCCGCCGTTTTTTTTCCGAATTTCGCGATTTTATTGTAAAAAACTAATTATACCTTTAGGATCCAAAGTATTGTCCATCGCTGGCCACTACTTTCTCCCATCTTTCGGGCAGCATACGAATCCCGTGTTGAAAAAATTGGACATCTTTTGAAGCGATCCACGATTCTATCCAATTTCTTACTTCTTCATAAGACCGGAAGTGTTGGTCAGCTAGCCCATGTGCCATGGATCGAAACAAGTGATAATCAGAAGGAGCTAGGTCAGGAGAATATGGCGGGTGGGGTAGGACTTCCCATTTCAATGTTTCCAAGTATTTCTTGACCACTTGCGCAACATGGGGTCGAGCATTATCGTGCTGCAAAATCACTTTATCATGTCTCTCGTTGTATTGCAGCCGTTTCTTTTTCAATGCTCGGCTCAAACGCATTAATTGGGTTCGATAAAGAGCACCTGTGATTGTTTCAGTTGGTTGTAACAGCTCATAATATATTACGCCGAGTTGATCCCACCAAATACAGAGCATGATTTTGGAACCATGAATAGACGGTTTGGCCGTCGACGTGGAAGCATGGCCGGGATATCCCCAAGTCTTTTTGCGTTTGGGATTATCGTAATGAACCCATTTCTCGTCCCCAGTCACAATACGATGCAGAAATCCCTTCCGTCTTTGCCTTGCAAGCAACTGTTCACAAGCGAACAGACGCCTGTCAATATCTCTTGGTTTCAACTCGTACGGCACCCAATATCCTTGCTTCTGAATCATTCCCATGTCTTTGAGGCGTTTTGAGATTGTTTGTTGAGTCACTCCCAATGATTGTGCCAATTCTTGTTGACTTTGACACGAGTCTTCGTCAAGTAATGCTTCCAAGTTCGCATCTTGGAAAACCTTCTTTCTTCCACCGCTATGTTGGTCTTCGACGTGAAAATCACCGTTCTTGAAGCGCTGAAACCACTCACGACATGTCCTTTCACTAATAGTGGCTTCCCCATAAGTATCTGAGAGCATTCGATGAGCCTCAGCAGCAGATTTCTTCATATTGAAGCAGAAAAGTAAAACCTCCCGCAAATGACGAGAATTTGGCTCGTACACTGACATTTTCAATTGCGAATAACTTTATGATGAAGACACAAATAGACTAATATTTTTATGAGGTTATGTTAACAGGTGCCCAAGGCTCCTGCATGCCCACATGGGGTTATTTATTTCGATCATTACTTACCGCTACATACATCTATTCAAAAACGGCGGAAGCAAAGTTGTACACCTAATAACATAAACAAATTGCATTTTAATACCATGGAACTAGGACAAACTTTTTTTAAATAAATAATTTACGAAAATTCAAAATTCACAAATGCCGCACATGCCCGCCATTATTTTCAATATATTTTCTGCAACCTTGATCTAACTACCACAAAGTATTACAAATTAATTGAGGATGTTTATTTAATGAATCGATACTTATTTAGATGCTTTCTCTTAAATCTTCCAAATCGTGATTTCTTTCTTTATACAGGGTGAGCCAGAAAGAATGGGCCAACGCTAAACTGGAGATGTTGCCCACCAAAATATTGTGATTGAGCTCAACATTGCTTATACCAATGTCGCTGGTTTAAGAGATACAGCGTGTTCAAAGATTAAACTTGATTCTGAAATTTCTTAATAATTAAGAAAATTTTGATAATATAAATCTGAAAACTAGTAGTTGTATGTTTTTTGGTGTGAGAATTACGAATTTTAAATTTGTTATGACTTTGCTCCTAGAGGGCGCTAGTTTCACAGTATTGTTTAAGTAATTTCAAACATATTTTTTTCTCTATTATTTTCATTATTAAAACAAGTCGACAATTTAAAAGAACGCCCAATTTTATAGAGGAAAGGTACTCTTGTTTAGGTCATCCAAATCTATCCGTCCTTAATTTATTTGCATTTAAAAAGTTCAATTTTACTATGATTTTTTTTTTAGATGTCGATATTCCTATTTTTTTCTAACTAGTCTTGTTTTAACATCTGTCAAATTTATGTCATTAAATTATTTGGTTTTTGTGCATGCATGTTGATTATTAATAGTGCAAATGGCCTAGCTATTAATCAGAAAATGCCACAATATAATCATTTGTTCTAACAGTGAAATGCGTGATATGATTTGCATTTATGCTGACGCAAATTTTAATGGACAAGAGGCGGCCCGAAAATACCTACAATTATACCCACATAGAAGGCAACCTAATCACATACTCTTCAGAAATCTTTACAACCGTTTAGGTGAAACTGGATCTTCTCGCCCATGAAGCAACCACGGTACTCGGAAAACTATTACAGTAGATGAAGAAGAGAAAATTTCAATTCGTATTTCGGAAAATTCAGCTCTGAATCCTCGTCGGTTAAGTGCGATAATCCATATCATTATACTCCTGTTCAGCAGTTATTGCCTAAAAACTTACCAGCTCGCCTGCAATTTGCTCAGTCTCTACAAAATATTCGAACCGGAAATCAGGATTTCCTCGGTAAGATTTTATTTACCGATGAGGCGACATTTGCTAAAGGTGGGGTGGCCCATTCTTTCTGGCTCACCCTGTAGACTTCATTATTTTTAACTTTTCTTCTTCTGCATAACCCATTTTACGGATGGAATGAAGCAAATGTGACAGCCGAATAAACAATAATTACTAATGACGGTCGATTCATTTGTTTATTCGTCGCAACTGCAATTCGGAACAACAATATAATCACGATTTTTAAATGCAAATACCGCGAGAACGACTAAACCGAATGCCCACATGTTATATACATATTTTTTAAATCTGAAAATGAAGGTCTATTCAATTTTTATAAAATATACCGAGCGTTCCATTACAAATTTACCAGCTTTGTGTCCTTTTTTAACTTTGCAATATTCATTCAGCGTGTTACGTAACGTTTTCTGGCGATTTAGAATAAACCCTACAACTTTCGTATTTCATGTTTTCCTTTTTTTTACAATAAAGATAGTAGACGCTGTCTAAACATACGGACGAACCCTGTACTTATTTGTTCATATTATTAACTTTTGACGCATTTTCTCGGTAGATAGGAGGAAATAGCCCATGGGTGATGTTTGTTATAATACACTAAAATTTTTTTTAAATTATTTAGGAACCCCTATCGGGCGTGCTGAACCTGAATGATCACATTGCAAATGACAGGGCGTAAAAGGGAGGTAAATAAGTTTATAAAAATATCCGAAAAATAAAAAATATACATATAATTTATAAAAGGACGCTGACGATTGTGGTGGTGGCTTTTCCGTAAATTTTCATGACTATTTAAATCGCAAGAAAGGGGATGCTAAATAACCCGTCGACGTGTGTTTCTACTGATTGGTTTCATCGGGGAGATGTGTACAAAATAGATATCTACACAGACATCGCGAGTCATATTTCCGAAGATATAAGCACATGCGGTGGTAATTTAGAAGGTTGATGGAGCAGTAAAAGAAAATGAAAACCTCAGGCGAGCATAGTTCTTCCATTTTGTTGATTCACAAACAACGTTCCCATTCTGTTTGCTGGGATTCACCCGGGATCTCCACTTTTTTTATGAAATAAGTTAAAATATATTAGGTGTACAACTTTGCTTCCGCCGTTTTTGAATAGATGTATGTAGCGGTAAGTAATGATCGAAATAAATAACCCCATGTGGGCATGCAGGAGCCTTGGGCACCTGTTAACATAACCTCATAAAAATATTAGTCTATTTGTGTCTTCATCATAAAGTTATTCGCAATTGAAAATGTCAGTGTACGAGCCAAATTCTCGTCATTTGCGGGAGGTTTTACTTTTCTGCTTCAATATGAAGAAATCTGCTGCTGAGGCTCATCGAATGCTCTCAGATACTTATGGGGAAGCCACTATTAGTGAAAGGACATGTCGTGAGTGGTTTCAGCGCTTCAAGAACGGTGATTTTCACGTCGAAGACCAACATAGCGGTGGAAGAAAGAAGGTTTTCCAAGATGCGAACTTGGAAGCATTACTTGACGAAGACTCGTGTCAAAGTCAACAAGAATTGGCACAATCATTGGGAGTGACTCAACAAACAATCTCAAAACGCCTCAAAGACATGGGAATGATTCAGAAGCAAGGATATTGGGTGCCGTACGAGTTGAAACCAAGAGATATTGACAGGCGTCTGTTCGCTTGTGAACAGTTGCTTGCAAGGCAAAGACGGAAGGGATTTCTGCATCGTATTGTGACTGGGGACGAGAAATGGGTTCATTACGATAATCCCAAACGCAAAAAGACTTGGGGATATCCCGGCCATGCTTCCACGTCGACGGCCAAACCGTCTATTCATGGTTCCAAAATCATGCTCTGTATTTGGTGGGATCAACTCGGCGTAATATATTATGAGCTGTTACAACCAACTGAAACAATCACAGGTGCTCTTTATCGAACCCAATTAATGCGTTTGAGCCGAGCATTGAAAAAGAAACGGCTGCAATACAACGAGAGACATGATAAAGTGATTTTGCAGCACGATAATGCTCGACCCCATGTTGCGCAAGTGGTCAAGAAATACTTGGAAACATTGAAATGGGAAGTCCTACCCCACCCGCCATATTCTCCTGACCTAGCTCCTTCTGATTATCACTTGTTTCGATCCATGGCACATGGGCTAGCTGACCAACACTTCCGGTCTTATGAAGAAGTAAGAAATTGGATAGAATCGTGGATCGCTTCAAAAGATGTCCAATTTTTTCAACACGGGATTCGTATGCTGCCCGAAAGATGGGAGAAAGTAGTGGCCAGCGATGGACAATACTTTGGATCCTAAAGGTATAATTAGTTTTTTACAATAAAATCGCGAAATTCGGAAAAAAAACGGCGGAAGCAAAGTTGTACACCTAATATATACATAGAATCTTTACTTCCACAAAAAGAACTATCGACCTTTCGGCCTTTCTTTCCTTATACCAAAAACACTTCCATATATACATAAACAGTTATTCGTAAAATGCAAAAATATATATATTTGGACTTACTCCAATAGAGTGGTTGAAAGGAAAAGGAAGCGGAATTGTCTTGTTTGTCTTGTTTATCTTGTAAGGCGAAGAGGATTCACGGTGGTCTAGTTGTGATGTTGCGTCATTTTTGTAAATATTTTTAGGACGAAACAATATAGTTATGTATTTAAAAAAATTAAGTTGATGGTGGTTCCAAATATCCGAAATGTCTTATTAAAAATCCGATAACCCTTTGAAATAGAACAATAAATGCTAATGTAGAAATGGCATTTATTTTTAACCTTATCTTCAAAGTTCAGTATAAAATAAACGCAGTTTTAACAAATATTGGTTTTTCCCGATTTCATCCAGCAGATAGAATTTTCTAAATTTTTAAACCAAGTTTCCTTCAACAAAAAATTGCACACATTTATTACAGTTTGACCGACTTTATATCTCTTCCGATGTTTAAGATCCCAAGAAGCAAATTTAATTAATCCTCTATACAGGGATAGCTTAATAAATTTTAAGCACTGAAACGAAGTAGGAGATATTGTGGCTGAATAATGAATTACATTTTCTTTGCTTGTTTTATCATTTCCATGATACAAACGCATGCGTCTACGTCTTCAAACTAATATCTCATGGCGGGTGTGTACCTATTTGGTACAGGGTGATCCACGTAAGATGGTCCGCTACCTTATCTCAAAAACCGTAAGGTTTAGAAACAAATTTTAATATAAAAATTATTCAGTTTTTCATGAATTTTTATTTTTTAATATTTTCAAAATTACAGGGTGGCCCAGAAAACCGTGGCGTCGCAAAAATACATTTTTTTTAAAGAAATACCCTATATTTTGTTACGGATACTAATTCTGCATGAAATTATAAGTATTATTTGTTATTACAAAATATGAAAAATGCTTAGTACTTTTTGAGTTAATTCAATTTAAAATAAAGATAGTAGGAAAAATAATCAACTAAAAATTCTCAATAAATTCACAAACTATTAATTGGATCGTTTGAAAATTTATTTAGTTAAAAATAAAAGGTACATTATCTACTAACTGGAGTATATTTTGAATTCTTAAGAAATTTTATGCAGAGTGTGAAAAGAAATCGCCCAAACTTTTCACATTTCAATTTTTTTAAATGGGACATTTTGTATTTTTTTTTTTAATGAACTTATTCGAGTTGAATAAAGATAGCGATCTAAACGTCTGTCTTTAGTTTGATTATTTGTTACAATTCTAGCACAATCAGAGGCATGACAATATATGTTAATGATTTCACTGTGTTCCGTATTGCTGTAAACAGTTTTCCTAAATTTTGAGTTTATTTTTCTGGTGTTTAGTTCATAAAGTAATAATAACAGTGTTAGAGTTTTGTTATTGTAAATGTAAAAATATATAATTTTCTTGACATGAGTTTAATTCAATCCAAAAACATAATATTATTGAGACGCCACTGGTCATTTTTATGTTAACCTTGAACTGATTTGATGCATATGATTCGTACGTAAGACGCACATGGAAAGATCCGATCTGTAAACTATAACTGAATAATATTATTAATCACCATTTTTTCTATTTAAATTATTAATTACATATTTATCTAGTAACATATCAGTAATGTATCAATCTACAATGTAGTTAAAGAATAGAATTTTATAATTGCAAGTTATTTTAAGGACAAATATGTAATTAGTAATTTGAATAGAAAAAATGGTAATTAATAATATTTATGTGCTAAATATGTAAGATTTCTTCGGTTTAGATATATGACATATAAATATAATTTGAAAAAAATTTTTAAAAATTCATTTAAAAAAAAATACAGGATGTCCCATTTAAAAAAATTGCGTTTAAAGCACTTGAAACATGAAAAATTTGGATTTTTTTCACACATTAAACTTTTTTCTACACCTTACAAGTTTTAAGATAAAGTAGTAGACCACCTTAAGTAGATCTCCCTATACACACACATGCCTTACGAAACCAATAAGTAGGACCACGTGTCGCCAGGTTCCCGGGTTATCAAACATCCTATTTCTATTGAATTTAACCGTTCATGAAATTTTGCGGAAATCCTGCAAATACTTTCCTAACGTGTCAAGAATTCGTTTTTGCAGGCACGAGGTCTCTCCGTAGCAACCCTAGTTTCTACTCTACTTAATTTAAAGTTGAGTTTAAATTTAGTTTGTAACATTTCAATTATTACTTTGTTTATTATTCGTCAAACGAACCGACAATATGCACTAGATTCGTTTTCGAAAAGCATATTTATCTGTTTTATATCCATATAAATCCGGCAATAAATTAACTAAACGGCGTTATATAAGGCTTACAGCTCTTGTAATCTTAAAAAACAAAAAGGTATTAAAAAGTTATACTAACCGATGGGAAGTTTGCCGGGGTCATTTGAATAACCGAATTAATCTTCGTCCTGTCGAGACAAGTGTCCAGGTCCTTGCTTTTCTCGATAAGCAGACTAGTTTCTTTAGCGCCAATCACCTTGTAAGTAGTCATGCACACTCCTCTGACATCCTCCTCCTCTCCAGTGTAATCAAGGTCAAACCGTTTCATGCTGTTCTGGATCAAAGAGAGAATCCCCCGCTTGAAATTTAGAGGGTAATTTTTTTCCTTCTCGTCTGGACATATTTCATAGACGATTCCGTCTTTGAAGGCGAACCTTAGGGTGGCTTCGCTTATCATGTCGGAAAATAGCTGACTATTAGTGGAAGTGGGATTTTCTTCATTGTCTCTTGAGGCAGTTTCGCTTAATGTAATGTCCGAAAGGGTCAGCAAGCCATCACAGGGCGTCAAGAAATTAAACGTTACGTCAGCATCGATGAACAACTTTGATTGGTTTTTGCTTGTCCCGTTAAATAAGCTGCTGGCCTCTATGGAATACTTGTAGATATAGTACTTGTCTGCCTCGTATTTGAACTTATTATCTGGAAATATAAAACATGTAATAAAACAACTCAGAGTCGAATAGGGAATACCATTCAAACCTCCTACCAAGAGGAACTAGACAGATATTTAATACCATTTTGAGAAATGTTTAATTTCGATACTCTGATAATTTAGATAATTTGTTTGACTTAAAAAAATTAAGTAAAATGGGAGTATCCTAATCTAATCAGCTAAGTTATTCAGACTCCTTCGTCGATAGAATGGAACGAACTAAGCCAAGCAAAATCTGATTAACGAAATGTTAGAATGCAAAACAAAGTAGGATCGTTACAACAATGCCATTTCTGCGATGGTAAAAGAAAAGGAACGCATGGAGCGTGCCACTTAAGAGTGACAGTAACCCCGGGCCTAATAAAAGGAAAAAGTACGAATCGAAGGTGGCACATAATGGGAGTGCAATAACCTCGACCCTTCAGGTGACAACAGTTACGAGGAAAAAATGGACGACCAGTACCAACGCCTACACCTGTGAAAAATATGAAAGTAATTGATAATCGAATCCCCAAGCCCCTCGACACTGACGATTTATCCCCCAGGGACTGTTCCGGATCGTTACATGCTACAGGATTACGAAATCCTGGGTTTTTAGTGGATAGACGCCTCGACGAATCCTACACTGTCCAGTCGCCAGACCGGGTACCTATAAAAGATTTTCCACGAGATAAAAAAACAAGCAAAGAAATGCCTATCTTTTTGTTATTTTGGAAGTGCTCTTACATGAAAATATTTATAAAACAATGCAAAGTTCCAAAACAAAATTTAAGATATCCGCGGTAATGTTATGATCCACAATAATTATTAATCGATATAAACGAATAACCGCTAATTAAAACTTGCGTACATTGAGGCAGTTTTGTTCTTTATTCCTAAAAGAACCCATTAATTTTCTTTTTGTGTTAGTAAATACGTTAAAGGAAAATTCTTAATGTGAAATAAGACTAAAATTAAAGTTTTCTGAAAATTCAGAGGTTTATTAATGTTTTTTCATGTTAACAAGGTCCTGGCTTTTGCCTTGCTAAGCTGTATATTCCTGGAGCGGAGCTGATTAAATTCCCGACTGTAAGATAAGCTCAGGCAGTTTCACGAATTTTTTAAACATAGAGAGTTAATTATATCATTTTTCTTCTGATCGATACAATCGTGACTTCTACCTCATTAAATTGCAATATCCAGAAAGGGAATTACCAAATTTTCTACTCTAACTATATAGATTTTAAGAAGTATCCCAATCATAGTTTTAATCAAGGTAGAAGTTAGTAGATTTGTAGAACTTATTGTAAGGTCTATTGCAGAGTCTACAGATGACTCATTGTTGTGTTTTTGGTAATTAACCTTAGGAAAAACATATCTCCTGTTGTTTGCAAGATGGCTTAAAATAAATTTCCTTTGAAATGCAATTTTAAGGCTCCTGGCCTACAAATGATGCATCTAGAATCAATATAGAATGCAATAAATCGATTTAAGTGAAAAATAATAAATCAAAATTTTACACCTTATCTCAATATTTTCCAAAAAAGGAGGAGATACCTAATTTTTGCCACCTTTCAAGCTCTGCCTCCGATCTCTCGAATTTTTGAATTCAATAGGGTTCAAAAATATATATCTCTCTCAAATTAATCGTCTTACGCCAAACCCACGTCAAGAGGATTATAATATTTCTTTCAGTTTCTTATAGATACCGTGTAGCTTTAAAACCTCTTTTCATCATTTTGAAAGTGTCTTAAAATGAAGCGTACTTAAAACGCATTTTTAAGGCTCCGAATTACAAATAGGGTATCCCAGGTCCAGGGTCAATATAAGATCTAAATCAATAATCTAGAAGAATTGGATTTTGCATGATTTTTGAAGTTTTGACGCCCCTTTTGGGCAGATGAAAAGACACTAATCTATGGGGGCGAAATCGAAGAAAATGATATCAGCAGGACCCCAGCATAAACAAATATTTTAATATGTTTAATAGTCACGTGACTATTAGACAGGGTGTTTTGTTTTAAAAGGCAACAGAATTTCAATGCAATATATTTGTATGAAATGCAAATACATTGTACTGTATTGCGTGTGTATCTATACCAATTATGTTGTTTGTTAAAATTTATTTTATATTTTACGATTCGCCGCAACTAGCATTAAGTTATGTTTTTTAAATAGCAAGGTATATTTTTTAATTCAATATCGAAATCTGCTCCTACCTATGACATTTACTGACCTATAACATTTACCCTATGGATAAGTTGATTACCCATAAATCCAAATTTTATAGCTTCTAAAATTTATGTTTGCCCAGGTATACAATTCAAATTAAAAAAAAGTTTTTGTCAATCGATTTTGACATAGAAATTAACTAAATCTATTTTTGAGTTTTACTATTTGAAATTGAGAAAAATACAATTTTTTTCAATACACATTATCAATTTTTGTTAAATAAACTCAACTTTGTAAGATTATTAAAGCCATCGCCAACAAGAAAAGACGGAATGTGTATGTTTGAATAATTTGCTCCTACTCAGAAAAGTATTAATTCAGTGAAATATGCAAATTTACTTCTTCTTCTATACGAAAAGAGTAATTTATCATCAGTACTGTGTATGGAACTTAACATGTTGAGTTTATGAAATAAAGTGCCTGGTAAAAAAATAGTATTTTTTTGTATTTTAAATAGTAAAATTAAAAAATAAATTAAATAAATTTGTATTTGTCAAAAACAGATTAGTCAAGATAAAGTAGAAGTTGTTTTTCGGGCTGGAACTTTCAGAAATTCTATTCGTGTACCGGAAGCAAACAAAAAGTTTAAATACCATAATATATAAATTTACGAGACCATGAAATGTGGCCTTATCAAAAAATTAATTTTAGCTGGTCGCTAAAAAGCTGATTTGGACCAAATTTCGATTTAGACCTAGAAAATATATCTTGTGGTGAAAAATCAAAACTGATGCTAATTACGTTAATCGTAAACTAACATATAATATTTGACATTAATAACTGTAATCTCAGTTATAATATAATAGAGAACTAACTCTGTACATTCCATCTGGGTCACCCAGTAGAAAGATATTTATAACCACACAGAAACTCTTACAACTCTATAATACAAGGTGTTTCTAAATGTAATGCCATAAATTTAACCACGTATTTTACTACTTTTTCTGTATAAAAATTTTCAAATTTAATATTTTTCCTAATAAAATCGTCGATAAAGTTAAGTACAAAAAAGTTTAGACACTTTTTAAGCACCACCCCCCTGTATTACCCGCCTTTGGAACAATGCGGCAATTTTGTTCTGGAGATTCAGAAAGAACACTAAAACTTACGATAAAATACAAAACTTCATTACTTAATCTCAAAACGTTTCGAAAATATTAATAAAAAACCATCATCAGAAACCATTTTTTCACACTCTGTATATTGAAAATGAAGCGCCTTATGATATGTGTTTATAGGAAATTTTCGTAACATTTTGGGACTTAGAATATGTGGTTGAATTTACGATGCTACGTTCAGAGACACCTTGTATATCTAATATCACTTTAAAAGTTTTATAAAACAATTAGCCAATGACGATTACGAAAAATGGTTATTGGGCCCTTAATTATCTTATATGTGCCGATTCATGTAAAAAAAAAGCCTGACTTTAGTTTAATGTCGGCAAAAGCTGATTCATCCAACTCAGCGGATTTAAACCAAAACGCAAAAAAAAAATGCCGCAAAAACAGCACTCAGCATATCACGAGCATAAGCATAATCAACTTATATTAAAGCGGTAAAACAGTTGAAGTGAAACTTATGATATTCGCCAATATTGAAAACTGAGTTAAACCGTTTTCCATGGAGATACTAAAAATTGCACGAACCCGAATAATAAAGCAGGATGTCAGTCCCAAACTTTACTTCCATTATTATCGCAAAGAGGATTCAAGACATCAAGAAAAAAATGTCTCCTGGAAACTGTGGTATTATTCGCCATACACCACACTATACATTTCCAAGGTGAAAAAAATGGCAGCGAGAACATAGTAAGTGTGTACAATAAGATAACGCTTTAGGTATACGATACTATTGTGTAGTACGCTCCATCTTCTTGGCATTATCGCCTAACACTTTGTCATTTTCTTGCACACGTGTATTGTCCATTTACCATGGAAGGAACCGCTAAATGTGTTTTCCTCGTAAAAGTCGCTTATTACCTTCTTTCGGGAAAGCACATAACGCCTCACACCAGACAATTTTGCCTTGATTAAAGGGCGGTAGTGGATCAATTTAAAGCCGGCGTATATAGAGGATTACGATACAATTTAGCAACCGGCAATGCTGCCAATCACGGTCATTAGCGATAAAGTTAGTACAAAAGCTGAAATGAAAATAAAAACGGAACTACTAAAAACGAGTTAATTGAAAGGCAATTTCCCTCCTCAATTGAATATTTATCAGAAGGGTGTTTTGGCTAAACCCGTAGGCGAATTTATCACCTGCAAACAAATTGTAGTATAATATTCGTATAGTACTGAAATCGACAATTTGTATTCTGGATAAAACGCATTAGGCCGTTCGAGGGTTTCGGTGAACTTTAAAATAGGAGCAAACGCTAAACGGGCCAAAATGGTTTGTTCCTCTTTCCCGAGCGGCTATAAAATTGGGAGAATCCGGCTTATTCGATCAGTTGACAGAGTTTCAGGTTTATTTTGCCTTAATCCCTCTACTTTCTTGAATCAATAAGTAGCAAATCTTCCCTTTTAAGTTTTGCCCGGAAAATACGAGCCGCCGTCAAAAATTGTACCTTTCCACCTCTTTAAAAGCATGAATACTTATGGCCAACAAATTTAACGCTATTTACCAAACCATTGAAAATCAGCACAACTGGCTAATGGCCTCGATATATTTTTTAACACGTGAATAAAACTTCACTAAATAAATCCCTGTATAAACAATTTTCAGCCCATGAATAACGGATCAACTCACTTTTAGAATAACGCGGTTATTATAATAATACGCAGTCACTTCACAGGCAAAATTATTTTCCCGATTCTAAATCTGATAATGTAAATGTACCTATTGTTAAACTAAATAATATCCAGTTTAGTACTTTTTGCCCATGGTTATTTCGGACTAAATGGGAAATCCGAACGGCAAACCCCATTAAGAAAAATCTTAAATAACTTGAAAACTGGATTAATACTTACTAGCATGAGAGCATGTTGGAACGCCACATATCAGAGGATCTTCCAAGGGATCTGAAAAAATACTCTCGTTAGTGCCTTATTATCTCCATAATTCTGTCAAAAAACGTCGAGTAACTGCGTAACTCGATAAATTTTATTTAGAAAGAGAATCCACCTACAACTAATCAAAGCAAATTGTCCCTAAGCAACGGATTGTCCCAGACAAGAGAGTGAATGTCTCATCAAAATCGTGAAATGCACAAATGGAGAAGTCGTAGCAAGCCGGCATGGGTATAAACTGAAAGCATTGTTAAATATACAGGGTGCATGTTTAAATAAAAAGTCCACACCCCCTCCACTCCCGCCGGGACTCGCTCCCATTGGTAGGTTTCGGAGACCGTGCGAGATACTGAGATTTAAGTAGCGCCTCAATTCAGGTCTGCAAGAAAATGGCTGTTTTCATCAATCATTCGCCTTAATTTTTTGGAAATTGGATGCAGGCCAAAAGGAAATGAAATGATTTTTATTTTCAACCGGGGCTGGTCCCTTCTTATCCAAACGAAATTATCGCAACCTAACAGCGATGGAGCCTTGCAGATTCCACAAATACACGAGGAACTTTCCTCTAATGTAAAATGATATTAAAATTTCCAAGGTCTCCATAACACTCTCGAATTCGGAACGCCACATCTGAGGAAGTCATTTTTCCACACTGACGTGTAGGGTGCTTTAGCTGTCCATTACCTTTTGAACGTTCGCTAATTAATAATCGAGCTAATGATTTCTAAACAAAGAAGCTGAAGTGTGCAACTGCGAAACCTCTGACGTGGTGTTTATTGAAGGTACATTGTTACAAAGCAAATCCAAAACACAAATTTAGTCCCGTGGCAAAGCCACAAAATGATTAATTGCTGGTAGCAAAGATACGTAACATGCTCTAACACAATTTTGCGAAACAAACTTTCGAGTTGAATTGCCACCTGTTTAATAAACAAATATGGAACACCTTGCAATGATTTAAAGGGGCAATTTTCTATTGCCACGTTTTAGGATTAGCTTCCAGCACTAGGTCCATTTTCAAAATAGCTATTAGTCGACATGTGCTGATGGTGCTTTTATTAAAAAAAAAACACTCAATTGAATCCGAGCACATTCGAACAGCAGAAGGGTCGGCATCAATAACTTTATTAAATGCCTGGTGACCGTAATTGTAGCGGAGTCTCAACTTGGCATGATTTTCGGGTTAAATAACAACTCTTGTCGATGTTCTGAGTTGTTCTAACCCATATCTAACGTAACTGCCAGTTAAGAAATAATAACAGTATATTGGGTTTCTATTTGGGTTTCTATAAGGGAGATAATTTGCACCAATCCCCATGGACGCAGACGATTGAGTTCTCCATAGTTCGAATATTGACTGCATTGGCAGGTATTTGTATTAATGAATTGATATTACCGAACACGTTATGTTATATGATTTCATCCATCATTTATTAGCAAAGACATATTCGGACATATTCATTACTTAACACACTGTCTATTAAGGTCTTCGTGTGCATCAAACCTGTAGGCAACATAGTCTATTACTATCGAAATTGATATTAAATAGCGAACGCGAAGTTGCGGCAAAGGCTTCGGATTACAAAGAAACTTGACAAAATGGTGGAGTTTGTAGGGAGTTGCAAAGTTTTGGAAAGAAAATACGAACATCTGTAAAAATCTAATTGTTAGGGACAATGAAACTCACATTAAGCTAATTTGTAAGGGAGCTAAATCAGTCGTCATTGAAGTTACAGAAAAGCAGATTTCTCAATACCGTGATCGATTTTTGTGAAACGAAAGTGGACGCCGACAGAAATGTTGTGGCTCTCTTTGTTCTGTAGATAAAGAGTGTTTTTGAATATTCTGCATTTTGAAACCCCCCTGTATTTTGTTTATCCAACAAGATAGTAAAAAAGTAAACATTTATTTATTTGAATTCTTATAAGGACATTCTTGTAGAATTCAGTGGCGTATTTAGATTTTTGGGTCTCTGAATGTCCTCCATACACAAAGTTTCAGTTTTTTATAGAACATCCTGTATATTTTTTTTCGATTTTAATTAGACGTTTCTGGGCTTTTGTGGTTCTTGTTTGCACTTGTCAAAAACACACTGGAGCATTTTCGTTGATGTTTAAACGTGTCGTTATTACATATAATTTTATTAAAACATCGCTGGGAGTCAAGTAAAATTTGAATATTTAAAATATTACGGCATGGTGGCGCGTTTCATGGAGTGCCGCAAAAGTATAAATGCTACATTTGAATTTTATTTAAACAGACATTATTTTTCCTTTTATTTGTGTTTTCTATGTTAAGTAAACTCTATCGTCATAGGTATCCTGAAAGGGTCAGCTAAATCATATAACATTTCAAAGGCTGAAATCAACTTTAATAACCTTTGGCCCTTTATAAAAACCCAGGCTAAGAACACGTAATAAAGGGAATTGCGAAGGTGATGTAATTAATGTAGCGCAATAGTTGCATCCTAGAAATGCTGAACGACGCACTCATATCTACTTGTGAAGCAATAAGGAAGATTTGGTTTTTGTGTCGCTTGTTTCGTAGAAGTGGATATTAAATATTACATCCAGGAGGAAACTCTCAAATAAATCGGTATCTTGATGTACTGCAAAACGTATTGCCGGAATTAGTAGAAAATACGCCATTAGTACAGAAATCAAATCTTCTTTCAATAGAATAATGCACAGCCTCATAATCCTCAAATTATGATGCGTTACATAGAGAACTTTTCCCGAAACGCTTCGTTGTGATGTGCAGGCTTGTGCGTTGGCTTCCCAGGTCACCCCACCTATCCGTGTTGAACTTCTTTTTATGGGGACATTAAAAAAAATTTAATTTGTCGTACTCAGCATAATATAATTGAAAATCTGCAAAGACGGAATATAGAAATTTAAAATGCACTACGCAGAATTACAGCAGTTTGTGATAAATGTATATGAGAAAATGGCACCCAATTTGAGCATCTCTTTTAGTGATGGTTGTTCTTTTTAGTAGCTACTATTATATATAATTCTAGATTTGATGATTTATTGTGAAAAAAATTAGTAATTTGAAAACAAATTGCAATTTTGTTTTTAGCAGTAACTAAGAACTATGATGCAGGGCGCTTCAGTATAAGTCCGTCGACTGCTTACTATAGGTTTTTGTGACTGAAATTAGAAATAAAGTTCATACTAACATCGGTTCGTTTTCTGTCTTAAGTACAGGGTGATAAAAAAAATTAATTTTTTTTAGTTTTTCCTGATAAGTCCATTTCGGCATTAAATATTTTTATGAAAATTGGGAAGCGTAATGTAGATTTTTCTAAAGTTGTCTAGGGTTTATTGATATTAACGAATACACTTATGATTTTGCTTGCGGATAATAGTGCTGGTGAGCCACTCGAAAGAAAGAGGACCTTCTGGATTCGGGGCGCTCTTAAGTACTAAACTAAGGGTAATTAAAACAGTGTCGTACCTTGGCTAGAAGGCAATTACCAACTTATGACACCACCTGAGTTGTTACCGTGGTACTGATAACACTTTGTCGATACATTTCCAGAGATGCCGACAAAGTGCGGCCGCGCTTCTCATCCGCGCCGACAAAGGGCGGCTATCCTTTTCCACAAGTACCGACAAAGGGTGGTTAGACGTTAATCATAAAACAGCAGAATCACATGAAGATAACGATTGCGAAACCCTCTTAATTGACGAAAATACTTCTAACCAGGTTGCGACATACATAGGCGTCCTATAGGGGCAACATCAGCCCCCTCACAACTCTTTCATCTTAAATTAACAGACCTCACTTATTTACAACTCAAAGACTTCCGATTGTGCCTCGACTTTATCGTAAAACTGGAGAAGTCTTTACATATGTACAAAAGGGTTAGATCTATTCGACCTAAGAATCCCACAGTAATGTAAATGTAGAGATACATTTTTGAAGGGCAATAAAGTGGTTTTAATTTCACCAACGGCATCCCTATTAATTTGACCCTGAACATTTTGTGAAAAACCCAAGAAAACTTCGATTAAACTAACAAAAGTATATATAGGGTGTTCTACCTAAAAAAAGTCAATTTTCGCTTATTTATGAAAAAAATAATCACAGATGCAATAAATCTAGAGACGCCACTAAATTCTACAGGAAAAGCAATATAAGAATCCATTTTTAATTATTTAACATCTTATTAGATAAACAAAATACACAAGGTGGCTCAAAACACAGAAAACACCCTGTACTTGGAAAGCAAAGACAACTGCGACTTTTTTGTCACTGTCAACTTAGACTTCCAAAAGAAAACTGCTTTTCAATTATAACTCTTTAATTTGAGTGATGACTGCTTAGATTCACAAAGAAAAACGGACATTCTGTACATTAATATTATGAGCAGTATTCTATAGCATATATAACCCTTAATTCTCATGAGTCTCACAAAGGGAGATTAAAAACTCATTAAGGACAATTTTTTAAAGTTATAGACGCATCGGTTTCCACAGTGGGATCTTTCATGTATGGTCATGACATGCGGTCAGTTGGCTGGCTTTTCTACGGCCTGGAACGCCGGAGAAATAATTTATCTGTTTTCTTTTTATATGTAATAGACCTGCTTGTGCGTAAAACGCATATTTCAAACCACTATATTTGCCCCACTTTGGAAGTTTTTCTCACGAGATTTATTGACAGATGTAAGTGTCATTTCTAAGACAGATATAGTGCCAATAGAAAAAATCTAAAAAGTGACATTTGTCGTTTTTAACAAAGCGACCCAGTTTAAAAGGAGGTTCATCTTATTCATTTAAATTGAACAAATAAGATTTTTCAATCTTTATTAAATAACCAATACTCCTACTTTTGACATTATTATTGGCAAACATCCCGATAAGGTTCTGTTGACGTTCGCAATTTCTCGGCTTGACTTAGTTTTACCCTTTTGAACAAACAATTCTTTTCAAAATCACCTTGCACATATGCGTGTCGCCAAAGTTAAAAGGAATGAGTATCAACATAACTTAAACGGGCTTAAACTGGTTTAACAAATTAAAATAGGTGGAGATTGTTTCCTTTCAAAATCCACGAAATATTATGCTGAATTTTTTCAAATTTCACGGCCAGAGAAGAAAGAGAAACAAGTAGGAATACTTCAATCTAGCTCGGTCCCCGTTTGGGGTCTCGCACAATATTTCGCTATAAAAGTAAATTTTAATCAAAAATTGATTTTTTATGCAGACAAAAAGCTGTTAATTTGTAATATCTATAAGTCTTCCCTGCCACGAGCTTTGAGCTTATTGTTCAACTTCTTCGTCAATATTACACAGAACAAAAGTTCAGCAATTCCTTTCATAATTTTGCGGTGAAAGTTGACAATATTTCACGCACAGATCGTGGATTATAAAGCCCTCCTAATCCACGTTAAGTTCGCTAGAATGCATGCATTTCTCCTAAAATTTCTAAAGTTGATATCTTAATAAGTATATAGCCACTCAATTTCGATTAGATGCAGTTTCAGCTACGCCTGTACGCCGTACACAACAAGGCTGCATACTTGAGATACTCAGTGCTGGTTAGATTGTATGTCAACTATGCATCTTGCTGTTTCTACTTCATTGTTCCTAAATTAACTTGAGTAATTCCGGCAGAATCCAGCCCGAATACCGACATGCTTAGAAAACTCTAATTTCACTGTGACATTTAATTTTAATTAGTAATTAAACATCCGCGCTTACAGCTACTTAAACATACTTGCGTGATGCTGTGCTAAGACGTCCGTGACGAGGCCGAAAAGCCCCAAAAACAGCAATTTTCTCATCCTACGCAAGTCATGGGCACTGAACACTTAAGTCACATAAAACGTTTACTAAGTACTGCGACGTATTGTTTAATTTTCCTATGCCCTGTACACTAAATTAATCTCGGCTTCAAAGAGAAGCGATTATGGTCATTTTGAGATCCTAAAATGACATTCTTATCTAGAGTTCAATAGGTGACGAGCTGTTTATTGAGTAAATGGTCTTTGCGTAGCAGGGCCGGAATGGGCCGCTAAGAACTTCTTTAATCTTACTTTTAGGAGGTTTTTGGTAAATGAAGTTCCCTGAATCGACCCTGCCGCAAGTTTATCTCCAAAACTACTCAATCCGCATTCCTAGTGCGGGCTATCGAGCCAGTGACGTTATCACTGTTTAATCGTCTAAACTCCAGCTCGTCAAATTAAAAACCAATTTTAGACCGATCTTACAAAATAATTTACATGCAACGATTGTAACGAATCAAACAAAACTTTCGATTTAAATCTCTGGAAATAAAAAGGCCTGTAAATTAAAATCAAATAAAATAACGTTTCGCACCAATAATTCAATTTACTCAAGAATATATGTAACTATAACGTTCCCAAAATAAATACAAAAGGGCTGCGAATTGTTTCCGTTTGTTTACTTTTTCCAACCCCGGCTGTAGTTGAGCAGATATTCAAAAATCAGCTGTAATTTTAATGTTCAATTTGGGCGGAAGGGGTTTCGATGAATCGAGGGGCTACGATGAATTGAGGGGTTTCAATGAATTGAACGCCTCTTTTGCCTATTCGGTGAATCCAAACATATTCAAATTACTTTGTAGAGCAACAACCCAGGGGAATCTAGGGGTAAGGTACATGTAAGCGGGGATCAGCCAATTCCGGATGCGAATACTGCCGAAATATTCACTCGTCAAATTACGTTCTCTCTGACCTATCAGGATTTATTACCTTAGAGGATTGTGCACGGTGACTCGAATCGAAAATTGATGGAAACTTGGTTGTAAGTTGTAATACACAACCAAAGTGTCATCTAATCGATTTTGAGATATCTGCTTGCCTTCTCAACGTTTAACGGAGCTGAGTATTTTGAGTATTTAAATTATCTCCCCCACTTGCTTGGAGCGATTATTATGTCTTAATTATTTAAACTTTGATAATAAAGTGTTCATAACACAGCTATCCTACGTCACCTCATCCTTATCAGTCATTTTGCATTTCATGATTAAAACTTATAATGAATAAAGTTCTCGCCAATTTTTCGCCTCTACCAATATATCAATTTTTAGTCAGCATTTTGCCTCAAACGGGCGGCATCTATGCTACCAACTGCAAGTTGGGTGCTATCGATTCTCTGTTCTCCATGATATTCAACGCAGTATTGACTCTATCCCATGCGATGTCGCATAGGCATTTGTACAGGGTGAAGCAGGAATCAAATGAGTAGCATTGGAACGACCCTTTTTCTAGTTCCGTCCAAAAAAAAGATATTTTTTTGGTGACCACTACAATCATTCACGACTAGGTTTTTTCAAAAGCAAGTATTTTCTGCACAGGATGATTTTTTAAAAGCTGTTCACTCAAAAAATCTGAAAAACTATTTCAGTATAAAGAGATTTCCAAAAACTCTCAAATCTTTATTTTTTGGGGGCCACCTTTTCACCCCCAAATGAGTAGGTTGCTGCTCATTCTCTCACCCCCACGCACGCCAACTTAAAATAATTAAATGAGACCACCCCTTTTGTGACTCATCAGCGGATAACTGAAATTTCCCTGAAAACAATTCTGTATCTACTTCTGATTTATGAATGTGTGTTTTTTAAATAATCCTTTAAAGCTGCTACGTTTTACCAAATTATTTAATTTAATTTCAATAAATGGAATTAAAAAAAATTTAATGTAAGGTTCTAGTAGTGAAGTTTTATTAATTATTCATCCAAATGTTTAAATTGAACACTGCCCTGCTTCAAACAGTAATAGACAATAAGATGGTGCTAAGGCATAGCAGCTTTAAAAGGTGATTTTAAAAAACACATTCGTAAAGCAAAAATGCATACAAAATTGTTTTCAGGAAGATTTTAGCTATCTATCGATGTGTCACAGAAGTGTTCCCATTTAAGTTTTCTAAGTTGGGGTGTGTGGAAGCGAGAAGTGCAATACATTCATTTATCGGTCAAAAAATGGCCACCAAACATTAAAATTTTCGTATTTTTAGAAATTTGTTGTACTATGATAGTTTTTGAAATTTTTGTGCGGACAATTCATAAAACATCGCTTTGTATAATCGCCAATGTAGACCACGAGACAAACAATTTCTTGACACATGGTGAATCTGTAGTACGTTATGTGAATAGCTAAATCAACTTTACAAAATTTGGTCTGCTCGAAATCAAATCTACGGCATTTTAAGAGAAATTTAAGGAATTTTCAAAATATTGAGAGATTTTAGGTGGGGAATCTCTAATTTTATCAACAAAACATTAAATTAAAAAACAACTGACTGATTAGTGACCTAAATTCTACCAAGTTTAGTACACTAAGATAGGTTGTTCAGCAGGGAAATCTAAATCAAAATTAATGTTAAAACACTGGCTCAAACATATGGGTAGTTTCCTGTCAAAGAAAGTTTTTGTACAGGAAGCTAAAAAAGTTATGTTCTTTAGCCAAGGACGAGGGTGTAGCGCCAAGAACTCTTTTTACATCGTATAACAAAAATGTAAACGGATTCCTATTTATTGTTCCTAAAAATCTCCAGATACGAAATTTTGCTCAATTATTGTCATTCCAGAAGAAATCATTTTAAAAAAATCTTTAAAGTCCTATATTTAGAAAATCGTCTTTTTGGATGGAAAACTTTTGGATTAAAACAAGTCGAGTTAAATAGTCTTATCGACCTCAGGACTTTGTGGTGCTATAGACTTTTGTACAGACCATTTAGAACTACCCCTCAGATATGAAGTTTTCAAAAGGCCACATATATATATGTATATATAAAATATTTCCATTTTTAACTAAATTTTTCTGATAAAACGTCCGATTCGAAAAAAAGTTATCGAATATACAATATTTTTACACAAGTAATATTTTTTAATGGAACACTCTGTATACTATTGAATATTCTGAAAGAGTATATTTTTCTGATTTCAAGTATTGTATATTTCTAACCAGCTTTTGTGATCGATTTGTCACTGAAACGCTAACAAGGGTTTTCGTCCGAACCCTTAGTAAAGGGCGAATATTATTCTTAGTTACCCCTACTTGTGTGTGAAGAGCTATTCCCAAACAAAATAAAAGAAACAATACTGACATGATCCGCTCACGTTCATCATGATTTCGATAATCATCATTCGTATTTTTTCTAACTCCAATACGAGTCTAGACAGACTGGTCGTATACACTTTTCTTAGCCTCCGTAACAGTTATTTTAGAGATAGAGTTTCTCTATGAATACTAGATCTGAATCTGCCTAATTATAAATTTAGTAACAAGTCTAAAATCTAAGAAAACCATCAGTACCTGGTGTATAATGAGGATTTTCAAGCTATATAGTAATATTTATACTCGTATTATATCTAGACGTTTTTGGATTATCTTTAATATCTAAGGAGCTAAACTTAGCAGAATTTTAAACGTTTAAAAGCGATTTAAAGGCAAATTGCTAGAAGGGTATTAACCTAAAACGGTTAAAAAGTGTATTTTTAAGAGTAATATAAGGGGATGTAAAAGCATTATACAATTTTCAAAGAAGTAATTTTCTACAGGGTCTTGCAAAAATGTATGATAAAGTTTTGATGCAACTTCTTTCTCCATTTGAAGATTTTGATGCCCAGTAATAAGCCTGTATCACAATACATAAATTATATGGAACTTTAGCATGGGTGACAAATTTAACTTCGTTTGGACATCATAAACATTTAAAACATTGGCTACAAATCACCTACAAACACCCACAAAATCGGCAATCTTTCGATTTCGTAACTCTCTTTTAGAAAAAATACATACCTTAGACAAAGTAAGCAGTTATGAAATAGAAATATTGTCGATTTTGTCGGTGTATATGTTGTTCTGAGCGTTTATGGTGTCCAAACTAAGTCTTTGTTACCGTATCGGAACCCGTTTGGTAGCAATATTATTACATGCTAAACACATGCACAACATGCTAAGATTGCATATAATTTATGTATTTCCATACACGCTTATTGCTGGACACCAAAATCGTCCCTTAGAGAAATTAAATCAAAACTCTATCAAATACTTTTGTAAGGCCCCGAAGAAGACGGCTTTTTTAACAGTTCCAGATTAATGCCTTTCTAGTTGGTCCTTGGTCTTAAAATCTCTACTAAACAATTTAAAGAAACTTCTCTTCTAATAATGGCACAGAAATCACATCAGAGGTTCACGAGATATTTGATTTTGAATTTTCCATTTTCATTTCATTTGTTGACTTGATGTTTACATTGTTACTAACTTAAAAATGATATCGAAAGACCTTCGATTTCCATATACTTTCATTTCCTACGGGTTTCATGCTCAGAGATAAGAAAATAACCTTATTTTGCATGGCTATATACCATTCATATTTTCATTTTGGTGATAGCTGTATGAATTTTGAAGTTTTAAGCAATACCTTTTCCTCTTATATTCTTCTATTTTCTTGACAAAATGTTGTAGTCGAAGAAAAAGCATTGTATGCAAATTGCACAAAATTACCATTTTCCACTTATACGACTTACTACAGTCGCCTGTGGGTCGTGCACCATGATTAGGATTCATAATCGTTGGGTAATACACCAGGTGATCATTAAAAAATCGCAAGCTATTTGCTATTTAGTATTATATCGTACAGGGTGATAATGTAAAAACTTATAATGGCTATATCTGGGTAACAAAAAAGATAGCAAAAACTCCTGGAACCAATTTTTACAATTTTCAAGGAGAATCAAAAAATATATTAACCAATCCGTTCTCATTTACCCCTTTATCCCTAACCAACCCAACTAAATAATGTTGAATGACAGCCCCCTACTTGTGATACCTTATCTTAAAGCTCTCAAAAAGGACTTTTCAGTGATGCCTTACAAAGCTAACTTTGATTAAATAGTTTCCGGTTGATTCACGAAAACTTAATTAAAATGTATTGTCTTTTAATTTATTCGTTATTAATTTAATAAATGTTGAAAATCTTTCATGTGAGAGCCCTAGCAGCAATCTTAAAACTCTTGGACGTTCTCTTTCGAAGCCTTTGTTACTTCTAGATAATTTTTTTCTGCTGTGTTTATTATTAACCAAACAATCAAATAGTTTTAAAATGAGTGAAAAAAATAAACGACACATTTTAAAACTTTTTCTTTATTCAATTAATAATAAAGGCCATAGAAAAAATTATCCAGAAGTAAAAAAGGCTTTAAAATGTCTGAAAGTTTTAAAATTTCTGCCAGGACACTAATATAAATGATTTTCCACATTTTTAAAATTAACAATTAATAAATTAAATAGTAATACATTTCAATTAGGTTTTCCTTAATAAACCGAAAACTACTTGAAATGTAGCTTTGTAGGATATTATCAAAAATGGTTTTTTGATAGCTTTAAGATATCACAAGTAGGAGGTTGCCATTTAATATTATTTAATTGGAGTGGTTGAAGGTGAAGGGGTGAGAACGGACTGATTAATACATCATTTTGGTTCCCCCTCGATATTATACAAATTGGTTCAAGAAATTTTTAATACCTTTTTTTTCCCCAGATATAACCATTGTAAGTTTTCAAATTGTCACCCCGTATATTTGACTAACGAAATATTAACAGATGAATGCATCTAACACATGCCTATTGTATTCCAATGCGTACTTCTATTTTTTTTTGACGATCACCCTTTATTATTAACTATCACTTCAATACGTTACCGGCTGGCAGCCCGCATTGACTTCACGTCTCTCAAATAAACATTGCGAGTTTTCGCAAATAGCAATTGCCTTTGGATTGTAAATACACAGCCAGAATTCCGGTCAACAGCCATTTCTCCGCGTCCTCTGCAATCTTACGCGTAGGTATCACCTTTTTACAGTGAAAAAAATTTTAAAAATGGATTTTTGCGTCACTTTCCATTAAAGATAATATAAAAATCCAAAGACTTGATCTTTTAACCACACTCCTCGCAAGGCGCAAAACGGAAAACAGAAATGAAACCCAAACTTCACGTTTACGTTACGTTTATTACGATACAGACATGGCTTATGCAAACAGTTAAGAAAAGCCCTTTTCAAAATCAACTTAAATTTGATTTAAAAATTGGACATCAATCTGATACTACACGGTAAAATAAAACGCTAAAGTTAATGATATAGTACATGACATTACTTCCTTGCACGGTCGAACAACTAGGGATTCTAAACTTTTAATTTAGTAATGCCCAGTAAAAAAATCATCTTCACACAGGGTGTAACATCTCCTTGCCAGATCAATATTTATTGCACTGACTTATAACATTCGTTCAATAAAAAAATTGAATTTAGATTTTCTTTCATCGAACGCATGTTATAATAAATAATATTTTTTAAACGTGCTTACCCTGTACCATATTTACTTCCCTCAGCTTATAAAAAAACTACAACGATTACACAATAAATGGTTGAAATTTAATAAAAACATACCTATAATATGGGAAATAAACATTAATACTCAAATGAATGTAAACTAGAATCATTGTCAAAATGAAAGACCTTTTAGCAACGGTATAAATATAGTATGATTTGCAATAAAACTGTATGTTCGTGTATCACAGCAAATTAGATTTAAAAGTCGTATTTGAACGCCAAAAAGAGCCCTGCTCACCTTGTTATTTCTAACTGTTTTACTCGATATGCAAAAGTTTTGAAATGAACGGTGTATGCGTAAAAACCGTAATTCAAAAATATCAAGCATTTTTTATTTTTGAATTCTATCTTTGTGCCATCAGTTCGGATAAACACGAGGTATGTGGGCTAACACTGTCGAGTTTTTCCAACCTTGTCCGTCGTTGACACAAATTTAATTCATTATTTCAGCAGTTATTCGCCAATTTAATGCAAACACGGTTCATACAAATTTGTAGTAACTTGCCCTGTGTTCCGAAAGTATTCAGAGAAATACAAGGACCAGGAAAAAAATACAGGGTGAACTCAAAGGTGGGAACTGCTTCTACAATATACAGGGTGTCCCGAAATTAAAGCACCATATTTAAACAACGTAAATTAGGTCAAAAAATAACACCAAAACTTTAAATAAAACAATGTCGGAAAATGCTTCCTTAATGAGGTATGCCTCTTTAAAGACGTAACTCTGATGATGGTAATTTTGAAATATTTCCAAAACGGTGCAAGATAACTTTATGAAATTTGGTACGATTTTATACCTTATAAGCCTCAATTGACTGATGTGGCTGAATGGAAATTATTTCGTCAGAGGCGTGCTGCACGGGTAGTGTCGGGGTTAAAAAATGCTAGATTTTTTTTATGTGCCCCATTTTTTAGTTGCTGATGCAAAATTATGAAACCATATACGCTTCCAGAAAAAAAAGACACTCTTGGTTCACGATGCTAGGACGCTTCGTTTTCGAATAAAATGAATTTAAACATTACAATACATGACAAATACAAATGATTTACTTTCTGTGAAAACTTAATAGTAGGCTACGAAATATTAAACAATGTTGACTGTCAATTTGATGTTTATATTTATTCTGTTGGGGAGTTTCTTTGTGTCATTATTAAGCTGTTAGTGAAAAATGGAGAAATTTTCAAGTAGGGAGCTTGCCGATATTCATTTTATTTATGGGTTCTGTAATGGTAATTCGCGAGCCGCCGTAGAAGAGTACAGAAGGAGGTACCCGAGAAGAAGAATACCTTTTCGATCTGTTTTTAATCGAGTACATAGAAATTTAGTCGAATGTGGTTCTTTTCAACGTTCTCGAGGCCAAGGAAGACCTACAGTAGATTACGATTTCGAGGATGTGCTTAATCGAATAGAAGAAAATCCTCAAATTTCTCTAAGAACGCTTGAAAACATTACAAACATACCAAAATCGATCGTAAATACAGTCGTTAAAATAACAACAGATAAACAGTTATTTCGAATATTAATTTTTAGATAGGAAGAATGACTCGGATGCAGGGATTGCATCCCTTTCACTATAAAAGGGTTCAAGACTTACGAGAGGAAGATTTTACAGTTAGGATGAATTTTTGCCAGTGGGTTTTGAATCACCAAAATGTTTTACATAATATCTTGTGGTCTGATGAGGCTAGTTTTACGAGAGACAAAGCATTTAACATCCATAACACACATTATTGGGAGTATGAAAATCCAAAAGTCGTAAGGAGAACACATTTTCAGCATAGGTTTTCTGTCAACATTTGGGCAGGTATCATAGGAAATAGATTAATAGGACCAGTTGTATTTCCAAACCGGTTAACAGCACAACACTATTTACATTTTCTTCAAAATGAGCTGGCAGGCCTATTAGAAGATATACCATTGCATACCCGATTGCAAATGTATTATCAACAAGATGGGGCACCAGCTCACTTTGGAAATAACGTGAAAAATTGGCTTGATGAAAAGTTTCCAGGCAGGTGGATAGGAAGAGGTAGTCCAATAACCTGGCCCCCTCGATCACCTGACCTTAATCCCCTGGATTATTTTTTTTGGGGCTTTATGTGTAGCATAATCTATGCCACAGAAATAAACACGAGGGAAGAACTGTTGGATAGAATCAACTTAGCTGCTAATCAAATAAAAGAAAATACGTTTCAAATTTCCCGTGCCTCCCAGAGCATAAAAAAACGATCTAGACTGTGTATCCAACAAAACGGAAACTTATTTGAAAACTTACTTTGAAAGTGCGTCATTTAAATTTCTTGTTCGTTTTTTATTATTGTTTAATCGTTTTGATGTGTTTAATAAAATATCGCTTTAAGCATCATTTGTATTTGTCATGTATTGTAATGTTTAAATTCATTTTATTCGAAAACGAAGCGTCCTAGCATCGTGAACCAAGAGTGTCTTTTTTTTCTGGAAGCGTATATGGTTTCATAATTTTGCATCAGCAACTAAAAAATGGGGCACATAAAAAAAATCTAGCATTTTTTAACCCCGACACTACCCGTGCAGCACGCCTCTGACGAAATAATTTCCATTCAGCCACATCAGTCAATTGAGGCTTATAAGGTATAAAATCGTACCAAATTTCATAAAGTTATCTTGCACCGTTTTGGAAATATTTCAAAATTACCATCATCAGAGTTACGTCTTTAAAGAGGCATACCTCATTAAGGAAGCATTTTCCGACATTGTTTTATTTAAAGTTTTGGTGTTATTTTTTGACCTAATTTACGTTGTTTAAATATGGTGCTTTAATTTCGGGACACCCTGTATATGAGGCTTTAAAAAATTCAGATTTTTTCTTTTGCACTTTTCCGGAATATTTAAAAAAAACAAAAGTTAACCATTTTTGCAAAACTTCATGAGATATCTGAAAAAAGTTTTATAGGTCTTGATAGCGACAGGGGACGCAAATTTCTCAAAAAAATTTTTTTTGGTCTGCCAGTACGCGCGCCCCAGCATGCCGCTTATTGTTTAAGCTCAATAGTAATGCATCGTGTCTTTCGCAAAATAAAAATGTTTTTTAATTCTCCACAATTCTAGAGCAGAGAATAAAAAAATTGTTTTTATTTTCTGGAAAAGCAGTGCAGCAGACGTTTCCTTCAAAAATATTAAATAACCTGTTGATACTTGCGCCACTGGTGGACTTATCCTTTCGGAAATATCAAGTTTAAAAAAAATGCGTATTCATTAAAGGCTTATTTGCTGACAGAAGGGTTTCCCCAGTTTTGGAATCACACAGTATTTCATTTCCCCAAAAAAATTTATTTTGCAGCTAATACTGCGGCTACTACCAATAAACAGAATGAGTTATGGTGTTGGGTGTAGGGGCTGTCCTGTTCGTTCTTCCTTTTCAGTTTTATCCGTCGAGTAATATTATTGTAAGGACGAGGTGAATAGGGCCCTTAACAGGCAATAAGAATCTATTTAGTGTTGTTGAAACCTGTTCCTTAGTACCGTCGTAGCAAAGTGACCATGTAGCTGCCATTTATGTGACTCAATAACACTTAAACTCAACAATTCCAAATACCAAAAGGAGTATTTTGATCTCGTTGCTTCTGCTACATATTTGATTTATTGCTTCAATTGTATAATGTAAATATATTGCTTGCAAATAACATGAGAATTAACATACATCTAAAAATATCTCTTAACAATAATTCTGAAGAAAATATAAAAAAAAGAAAATAATTGTCAACTCTGGTTTAAAAAATTGCAACGATTGATATAAACTTTTAAAGGCTCAAATTTAATGTGCCGCTTAATTAACTACAAAAGCCCCAGTTCTAACGATATGTGATGACATGTATAAAAATCTTAATTTAAATGGCAGTTCCAAGGTGATCTTAAGCCGAAAGATCACCATCAAAAAGCCGGGTTTTCAATAATTTCATTCAAAATACTTCCGAAAGGCACCATAAGAAATAGTCTTCAGTAAACTGTTTCAAAAAACATTTTCGGTAAATATAAATTTGCATATATTATATACAAGTATAATTATTATTACTAAGGCACCATAATGGATGGATTTGTTTTGTTATGAGCATCATGTTTTCATGTTAACAATCGATTAACAGAAACAGCATAGAAACTTGCAACCAGGCAACTCCTAAATCCTGAGTTGTTAGTGCAACTATCAAACATGTATATTTCATTAACACCCGTCAGTAAAACGGGACCTGAAGTGAGGCATTTGGGTAAAACATCTTCGCTTCCCAAAAGCTTCAACACCTAGATTAAGGCACTAAAGCTTAAACATTCAAAGGAAAATTACATCTCAATAGAAATATACAAAAAAGTTGCATAATGCTTTGGGTGCCTCTTGAAAACTTACACTGCTTTGTTTCCTCAAAGCAAGACGACGCTCCCTTGAAACAGACTGACATAAAGCTCCACTTAAATAACAAATAAATAAATTGCATAACTTAAACGCTAGCATAGTGTAATCGACGTACTGATTCTTAAAAAATATTAGCGAATACTTACCTAGGAGACGGATTGCAATTACTGAAATATGTACTTTAACTATAATGTTATAACACTCGATATATCTTCATTTGAAATAGAAATATAGAGAAATAATCAGTACGTCTTAAATCGCCTGTAGCATCTTCTTTTTGCACATATGCAATCCATAAGTCGGTTTTAAATCAATATCTGTAGCAAGGTTCTACTATATCGACAAGAAGGGGAAATCCTCGTAAATGCAATTTGAAGTGATACTGGGAACCAAATCGTCAGTTGAATCGATGTTGTCACTTATGGCAGATATGTCTGGAGTGTCAAGGGCATGGCTGTCACTGCTCACATCGATGTTATCTTCCATGTTTGACAAGTAGTCTTCTGGGGTGTGTGGCATTGAATAGCTGGTGCCCATACCTAAATTAGAGAAAAGATTTATATATTGTTTATTTTTGAAGGAAATAATAATTCGTTCATAATGATCAGTAAATTTTTCAGTAAAATAAGCCAATCTAAGTCCCTATTACCTAAAGATATCTACATGAAGTGTACAATAGATACGAAGTATGTTAAAGCCAAATGACCGTTTTTTCGCGCTGAGTTAATATATCTTCTAGAATTGGCGAAATTCCAAATATAAAAAAATATTCGAAAAAAAACAGAAAATTCATATTTTAGAGAGTTAAATTCAGTATTGGCACAAAGGCATTGGAAGAATTAATTTGTTATATTTTTGACATTAGGCACATAAATTCTAGAAATGTCGAGTGTCAGAGCAGAGAAAAAAAGAAAAGTTCTTAGAAATTTGAAAGAAATGTTCGGGTACATGAAAAATAAATAACGGGAGGTCATATAAGTTTTTCGAATGCTCAAAATTTTATTTTCACCACTTAATGTCCTAGAATTAAAATTACCCTTAATGTAAATTAAGAAAGTATTTTTAGTTATTTTTTAATAATCAACAGTGCATAAAAAGAAAGGACAGAGAAAACCACAAAAAAAATTGTACTTGTTGAATCTCTCCAAAATGAGCCCTTTTTGGGAAGAGGTATTTTTGAAAACTATCTTGCAGTGTATTAATAATAACTTTTTTTTAAGCGATTGAAAAAATATGACTCAAAAATGAGGTTGTTCCTGAGCAAGTTAACTGCAAAATGGCCTATACTTGTGAATTTTTGAAAATCTACATCCACGACACTATTTACGGAAAGTTTTAAAGAACTGAATTTAAAATAATCTTATTACTGAACTGTCACCGATAACTGCAAAACCTCCAAGTTTAAACCTTATGAATTCTCATGTACTTAAAACTTGATCATCCGTACTATTATAACATTTACGGACGTTTCGGTGGTTTGTTTCTATCTTCCACACGGCAAACTTGTACAGATTGTTGCAAGACTTCGTCAAGCAATCCTGAGTTCATAAACCAATACAGCCGCAACCCGATCAAGGCGCAAACCGCCAAAACGTTGAGAAATGATAAATTTGTGTTGAAAATAAAAATAAGTCTGAATTCCGTAATATGGCAGATTGACGTCAAAAGTTCAAGTACTCATGTTGTCATACCAAAAAGAAAATATGAACCTTGAGAGAACCTGATTCACAATATGACAATGAAATGAAACTCAAGAAAAATTTTTATGAATAATCATTGACATTAAGGCGCGAAGCGACCATTCTTACCTAAACCACTGTCCCCAGACTCCTGACGAGAGTGGTCAGTCAAGCCGGACAAAAAAGGATCCATTACTGTTAATTCTGTAGACGACGACCTGAGCATGATTTCCTGTTGCCTCCTAATTTCTTGTTGCCTCTGTTTTAACCGCTCCCGTTCTAGCTGCAGCTGCTGCAGCCGGATTTGTTGAGCTTTCTGCGGGGAGGAGGTTGCAGCCGCCCATGAGGGCTGTACCAAAGTGCTGCTGGCAGATCTTTGTTGCAAATGTTGAGCTAGAATATTAGATATACACGTACATTCTAGTTTCAATAAGAGCGGTGCGCGTGAAACTTACGGATTCTGGGATCAAACCAGGACGTGGTCCGTGTGTGATGGTTTATGAAGTAAATTTCTCCTTCTGGAGTTTGAGCTTGCTCCCATCCCTCAGGCAAAGGTCCCAAGTCTACGTCATTATTTACTTTGGTATCTGGAAATTATTTTTTGAGATTTCTTTTGAAATTAAGACAAAGTAGGACGAAGTTCATTAACATTAAGTAGCTCCTACTTCGACACATCAGAGACCAGTTAAGGAAATGTTTGCAAATCTAATGACACAACTTGGCATCAGCCTCTTGTCGGAATATTATGTCACACACCCACCACGTTAGGCCGTTAAGTTTCGTACTTTTGTATGACTCCATACTCACTTGTTGAAGTCGGTGAGGTATGGGGGTGCGACACCAGATGTTCCTGACTCTGATGTTGTTGAGTGGCCGCCAGAGTCTTCCTGGGATCCTCCCACGTGGTGGTTCTTGTGGTGTGACTGCAAATCAATGAGAAATATCATTATTTCTGAAAATTCTGCCCTGCCTAATAGACTCTAAAACCGGATAGGAGATCTGAATGTAGCAACGGTTTTTGCTCGGGCGCACCACTTCGTATATGACGACTTCGTAGAAAGCTGCGAAACCAGGTATAAATCTAAATGGCTTTTACCCATATTTCCTGGTACTGCTTCGAGACGTCCTTCTCACTGAAGCAAGAACAAAATTTCGCATACGCCGAGGTTTGAAGAAGGAAAGGTAACCTAATCTTGAAATTATTATACGAGGAAGGTCAATAGAGGAAACTTCAGTGTAGACGGGGGATTACCATTTTTAAGGCGAGCGTATAAAAGCCGTTTTATTTCTTATAAAACAATAGATCCTTTAAAGGCCAACAAGGATTGGGCTCTTATATGCGGAAGTAGTGTGTAAGACACAACTGCACATTAGCCACAGGATGTAATGAACTAGCGGACCTGGCATAGAATGGCAGTCTATCAAAAGCTATAGTCGATTAAGGTGTACCAGTGCTGCTAATTGAGTAAACTTTGCGAAACTTTGCTACGTCGAAAAATAATGTTAGTTCGCTAATTAAATTACATTCCGAAAATGCTTGGTAACCGAGTTATAGGGTGTTGGAGATTCAGATTTTTTCATACTCTTATTTCATAGCTCCTTCAATTTTTGGGATATTAATGCCATTTTCGCAATTTTGAAAATTACCTGTTTCATGGTGACGTTACTCAAATGCGAGTTTCTACAATTTAGCTTAATTTTTGTCGTTTTTCAAATGTTAAAAAAAACTACATCAACCATATCACATTAGATGAGCAATTTTACTAAATTCTATGATTTTTACTTTTTTTACTACTACAAATTTTGTTGTTTACTACCACAGATTTTCAGACTTAACGTTGAATCTCCTTCCTGACCAAATTTGAAAACTGTCTTGTCAAAACCTACGGTACTGGACCACCCTATAGACATACTTCAATTAATTTAAAAATGAAAATATTTACGCATGTAGGTTTGTTGTATATACTTAGGTTTATTATTAGCACAAAATGTCGAAATGGTGGGTGGAAGGAAAACGGGTAAAGACCAGAATAAAGTGAAGTGTTTTAATTATTAAATGCACATTTTTGAGGGATTTTATAACGACTATATCCAGCTCTAACGAGTAATTTCACATCAACACCGATAAAGCACATCACACGTACAACTAATGGAGCAATTATCATAAAAATAATACCAGCGAATAAAACAAAGAACTACTAGAAGCTTGTTAGGTTGCTTGTGACAACCTATACAAAGTAGCCTAAATAACAATTTAGGCAGAAAACGGCGCAAATATTTAGATGCAAACTGTTAAGTTTATGTTCCTCAAATAGTTCGAAAGGATCTTGAAGTTATGTTTGGGAAGAAAGATAACTTGGGGAAACTTGACAAACACATAACATACTTATACGTATATGGATTGAAACTATTGTTCCAAATTAGCTTGAAAGTAGACCTACTTGAAATAGTTCGTCTTGTATTTCGTAAGTATTATTTAAAACCCAGCCTATTACTGGGAGCGGTGTATAAACTTATCGCGGTTATTTCGTCTTTGTTCAGCGCACATAACCAGTACCCAACAGTACTGCGGAGAATGCAAAACGCATTCTGTTATTTTACAATCGAATAACCAGTTTTCTTTATTCTATGAAATCTAAAAAGGAAGAAAATCAGTCTGCTCTAGTTCTAGTTCTACTCTTGCGGTATCATCTAAATGCGATTTTTTTCTGAGCATGTGTGTTGCAAAACCTCAAATGGAGGCTGGAGGTGAAAATAATCCGAGTTTTGGCAGTTAGGCCTTCCAATTCGTACACGCAGAGCCCGGCAATTAGACGACTCGTCTGGGTATTTATAGAATTTAAAATTCTAGGCGCCGAAGTCTCGGACATCGAACCTTTTAATCTGCGCTCAAAATAGTGGAAATGCTGCTGTTGTGCCTTTTGTAACTTCTTCTGTGTATAACACTTTCTAGTCGTACACTACTTCCTCTCTATAAATAATAACAGATCACATGCGAAGATAAACAAAATTCAGCACATAAAATTAGTCATTGTAAAATTAACCTTGATTTCCAAGGAACTCTCCTACTTGCCAGAGATTTTGAAGTTGGCGTCACCAATATTCGGCAGACGCCTTTCAATTTCTATTAGTCATGCCTAGATAATCTCTGTTAATGGCTTTTTCTATATTGTTTGCCGTCCTAAAATTAGAAGTTAATTACGACTATATGTATACGTATATTATGACTTACATACATAGAAACCTTTACTTTCGACTAAGGATACTTCTGATGGTCAAAATTCAACACAATTGTGAATTCTGAATTTACATACAACCAACCCTTCGAAAAGTCATCAACATCCTTTCGGTTTTCTCTGGATATTCCAGACGAGCTGCTTAGTAAGTGGCAACGCCGCGACGCTCTTTTGTCAAAACGACGTCAACGACGTCTTTAGTGAATCTACTAGTGCAACAGAGACGACCAAATATGTCCACCATTGTCTGGGTGTTGGTGCTAAGTTGCCAGACTTTCAAAAATTATAATAAGCAACGAAGATTTCTGTCAAGAGAGTTTATTTTGAACTTTCCTAAGGATAACAACATTCGATGATGGATTTTGAGACTTTTTCTAAAGCGTCTCAATAAATTTTGACTAGGATTGAAACCATCTTCTGCTAGAAAAAAACATAGTTGGTTGTTGATTTTATTTTTTTAGTATAACGCATAATCATGCGATTGGTACACGGTACACCATTGCATCAGGAATGCAAAAATCTTTCAAATTACGATATAAAATTTCAAGGTCAATAAAAAAAATACGTCGATACTGATAAAAATTATTTACTCAGTTGTTAGAGGTAAATACAGTGTCGATTGTCGAATTGAAAATTGATTTTCAAAAATACGTTTTTTTTCCTTTTTGTTGTTATTACACCGATAATTGTAATTTGTTTCCTGACTACTATGACTACTCAGAAAATGTATCAAAATACATATCAGGCCATGGTCATTCCTTTACTACGCCATTGTTTTACAAACGTGTGCTAATTAGCTAAAATAATAAGACTGAATTCTACATGTTCCCGTGTATTAGAAAGTTATGGGAGAGCATTACACATACATTAAAACCAGATCAGAGCTGCCATGTAGGCGTGTAATTTGTTTATGGAATAGAGATTACATAAGGCTTTAGCAGTTCGAATGTCCGAGTGGTTGATAATCGCGCTGCAGTGTTAACTAACCTGAACTAATGATTATGAACTGAAAAAAATTAAACAGAACTTCCGTTTACGTTAAGAAAACCCGCAAATCCTTGACCGATCCATTTAAATACCGAATTAAATAATATTGTTCTACATCGGTAAATAATAGGTTCTTGCCCCTAGACCATAGAAGTCAACGTTCTTTGCTCCGGGATTAACAAATGAAATAGAGCCCCTAGTACTTATTAGGATAACTGGTGTAAATGAAATTTTCATTAATCACTGCGTCTTTACAAAGGTTAAAGACTTTTGGATGTGACAAAATGTGGTCGCCCGCACACTATTAGACCTTATTAATTATGTATTAGATATAGTGTGCCTTTTGAGTGCCGCAAAACATGTTTTGTTGAAGCTTTCATCAAAACTAAAAAGAAGACAACACTTGAAGCAGTTAATCCCTCATAGATTACCGAGTCTCATAAAGAAGCAAAATTAGTATTATATTCCACTATCTTATCTGCTCAAGCTCAATGTCAAATTAATTTTCACCTTTTCACACGTGAGAACGCTTGATTAATAGAAATTCCATCAAGGTAACATCAACATCGACCAACGGTACAAAATAATTTGACTCTAAACATGCATGCACAAGCATGGTCAATTTTCGTAGAAGGTAGGTACTATTGAAGGTAGTTGGTACCTCATTTTGTGTTGACTGTTAGCACAAAAATTTGGTACCTTTCAAGCAGCTATGACTTCATTACATCTTAACTGATGATAAGAATTTGATTGTTCATTTTAATTCTTACTAAGTGGCAATAAAGTACATGCTTAGTTTGAGATATAGGATATAATGGAAAACACAAATTCCACATATTTCAATTTCGCATAAACATATTCAGATAACCTTTTTAAAGATACAATTCAGTCCTTCAAACCACTTATCTTCCTGGAAATAAACTGCATGTTTCCCACTACCTACTTTAATGTCAAAAAATTCAATGCTTAGCGTTATAGGACTGAACATAAAGCCAAAACATTCCCACGAAAGCACACTTGCTTGCATAAAATATTAAATTACTCCGCTAGTCAGGATTTCCTGTGCAATACGGTCTGTGGTACCTACTTGATATGGTTAGGACCTACTTCAACCAGTATTATTTTTCTTTGGGGTGCAAATTTTCTAAATTAAGAAGTATATTCATATATGTATATACAGTGTGTCTAAAATAATGATGTCCAGCATAAGGGTCTCATGAACGGTGATAGATACAGACTAAGTTAAATGGGATAAAATTTGAGCATTCACGGGATTAGTTTCACGATATAAAAAATTTACAAAAGTAATATTTGGTTTTTCAGTTATTTCCAAAAAATGCATATTTATTTTTTTCAGCTATTCATTAACATCTTTTGGTATTACAAAATTTTACCACACTTTTCATCTGCGTGCATGTACATGATGTTTTAATTTGGAGTGTTTTGACAGGAAAAACCTATTTTCTGATCAGATAAAGGAAAACTGATTTAGGTGTCACGGGCTCGATTTTTGAGAAACGTTTAATGCCAAAAACCGTTTCCCGGTATTGTCACAATTCACTAAGATATAGAAGATTTTTAGATTTTTGACCAAATTGAAAATCGCCAATAACTTTCTTATTTATTAAAATATTGGAATTGTGTAAAAACTTTATTATTCCACTTTTTTGAGAGGAATCTAATAGAGTACTTAATCTATGTCACTGAACTGTCACATTTTGTGCCATAACAAAGTAGCCGGAGCACAACACATCTATGAAGGTTTTACCCCAAAAGAATACAGCCTAATCGTAAAATTTTTGGCCGAGTCGTGAGAAATTTTAAAGAATACGGATCATTTTAAAAAGCCGTAGTCCTCTGGTCAAACCTAGACAGGTGCACGTGAAGCACCCTGTATAACAGTTGGTGAATTTCACAACCACAACGCACACTTAAGCTATGTATGTATTCTTAAAAATTGTTTGGGGTAAATGGTCATTAATTGCTGTATTTTTGGAGGATAACGTTAAACTTCTCGTAGGTTCGACGATAAGCAACTGCTACTGTTCAACTTTGTGAGATTTAACAAACTTTATTTTTCACAAAAATAACAATAAATAACAAACGAATTACTTAAACAATGCTTCCAACTACTTGGAACACTTGCTTATTTCTTTTAAGTATTTTCAAAACAGCGTCTAATACGTCAATAACACTATCAATAACTACCCTATGGCGCACCGTCCTCTTATATGTATATTCATCTGCAATATTACCAATACTTCCAGAATAATGTTGAATCCTTTCGAATAAATCAGTCACCTGTAAATTCCTTGGAATGTTTTCGTAATCCAACACCATTGGGCATCACCACAAGTAATCATGGGATTATAATATGTAGGTATCTCCATTGTTTGAATGCTTAGAGGGTTGTGACTTCGTTTGGAGGGAAGGATGGTAGTTTCAGAACAATGTATAATCTGCTGAAATCGCAGTGCGATATTGCCAAATTGTACAACTTTTCTCTAGATTTAGGGAAATTATGTAGGTACCACTCGTTTTTTCTCTGGATTTAGGGAAATTTTAAACTGACAATCTGGCCATCGTAACATTAAGTTTACAGTAAAACTTTGAAAACGTATTTTGCATAATTTTTGTAATAAATAAATTTGTAACTATCTAAAATTTCAACACGTGCGAGGGCGGTCATCGTGTGAAGATCCCTACGCGATCTGGGCTGCTAGGGAAGATCTTGTTTTTCTATTTAAATTTGTGATCACTAAAAAATACCACGCACGAATGCGCCCATAGTGTGAAAATGCGAACACAATATGTGTTTCCATATACTATGTACGTAACGTAGTATGTACGTTAGATAAAATCAATTTATTTTCAAGCACCGTGTATAAAACAGAAATATAGACGTAAATTTATTCATGACAAAAACACACATTCACATATTATTTAATCAATTATCTTTCTGCCCATGGGCGTCCATGTATCTGGAAAAATGGGTCCTATTTAATGGACATGCTGTGTGACACCTTCCTCAGCATCTTGAATACCCTCACATATTTTTAAAATTTAATTCTGTACTAAAAAGCATGTCGTAACTAACAAAATAAAAAAAGATACATTTGAAAAAATTCCAAATTGATAAAAAAGCAATGAACAATCATTTTTAATAGTTGAACAGAGGAAAAAAATTAACAAAAAAAAAACAAAAAATAAAAAAGTTCAAAGATAACATCAAGTTTCGAACCTACATGTTGAGAAATAGATACCGTATTGCGGGGTCAAGCCGCTACTTGCTTGTCTACTACTTTTAACGGTTTATAACCAGCCATAAATACAAACGAATACGCCCCGGCATGGAATTTTTATCGACTTGAAACATTGCGAAAAGAGCTCGGAACTTGCCGGTAAAGCCTGGAAAACTAGTAATAAGATTCCTAACTTTCGACCGTCGTTCATTTTTACTCGGCTCTGTGCCGCATTTTGGTAAGACCATCGATTAAAGTTGAATATTTGCGAATTAATGTGAATAGATTTTTGAAAATGATATTTTTCGAAAGTGACGTAAATGCGCGAAAGAGCCGAGTGGATCATTGTTAAGGTGATCACGCGCATCTCGATGATTTTTCAGATTGCGACTTCGGAAAAATGTGTATTATTTTTAAATACAGAATCGATTTCTCGGCGAAAACACGTATAGAGAAAACTCAGAGATTTCATATGAACCATGAATGAAATGCCTTGATGAAATTTAAAAAATCCCCATATCATCAAATTTCATCCGATCTCTTTGAATACGTTGCATTTGGAAGGTACAGGACAAAACGAGCACAATCGGGCCTCGAAAAAGGACTATACGAAATCTCCCTTTTTTGCCTTCTCTAAGCCCTATGCGACAACGACGAATGCGAATTTCTATGGGCCCCTAGTGACTCACGACGAACGAAAACAGGCTTAAAATTAGGTCGCTTTTCACGACTAAATTTTCAACCCCGATTTACAGCCTTTAAACGGATACCCTCGGGCAACTAATAAAGACGCCGAAAGTAGGCCTTTTCAATGCCATCCGAACGGTGCTCTTTCTGATGCCACCCGAGAGGTCTCAAAGCTAAGCAAAAACTAAAAATTTAAATACGTGCACGATTTTAAAGAACTTTGACGGTGGAAACCAATTAAGAGTTTTTTTTAAGTGTCCTGCAATCTCGCAATTATTTTTCATTAAAAATCCATTGGTATAGCTCTCTTTACTTTCAAATTAAGTATTTCTAAACTAGGATCTAATTTGCAAAAATCGAGGTAAAAATTGAAAATTTGCTCACGATTAAAATAACGTTGTTATGGGAACCCCATTGAGGTTCAATTTTTCACCTCAAATCGTTCTCTAACTCTTTCATTTTCAAACAACCTAAGTCTGCGTTTTGCATTACCTTCTTCCCTAATTTAGCATCGCCAAAAGTCCACTATTTCATAATATTTTACGAGCTGAGACATTTCCTGTTTCTATTTCTCATGCTAATTATTTTAGGAATTGGATTGAAAAATAACACCAAAATCAGAAGTCCATGTGCAAACTGTTATGGCAGTGACATATGGTAGCCCACTTACTTCATCAATTACAAAATACTCCTATTCAATTATTAAGTGCATCAAAATATGCACATTTTTGCAAAATTATTAGATGGACGGCGTTATGCATATCTTGAACAAGTGACAAATTTTCATTTTGTCAATATTTGCTCCATTAAGCAAAAATAGGCCAGGTACGTTTTAAAACGGCCTAAAGCCAAACATAAACTTAAAAATAATACTAAGTCAACTCTCATCATCTTCTTTCACCTTAGACCACCTCGATTTGCAGCCAATCATAATTTTTTCATGTTTTGTTTTTTGGCATATGAATTTCCTTTTCCAAACAATTAAATCTTAAGCGATACTTCTTGAAGTTTTCATCAAGTATTCAAAATAACTACTTTAAATAAAAATATTAACAGCAGTTCAAGTTTCTGTCTGCGCATGATGTAAACTACCTGAGTGGTATGTTGTAATGTCCCTACAGAGCTGTACTGGCATTATTTCAAAATGGGCATTTGGAATGCGTTTCATATGGTAGATGTACCTACTCGACGATGTGAAATATAATAAAAGTGGACGATATTAGTGGGGCATTAAAACTGGCTGTATGTGAGGTTAAGAGCTAAGTAAGGGTTTATCCAATTTCCTATATCAGAATTACTTATTCCTAATTCTTAATTCGTTATTCGTTATTAACAAGGTGGTTTATGCAAGTTCTTAATTCTTGAGAATGCTTTATTAACAATTGGCTAATTGGTAGTTTTTTCACAATTACTTTTCTGAAAGCTGCTTTTTCAATTTATTACTTGTGCACAATAAACATCCTTCCAAACGAGGACTGCTAGTATTTTATGTCTGTTAAATCGAAAATGTGGATTTGCCTCCATTCTCTGTGCTTGAGTCAAGAACTATTTCCTTAATTACTAATCCCTAAGAGTCAAAAGTTGGGAACTTAGGGTTATGCATTAGCAATGAAAATTAGGGATTGGGGTGTTGGACAAGCAGAGCCATTAACAATTCAGAATAAGGGAGTTAGATAAACCCTGACAACAAATGCCCATTACCTTTTAAACCTATGTTATGAATAATTGAGAAAAGTTAAGCTAAAAATAATGTATTAAAACAGGTGCTTATGGGTCAGAAAGAGACTAGTCAGAATGCCAAGGACCCTCCTGGACAATAAAATTAAAATAAAAATACAACATAAAGTTATATTTCCATAAGTTACATTGTTTTCTTATGACTAACAAAACTGATACAAAAATAAAAAATTACACGAAAAACTGAGAGCTAAAGTTTGTTCAGATTAAAAAAGGCATTAGTCACAATAAGCCAAATCCGGTCCTGTGGCATAACAATCTGACCCATGAAAACCTGTTGTCAACAACAGGTACTTCTACAGGTACTCACTCTAAATAATAGATTTGCCCCTCAGGGGTACGAGCCTGTTCCCAACCGGGGGGCAAGGGGGTCGTGTCTTCAGATTTACTGGCTACGTCATAGGACCTTTGCTTTATGTGGTGATGTGCAGGGGGCTGCTGTTGCCCCACAGCGTAGGTCTGCTGTAGGGAGGCGGGGGAGCTGTGCGCCCTGTGATGGGCCGTCTGTAAAGGCACGGAATTCACGGGTGTCGAGACGTCAAACGCAGAGTCCACGGAATTCTCGCGAGAATGATTTATAGATTTGGAACCAGTGGATGGAGGTGTGAAGAAGGAGTCAGGCAATTTCCTCATGCTCCATGGTACCTGGACAGGCCGCCTTGAGTCCGGTTTTAAGACACTGTCAAATAAGGCTTCTAAATCAGTCTCGGAATCCTGATCCATTCGGAGGACTTGTTTGGCCTCGTCCTGATTCCGCGCCATGTTCACTGAATTGTCCCACAAATTCCGACCACCGACACCAACCAACAATTACCAACACTGACGGTTCGCACTATCAGTGTTGATCCCCGTAGTTCGGGGGCTCTAGAAACGACGCAACAGCCAAATCCAACAATATTCCCGACCCCCCATAAAATAAACACGACTGGCACTCGGTCCTCCTTCTACCTGACTTGTTACCCGTCGCACTGCCTGTACTGAATTAAATTCAACCAAGTCATAGCAGAGAAACAACTACTACGTCACTAATTTGACAGAGTACACGACCAACACCAACCAAAAACCCAGGAGCACAACCAGTTCTATGAATTTGTTCTGTTTTTAAATGACACTTGGATAAATTCTGATAAATTCACTGTGATCAGGCGCAGTACTCGTTGCTTGCTTTTGGACCAATCAAATGGATCGTCTAGCACTTTATTTCTCTAGTGGAACACAGCCTAGCAGAGTCTTGGGAAATTCCTGCTTCATTTTACACCGACACAATATCATCAATACGCTCAAATAAATAGTACAGTTTAAATAGGTTTCTGCACAGTATAACTACTGGTCGATAGAGGGCACAACATGACTTATTATGAAGTCTGCGGCTTTAACTGTTTCATTTCATTTATCCGCAACTTCAGAAGATTATCGCTTTTTTAGCACAAAACTTATAATCTCCAGTAGTAGAGTAAGCCCATTATAAAATTATTGGTAATTTTTGCATGAAAGCATGTTGAGCCAACTTTCGTTTAGCGGAGACCCGTTAGAGAAAGAACAAGTCTAGAGAGAAAATATTCTATTCAATACTATTAGTGTATACTGTCTAATGACGTTTAAATTTCATTTTCATTTAATATTTATACATTTGATTGATAATTGCTGCACTTATTGACAGCTAATAGGCATTTATTGATACGTGCCAATTGCCGCTATTATTTTTCGGTAATTGCATTACTTAAATGAACAGTTCAACAAAGTACGAAGATAGTCTACATTAAGACCCCAATCTATTTAATACCATACTTAAAGTGTTACTTGAAAAAATGGAGTAAGTTCGTCTTTGGTTAACTTAGTACACATAAAAGTCAATTTAAAAGATGCGGGAGTAAAAATAAAAATCAGTGTTCCCAGAGTTTTTTAAAGGAAAACTATCTTTTTCAGTCTACTATATACTCACCTATCAATTAAAAAATAATAAATATTAACAACTATCACTCTACCATAAAACCTCAAGAATTAATGATACTAAAGTAAATAACTATAATTAATGTATATAAGTAAATGAACTATAATTAATACAAATACAAATTATACTAAAAGACAAAATTCATATTAAAAATCTGCATATAAAACTTAATTAAAATGACCGCCTTTGTATATTTTTGACGTAAATAACAACTACTAATCTAACTTTACACTTATTACTACTCTCAGAGTCACTCGAACTACACCAACAATTTTTGATTGAAATACTGAACACGTCCCTACCTGCTGTGTTGGAGCAATTTTGTACCGCTTCTTGAAGACGTGGAAACCAGATCGGTCTCATTAAATTGGTTATTTTGTCGTCACTTTAATACCAGTATCACCGTTTACTTGGTTACCTGAATACGGGTCAACATAGTCTTCTAGTGGTTTTACAAGTGAATATAAATTCAGTTACTACAATGTCCAAACAACCCACAAAAGGCTTCACCAAGGAGGAAGAACTTCTACTCCAAGACTTCAGCAGAAATGTATCTACGAAATCCTCAGCTCTGTTTTACGGGAACGCGTTCATAGTTTCAGCCGTCCCCATATGGCTCTTTTGGAGAATACACATGATGGACATCTACTCGTCTCTGGTTCTGTTTGTTGGAGTAACAGCTTTGTCAACCTACCTCCTTGCCATTGCCTATAGAAACACCAAATTTACCCTAAAGCACAAAATTGCAGTTAAAAGAGAAGATGCTGTGACTCGGGAGCTTTTGAAAAAACTCTCTGATGACAAAAAAATGAGCAAGAAAGAAAAGGATGAGAGAATCTTGTGGCAGAAGAATGAGGTAGCTGATTTTGAGGCTACAACATACTCAATCTTCCACAACAATGCCTTGTTTTTGACTGTGGTCATTGTTGCCAGTTTCTACTTCCTCAGATCTTTCTCGCCAGCAGTTAATTACACCCTTTCGATTGGGGCAGCTTCTGGATTGTTAGCTCTGCTCTCTACAGGATCCCAATAGGTTTATTACATTTTGATTGTTTTGGTTAGTAAAATTGTGTGCATTCAATTTTCTTTTTTACATTCATTATAAAACATTTCCATGATTTGTTAATATGTATTTATGATCATATAATATTAGCATTTGTAATATCTCAGCGTTTTATTTTTCTTAATGCGTTATCATACTTGATAGTGGAAAATGTATTTCTGTGATAAAACCTCTCAGGAAAGCATTGCCTGGCTTAAGGAAATAAACAAAACATGAATGGTAGCTTAGAATATTATAGTCACTTTATTCATTTATAACACAAACAGAAAATATCCACAATTGGAAAAATAAATAACAATGGAATTTGAACATATCTCAAACATTGAGAATTACAATATTGAAACTAAGCATTAATCCATCTCAGTGTCATGGTCCATTCTATAAGGCCCAGGACAGTTCTCCCTGAGATCCTCTATATCTATGCCAGTTATAACACAATAAAGACAATATAGATGTTTACTTCTTACATAGTCAATTATTGCAAACAAATTCTCTTCAGTTACATACTGTTCAAATTCATCATCTTCGTCACTACTGTCAGTGTCATCAGGACACTCCTTTTCCATCTTCCTGCGTTTTTTTATTGTTTCTTTAGTCCAAAAGAATTCTTCTACTGGATCTTTGACATTCTAAAACCATGGATTAAATAACTCAACCACCTATAAATAAATAATAATAATCTTTATTACACAACTGCAAATATTACAAAGGTGGCAAGTACCACACATCAGTATGTATTTTCCTAACCCCCTGTAAATACATTTATAAACACTAAGGCTTGCCAAATTGATATAGTTATACCTATATAAATATTTTGAGTACTGTAACTTACAATTCCAGCTGATTATCACTAAGAAAGTAGGCAACACAGTTTTTAAAAAAACAGAGCTTTAAATCTGGAAAATAAATTGAAAATGACTTCAGGAAGATACATGAAACTACTTTCAAATAACTTGATTCTGTGTTGGGGTATAGAAATAGTATCATAAAAGGCTTGTTCTACTTACACTTCTGAAATCCAGCTCTTCACACACTCTTTGGGCTTTAAAAAAATCTTTACGTATCTGAGCTAAATTCTTTCTTTCTTTATTGGCAAGTCGAAACTGAGTCTCATAGTGTTTGAGATTTTTTATTTTCTGCTGCTGTCGCTTTGATAACACCTCCTTAATATGAGATTCTCTGCCAATCCCTGAGGTTCCTTGTTTCAAGACAATATCAATTGGTTCCTTTATTCCAGGTCGAGATTTTCCCAGGCTTTCTCCTGACTTGAAGCCCATTTTTTCCAACATGCGGAATCCCTTATTCTCATTTGATATTGCTGTGGAAAGGCCTATCTCTCTGTTTTCTTGTTCCATCTCATGCAAGGTTTTCTGACGTTTATTAGGGGCTTCTGCTTTCTTCTTAAACATATCATGCTTGCGTTTTTCCCTATTCACCAATAAGCCAGGGCGTACATCGTCTTTGCTGGAAATTTATGGAAATTTAAATGCAAAAAAAGGCGCAGTTCTGGGAACTTACCAGTCAACTATGACTTTGAAAGACATATAATCATCCTCTGAATCAGACATGGTTTAATGGGAAATGAAGTCCAGATAACAATGTTCACTTCTGTGCTAATATTAATACTTCTTTTAACCAAAAAGATAGAACATTTGTTTTTTTTTTAAGAAAACCTTTGATTTATGATTTACAAAACTTAAAATTGTACTTGTCAGAAGCAAAATCTGAAGTTTGGTTAGTTTTTCATATGTCAATTTTCCGATTATGTTTCTTAAAAACAGATGGAGCCAGCAAAAAACACTTCCGTAAGGGTAACTTTGTTTTCGGTGCTGCCCTCTAGGGATTGCTAGTAATACTTAAAACTGCCGCCACATTGGAAATTTTTAAATATTGTACGGAAATATCAAATTTTTACACTTAATTCAAAATAATTTCTAACATTTCATCATTTACTTCATTTATCTGGGGAAATTTAAACAAAAATAGTCCTAAAAGATGAAATTCGCCATTTCTTTTTGTATAAAACAATTCCCAAATTGGCACAAAAACTATGATTAATATTTTTTATACATTAATACATTTACAAAATGGATTAACGCCCTATTATACAAACTATGACTATCGAAAATGAGCGTGTCGCTAACTATCCATGGTTGAATGCCATTTTCTGTTGGCTCCAGAAACGAAATAATCCTGCGTTCTAAAAATAGCTCCCTCAGGATCTGTACGAGTTTTCTCCTATATTCCGTCCTACTTTAGTTTTTCCTAGATAAGTTAAGATGAGGCATGGCTATGATTTACAAGATGCAAATTATTTTTTTTCTGGTGGTTGTTCTTAGACTTACAGTGAAATATGTAAAGTGTACCTCACAAGGAGAGGAGTAAGTAATTTAAATCCCTTCCTTAGCCAATTAAGAATTGCTTATTTTCACAACCCAATTTTATTGATGTCGGTATAATAAAATATTTCCTTAAGGGTGGCAAAATGGGCAAATGAAATAGGAAACGAGTTGTGGATGTTAGGGAAAGAAGTGACGAAAATCAATGAAATTGAACAGGTAAATAGCGATATTCCTTTACTTAATATCTAATTGAAGAGTACTTTATGTAGAAATATGCATTTTTAAACGCGAGGGTGGGAGAGAAGGACCCCACAAATCTATTGGCTGAAATAAAGTCGAATATTTTAAGGATGATGGATAGGAAGATGGACGCTATAAGGGTAATCCATTAGCCCAAGTTGAATTTTTAAAACACGCTTTACAAATATTGCAGTGCATACAACAAGAGGCAGAAAATAGATCAGAAGATTTCTCTTATGTCCATGACGCCCCGTTTAAGTATTACAGTTCCAGATGGTCATCTATAGAAGGAGCTGAACCCATCAAATTATCAAAATCCCTGAAAAAGCATCGACACATGTATTTAAATATGAAACTTAATAATGATACCCATTTTTACAATTTACCAGTGAACACCACTCATAGTTCTGTTCACGTACCCACCAATGTATATGACAAAGGTGCAGTAAACTTCTTCGTTGATGTCCAGTTGAATGTCTTCAGTTTAAACCCCACCTGAAGTTAAACTCAAGATTATAACAGATAGTTAATTGGATATTCGTCAAATCTAGAACTTAAAATTCGGGTCGGGTTTAAACCTGGTCCGGTCTATTCGGTCTCAGAGCCAAATAACACGCTGGTTAATTTTAACATGAAGCGAATTTTCACGTAGAAACCAAAAATTTTCTGTGGGAATTACCTCGTAGTTGAACTTAATGGCCCCACAATTAACACAACATAAAAATACTTTACAGAAGACAAGGCTGCTGAAGCCATCCAATGGTCAGAAGCACTGGATAAAGTATTCGCGCAGAATTATAAGTCAGATCCAGCTCTATCTTGGCAATACTTTGGAAGCTCTACTGGAATTATGCGACATTATCCAGGTAGGTAAGGTAGATGTGTGAGGAAACGATTCTGCACTCACTAAGTTGAATTTCAGCTATGCATTGGGTAGACAAAACAGAAATCAAGTACTTATTTGATTGTCGGATTCGCACCTGGTTTATTGAAGCCGCAACATGCACTAAAGACGTTGTTATTCTTATTGATAATTCCGGCTCTATGGACGGTAAAAAAATATTTAAACTTCCTCGATATACAGTGTGTTCGTTTAAAACCTTGCCATCCCAATAGGTTCAGAACGAAGAGATACTGAAATGCGATTTGTGGAGATGTCAAACGTTGTAAAGAGGAACATTTGGGGCTTCACTCTCAGCCAGCCCAACTTCAGAATCTGAAATGGCACCCTACTTCGATATGTACCTCATGTTAAAGGGCATTTAAAGTGCATTATTTTAATGTAAATAATTCTAAAATTGAGAAAGTTGTTTTCGAGAAATTTGTGAATAACTAATGCACCTTTCTAATTCAATTTTATTAATATCAAACTCAACGTCTTTTTGACGAAAACAGAAAAAATTCTAAAAAAAATCACAAACTTAAAAATTAATGTGTTAAATGTTCAAATATTCCTTCATTATTTTCTAAACAAAGGTATAATCTTCTTTCAACCTGTTCTCGGATACTTCTAAAAGTTCTTCTTGTAATCTTTCAACGTTCTACAGTTATTCGATTTTTTAAATCATTAATATCCTAAGGAACTGTTTTGTAAGCTACAGATTTAAGGTACTTCCAAAGGAAAAAGTCAAGCGACATTATGTCAGGAGATCTTGCCGGCCATTCTATTAAATTGCTCTCTTGCCAATCCACTACTAGTTTGTGATTTTTTATTATTTTGTGTCTTGAACCAAATGAAATTCCGGTTTCAAGGAACACTTTTCAGTGATTTAGTTGGCTCGGCTGCAAAGTGTACTAGCACTTCGATTTGAGTAGCTTCATCTAACACCCTGTGATTATTTCATTTTACGTTCACTACAGATCCGGTCATTCTAAATTTCTCCAATAGCTGAAAGACATAAATATGCGAAACATATTTGTTAGGATGTTTCTTATTGAATACCGCCGCAGTTTGCCTAATAGATTCATTATTTGCATCATAAATTAATACAATTTCGACTCTTTCTTCTATGGAATAAACTATTTTTAATAAACTAACACTTTAATAAGGGTAGTAAATGATTTGCCAATCATTAAACAGTAATGTTCAAATCTAACTGGGTTCTGGCAGGTTCGTTTATTCTGTTAAAGTATGTTTTTTTTTTATTTCTTAAAAATAACTTTATCAATTTTAGAATTATTTATATCAAAATAATGTATTTTAAATGCCCTTTAATACAAAGTATATATCACGGTAAGGTGTCAATTAAGATTTTAAAATTGGGGTGGCTGAGGGTGAAAGGGTGTACATTCCTCGGCGAACCGTTGCTACCAAAAATGTTTCCCCTTACAACTTTTAAGTTCCTCAGAAACCGCATTGAAGTATCTTTTTTCGTTCTGAACTTATTGGGATGGTAAGTTTTTAAATGAACACACTATATAATAAATAATTATAATTAATTATAGGTATGGGCAAGCACATAGCTTCGCTCACAGCAAACAGCATCTTGGATACTTTCTCCAATAACGACTTCGTCAATGTAATGAACTACTCAGAAACCACAAATTATATAGTACCATGTTTTGAGAACAATCTGATTCAAGCCACCAAGGAAAATATCCACGTATTTAAAGACGCTATTGCCAGACTACTCCCAAATGGCAAGACTAAACTTGATCAGGCCTTGGAGAAGGCTTTTGGGCTGCTCAGCACGGTTTGTAAGTGAATGTTCTATGAATTGTAACTGTAGCCTTAAACTTGTAGTATCGAGCTAGACGAGGATGTATCAATGAGAACAGCACCAAGTGTAACCAAGCTATAATGATATTAACAGACGGAGTTAATGCTAACTACAGTCAAACTGTGATGAAACACAACCATTTAAACGGGGGTGATAGCATTCCTGTTAGAATATTTACTTATCTCATTGGCCAGGAAGTCAGCAATGAGGAGGAGCTAAAGTGGATGGCTTGTGCTAATAGAGGTTTGTGATTGAAGGACAATAATTGTGAAATGTCTATACCAATCTGCCCAACAGGCTTCTACACACATGTGCAATCATTAGAACAAGTTACAGCTTCAGTATTGCAATATATTTACGTTGTGGCTAGACCTCTGGTATTGCAAGGAGAAGATCATCCAGTTTCGTGGACTCATGCCTATGCAGATGTGACCGTAAGCTCATGAATTCCTTAGAGCATTTTGCATGTTTTCAATAACTCTCTTTTAGTATGATGACAAAACTGACATGACCATAAATGAACCTTATAGGCTCTTAACTTCAGCAGCCATTCCGTGCTTTGATAGAAAAATTAATAAAATGAACGATACTAGGACTGCGGAGCTGTTGGGCGTTGCTGGAACCGATGTTCCAATAGATGAGTTTAGAAAACTTACTCGTCCTTACAAGGTATATTTGATTGCATATCTTTTGTAGCTCTTTACATGTGGAATTTTCTAGATTGGGGTAAACGGCTATGCTTTCATTATCAGTAACAACGGTTACGTCTTGATGCATCCAGCATTGAGGCCTGTTTTTGAAGGAACTGAAAAAGAAAACTATAACAGCATAGATTTAACTGAAGTAGAGCAGCACGCTGGTGATAGTCTACCTCGTCAGATGAGTGAAACTGTGCTACAACTTCGGTCAGCATTAGTTGGTGGTTTGGAAGGCAGTATTCATAACATTTTACTCAGTTACCACTTTGATGACAATAGAAGGGTATCAGAGGAAACCTATGACTATTACTACACACATTTAGACAAATCTCCCTTTTCACTTGCTATTGCCATCCCCAATCGTTACGGGAACTACTCTTTAGATGTAGGGGATGAGATTCAGAAGAATAGACATACTGGGGAAAATCTTACGTCGTTTTTCAAGGGCAAATGGAAAGTGCACCCTAAATGGTATAAAACAATATTTTTTCCATTTACTTTCACAGCACTAATCGAACATTCTAGGGTGTATTGCAGATATCATTATTTAGAGGGACATGAATTTAAAACCCCCGAGGAGGAACTTATTCACTTTTTGGGGAAAATGTATGACATGGACTTTAAATGGGAGCGTCAATATGAAACTCCGGATTCAGAAGAAGACATTTTGGATAAGGGTTTGTAGGTCCTTGCTATCCTGAATCAAATAAACATTTGCTTTGCAGTTGAATGTGGCAGGAAAACTCTGGAAGATGACGACTATTACTGCGATAAACAGCTAGTACAACGACTCATATTCGATGCCCGGAACACATATGAACCTTTTAAGGAGAGATGGACATTCCAATCAACGTCAGAAAAGAATTTATTTGATAAGTACAATGTCACTCTTAGATTTGTAGCCACCATGAGCGGCCTTACGAGATGGGACTACATTTATGACGATTACGCTAAATCCAAGACAAAAGGAAAGTAAGGAGTTGTCAATCATGTGGATCTATAGGTCAAGTTTGGTGGTTTTAGAGAGTTCGGCGACCTGAATCCCAGGGCCATAGACGAAAGATGGTACAAAAGTGCGGTACTACAACATCAATATGACACAGAATCCTTTGTCTATTCCGTACCGTTTGTTGGTGGTAATGACACGCTTGTAACTGGAAGTTACGCAATATTTGCTAAAGATGCAGGGATTGAAGCCCCAGGATCTGTAGTGGGGTTCCAATTCTCTCAAGCCAATCTACAGGCCAAATTCCTGGAAGTATCTACAAGACCCTCAGTATTAGGATTTAGCTATTAAAAATTTATCAATAAATAACACCCATAATGATTTCAGAATCAGTGCTTTAATAAATGTAAGAAATGCGGGGAACAACTGGTGTGTTACGTAGTTGACAGTTCTGGCTATGTCATAGTGTCAGAATCAAATGACACTGGTAAGTTTTTTGGAGAAATCGAAGGAGACATTTTCGCCTCTATGCTCAGGGAGAAAATCTTTATTATGAAGACGCTTTATGATTACCAGGCCTTGTGTATTTTAAATAGTACTGACGAAGCTAGTTCTAGCACTCGCATTGCTACTGTAAGAACAAGGAAACTATATTGCAATCTTTCAATCTTTTAAAAGCTAAACATAATTTCAGCCAATTTCTGTTTTGACATCAGTAATCCAGTGGATTCTGCTCAGGATATTTCACACTATTACAGAGCTGAGTTTTTTTCAAGTTATAGAACCTTTTGTGACTTTTGCCCAGGAGATTATTGATAATGAATATCAAAAAGATGACGATGCTGAAGTAGAGAATGAGAACGAGGAAGAAAATGATGATGAAAAGCATAGTAATGAAGATCACGAAGATGAAGACGGAGACGATGATGAAGAAGTCGACGAGACATCCCCTGTTGTCAATCCCGCAAACAAACTTTTTTCCTGTGAAAATAGAATCAACTTGTTCATCTTGCAACAATCTCTTTTCATTAAAGACAACTTTCATGGAGAGTTGATAGCTGTGGACCGGTAATACTCAATTCCATCTCTAGATTTCATTTTTAGAAAATATTCCAGGAAATATTATGTAAAACGCATACCCAATAGCAACTTGATATTCGTCGCTGCAGATGTCCAAACGAAAGGAGTTGTGAAACCACGGTTTACAACAAACCCTGAAAGAATATCGAAAATTCCTGTGTGGACTTATGAAGAGATGAATGATACTCTTTTGCCTTGCCAGAAATTATATTTGAACTCTCTTCCGCGAAGGAGACTCAGTGGATGTTATAATGAACACTATTTGGTCGGTAAATTGATATTTTATTGCTGATCTTTATAACATATTTTTACAGGAATATGAAATTGAATCTTGCGGGAGGGCATCACCAATGACTCCAATAACATTAAGTTTAGTTTTTTTTCTCACTATCTTAAATTTTATCACAATGATGTAATTAAACGAAATAAATATCTAATTCTTTGAAGTTGGATTTAAACTTTATCCATAAAGTAGTACTTGGACCTCTGACGATGCAGTAGGTTTATTTGGTTGCAAATCCCTGAACTTTTTCCAGAACTGCGATTGGGGCTGCACTAAATACGCCCACAGTGACACTCTGAAAAATTCACATATCTCTTAATAAGAAAATTCGAAAAACACCAAATGTTTACCTCATCAATTTCGCTCGAATACAATGAGTGAAGTAATTTCTCGTAATCAGGTTTCTTAAAACAAATCTGCGCCCTTAATTCCGTGAAAACTGAAACTCCATTCAAAAAAGGGTAATACTTCTTTGTCATATAGAGCATTGAAGTGTACAAATCAAGCTTCTCAGAAGGTAAAGTAATAAATATATGCAGTTAAAAAACTTCTTTCCTTTATCCCTCATTTCAACCTCATGAATCAAATCCATCACTCAATTATAGTCTTTACAATTCATGGTTTCCCATACAAAAATGACCTTATTAGAAAATTACTTCAGACACATCATTTAAGTAAACACCCACTTTTCTGCAGGCAATTGGCTCAGAAGCCAGCAAAACATTGTTAACATCCCTAAGCATTGAAGCTCACTGTCAACCTCAATGAGAACCACTACATCAAACATTCACCAATTTTCCAATGTTACTCCATAAGGCTTAACAATGCGCACTGGAATTTGAGCAAGATGTTATGAAATTTCTTGTACTTGCTGCGCACTATGATGACTCGCGGCACGTAAATGCACAGCTCTGTCTCCATTGGCGTGAAAACCAATTTAAATCTATCATTAACTTCGGATTTGAAAGTGACATGCAGCAACTGGCCAATTTTCAGACGTTTTAGGTATACAATTATGGTTTCTAAACAATATTTTTATAATAAAGTGCCAAATATACTGTGGGTTGGTTTCAAACTTACTCGATAGGAAATAGGATTTTCTTGCGTTTAATACTGTCCATCAAATCCAGCAGGAAAATTAGAAGTGGTACTAGCAGTTGGTGGCACGGGTCTTGTTGATTCATGCAAAATGATTTTTGTATTATTGTTGCGAATGTAAGAGTTTGTAACACCTCTAAACACATTCCATGAATAAATATTAACAACGCTATAAAAGGGTAGAGATTGAATTTATTCGTTTTGTCGGCCATTAATGACTGCATAAAAATGAATAATGTGATAATAAGTTCAAGTATGAGCACTCCTGAGATGAAAAGAATGTTCATCAACTTTGGATCCAAATAAGATAAGTCCATAAGGCAACTTTGGAAATCCACTACATTCTGGATGTAAATTACGGTATGCCCCACTACGTGAATAGCTTAAAAATAATTATAATTTAATATATTTCATACATTTTAGCTAAATATTTACCCATAAATATGGCACTCATATAACCAAAATAACCATGTATATTTCCCACATTTACAAAATCAAAATAGGCGTAAAGAAATGTTTGTTCTAGATATTTTAAAATATTCATACAATTGGTAAGGACCAATCCAGTATATATCAAGAAAGTGCATGGAGTAGCCCCACATGATGAAGCCTATCTGAAGCTCCGCCGATTTTTTTCAACTTCTGAATAAGCATCTACATAAATACAGTGAGATTAAATAAAATCTTATACAGAACATTTAAAATTCGACTCTTGTTATTGGAATCTCGGAAACTAGAGGGAATACAAAGAAGTTTAAATGGGGGCAAAATTCAGTAATTTCGCGCTTTACCAAATGGCGTTTTCAAAATTTGAATTTTCCAAGTACTACTGAAGATAGCTGAAAAAAAACTAAAAATTGAAGATTTCATCTTTATTTTTTTAGCATTATTTGACAAGGAAACCCAAAACCACAAGCACATTTTCATTGCCACTTTTTCTTAGATACGCGATGACGTTTTCAGATTTGCTATCCTACTATTCTTCGGCTCTATTCGGAAGTACATATGTCTCAAGATTTCATTTTTAAATCTAAAATTTCCGTGTGAAAATTCATAAGCGAAAATTTTTCACAACCTCCGGAGAAAAATCGATTACTTATCTGTAGTTTCCAATTTCAGATCCGCCAAATTGTGATACCAACCAGCAAAACTTAGGTATTCAACTTGAACACATTTACATTTTAAGGCCTTTTCTAGAAATTATAATAAAAAATTGGTTGGATGATTGTTGAAATAGTTGGTCCAAGACAGTTTATCATTGCAGGATGCTTAAAACGTTTCCATGAGGGTTTTAAGTTTGAATAATACTAATGCGTCAATTCTGTTTACCTTGAGATGATTTTACATTGAAAATAAGCAAAAATAGGCACCGAAACAAAAACATGTATAACGAATACATGTCTGAAACATTATAATTCATGGATGTGGGATTTTGGCAATTAGCTTTATAGGAAGAATACGTGGTTAATTAATGCTTTGCGGTGTGTAGATTAGAGGGAAATATAAGTGCACACGAGTTGTTTAATACATATATTGCATTTTCAATCATTTTTTGAACAGACAATATAAATAAAAATAATTTAAAAATCAATCTAAACAGTAAAAAACATCTTATTTGTAATCGTACATAAATAAATTAATCACAGAATACTTTGCGTAACGAAGTAATATTTAACTAACATGTACAGCTAAGAGTATTAGGATGTCTTACATCTATTTGGCTTCAATATTTATTTAACGACTAATTGAGAAATGTAAAATTTCTTTGAAAAGGTCCAGCATTGAGTGGACTGTTAGTAAAATATATGTATAGCACAAATAGATATTTACATCTACACAAATCCATCATATGCATGAGGTTTCAGCGTTATTCGCGCAGACTGTTCGAATGCTAAAGCAAACAGTGATGTTTTTTAGCAGTTTTAAATTTCAGAATATTTCTTCTTTCTTATAAAGCGTCGGCTTTGTTTTGATCGGCATGTTTTTAGCGCGATAAAGAACATGTCTACCGGCATGTTTTTTTTATCACGCTAAACAAATATCCATGAGAGAAAATTCACAATAGTACAAGTTAAATAGGAACCAAATTATAGAATTTTCACTACAAAACTCTTGTATAAATTTTAAGATGTGTTTACTAAAAATCCCCAAAAAAACTTGCGAATAAATAACAAATTCTCTAGACTATATGACACAAAACAAACCATCTGACTATTAAAAACAACTAATCATTTTACCTGAGCAACAATTGCCTAACCTAGACCTCTTATGAAGAGATCATTTCAGCTTTATGAACGTCCACGAAAGGTCGAAATGAGAATTGTTCAGTTAAGTTGCCTTGTTAATGCTTGTTGCCAAATTTAAACGGGATCGTGTTCGTTGGTTAAAGGTTGTTGGGCCTGAAATTGTTTAAAAGAAAAAACTTTAGAGATAATGGAAAAGAAGTAAAACGGAAAATTTAGGTAGAAGACTTACCAGAACGCATTACCATGATGGATGCATAACACAAAATATTTATTACAATTGTAAATAAGTCTGAACTATTAATAAATGTGAATATTTGTTCAGATCATAAATATCAAATTCGACCTTATATTTTTAAAAAGACAGAACGGGTAATTAGGAAAACTTGACGATAGGGCAGAGGTAGGGAGTGCATGATGGGGGCTGTTTTCAGGACAAGTTCGCTGCATTCTATAGTATTCTAACTTAACATTACATCAGAACTTTTATCAAGGAAAAGACTCAAAAAAGCCTTAACGTGGATTTCATCACAAATAAAGAAAATGCATAGGTTCCTTCTCGATCTATACATTTTCTTAATTCGGTTTTAAAAACATTTCAACTATACTAATTACAGAATAAAAAAAACATTCTTAAAATCACACAAACACTCGGTAAAAAATCTGAAAAAATGAGAAAAATTTAAAAGGCAGATGAGCGCAACAGACTTATCCAGAAAGAGCTGGAAATCCTAATGGAGAAAAGAAATTGGTGCATGTTCATCGAGGATGTAATTATTGACAATGAGAGAAATAATTTAGATCTATCCTGGCTGTGAGACATATACAATAATTTTGTGTTGGTGTTCCAGGGTGGGGAGTGGGGGGTTATGCTATTATGGGTGTGTTATTTAATTAAATTAAACATTGTGTTTGGATACTAAACTCACCTTAGAGCAACTTATTAATGTGATTGTACAAATTGATTTGTACAAAATTAGGCTTCATACTTTTTTGTGCTAAGGAAAAATCAGGGTACTGTTGATATTGAGGTATTATGATTTCTGTAATTTGCTCTTATGCAGTCAGGTTTGCAGTATGATTCTGGGACTCTTCTCCATATTTGGATAAATATTTCAGAATTTTATTTAAGAAATACAATTTTCTGATGTCAAATTGTTGATTGATACATAAAGCAATTGATTGGCTTTGTAAAAAATAAATGTTCTTTAACAAAAAGTTGTAATACTCAGAATCAGTATAAAAGGCAGGCAGTAAGCCTTGGATTGCCATACTCGAGAACACTCGAGAGGAGATCCACCGAATTATGCAAGTGTTCAGTGTGTTAATCAAGTAAAGAGGGTATCGGGAGATAGGCCGGTTCGTACTGAAGTGCGTGAATTTCTAATACAACAGACATTCTACTCTGTGAATGACTTCCTTACTTTCTAGACTGTTTTTCGACCATCACTGCTTCACCTCTCTTGCATTCTGTATTGTATTGTATTGTATTGTGCATGTATATTTTTGACTAGACAATAAGATGCTTCTCTGATCTCCTGTTTTGAATAAACATTTTATTTAATTTATTTAACGGTTAGTAAACAATATTTTCCTTACAATAAAGGCAAACGACATGGATAAATAATTTAACAATTTCCTTGAGAATGGAGACAAGTAATTTAATATATGTACTTATAAAATAATCTATTTCACGGCATTATATGGACGCTCCAAAGCACAACACACAGTGGACTGTATGAAGAAGCAGCAAATTAACAAGAGCTAATGAAGTAGATTTCACTTTGAATTTGCCGTTATTCCTTCTCATACAGGGAGTCTTACACAGGTAAACAGACATACACCAATTCACCGATTTTTTAATTTTAAATAAAATAATCTCTTGCATAGGCAATCATGCATACACAAATTTGTCTATTTCTGGGTTAAATATAATTCAATAAAATAATCTACAACTGCTTCATAGTACTATGTACAGGGTGTCCAATATTTATGTCCAACATTTGATATTTGAAACTAATTGCTTGAGTAAACTCGTTCCTTGTATTTGCCTACACATTTTTCCTTCTAACTCCAGACTCCAGAAACCCATTTTAAGTTTTCTGGGTATAGTTACACAGTAAATGGAATTCTACTTGCAATGTGATGTGCTACTTGATAGGGGGTGCCATTTGAAATATTAAAGTAAGGGTAGCTGGGAGTGACAGGGTGACTGATACAATTCTCTCTAATGTCAAATTAAACTTCCCTTTAGACATTTAAATAGACTTTTTTTATTGTTTAAAGTTTTCTTCCTGATCAAAAGATATTTCGAGTGGTTCATTTTGAAATGAGTACCCTGCATAATAATTATAGATACGGATAATTTTGGAAAATTAGGATTACACGCCTCAGGTTAATCTCGAAATTAACTCTATTTTCTTTTGGCATAATCACATAAATTTGGAACTCCCAGTACATTCAAACCTTTTCACCGTTTTTCTCATTATTAAGTAATTGAAGCTACGCCTTGCTAAAAAGACCTTAAACCTTAATACTGACGGCACAATTCCTCATAAAAGAGATACAAAAATATTGTAATTTAGGGGAAGCTATAGTAATACTGACTGGTTATTAAGGGTTATACGACTAATGTGAGTAATTAGGAGTTACACTATGTTAACGATAAAAAGACGAGTATATGGTTACGACAATACCATATCAAAAAACTGCAACATAATGTTTGAAACGCAGTAGGTAAGCTATTTGGCCGATTACCTAGGAATGTTGTAGTCTAATGCTAGTGCTCTTACCTCTTCTCCAACAGTGCTTAAGTACGGCCTCTCAACAGATGGGTAATTGTTTTTCTCCAAAGAAAATTGATCTTCTGTTGTTTTTCTGTACACAGGGTTGTCGAAGTTCATAGAAGTCACATTGCGGTGCATCAGGTGGCGATAGATGAACCATACCCCCTACAAATTCATGAATGTCTCTATTCCAATAACGAAAAAATTAAGAGCACTTACAGCAGCCAAAATAAGTACCACCGATGATATTATAATAATTGTAACATAGGCGACTCCTCCATCATCTGCAGACTCTGATGTTCCAGCCCCAGATTTAGACCGATTTGTTGTACCTACAATTGCAAAAGGTTTTTTAGCGCGAGCTTTTTAGAGTAACAAAATGGAGTTAGAAAAGGAAAAGTACAATTATTAATATGACTAGATAAGCTACCAAAAACCATTTTGTACAAAACAACTACAGCTATAATAAATCCAATTTTTAGATTTATACACAGTGCATATAAAGATGGATTAGGCTAAATGTGAAATTGAGCGGACAATAGGGAAACATCACCACCAATAAGAAAACGGCAGAAAGAAAGCGGGGGTCGAGTACTCACTCTCTGGTAATGAACCTATTCTCGGCGTATAAGGCTCGGATTGAGAAGGTGCACTGGTCGTTATAGTCTCTGCCAACCAAATAAAATAAAAAATAATACATCCAAGAACAGCCGCTTGCGATGTTTTAAGCCACTGAAGATTTTTTTAAAAATTGTCTTACACCAAAATCAGCCATTGCAAAGCATTATACAACAGTTGAAACGAATACTCACCATCTTGAATGCACGTAAGACCATCAGACAACATTCGCAGGCCCTCAGGACAGGCACAAGAAATAAGGGGAGCCCTAGAAGTTAGGCGTGGCGCAGGCAAACACAGGTGTGAACAATGCCCATTCACTGGTTGACAATGATTCTCTGAATCTGGCTGGCGATAAGGATGGTATACATGGATTACCATTGGATTTTGAACCATTTCTGTTGCAGTTATTGGGGACAGATCTTTGCCAGTGAATTTATTGGCACGAAACACCGCAGCTCTATCCCAGTCAGTCCAATAGAGCCAATCTTCAAAAGTTGTAATCGAAAACGGGTGTCTTAGTGCTGTGGTTGAGAAGAGGATGAGTTTTCTATTACGTCCATCCCAATCGCAGACTGAAATAGTGTTTAATTTCGCATCTACCCAATACAGCCGCTTTTTTACTAAGTCTAAGGTAAGCCCGTTTGGCCATCTAAATCAAAAAATTAAATAATTAACAAAGAAAATCATATAATAGTTATTTAAAACTTTACCTAACATCATAAGTAACAATGGCCTGTCTATGAGATCCATCCATTCCCGCTCTTTCAATCCTAGGCTCCTGACCCCAATCAGTCCAGAACATCCAGCCTTCCAAAGGATCCACAGCAATGGCTCTAGGCTCTTCCAAATCGTCTTTTATAAGTACTTTCCGCATTTGCCCATCGAAATTAGCCAGGGAAATGGTGTTGGTGCCTGTATCTGTCCAGTAGAGATGCTCATACACCCAATCAACTGCCAGACCATCGGAGGTTGTTACTTCATCAGACACAACCTAAAATTTTTCAATTTTAATCCAAAAATTTATTGTATAGGTAATTAGAGATGGAAAAATTTTAAATGAACACTAAATGTCATTGCAAACCACTTCTTTGTATATGCTCAGTTTCAACAAAATAATTGGACAAGGCGAAAAAGAAAGTGAAGATTACGAAGCTAAGGCAGTAAATAAGGATGTTTCGTAGATTAAAGTACATAATTTGTTCACCCATTTCAATAGTCTGGTACTGAAATTGTGGATTCCAAAAATTCAATAATATACTAGGCGTTCTATAAGAAAAACTAATTTTTAAGGTTTTTTTTAAAAATTAGATAAACTTGATTGTTTGCCTTTGAATATTTAAAGCTAATTTAGGAATACATATAATATTAAGATATTCAATGTTAAACAGAATGTCCCTCATATAAGAAAAAATTGAGTGTTAGGATCATAATGGCAATACTTCCTGTCTTATGGTATTGTAAACATAGCATTATTACCAAATACCTACCACAGTTTTGGCATTGCCTTCATCAATCGGAGCTTTGTAGATCTTTTTATCGGCCACATCACTCCAGAAAATCATTCCAGTACGAAAAACAAAATCAAGTGCGGTAGCCGAATTAGTCTCATTTACAATACTGGTCATCTCGTGATGATCTAAAGAAATCTTCCTAATATCCCGCCTCCTCGCAAACAACAAAGAGGCGTGCCCTTCTACTGCTTTGCACCTGGTGTGATCCCTAGGGTCTCTGGCATATCCAGGCAAACATTCACATTTAAAGCTCCCTTTATCGTTTCTACAGATCTGAGAGCATGCTCCTTCTGTCTGACACTCATCTATGTCCCTACAGGTGCGATTATCTGCTGCTAAGGAAAATCCTGGGCGACACTCGCATCTGTACCCGGCAGGAGCGTCAACGCAGCGATGTGCGCAACCTCCGTTGTCATGTATACATTCGTTTATCCCACACTTCTCACGTGGTTCATCTTCAAAGGCTGGACAATCGGGTTTTCCATCGCAAACTTGTGAAAGTTGTATGCAAGGACCTTCAGGACCACAAGAAAACGAGGTTTCGGGATCACATACGACTGTAGAAGAGCTACATTCGCGTTCATCTCCTCCATCTGGACAATCTGAGTGGCCATCACAGAGCAAAGCTCCAGGTATACAAGATCTATCATTACACTGGAATTGATCGGGGCGACATGTGACGTTGGCACAATGAGTTGGAGCTTCATCTGAGCCATCAGGGCAGTCCTTGGTCCCATCACAAAGCCAGTTTTTGTGAACACAAGTGATTCGGTCATTACACTCATGTTCTGAAGGAAGACAAACTGTGGGATGGGGTCTCGGGGGACAACCCTGCTCATCCCTCCCATCCAAGCAGTCGTATTCACCATCACATCTCCATTTGGCAGGTACGCAGAACCTTTCACTGCATTGAAACTCCACTCCAGGAGCGCAACTCACTTCAGGACATTCAGCTTCATCTGAACTATCCCCACAGTCGTTATCTGAATCACAGACCCACCGCCTTTGGATACACTTCCCATTTTTGCAAGTAAATTCATCTGCTCTGCAAGTTTCATCTGAAATTGTAGGTTTAGTATGTAAAATCTTGAAATAATAAATGAAATAGTTACTGCAAGATTTTTCATCACTTTGATCTGAGCAATCAGCATTATCGTCGCACATCCATGTTAAAGGAACACATTCACCAGGAGTTGATCTACAAGTGAACTCATCGGGTCCACATACTTTTTGTTCTGGAAATTAAAACATTCATTAAATTGTGACAACAAAATATATAGGGAAACTTACGGCACAAATGTTCATCTTCATCAGAATTATCACTGCAGTCTATGTCATTATCGCACTGCCAATGGCTAGGTATGCATTTGCCATTGCCGCATCTAAATTCGTTTTTAGCACAGGTTACATTTTCTATTAAAAAAAAAAACGAACGTATTAATTCGTGTTTACATCCATTTTTTTGGGAAATAACTTGTATGTGACGTAGGCCCTGTTATAAATTTATTCAGGTTTTGATGGCATAAATTTCAACACGTATACTTAAAGTGCGTTAGATTCAGCATAAAAAATATGTAAATAGCGGTCTGGTTTAATGTCACAGGAAAGAAGACTTTTTGTGTACACAGGGTGGGCATTATCTATCTCGCCGTATGGGCAAATTTTTTTCTAGATAAAAATTAAAATTCAGTTAAATAGGAAAGTTGGAAGAATTGCATGGAGAACTCTCGCCTTGTTTGCTCGGCAGTTCTCAGCTTTTAAAGTAGTCAGTAACGAATCACCATTTCTATTTGAAAAATATTACTTTGTATAGTATCTCCGAAACAAAAAAATATTTTGTAAAGTTACCAATTAAGAACAAATTTTATCTTTTTGTGTAACGTGGTTCACTATACTCACTGTTTTTGCTCCAATGGAAATTTCAGTTTTAATGAATCTTACCCTACTGTTTAAATTAGTAAATAAATTTATTACTTGCTTCTTGAATATTTGGAGTTTGCTGTCAAAATACCCTTTGCAATCTAATATCAAAATCCTTTCAATTCGAAAGTTATAGGAGTCAATAGGTGGAGGGATTATGACATATTGTCGGTAAAAAAATATGGTAAAGCAAACTGCTTTGTTATTTAATGGTAGCCTAAAAATAATATTAAATTTTTGGATATTTTAAATAAACATTTGGGCTTCGATGGTGCAAACATGTATTAGATACATTGTATTTATCATAGTAATAGAAGATCTGATATGTCTCAATATCTATTAAAATAGTTCACCTAGCAGATTGAAGTTTCTAAGGAAGATAATTATGCCGCTAAGTGAAACTCCCATGGAACTCCGACAGTTGCATTGTTATCTTCTTAGTTTCTGATTTAGTCTTTCAGTAACTGGGCATTTACACGTCCAACTGTTTCCTCATCCTCCACGCACAGTCTGGATTCTGTGTCTATCCGCCGCCCCTGCATTATGGCCTTCCTTGGCATTTTTCTGAATATTCCAACAACTGATCCTGGTCGGTCAATGAAGACGACCTCCACCGCTTGTTTAGTAAGAGAATCTAAAGCTTCATTACGTCCAAATCTCTCTGACCAAAGATCCATATCAGCGTAGCTCCTAGAGTAAAATGATGTGGTACCCTCGAATAAGGAGGACAAGGTCGTCGGTATAGAACTGAACATCCACTTTTCACAATTCGATCACAGGCAGCAGATCATCAACCAACATGGAACGCAATAAAAGTTGGGGCCTTTATTGTCTCTCATCACAGGCTGTCGCCTTTATTGTGAGACGGCTCGCTGTAGACAGCCCCCAGAATCCCTAAAACTGTCCCGAAATGGTTGCCATTTTTGTTTGAAAACATGGCACGTGAGCAGTATTGTATCGTCTGCTTCATCCCTCTTATACCAAGCACCTTACATATGGAATCAGGAAGGGTGTTACTGAACGCCTTTTCACAATCTAGGAATATTCCTACCGCAAAGTCCTAATATTGAGGTCTTACAAAATTTTCGGGATTAAATAATTCAACGCCACATCAGTGGATGCATATGAATGTGTATCTCATGTACAGGTCTGTTATCTTTTCCAAACTTTTCAGCAAGAACGATGCCATGCTTACGGGAATCAGGGCCTTTAGCAGTGGTTCTTTGTATGCCAGACTAAATGGTTGGAATGTGCTACACTTGAGTGATATGCGTTTTGGAGATATCCCAGAAGCTATATTTTGGTCGAACATTTATAGTGAACCATCCTGTACATAAAATACTTTACTAGATACTCTATACCTAATAAATGTCGATTTTCATTTTCTCAGATCATTTCAGCAATTTTAAACCTTTTTTATTAAATTTAAAATCGGCGTGAATTCTGCCCAACTTTGTTTATTACCTATACTATAAGATAAACAATGGTCACTCTGTGTGCAACGATGGCGTTAAATTTTCTCTTAAAAATTATATTATTATAGCCACTTGCATTGGAAACACTACCGACGTAAATTGCAAGTGACAACAGCACAATTACAATTATCTAACTAAATACCGGTTAATTAAATAAACTTTGGTGAACGATCATGTGTAAGTGTACACCAACTTCAGAAAAACAACAATTCAATTAACTCCGGTAATTGTCTACCGAAGTATACAGCCAACGATCTGTACATTGACCTTTCCCTCAATCAATTGACTTTTATTTTAGATTTAAGTACTGCAGGTCAAATGAATAATAATTGAAATATTGTGGCCATTTTCACTCTGAGAGTGCAAAGAAGACAAGAATTCAACACGTAATTAGAGCCGGTTAATCTACCCATTTATATGGAATGAATCCTCTCTGTAAAAGTATCTACCTTTAGACTGGTTTAGACAAAATGGTAAAGACGACCCAAAAGTGAAAACAGCACTATGTCATAATAAAAAATTCATCCATTTGCGTCAAGTGACCTACATCTTCTGCAATTTTATCACTGCGTAGAATTCATATGTTTCAATAAACTATAAACTTGACCCCAAGACGTCTCGATTTGAGGATAGGTCACTGAGTTGACCGTTATTATCGTTAGTGAAAAATGTCGGAAAAGATAAACATAATAAAACCAGAACTGTTTACCAATCGCTCTCATAAAATTATGTAAGTAAAAACAAGTCTCCAATAACTCCGTTTTGTGACCTATAAACAATAGGTGATTGAAACATTTACGTATCATGTTCATGTATTTTACGAGGTATTAACTATTAATGTTATTAACTTCTGGAATAACAGTACCTGCCACTACCAAAGAGGAGTCGTTCAGATTACGTTATCAGATACCAAATTCCATCAATTCGAATTAAGAGATCAGGAGGGCCTTAAAGTTCGCTCCAATTTAATGGATTTCAGGCTCTCGCAAAATTGATAACTTTCTACTTCAAACGCTTAAGAAGTTGTTTTGTTTACTCGCTGTTCAGGCATTTCGGGAAAGTAATTAAGCATGAGCGTATTCGCGTATTCTGGAGTTGCCCATATTAATCTCAATGACCATTTTCTAAGCTGCCGATTCATTTATCTTAATTCCGTTCTCTTCTACCCTAGGCACACATAATCCCTTAATTTGGAGTAAAATCACCTTACAAAATATATTTGAGAAAGCTAATTTAGACATTAAACGATGAAAGTCCCTTCGAACAAAAGATTCGAAGTTGCTGGAACGCTTTATGCAAAGTCAATTTGTTTGACGAACACATGAAATTAAATTTTTGGGCTTAAATAAGGGTCAATAGCTTTGTATTCAAAATAAAAAGTAATTAAATAATCTACATACCCGGATGATGAATATATACAGGGTGACTCAAATTTGATCTACTATAAGAGAATAAAATCTACTATAAGGGATAAAACATTGTTAAATGGAAAAAGTTGAAGGGAATTTAATTGTAAATTTGCTGCTGTTTTGAAAACGGTTTTAAGTTTTTTGTTTTTGACTTAATTTCTAGAAACCAACAACCTGAGGTTACGAAAAAGTATCGTAATTTCCCAAATTCAAAATATTTTTCAAATCTATCAAAACATCATTAGGACAACTGTTTGCGAACGACCCACCTATGTATTTAATTGTCAGTTGTGACGTTTCAAGTTCGAGAGATCAACATTGTTTTGTTCCTTATTTAAGTAATTTTTTTCCTAAAAATAAAAATCTTGACTCAAGAAATCATTTCATGAAACTATCCTGAAAGACCATAAAATGATTTCTTACAAACGCTTTTGGAGTTTTAAAAATAACTAAAAACAAAAAGACTTAAAGTCGTTTCGAAGACGCCATTGAACTGGTCATTAAATTCCCCTCAGCTTTTCCCATGCAACCGTTTTTCTAGCTTTTATAAATTTTCAAGATACTCATACATGTAGACCCAATTTGGGCCACAGTGTATATTTGAAGTTCGGGAATACCGCTTGTATTGTGATTTAAGGCAAAAAATACTATTAGTTATAAGAACACAAGTAATCAGAGATTATTACCAAATTCGGAGAAATTTTGGGAAAGGGAGGGATTTTTAGACGTGTAGTTGAGTAAGACATTGATTGCGTTAAGGATAAAGATCAAAACAATGAATTTTTGGCATGCTAAACGTTTACGCAAAAGTGAATAAAAATAAACGAAGAAAAATATACGTTTGTTTTCTGTCTTTAAACTGGACTCAAATAAACGTTTGACGAAATGGGTTTAATGTTATATATGACACACGCGAGTTTAATTAGTGCTTTAGGTAATAAATGAGAAGCCATTAACTAGCGTTTACCCCCCAAATTTGAATTAAACATCCACGAGTGGAGGAAAATGCAAGCTGAATTTTAATAACATAATATAGCTCCCAAAATTCTTCGTTATCTCTCTGCTGCTTTTCACTAAAACCCAATTTTGCCAGCAGAAATTCCCTTTCCTTTACATTTTACAGCTTCTCATATCCCACATCGCTCAATTGCTCCGTGACATCTTCAGATTTAGTTCTAATAGCGGGAAAGCAATTTTAAAATGTTTCATATAGGGATCCCAAAAGTATAAAATTTTTTGCTTATATGCTGGAAAAACATACCTGACGGTGACACTAAAGTTTGCTCGAAACTATTTTCGACATTGAGCGATCGGCAAAAGCCAAAACCATAAATCAGAACTCCGAAGAAGAATAGAAACTTCATCACGAATCAAGATCGAGTCGCACACCACGAGTTTCTCAAACAGTTTGAAAGAAAAGTTGACAACACGGTTTCTTGATGCTTCTGTTTCCCCCTGATTTGCGGACTTCGATAACGTATTCACTCTTATTCCATTTTATACACACGGCTAAACACTTTAAGAAAACGCAATCACTCGCTCTCGTTACAACACTTCTTCTGCGTATTAGTAGTTATTTATCAATAAACTTACTTGCACTCAAATAAACTTATTTTTGGTATTCATAGACAGTAATTTATAAAACTACAGGGTCAAAGAACAATTACAATTAATGCGTTTATACGGCCATAGATAAGTTTATCTAAAAATACCCTTCTCAGATATTATATGTCTTGCGCACGTTTCAATCAAGCAAATTCAAACTAATGTTTCGATTTTCATGTGGCAGAAGAAAGACGCGGTTGTAAAATACAATTTTACACGCTTTTTTTTATTCGAGTGCAATTTCGATGCTTCACGGAAACCAAAATTCGCTGCCCAAATAAATTTTTGTAAGCAATCGCCACGTTTCCATGGAGTATTGAAATTGTCTAAGAGTTCAGTCCTGATTGCATTTCCACGGACTATTCTAAGTAAAAAGTCGCTGGATTATTTAACAGTCCCACTAAAAATAAAATAAAATTACACACTTATGTGTTTAGACGACTATAAATAAACTTAAATATGTATGGAATTGTTCGACCTTCTGAAATATGGGGGCGTTTCATAGAGTCTTATGTACGTTTCATTCAAAACTCTAGAGCAAATAAGTCAAATTGAATGTAAACAAACCGACTCAGCGAGTTTCTAGCAGGTAATTCAATAAATATCCCACGGCCCAGCAACTTTGGATACTCGGAATTGCTTGTTTCTAGATCAAAGAGCATCTCCAGAGGTATAACGAGGAAATTGCAGCTGAAAGTTAGAAACGAAAAGGGCCCTAACTTATTTAATGGAGTGTATTTCAAACTGCCCGGAGGGCCTATGCACACGATATCTGACGTAACTTTCTTCAGTTTTGCACTGCAGACTAGTTGAATTGGGAAGATAATTATACCTTTGATGGGCGTTTTTCTTGGCGACCAAGGTTTCAAAATTATGCGAAAATTTAAGATAATTTGGAATTGAAATTTGTAACGGGTCATAGACTTATCAGGGCACATACACAAGGACAGTGATTGTAATTAATGTGTAAATGACAAAGAATAACACTTAATGGCAGATAAGTATCTACACCTTTCGAGTTTCCTGAAAATGAAGAGTTGCTTGAATTGAGACTTGCAATCTGATTTGAGATGCTGAACCAATTGCATCAGAAATAAATGACCTACCTATCCTTCAGACTGAACGTGCAAGAACGAATGAAGAAATAATTAATTGCAACCTTTTTGGTCATCTATTATGATTATTGATACAATCAATTCTACGGAAATAGTAATAGCGATTTTATTATTCCAACATCCTATCTATACCTACGTACCTATCCACCTACCTTCTCTTATGCGAACATTATTTGTTAAGTTAACTTTTCTAACCCCAATTCGGGACACTCTGTACAATAAAACTACCAAAATCCGAAACACACATATGCGCGATATATTGAATTTTTCCTGTTTATATTGTACTTTAACCTTTAAAGTAGTTCTTTGAAATAGGTCAAAAAGATTGAGAATACGCGATAGCTTGCGCAATTATATAATTACGCAGTAAATCCGCTATAAAAATAAGCCTGTGTCGTCTAACTTCGAATTCCCCTTGACGAAGAATAGCCACTGATTACAAGCGTCATGGAATTTATTCGTCTTTTTATCAATTAAAATGCTAAACACTGGACACGAGTCATAATTCCACAAATAAACGGCCAAGATAATCTCGGCAATGAAAATAATAACAAAAATAGAGGTAATAATTTTTTGGTGGTTCCTTATTTATTACCTTTATTTATTAGGCTTCAAATACCGTCAGGTGCCAATAAATCAAAAGCAGAAGTTAAAAAAGGTTTAAAATAATGGAAAGAATGGCAAACGTGACAAACGATCAATCTTCAAGAGCGATCGACACTGTGGGGGATTACTACAGTATTTTCAGACGTTAAGAACATGGAACTCTTATTTGAAATTAACATCGTATTTCAAATATAATCTGGAATTTGCTGATTTGTCAGTAATTAGTACCTACGTACTGAAACATTTAATCCTAAAAAGTAAAACTTTTGGGAATTCCACGATCTCTTTTAACTGAGAACATGTCACGACGTCGGTACGACTTGGATTTTCAGGATGATAACTCTGAAATTTTGGGCGCCAACTGATTAAAACCCATCGAGATACGTAGATTATCTGAAAAGCTCATTTTGTTGCAGCAAGGCGTAACAAAAGACTAGCTAGGGAAAGTTTTGCATGGAAATGGACTCTGTTCCGGAATCTGCCAGGACTGCCAAATCGCTGAGCTCAGAAAAAGAAAATCTGTTAGAAACAATAAATAAAACAAAATCTTGGAAGTTCTTTTAAGCACTCAATTCGTTAAAAAAACAAACGAATCCACCTTTCGTGAAGAAAATTCCGTTCAACAAAACTGGACTTATGAAGTGGTGACCAACGACGTCATCAAATTGATGATGGCTTACTCCAACAATGCTAAAAGAAAGATTCGAACGGAGTGCTCCCATCGTTGAGGCTAGTGTTCATGACTAATATAGTCATATTCCTAGAATATTCCTTAAGCAAGAAAACCTGCGATTTAAGCCTTTATGCCAAAAGTACAAAGAAACAACTATAACGCCATCAAAGTATTTAAACCAATAAGCTTGGAGCGACAAACATTGATAAAGGTCAACATACATCTAACAGGAAACGGTTGACAGAAACGACTCTTCATTCTACAGTGGGAGGTGGTACTAACCCTCTACTTTAACATGAAAAGAGTGTTCGAACAGGGAAGAATCGATAAAATTTATAATGTTCTTACAGCCCGAAGCACCCCCACACCAGGATCAAATCGGCTCTTCGAAAGCACAAAGCTATAACATCTACAGAAATTGGCAAACACCAAGATTGTAGGTAGGGTCTCGGATCGCAGGGATGTCGAGAGAAACAAAAGGGCCATTGAGTTCGTCACGTGGGGTTCCCAATAACGCTCCAGCGGACCTTCATCAAGTTCAAGGGTACCAAGAGATACGTCTCTCCCACCTTGAACCCGTGGGTATGGAAAAGAACAAAGGCAAATTAGATAATCAGCAGGATGTAAACAAGCAAAGGATATCTTGCTCGAGTCGGACACATCCAAGGCATCATTTTTACTAAAGAGGAATCGGCAATGCACGAGGAACCTAGTAAAACTCCTCTCAGGTCATTGCAAGCTAAACAGCTATACGATTCTCTTAGGAATGGAAGACAGCTAGTTCTGCAAATTTAGGTGCGGTAAAGAAATCCTGACATCACTTTCTAGGAGTGTGCCTTAAGAAGCATATTACCAAAAAATGTTGTTAGTTGTGATCATCAGTACAAATTAAATATCTAAATTTTAAAATACACTAAAATCGGCAAATAAGAGTTTTTGTTTTCGATTCCATTAAGTTAGTAGAATTATGCGAAAAATTTCTTCATGATGGTATGACAAAAACTTTAAATTTCCTGAACCTGTGCAATGTAATTTTTACCAACAACTATTAACAATCAAATACTCTATATTATCTATTAGGAGTTTGTTTAATATCGCACAGCTATTTCCCCACAAATCATAAGCAAAATAAAAAATAACTAAGAACATAAATATTATTTATTCTTAAAGTCAATAATAACCGATATTTTTAGTAAGTTGGCAGCCCTCAATTCTCTGAGAAATTAACCAATAATAGAAGAGACTTGAATCCGCAGAAAATTTGCAAATTTCTTCGTAAAATTACGCACAACAAAATTGTCAGTGAAGAAAGAGCCTTATAAATGTGAAACGATTTCGCGATGAAATATTGATGAGTAAATTCTCAATGTAATACCGGCTTTATACAAGTTTCAAATACTTTATATACACAGGGGGCCTACATGGAGAGTGAAAACGAGTGAATTGAGAAAAGAAAAAGGCCCCTAAGGGCCTAATAACAGGGTCTCGCTTCTCCTTCCCTTTACTTTAAATGTCACCTTACGAAATGCTGATATTGTGTTTAATTTGGCAAAAATTGACAATATGGTTAAAAATTTGGTAAAGTAATATTTTTTCTCTAATGGACAATTCACTAAATGTTCTTCGTTTAAATAAAGTAGTGTAACTTCGTTTTAACAAGTAGTGTAATAAATGTATAGTTATTTAAACAAAAACAGTAATATAATGATCGCTCATCAATGCGCGTGTTAATTTCAACATTTTCCTATTGAGTGAATTGCACAAAAAGCAATGAAACTAGAAACATTTCAAATTTGAGAATCACTAAATCACTCTATTTATTTAGCATCTTCGCATGAATTCGAGATTAAAATCCCCTACCACAAATGTCAAAAATGAAAAATTTCATAAATGACAGGCATTGCTCATGTGATAAGCACTGTATATCGCGCTGCGAATAATTAAAAGCAAATAAAAAACACGCTCTAATAAAATATGTAAAATCATGCGTTAATAAGGCTCATTAATGAATGTTCCAACCCGTAAGGAAACTATTCCGAAACTGTTCTTGAACCCTTCTGAGCAACCGCATTGCTAATTTTGATTTCAAATTCGGGAAGAATTTAATTCTGAGATGGATTCCTAGCGGGTTGGAACAAACTTAATTAGTCGTTAAAATTCAATGAAATTTTATTCAAAATTAATATTTTTCAAGTTCAAGTACGAAAGAGGTAACAACGCTTAGGCGCGATACTAAAAAGATGTTGTTTTGTTTGTGAAGATTATTTGGCAGAAACGATAAATTTTTGTAAGCAATTAGGTACCACTTTTTGTGGACTATTAAATAGTTTTTGAGTCCAGCTCCTATGTGAGTTTCCATAAGCGATTTCAAGTAAAAATTCGTCTTTATAATTAAGTCTAATTATGAATACGTAACATGTGTTTAGCTATTCCCGTGTACAAGGTTATTGAAATTCGCTTCTAAGCAATGGGAACCCGAAAACAATAAGACATACGAAGTTAGTTCAAGTTGAGTCAAATTGGGGTAACCATGCGCATCTTTATGTGCAACAAAACTACGTTTCAAAATTTAGAATATTCTAATCTATTCCGAAAATAATTGAGAAAAACCAATATTTGCTCAAATTGTTTTTATTCTAATTTTATTTGAAGAGATAATTAAACATAAATTTCACTTGTTCACTTGCATTTTTTATTATCTAGAAGCCAAGATGGTCGGATTTTTAAAATAATATTTCAGACTTTCGGAATCATTATCAACTTAATTTTTTTCTATATTGACCTATTTTTTTATTACAAGAAAAATTAATATAAACACTTAACGAAATCGAAAAAAAATTACTCTTACTATTTTTTAAAGGAAATTAGTTAAAATAGTTGATAAAAAATTTAATAAAAAGTGACAATACAAAACTATGTATATAAATAATTCAAATAAATATTTAAAAATACCTCCTTCCATCTTTTATGAAACATTTTGAATTTGGTAAATTTACATTGATTGTTCAAATTATTGTTTTTTTTGTTTATACATAATAATTTCATATATATAATTATTTAATTTACTTCATGAAAAAAAAATTAAAAGGTTCAAAAAACTATGTGGCAAACCGTATCTAACATTTTTATTTTTTGTTAAGCATTTTTATGATGAAAGATAATTTTAGAAAAAAGCATGTGCTTAATACACAACATAATAAAAAGTTTTGTTTAAATAATCAAAGATTCTCAAAAAATTCAATAAAAATATCAGATTCGTATTTTAAAAAGTCAAGTTAATGATGTCTATTAAAAAATAACATTTATTATAATTACTCAAATATCTCCAGGAAAAAAATTCAGGAAACATCGGATTTTTCGAAAACTTCCAGAACGAGTAGAAATTTTCGAAATTTTAATACATAATTTTGTTGGACATAAAAATGTGCCAATTCGTCCCAATTGAAGCAACTCTATATCTCTTACTTTTCGAGATCAGAATGGTATGCAGCGATTTTGAATAACTCTGTACATAAGTTCGACAGTGTTATTAAACTTCAGGGCCAATTTTTGTAATATTCTGAAAGTTAGTTCTTGAAGCTAAAATCCATCCATAAAACAACATTGGAAGCATAAATGTCGTATGTTTCATGTGAGCACATAAATATAGATTTTCTGCACTTACAAAACTAATTAAATTGTACCAAATTGTATTTGATTATGGAAGAAAATGTAGTGCACAAATTACCTGTATTCCTCGCTATTTTAGTTTTTAAGTATAGCAGGAACTACGTTCATATTCGGATAATTAATCATTCACGTGATACACTTAAACAAGATCCGAAACGTATTTACATAAATTAACGATAGTTTGGGGATTCACTATTGCTCATGAGACTACACCCACAGAACCATAAAAGTGATATTTTTCAGCAATAATAAACAAAAAAATATTCCACTTCCTCCCAGTGGAGAGTATGTAATCTCTTTAAATAAAGTATCTTATAACATAAACATAATTGTAATATAATAATTGCTTACTTGGGCATTCCGTCGGTTTTTCATCAGAGTTATCTTGGCAGTCGTTTTGTCCATCACAAACGAATGCAATAGGAATGCATTTCTTATTGGCACAGGTAAATTGTCTTAAAGAACACTTGGAGCCTAAAATTGATACATATACATTTAGCCACAAAATAGCGTTCATTAAGGAATATCAGAAAATGATTTTTTATTTTAATATAAAGAAGCCCAATTCCTATTGAAGCAACAAACAAACAAACAATTTGCACAATTATAATAGCAGGTCCTTATACAGGGCATTCTGTTTTAACTTTAATGTTACACTGTCAGGCCAAGGTTAATATATCTTTCATTTAGTAAGACTTTTATTATTCATTGTGCTTGTAAAGTTTGCTAAGGGATTCATAGCTGATTTTGCCCTGACAAACTTTATTAAAAGCAGTTGGTCCGTTAAAGTTCAACAAGTAACAATTTTCTTCAATTTCTTGGGTCCTTATTAAATATTTTCATTAATTAATTTAGAGCCTCAGAGACAGTGTTACTTTGGCGTGTAGATAGTTTAAATAATACATAAAAACTATATTGTCTAAATCCAATTTTGTTATTTTCCATTTCACTGAAAGTGTATTATGGAATTTACCTTTTCTAGTGTTTGACAAGTGTTGGAGAAACATATAAGGCACACTTGCAGCAATTACGATTTTTTTTAATTTGTAATAAAAAATTAGATAAGCTGTACATTTTTTCATATTTGAAAAATGATGTGATGTTTAGAAAACAGTGTGTATTCATAATTATAATTATAATTAACATTTCAATGTCAAGTGATAGTAATTTGTAGCGGTAATATTTTGATAGGTTAACTATCAAACGTAAATACAGGTAAAACATCACCTGATGTTGTAATGCTCAGTTCTTGAAATAAAATGATCCAAAGGTTCCTCGAATTTTACAGCAAATAATTTAAATTTTCACTTCTAATCATTTTTTTCTCGAACAAATTGATCTCTGTAAACATTTCTATCTTTATAGGGAAATTGGAAATATAACTCACCCTCTGTGACAGATTCTGGATGTCCAATTGCAAGGCAAGCGAAATAACACAAAACTGCTGTGAAAACGACAGTACCATTAGAAAACTTCAAAAGCATTGTATTATATGAGTTCTACACGTGTTTTACGACATAACCGATTATTTTTTACTCACTACTTTATATACAAGCAAGATGCACATTTACATTACAGAACTCGCCTTCAGTTTCCCAGCACTGGCTAGATAGCATAGGCCACGGTTTGCGCGTTCACAAGATTTTAACATGCACCTTCCAATATACCGGTCTTTATCTGTACCATCTAAAAAAGTAAGGAGCTCCGATGTATAAAGTTAGATTCCGCGCAGTCTCTTTTAAACCTACGTTTTTCACGTGCGCAGGTCTATGGCATAGCGGCCCTTAGGAAAAACGCAAGCGCTTTTTGGGGTGTAGATGTTTTTGCCAAATCAAAATACAAAAATAATATACAACCACAGGACCGTAGTAACCTTTTGTAGAGGTTATAGAGTATGGAACTATTTAGGTGTTGGAAAAATTATTCTCATGTCCTTTTGTTATATAAAATACTCCGACCGAGACTGTCATTAAAATCACAATTTTTTAATGTCCAAATGAAAAAGATTTTTCCTTTAAAAAAAACAGAGGAATTAAGCAAAACATCGGCAATGAGTTCAAAGTTGAAAAGGAATTTATATCGATTAATGATCATATCAAAATTAAGAAATAAAGATATAACGTAAACAGGGTGTTTCTAAATGATCTGTATAAATCTCTACTCAGTTTTGTGAAATTGATATAAGTATATGCATGTGTATATAAAAATTATTTATATTAGATATTGAAATATTTTATTATTATTAAATAAATAATAAAAGTTGACAGTTTTCGAAATACATACGTAGATCTTTTTTAATAACAATATTTGAGTGAAATCTTGCATTGAAGGGTGATAAATCGGGATCTGCCTACATTTCTATATACATTGCAGAAGGCGTCATCGGCGCTATATCAACCCTCATTGGAAGGTCATAATTATTTTTGCCATTCGATATAAAATAAATTTGTGATCAAAGCTGAATCCTCCTCAATATTTTGTGGAAAAAGTATGCCTTAAAAAAAGTTTATTTGCATTTATTGTTACTTAATCTTCTGCTTTATCATTATGACATTTTAAGATTTAATAAATTAATTAGCAACAAGGACGTCTCTTCCTCAAAAAAACTTTATTAATTTTCGAACTGTATAACAAGTTTTTAAATACATTTAGGCTAAAAATTATTTGTTAAACCCTTTTCCCCTATGGCTGTTTATACTCGTGGTGAGATGGCCGATTGCTATTCGTTTATAGTCTTTATCAAAGAAGTAACCGATAGTTGGTCATAGTGTATTCAGAAAGGTTTCCAAATCGTCTTGTATTAAATCACCAACTTTCACTACAGTTGAGAGACACTTTCGAGAAACAGCTATCTTTGTACCTTAACTATTAATTATGGACTTCAGTGAGCAATTAAGATTTCTGAAATTGAACAAGTTTTTACCACCATTTGAGGAAGATCCAAGTCTGAGTACCAGAAATCGAAGCTTAAACTTGGAACGTCGACGAGTACTATTATTACGATATTAAGAAAACAATTTCTAAACCCTTAGTATATTCAACCTATGCAGGAACTTTTGCCACAATCATGGTTTACTATCAGGATTTTGTAGATTTTTTAATGAATAAAAAGTGATTGATTTTTATACCAAAAGTTTTTTTCTATGAATATTACTTTACCATTAGAAATTCTATAAACTTGCATAATCAACACATTTATGAAGAGCAAACTCCCCAGGGAATATATTATAAAAGTATTTTACCCACATAGATTTATGATAAACATGTGGACAAGTATATAATATTAAGTCTTTTTGATTTAATAAAATTTTGTTTTAATCACTAGACCTATTTAACATATCTTCACAACACATTATCCGGTTTATTCAATAAAGCTCTCTTAATGATCCGACAAAACATGTGGTTCATGCATTCATGATGGGGCGCCCCACATTTCATATTGAACGTTCGAAATTATCTAAATGACCACCTTAGACATAAGTAGAGGAGTAGAGGAAGGACGTAGAGGAAATAATGCTTCTGCCAGATGATTGGATTCACCAGGTCTTACCCCACCCGACTATACTTTTTGTAGGAAACTTTAAAAGAAGTGGTTTACAATAACCTTGCAAATACTGAAAATCTATGGAGTCGGTTCGAGATTGCTGTAGACGTCATGGAATTGACGAGCAAATTATGATGGGAATCCAATTTAATTTTTTCGTACAGTTAATTTATTCTTATAGAGTATATATATGAGTTCATTATTATAACGTATTGATGAGAACGATGGCCTTTTTGATTATTGGCTCAAAATGGTACATTAGCCTTTATTTTATCAGTTATATCAATTATTACGTTTATTATTGCAATTTATTGCTTAGATTAGACGAAATTTTATTATTGATGGGAACAGTTACGCATAAAAATTTTAGTCCGCCAGTTTTACTCACAGCATTATACAAATGTAATATACAGACAAATTCTATAGACGCAATAAGACCAAGATTGAACTTGAAAACTACAGGAAACAATATGTGTAAACAACACCTAATTGTTAAGAGTGGAACACTCTTATTCTTTCGACTAAGTGGCTAATATGTATATTCTCTAGACCTGATAGGTAAAATGATTGAAAAAAGTAATAAAAAAAACACTGAGTCACTTTAATTCCTAAAATCAATCTCTCAGGAATAGTATTGTAAAAGGAATACCTTTTTTTCTCAAAACATGCTGAAGGATTCGATTTGATTAGAAATTAATTTTATACCGGGTGGCGAAAAAAATTAAGTATGGCCTTGTAATGCGGGTTTGCCCATTGCCGACGACCCCCTTCGTAATGTACATAAAAAATTTTAGGCAGATTCCGATTTGTCGCCCTTAAATATCTTTAAACATGAGATTTCCCTCAAATACTGCTATTACAAAAGAAAAATAATAACACAGGAACGTCACAGAAAAACGTTCGAAAACCGTTAATTTTTGGGCTAAAGCCAAGCGAAACTATCATTAACGACGTCAGGAATTTCTGGTAGAGTTTTGGACAAATAATTTAAGAACATTGTGCATACTGACCCACGTACACATTTATCATTCAAAAACTGGTCGACTCATAGACTATTTAATCCTTTATATAGGCACAACATTTTGTGCTTGCCTCAATATTTCCAAAATATTTTTTTTAATCATTTTATTTTCCCAATTTGAATCTTATTACACCCCTGGCGTACTGTAAATAAATCTTTTAAAATTGCGAAAACAGCCAGCTTCGTGGGTTCAGGTGCAGTTCCTAAATATATTTTCGGCCAAAATCCCATTTAACTAAAAATAAATAAAAAAATAATGAGACATGTGCAGGGTGGCACAAATTCGCACCTTAGTATTCTTATAGAGATCTCGGAAATCACAAGAGATGCAAAATCAGTTAAATTATTAAACGTGATTATGTCGAAATCAGAATTTCACTCCATACCAAAATCCTGATTCTACTGAACACTTTTTTTCAATGAATAAGCCATTATGATTTGCGAAAACCGAACTGTTGAATTTAATTCATGTAAAACCCTAGACTTAAAGGAAGAAAGGGCTATAATAAGCATTTAGGAACAAAAAAAAAACAAAAATACTGTAGTAAAAATATATTTTATTGAACATCATAATATACAAAGAGCTGAATTTTGCTGGAAAAGGCACAGTTACATAGTGATGGCTGAAATAAAAAGTTTAGATAAGACCGCTAATTACCCATGAAATGAATTCGTGTGGCCTCTTGGCCTTAGAGTAATCTCGTTAATAATTATTATCACACATACTTAAATATAAATTTATCTGACTATAGTTATTTACTTAACTTACCATGTTGGCACAACGGTCCGTACCACTTTTCCTCGCAGACACAATGCGGCTCTCCATCGGGGGCACAAGACCCATGTCTGCAGTTCAAACTGCAGGCTGCCCTTGCAGGTTTTGCCCTACCAACTTCACAATGATCTCCACGATAACCACGCGAACATTTACATTTATTGACTCCTCGACAGCGGCCTCCATTGAGACATGGAACAATGCATCGAGAAAACTCACAACGAGGCCCGTAGTATCCTTTGGAACACTCACAAGTGTCTTTTTGCACACATTTACCTCCGTTTAGGCATTTTTTACTGCATATACCTCCTTCGCAGTTGGTGCCCTGTAATTAGTTCAGAAACAAAGGATTTCTTAAATTCTATTTTTTTGTGGCAATATTATTGCAGCTAATCTCTGGACAAACTTCTTTATTTCTAAAGTTGTTCAATGTTATAAATAATGTTTGCAATGAAATAATTTTTATAGTACACACCTGATACCCTGGCATACAACTGCATACTCCTGGTGAAGTACAATTGCCCCCATTCATACACTGAGGATAACATAAAGCAGTCTTGCAATACTGGCCCATGTAACCCTCAGGGCACTGGCAAATTTTCTCATGATTACACCAACCTTGATTGGCACATTTCTTATCACATTCAGGGTCTGGACCTGCCAAAATTAACCAATCACTACCATAAAATTGAGCTTGTAAAAACATACTTCTCTGAGAAATAGAGCATTCTTTTTTCAGCTTTAATCTTAATGGAGTTCCATTCAAAGGTTTTCCTTTTCTCTCAATAAGTAAGCCTATCTCAAATCTGGCAATGCCAGAACTGTTACCTAAGCAAGGCAAAAATATGCTGAATTCCTTGGGTCGTTTTGGTACTCTACCCTTGTTCTTAATTGAGATTTCTGGGGCTTGCAAAATACTTTCATCATAGGAGTGCAGCTTGTCGAAATGGTAGAAGTATCTTTTCACTCCGGCCTTCCAGGTGAAGTTGACATAGTTTACTTCAGAAGGAATTACTGGCAAATAATTCTCAAAATTTGGGTCCAAGATATAGGCCAAGACAGTGCCATTTACTATTGCAAAGATTTCCATTGCTACTCCTTGAAAAAACACACACATATTAGAAATATGTAGTTTTTTATTTTTTTTTCTTACCACTGAACATTTTGACTTGCTTTTCATCAATCCACAAGGTGAGGTCATTGATGTTCCTGGGATCATTTTTAGGATCATTTCGAGACAGTGCAAATGCAACAACAGTCACAAGATAAAATAAGACAAAATTCATCACAGATTTCTTTGTATTCATACTGAAAGATGCAAATCATGTGTCTATGATTCAACTTCGGCATTAAATATAAAGTGTTAGAAATTAAAAATCATCAATAGCAAAAGCTTTGGGTTAGGGGTCAAAACGTTAATGGGAAACTATTAAATAAATCAACATACCATTCCCATTACCAAGAGCATAAAATTGGGGCGTCATTCCTCTCCTGAAGTCTATTGCAAATTGTCTATTAAAATGCATTGCAAGCTCAGGAAGGGATGGGGTTCACAAAGCAAAGCGAACCTTAAATGCATCTTACCAAACCAAATGCAAACTTACTTTTTAGTTATACTCACAGCAAATTCATATAGTCTAGAACTTTATATTTATAAAATTAGTAATGTCTTTAAATAAAACGTGTTGTTTATATTTACATTAAACTATTTACATTTATACTATCTATATTAAAAACGTTCTCATCTTCCATGATCAGAGGGTCGATCGCATCACTTTTGCATTTATTTGCCTGTTGATAGTTTATACACTGACACTACAAAAACAAAACAAAAAACACATGTTTATCCGCCATTTTGCAGTCCCTGGCCCTGGATCCGGTTTTTTACCCAGGGCCTAGACTACAACAAAAAATGCAAAAAAAAAATCGTTACTTGAGTAATATTTGGTTGTTGTGGGTTAAGTTGAATTTGATGATCCCAAAATATACCTTTTTGTTGCGAAAACTGCCGATTTCCTTATCTAAACCTCTAATCCCTAGCTCCGACCAAGATTCCCTATCCCTATAGTCCCCTACTTAGAAATTTATGCTTTGATCCGTAAGATGGTGCAACTACCGTTTATGACCTGATAACTGAGTGACGTTTGACACCCATCAACTCAGCACGCGTCAATCGTTTCTTCACCCTCATTCAATAAATTTCTAAATTGTTTTACTACTTGCCAAATTGCCAAAACAGTATTCTAATCATTAAAAAATAAACACAAGCGTTAAATGAAGCATTAGCAATCCGCGATACTTAAATCCTATTAGTCACATAATTTCATACTCCCTCTCTTTGTATTGCCTTTAATTGGTGAACTCTACTTTAGGTTTAACTTAAAAAGGCAGGACTTATTTAAATTTCTGGATATTTTAGATGACATAGCAAACCATGGAGCTCTCCCATAGTTTAACGTTAAATGAAGAAGCCCTATCGCAAATTCCAGATGCCAATAAGGCCACCTTCATATTTGAATGGTTGAGGTATTTGGATAAAGTCCTTATTGCTGCCCAGACGGTATATACATGAAAAAAAATTAAATGTAAATAACAGACATATCTTTTTGTAGAGTGATATAAAAGGATGTCAAAAGCAGTTAGTGCAACAGCTGATGAGTCATATTCAAGAGTCTCCAGGACCCACAACCCGACAACTCATTGCAAGGTGTCTTGCTACGTTATTCTCAGTGGGGGATGCTTTTCTACTATTCGATACTGTGAATCAATGCAACGATATTCTTAAAAATAAAGATGATAGTCCCAGCTTTTTACCTACAAGATTGTAAGTAATTCACCTTATTAGCAATATGAGTCTTAACAGAAGTATGTACAAAGATGTGGGTTTATGTGTGGAAATTTTTGCTGAATCTGGATCCATTTGTTGCAAATTCAAGCATTGTAAATGAACAAAGACCAGTTTTTAATACTCATTTGCTTAAGTGTCCACTAAAGTTTTGCTAATTGTCTTTGAATTTAATTGGAAACATCTTTTATTTGTTAATATTACTGGATGTGATTACTTATAATTTTACAGTAGCCAAGTCAAGAATACCAAAACAAAATAACTTAATTTTATCAAAACACAAACTAATATGTATCTTTTCTGAAAATATAATATCCACTTCACCTATTAGGGTCATCATTGCATGTGACCCTTGGTGAAGTTTCAAAGAACTAGGCTATAGAATTACACTTTATACAGCATATTCAAATATTGTGCTCTAAGACTAATAAAAAAACAAAAATTAAAGAAATTACCCCCTTTCATTAAGGTTTTGTAGAAGTTTTTTTTGCATAGCAGCAGAATTCTATAGATTTTTTAAAAAATGTTATGAATATCTCAAAATGGTACTATATGCTTTAATAGGCTTACTCTTAATAGTATTGAATTTTGTGATACATTTTAATTTTTTATTAATTTACAGAGTATCTGATAACTGAAATTTTAATGTTAAAAATGTGTCATTTTTTCATTGTCATTATATGATACTATTGAAGTACTCCGAAATATACAGAATATCTACTGAAACAGAACTTAATAAAATCCTAATTCAAATTTACTGACTTTCTTTTAACTATAGGGCAGCAATATGTTGTGTGGGAACTATGTATGAGAAATTGGGTCGCATGATGGGGAGATCCTATGAAGAAACCGTTCAAATTTTAATACGCTCCCTCAGAAGTGCTGAATCTCAGACCAGAATTGAGATAATGCTTACTTTAGAGAAAGGTATTCTCCTTTTGAAATTAAAATTTTAGTCACACGTTTTTACTACAAAATACTTATTTTTACTCATTTAAGTATGTTCTGGAATGGGCAGTGCTGCCATGAACATCCACAAAGATGTGTATAAAGCCGCAAGGCCCTGTCTAATAGACCGTAACATGGCAGTCAGATGCGCCGCCTCCAAGTGTCTCTTAGAGCTTCTAAAGCACGCTCCTTTTCTCCATGGAACTGAACTTGAAAGTTTGGCTTCTTTATGTTTCCGAGCTTTTGATGGCTCAAATTATGAAGTCAGATGTTCTGTGGCGCGACTATTGGGGAGTTTAGTTGCTTCTACTCAGCAAGGACTAAAGGATTCTGCAGGATCTAAGAATAGTAATATTTTTTCAATGTGTGTATTACTGAGATTTAATAAGGGTTTTTAGGTCAGCTTGTAAATAAGAATATAAAAGTGTTTTCATTGGATGAGGCCTTGGGTATTTTGATGGTAGGGTTTCTGAGAGGAGGGGTGGGTTTTCTGAAGGGCACTGGAGAGATTATTAAAGGGAGTTCAGGAGTTAATAGAGAAATCAGAGTAGGAGTTACTCATGTAAGTATGATTGGCACTTGAGTTAATCCCATGACAAGACCAAAATTTTTACAGGCCTACGTTACGTTTGTCAATATTCTTGGTACCCCCTGGCTAGAAAAAAATATGAAAGTATTTCTATCTCATATATTGTACTTAGTAGCCAATCCGAAAGCAGCATCTTCCCATGTTGATGCTGTGTATTCTAGAAAATGCATTAATTTTATCTTGAGGTGTATTTTCGGAAAAATGTTTGGTGAAAAGGCACAGATCACGGCATGCAAACAAATTGCGCAAATCATTATTAAAGAAATGAATAGCATTGACTTCAATCCGGAAAATGCAAAAGAATTCAACCAGGAGACTTTGTTCAGTCAACATCTGCTAGTATGTGCTTTGCAGGAAATTGGAAGCCTTATTCTTAGCCTTGGAACTACTGCTCATGACCTCATAACTGATCAAACCTTAAGTATGTTTGTTAGAAAAAAATGTAAAGATTTACAACCAACCATTTTTAGACGTAATTGATGTTACAATGAGCGTTCTGGTCCATCCTTGCCAAGCCGCCAGGCTGGCTGGCGCCTGGTGTCTTAGATGCATCTGTGTAGCTGTTCCAAGTCAAATATCTCCTTTAATTGGTACCTTTTTTACATTATTACGCAAAAGCTTTTGTTAAGAAAATAATTTATAGACCGCTGTGTAGCAGGCCTAGAACAATATCGCACATCCCCTGAAGCAATAGCTGGATATGCTTCGGCATTAGCTGCTATTTTGGGAGGAGTAAAGCTCTCGCCTCTAGGAGTTCCTCATACAAAAGGAAAGATAATATTTAATACTGCAGAAGAACTTTTGCGCAGCGCAAGTCAAAACAGCCGATTATCACTCGCTAGGACTAGCGCGGGATGGCTGCTAGTAGGGGCTGTAGCAGCTTTAGGTCCTGCTGCATCTCGCCCTTTACTTCCAAGGATGCTATTGTTATGGCGCAACGCATTTCCACGTTCAGCAAAAGAGTTGGAGTCTGAGAAAGCAAGAGGAGACATGTTTACATGGCAAGTTGCCTTAGAGGGCCGTGCAGGAGCGTTGGCTGCAATGCACAGTCTCTTGTATCACTGTCATTCGTTAGCTGCAGGAGAGGATGCCGGGAGAAGGCTGTTACAACCAGTTGAAGCAGCTTTAGCCATGCTTACTAAGTAAGCATTTGAATCCTGCTTAGAAATGTCGTTTACTATTAATTTCTAGCATAACTGGAGTTTTGAAGAATTACGGACAGCAACTGAAGGCTCCTGCTGCTATGGTACGCTTGCGTCTTTGCGAAACCCTTCTGCTGTTACCGCCACAATCTTATGAAAGCAAGTGACTTTTTATTAACCCTAGCAATTCACTCTTAAACAACTTAACCTCTTCATTTGATAGATTCCTATACACATCTGCTAAGAATGTTAGTCGCCGAATTTACTCTAGCAGAGAACCCTGCAAACACCACCACATCTCAGTTGAAGACTGTGTGCCACGCTGATGATGCTATACTTCTAGGAACGTGGTTGCAAGAAACTGATCATGGAACTATTGAAGATCAGGTAAGACGTCTTCATTTACTTATAGGAATACCTGATAAAATTATGTTGATTTATAATACAAATTCTCAGATGGAAACTAATCGGAAAGGTGATAGTGATCACGTGAGTAGCCAGCTAATTTATGAATGCGTATAAGCTTTAGCCTTCTTAAAGCTTGCAATACCGCATACTATTTTTTTAAATCATATATTGCATTGTGTCTTTTTATTAGTACAACTCATGACTCACCAAAAGTATTTTTATAAAAATTTCCTTATAGCTTCAAACCCACAGTGCAGCCGGCTCTGGAGCTCTAGAACATGACCCTTGTTGCCTATTTAGAGCGGGAATTGGAGAAGACCCGCCAGGTCCCTTGCCTTTAGGGGTAGCCGTAATCGATGCTGCAGTCCAGCTTTTCGGACAGCTTTTCCCAAGAATCAGCCAACGCCACCGCACCCAAACATTAGATCACTTTGCGGAATGTGTACGTGCAGCCCGAAGCTCCCGGCAAGAAGCTGTGCAACTGAACGCTTTCGCTGCCTTATTGTGCGGCTTGCGTAGCTTAGCTGCTGCGAAAGTAAGATTAGTATTTTTAAATATAAACATCACTTGAATGGTTTGAATGAAACAGGCATCTCTAAGCATGGATGAAGCAAAACGAGCTGCTGCCTTGGCTTCAGGGGCTTTGGCAGCCCCAGGAGCCCCTCCAGTTCTCCGCGCAGCCGCTGCAGAAACATTAGGCAGATTAGCGAGATCATTAGCTGATCCTAGGTTTACTGCAGAATTAATCCAGGCCAGCATTGAAAGGCTTAAAACAGCGCGAGATGCTGCATCACGGACTGGCCATTCATTGGCTTTAGGAGCTCTTCACAGGCACGTGGGAGGCCTTGGAGCGGCAAGGTTAATGCAAACAAGCGTTTCAATATTAGTTGCTTTGGCACAAGACAAGGCTTCCGCTGCTGTTCAAGCATGGGCCTTACATGCTTTGCGACTTTGTGCGGATGCCGGAGGCCCGATGTTCCGAGGTTTTGTAGAACCGGCGTTAGCCGCAGCTTTGAAGTTGCTCTTGGAGACCCCTCCTGCTTCTATAGACGTTTATCGGTGTGTTGGGAAGCTTCTATCTTCACTTATTACCACAATAGGGCCAGAACTACAGGTTAGAATGATTAAGATTATGTAAAAAGTTACTAAATACATTGAGAAATGTGGTGTTTTCTTAAGGGCAATACATCGACAATTTGCATGGCAAGATCGTCATTTTTGTGCGCTTGTGCTGCTCTACAAAGTCATCCAGAACCAGTAGTTCAGGCTGAAGCCACGGCCTGCTTACAGCAGCTACATCTATTTGTTCCGAAACATGTAAATTTATCCTCCTTGGTGCCCACATTATGCGTAAGTATTCACTTATCTTAAACTCAATCTTTGTCCGCGGTCGGATTCAATTGAAGGCAAAGTAGCCTGGAAGCCCGCACCAAGATATGCAAATTTAAATAAAAGAAAACTACTAGAGTGTAATTGAAAAATTGAATAATTTACCTGGTAAGAAGGATCACTTTTGATTATTCAAGTATCACAGTCCTATGAGAGTATTGGTAGGTTTCATTTTATACCTATTGATACGTAATGGTTTGAATAACATGATAAATACGTGAATCAAAAAGAATATCCTTGGGAATAAAGATTTTTATTGGCCTTTGGCCTCAGAGAATGTTATAAAAAATTCGAAAAAACTATTCAAGCTTTTATTGATTTTTTATGGGCTTAGCGTTGGGTCATCCTTAAAAATTTATGAATTTTTAAAAATCTGACTTAATACACAGTTAAAGTCTGGCAGTTTTATAGCAATTTCAGTTTTACATTTTTTTATTCTTATCAATTTTTCAAGAAACCGTCCATCTGTGAGAAATGTCGAACGAAGTAGCGACATCGAGACATTAAAGAACAAAATAGTTCTACATGACCGCATTATCTCCTTGCCTGAAAATGAAGTATTTCATTCCGACAAACTATTTCCTCCGTTCGTTTTTTTTCTGGGATACTTAGCTCACACTCATATTTTTGCAATTTTTTAAATATGAACGTCTGATTTATTCTTCTTTCTTACTGCTAATTTAAAAACCATAAAATATATCGTCTTAATATATTTTTCTAAATGGAAAGTGATCATGTAAAACACCAGTTTGATGGTCTACAGGCTCCCTCAATTCTAAGTCCGGTTCTGTTACTATCTTCTCCTTTTTTTGTTTAAGCATGCTTACACATATTTTATTCCAGAGAGCCTTATCTAGTGATCACCTGTTACTACGCAAAGCTGCTATATCTTGCTTAAGACAGTTAGCACAACGAGAAGCTAAAGAAGTATGCGATCTAGCAGCGGCTTTAGCCAGTGAAGGCCCTACAGTTGAAGGATTAATCATAACAGAAACTGGTCTCCCCGGCGTGTTCTTTGGCCTCCTTGATACCGAAACTGATCCAGGCCTTATTAAAGATATTCACGATACAATTATAAGCATGATGCAAGTTTTAGCAACAGGTCATTTAGCCCAGTGGCTTGCATTGTGTAAGAATGTTCTTACTGTAGCATCAGAGCCAGGGGATGAAAGAGGGGTATTGGATGCTCCAGAAGATGATGATCAAGAACAATTTCATGCAGAAGAGGAAAACCAAAGAAGCGTTCAACCTCGTTGGCCTACACGAGTTTTTGCTGCAGAATGCGCTCGACGCGTTTTGGGAGCATGCCCAGCTAAGCGTTTAGGTGTTCAGCTGCCTGATTTAATAAGAATGGCCTTCGTAGCAGCAACCAGTGACTCCGATCCTCTTAGACTAGCAGGTCTAAAAATGCTTAGAGAAATCATAGATAAATTTGCAACGGAACCAGAGCCAGAATTCCCAGGACATTTACTCTTGGAACAATTTCAGGCCCAAGTCAGTGCAGCATTGAGGCCAGCTTTTGCAGTTGATACTGCCCCCCATGTCACTGCAGCAGCCTGCGAAGCATGTTCTGCCTGGATTGGGGCGAGAGTAGCTCGAGATGCTGCAGATTTGCGACGAGTGCATCAACTGATGGTATCTTCATTAACTAAATTGGGAAAACCATCTGCAGTGGAGACTTTGCTTTATAACGAAGCCATGTTGACTTTAGAAAGACTCGCAATTCTTCGGGCCTGGGCAGAAGTTTATGCTGTTGCCGCAGGCGCTAGAGGACCCCCAGATTCAGGGTTACTTGAACTTGTGAAACCTCAACTTTCCATTTTAGCTAAACATTGGTTGAATGCTTTAAGAGATCGCGCCTTGTTGGCTTTACCTCCAGAATTCTCAGGACAATTGCCACATGACGGTGGAGCATTCTACACAGCCGAAACAGCTGAAGCTGCAAGACCACATTACACAGCCTCATGGCCTCCATTGTTACTTGCAGCAGCTTTGTGGCTATCTGAACCTTCCAATATCACCAGTTCAACAGAAGACGAGCCAAATAACAATCCCCCTCCAGATGACCACTTCAGATTGCTTTTTGGCACCTGTATTGAAGCCTTATGTGGACCTCGAGGAACTGAATCTCCTCAAATTGTTGACACTTGCCTTAGGGCTTTGCGAGGGATTTTGCAAGTGGCTAAAGCAAGAGATGTTCTGCTTGATGACCCAGTTCTTGCAGTTGAATTATGTAATGTCTTACATAGATTGGTGTTAACGTTGGACTCTGCAGATTGCCAGTTATTGTGCATGGAAGTACTACACCATGTTTTAAAGGCTGCTGCTGACCATTTAAATGATGAACGGAATAGGCAACCAGGTTAGTAAGAGTCGTGATGTATTATGAAATTAACACAGAATTGCCAAATTTATAGAGAATGGAGAAACTAGAACTATAGAAGATCGAGATGCTATGGGAGAAGGGAATACTGAGGGTGACTTAGACCCTGATAAATCTTTGGTCTTCGCAGCTTTAGAAATTTGCTTATGCCTAATTGTTCGTCAAATACCAACATTGAGCCCAACTCCACATCCTGCCATGGCAGGAGCTCCTAGGACTGCAGATTCTCGGCTGCTAACTGCCGCATTCTCAGCTCTAGGAATCTTACCAGGCCTATGTTCCCTACAGGGCGCTTTAGCAATATTGCCAACCCTTCTCTTCCTCGGAACCGGCATTCTAAAGGAGGCTCCGACTTCGGCCCCAGGTGCTTTGCAACTTTTGAAAGCATTGGCTTCAGATGAACGCGCGAATGACAAGGAATGGAGGCATTTATTGCAGAGCGCTCTAGCTAAGGTGATCGATCTGGCCAAAACTCCCGGGCCAGATGAAGCAGCCCCATTGCTGGCTATAGCAGTTTTTGTCTTGCATGCGCCTTCGGAGGTAGCTGCGGCTCCCAACTTGCAATTTCCATGTATCAATCATTTCAGGCAATGTTTGCAAAGCGAGGATTATCCGGTGAGTCAACCAAAAACTGGAGTAAATTGTTGTAAGTTTATTGCATTTTCAGACGAAACTGAAGTGCATTAAGACTCTAAAATCCTTGTTTGCTCACCCTGAGAAAGCGGTAGCCACTCCTTATATTCATTCTTTAGCTCCTCAGCTAGTCGAATACCTTTACTCAGAAAAGGCAAAGAAGCCTTCTTCCAGTGAGGAATTCTGCATTACTGTAGAGACTATTAACGCAGTGGAAAGTCTTATCGCCTTAGCCGAGCCACATAATAGTAAGTAATAACCTTATTTGAATTAGAGGATTCACTTTAATTTATTTTCTCAAACCGTACTTACCTAGGAAATATAATGCAAGGCAAGTACTAAATTTATGTTGAATATTAACATATAATGAAAAGATTTGTTATAAATAATTTTTATTTTATAGGAATTCAAATGCTTTCCCTTCTCGTGCCAATCTTAGTGAATTATTTGGTTAAAAACCCTCGCGATAAAACTCTAAGATATGTGGTGTCTCTGCATGAGGCGAGTCTGGAAAAATTAATGAAAATCGGACCTATTTACCCACAGGTAAAAATATTGATACAAAATCATTTACAGTTCTGTAAGAACATAACCTTGCAGGAATTTAAAAAACTGATGGGTTCTTCTACAGAACTGAGGACAAAATTGGAAAGTGCCATAAGATCAAGCCAGCAAAATTCACTGAAAATTAAGTCTAATGAAGTCAATTTAAATAATCAACCCATGGCCATGCATATTCCAACAATCAAATTAAAGACAGACTTCAGCAATTTTTCGTAAAAATAATATTTTACTTCATCAGTTTTTGCATTTATAGTCCTAGTATATTTACTAGAGAAAATTGTGTTAAAGTGATAAGAATGGATACTAATGCAAGACTGAAGAAAAATTACTGAACGTCATTGCACCAAGTCCGAATTTTATCAATAAAATATTAATTTATATGTGATATTATTTAGAACGAATCTGATTTTATATATGTATATTATATATAGAATGACTTAAAATTATATTAATGCTTGAGTGTACTTTGAGCTCTTTATTTCCGTAACCTTTTTGATACAAAACCATGAACATTAACACCAACATTAATACAAATGAAAATCTATTGAGATGCCCCAAAAATAAATAAATATATAACAAAATCAACCTAAGTAAGAATTTAGATTATGAAAGGAATTATTGCCTTCCTTCTTTTGGGGTAGTTGGAAAATTCCTTCTTGTAGTTCTTATGTTTTCCAAGGGCCCAAATGGTCATCTGATACAGGCCAGCCAAGGCAAAAAGCCCAGCTAAGAAAATCACTATTAGCAAATCTATATGTTTTTTATAATCAATCCTTACCAGGCACACAAGAAGTCAACAAAGTAAACCCAGCCCATGAGTAAAACTCATATGTATAATTAGGGCAAGAGACAAAATTATATAATTGAGTCAAAGGGTTTGCATTAGGAACTGGGATTTTTCTGACAGTACTACCTGGAGGCCTTAAATCTCTTAGAAGCATGTGAATACTTAAGTTTCCAAGCTCAGACACCTAAATGATTCAGTAAAATTATTAAAAATTAAATTATCTTGATAGAAACTTACAATAAAAAGGGCAAGACCAACAATTTGCATAATAATTGGAGGAGGTGTGAATAGAGGGTGATTAACATGGTAGGCCACATACACTGTGAAACCCCAGTAATAACCACAATTCTTGAAGAGGTTTCTAATTGGCATTGTGCCATGAGAAAAGCGATGCACGAATAGAGTCTCCAGAATTCTTTTCAGATAGTGCACACTCCAGCAACCTAAGGCGATTCTACAAAACATTGTTAAGTGAACATAAATTAATGATATAGAAACTTACAACTTACATGGCAGTCGTTGAAAGCGAGGTTCCCTGAGCAGCATCCCCATAAAATACCCATGGTCTCAAAGAAACCAGGGCATATAGAACCAAAGGGCCTGCATATTCCAAGACAAACACAGTGCTCCAACCAATTTGTGGGCCCAAATCTTTGACATACACTTTCTTACTGGCAGCTAAGGAGGGAATTATTAAGTCATCCTTTATATCTTTGCCTTTTAGTTCAGATCTTATGGATTGTCGATCTACATAGAGTTTCGGACAGAGAGCTGCTATTTGTTTCTTTATGTCTTTAACCTTTTCATTTTCATCTAATGTAATGTTTCCCAGCTTTTTATTGGAGGTGGTGAAAACCTCTATCTGTACAGTGATAGTAATAAAATTAATATCGCCGTAAAGGGGCATAAACTTGTTTGGCTTACCTGCACCATGACTAAAAGAAAACTTTAACCTAAGATATGGTAAATCCCTACTGTTGTACGTCGCTATTACAGTGTGTAATTAATAATGATTATGCAGGAAAGTTAATTATATTTTCGTGTTTTCCAGTCAATCGAGCTTCCAAACTATCTGACCGTTGACCCTGGTAAATAAACATTAACCTGCTCTAACGAAATCGAAATACACTTATCTTCCTTGCTTTATCTATCTATCTCCATCGGCGAAAGCAAGATGGATAGATAGAGGGTTAAGGAAACCTTAAACTAAAGGTATTACTGAAGGAAAAGTGTTACAGGGCCGTAATTAACTTATTTTCTGACCGATTTTTAAAAATTTTGCGCAGAACATAAAAAATAATGTTTATATAAAAAAATATATAAAGGGTGATCATAGGAAAATGCAAGTCACCTTTGAAATATTAGGCAAGTTCGAGATCAATTAATTTGTTAGATATTTGGTGATAAATAGTAAATGACGTAATCCACGCCCGATTCCTACCGTTCACCACGTACTACGAGGCTTTTTTTAATAATCACCCTTTATTATCTTTATATTTATATGCAGAGTGTTTCAAACTTCGCATCTCACGTTTTGTTAAAGAAACGGAAAGTAAAATTTGAGATTTGATTCCAGGTCCCATTTGACATTTCCATTTTAATAATAGAAATCAATGCATTTTTCTACTTTTGAAATGGCGAGTTAAACGTTAGGTTTAGGGCGTCTTTATTCCCAACCTGTCTCATTAGGCAATCTCTCGAGAAACGAACTGGCGAGAAGCGTACCTTTTCACCTTATTCAAGGAATTTTCCAGCCTTCAAAAGCCTTTCTAGCTTGTACAACTCTAATTTCTTTATAGAGGAGTATCCTCCATCGCTGCTGAAGAACTAGATAAACACCCCTCTTCCTACCTCTCTTATGTTTCCCCACCTTTACTTACCTAAGTTTAAAAAAAAAACTTTAAATATTGGAACTATTTTTATAATTTCCTTTAATTATTTTTAACCGTAAAATTATCCCACATGCTTATCACTCTTGCCCCAAACACAAAAGTGATACTACAAGGTGACGTAACTGCGAGGAATGGAATGCTGAAATATGATCACCTCTGTCGTTTTTTTTGAAGGTTTCATGTAAATGAAAGTTCATTAAATTGCGAATTTACGACCAGGACCGGCCTTAGCACCTCTGGCATCTTGGGAGAAATTTTTGATCACCGCCCCCCAAGAAAAACCACTGAAGTGAGACAATAGAGTCAACCTGTGTCGTTTTACTACTTTGACTAAGAAGATAGTTTTAGGCGACAATTATTTTGTGGATTTGTGGTTTTGGAGATTATCGTGGCACGAACTTTTTAGGTACCCGAATCTAACATAACTGAGCTTCCTTATTTTTAGTAGTTTAAATGAATCTCCACCAAAAAGGCTCTTAGTACTCAATTGAGCTATGTATGTATCCATTGAGATTTACTAGGTTGGATGAAGACTTAGGATTGGAATGCACGAAACTAAAAACCTCGTCGCCTTATTTAAAATTAAAATTAATCCGATACAATTAGAAATGTTGTGGTCGATAACTTTTTGCCCTTGTGTTTTACACACAAGCGCAATAAAATTATTAGAGGAAAGCGCAAATTAACTGCTAATACATAGATACATTATCTGATTTGTTAATATTTGCAGTAACAAACTTACCGCAAATATAGAACCTATGTATTAATTTAGAAGAACGGTAAATAAATTTAATCAGGAAGTTGACAAACTACTCCATGAATTTACGACGTTCGCGCCGTGCTAACGAGTATGGGACAAGGTCGTACGTCCTACTACGACCTAGCGATGACTATTTTTTGCACAGCGATTGAAAGTTTATTACCTCCGTTTACGAAAACATCGCACAGTAACTGGATCCCATTTCAAATAAATTATGAGCAGACAGCTTAGTGATACGGAATTAGAAAGTTGCATAACTAGAATCATTCTCGCAAGTGATTAATCCGGTTTGAATAAATAATGTGTAGTTTCTATTCGATTTTGACAAGATGTGGATAGTGACAATTTAATTCTGTAGGTACATGTCGAAACGAATTATACATTAATAAATTTAAAGTTAGCATGTGTTGTTCGGACTCAAAAAAATGTTTATTCGTGACCGAAAATTAGGGAACAATTTGGACTGGTCAAACGCTTATAAATAAAAATCAATAATAAAAGAAAAGTTTCTTTAATACAATAATCATGTTATAAAAAAAAATAACAAAATACTTAATTCAGTTTCTACATTGTTTATATCTTACGGACAAATGCCTATAATTTGCCAAAAAAAAAACAAATTTTGATTAGCAGTTAGAAAATAAATCGTGATGAGAAATGAATTACGAAGAATATAACATTTATTACATACATCACTATGCTTTGGAAATATGATTAAGTAGCGGTAGTTTCACGTAAAACTTACACCTAACAAACGGAAACATAACTAGCCAAAAACATAGAGATTCCGCTATTAGCCAGATTAAACACTTATTTGGAACAATACATTTAGTGCGTGACGGAAAAGGCAGGAATGGGGCGCGGTCCCCTTCGTCCCAAAACAAACAAGCCACTTGATTTTGAAAAATTTATTCCTTTATCTGACAAATATATTTGACAGATACAACAGAAAACAAATAGAGTTGGTAGCGTTTAAATACATATTCATACACTTTATATATAGCACATCCAAAGTGACCAGAAAATGGAACGGGTTTAAGGGAGTGTCCGGGGGCCGCGAGTGCAAAAAAACGTGGATAGGGCGGCAGAACAGACGATGAACAGAGAAGATAAATAAATACTTGGAGTTGGATTACTGAACAGAAACAAAACTAAAACAACAGTTTAAATAATAATTTTAATAGTTAACAAGTTAGAACTTAAAAACGTGCTGGAGGAGATGAAATTAAATGACACATTTTGTTTCGGGGAGGGATGTATATAATATAAAATAACTAAATATATAAAAAACAATTATAATAAAAGTTGAAGTTGACATTCAATCACACAACTGTCAGCAAAAGAAGGTATGGCTTTTTGAATGTTTTGTGGAAGTTTGGCCGATTGTGTGATAATGTGTAATTTAACGATTTACATATCTCCTAAAAACATTGTTAAATATCAAAAGTTTCATCGCGGTGAAACTTAAACTGACTACGAAACTTGACGATACCGTTCCGCAGGGACTTTAACTTACATGAAATTTCATTTTTAACAAATTGAATGAAAACAGGGAATAAGGTTTTCAGTTGTCCGCACCTTCCTGAGGCTCATCCGGTTCAGCCTATAACAAAATTCCTTAAATAAGAACAAAAAAATTCAACCTTTTATAAAATTTACTGACCTGTGTGTCACTGGTCCATAACGTCAAGTTATCTCGCAACAGCTGCATAATGAGTGTGCTGTCTTTGTATGAATCTTCATTCAGGGTGTCTAACTCTGCAATGGCATCATCAAAGGCCTGAGATGGGAAACTTGGATTAGCGAAATGCGATCCAAAATTACAAAAAAAGACAAGGGGTTAGTGCGGGCAGAATTAGCGTTAAACACGACACACACGACAAACCTGTTTCGCTAGGTGGCAGGCACGTGCCGGCGAATTGATAATTTCATAGTAAAAAACGGAGAAATTTAGGGCCAGCCCTAGTCGGATTGGGTGGGTGGACTGCATTTTCGATTTGGCTATGTCAAACGCTTCCTGGTACGCTTTTTGCGAATCTTCCACCACCTCTGGGAAAAACAAACAAACATTAACTATGGAGATAGGCCCAGGCGCTTAGCGCCGTGCCGATGCCGCCGCGAAATTCTGCCCGCCTAACACTTTGCAATAATAATGACCTGTTTAGCTAACTGACAAGCTTTGTCTGGTGAATTTAGTATTTCATAGTAGAATACTGAGAAATTCAGCGCGAGACCCAGCCTGATTGGGTGTGTGGGTGTCATTTTGGCCTTTGAGATTTCAAATGCGTCCTGGTACGCCTTCTGTGAATAATCCACCACAGCTGAAAAGGCAAAAACAGTAACACTCTATCCTAGGCGGGACTCGGCACTAACGCTACACTACCTCTACCACACACCATACTTACTATTTCTGGTATCCCCTGTCGCTACTTCCGCAAGGTATCGGTAGTAATCACCCTTCATTTTAAGGTAGAACACTTTTGACTCCGCGTTCGAAGCCTTGGGGATGAGGTATTTGTCGAGAAGACCCTGGAAAGAATTCCATAGTCAGGGACTACCCTTTTATACTCCCAAATCTCACTTTTATTAAAATTTTATCAGAAATTTGAGGTGTCTTCAAAATATCTCGGAAGAACGAAAGTTATTTGAAACATCATGTGGAACTGTAGCTATTTTATACATATGGGATGAGAGCAATTTATGAATTCTCTCAGATAAGCATAAAAAAATCAAACACCACTCAACAATCAGAAAAAATTTAGTACTGATCTTCAAATTTAAATTAAAATAAGTCTATTCATGTGTTATTTTCAATACAAGTGAACTAATGTGATTTTCAAGATGGCATCTCCCAACTTGAATGTCCAAACATTTTCAAAGTAAGATATTTTTCCTTGAAGAAAATAGTCTCATTTAAACTATAATGCAGGAAAATTTAGGATGAGGATCTAACTTTTAGTTGGGTGAGAAACATACCACTTTCAAATAAGTTACAAATTTACAAAAACAATAAAACTGCCCTAATTTTGATAACGTTTTTTTTCAAATTTATACAGACATCAATAAAAAAAACTTTTTAAAATAAAGACTGCATAAGAAATTACCTGCGAGGAAGATTGAGACTGAAAATTCTAGTTGGTAAAAACAAAGAAACCTACCTTTTTTTTTAAATAACTGCAGAAAAAATAGTTAACTTTGTATAGATTTTTAATTTTTGCAAATTTCATCACAGTATAATCTCAAAAAACTGAAATTTAAATACAAAAAAATATATTAAGTAAGCTATGTGTAAACATAGTTGAAAAAAATGGTTTTTTTAAATAATTTTTTTAATATCAATTTTATATCGGAGTTCAGTCATCATCAGCATTGTACCCTCTATTGTTCTATATGTGAACACTTCTATTAGGGTCGACAACGCAATTTCAGTTTTTATTAATAAATTTCTCCAATGCAGTATTTAAATCAACCTTAAATTTTCTCAACTGCATGCTGTTACCCCTGTGCTGATTTAGAACTTAACACATCACTTGGTCCTTACAATTAAACTTTTAAAGTGTTGTCATATATAGGAATACAATTAAATCTTTAGGTTTTGTTCATTACACCTCAGTTGCTAAGCAACATCACTGTAAATAGGTCTACTGCATTTTGTTATTGTAATTAATAGAACCTTCTAATCAAATCAAAAGCATCAAAATACCACAGGTCTGTTTGGGATTTTACTAACTTGTGGTATTTCTACAGAATCATGTCATTACTATTTATGAGTAGTTTCAATTTTAAGTTCAAAGCCACAGGAACAAAGCATCTTGTTTTCTTATCAATAGTATTTTAATAAGTCTTCTAATATTCTATTGAACATTAATTATTTAACAATATTAATTTCTTTGACCATAATAACAGTCACAATTTTTACACAGATGTAAGTATATTTTGTTGGAAAATTGAAGACTATAAATATAATATATCCAAGTATTATCACATCAGTCTTCTCTTAATAAAATACAATTAACAGCAAGGCAAACAAAATGGTGAGATTTGACTCATACATCAATCATATAAGCTATTATATTATTTGAAGACAGGAAAGAGATTTTGATGAATTAGAACATTTTTTCTACAAGGAATACTTGCAATAGACCCAGTCATCAAGTAAGAATAAATGCAAATGGTGTAAGGAGTCACTATTACCAGTAAGGATGACTCAATGTTTACAATAAGACACCAAATTTATAACATTTTTTACTTGACTTACAGTTGGTGGTGATGTTTCTGAACTATGTAAATTAACTCCCCTTCCTTACAAAAAAAATTATATCACTTCAACTTTTTTTTCTTAATAAAAAAGGCAAATTTAATCTTTAAAAAACCAATAGTCGTGAAACCGTAAATGGTTGAATAGAGAATAGGAAGGAAAATTTATAAGAATGAATAAGGAACATCACAGCATCAGTTATATGTTAATCTTTCCAAAACATGATTTGTATAAAATATATATGGGACAGATTTGTATTGAGTACTTGTCAATCACACTCAAATATAGATGAAAGTGTACTTACAAGAACATCATCACAGATTTCTCGGAGTTCTTTTTCCACTTTTTCCCGGTATTCTTTTGCCATTTGTTGTTTCCGTTCTGAGCCTTCAGTCTTTTGTTCAATTGAAGAAATGACTCTCCACGAAGATCGCCGGGCACCCACCACATTTTTGTAAGCTACAGAGAGGAGGTTCCGTTCTTCATTACTCAATTCGACGCCCGTCTCTGTGACAGATTTCATGGCCGAGGCCATGTCGTCGTACCTCTCGGCCTGTTCGGCCAATTTTGCCCTTTGGACCAGTTCATCTTTGTCGGGGGCAGACATTTTGTTCTAAGTCTAATCTGCAAGAAAAATTGAAGGTGAATTTAACTTGAGAATGGTATCGAATGAAATGTGGCGACGCTAGGACTAAAAATAGGGATGCGATGCGACACTAGCGACATTACCAGCGTTGCCGGCAAATAAAATTAAAGCAAAATGGCGACGACCACACCTTGACGCCGAGACATGCCGAGGCTGTCCGACCGCTTGTGATGAGGCCGGAGGCCGGGCCCGTGTGACCCATCAGAGAGGAATTTGCGAATTGACAATTGACGTCATCCTCCAAAAACGCATTTATCTCACGTGTACAGGCTCAAATTGCAGCTGCATGAAAAAACAAAACTCTAGCGAGAAACCCAGAAAACTGACCTAAAATAACGGGTACAATTTTGAAGGTCAACGGAGCCCACTACGTTACAGCCCGAAAAATTGAAATTTTCAACTTGAAGAAAAGAATTGACGAACTTATAAGAAAACGTATAGAACCCTCTAAATTAATGAGAAACAAAACTTACAAATTAATTTAGGAATATATCACACAGTTTCTCTGGCAGCAATGCCGACGGTTCACTCACACGAGCATGCACAAGGACTAGACGGCGGCAACTACGAAGAAAATCGTGGGATCGATCGGAGATCGGGGTTTACTAACCGTCACACCGAACACGCAAATATGGCGGCAAGCATGTAAATTTTACTATGCGATATTTCCTTCCCTTCATGCTTATCACTCAATCTAATACTATTCAACAATAGAGAAAAATGTAAATATTAAGATGTGCTATACTTACATGAGAGGACGCTTCGATTTTTAAGAAAATTTCCAACTCAAAGCTTGAGTACACAGACAAGTCGATAGAACTGTAGCCGGTAAGTAAACTAGAAAAGAAGGGAGATGCCAAATAGAGGGAGCCAAGTCCGAAGTCCTTGCGCTGTTGCCACTCCCGTCTCAAAAATCTTCAAAAGTTCTGAACTCTGATTTTGTCACATTCTTATCACAAATACAAATAACATATTTGATTACATTATTTTTTATTTTTTATATATTTTTAAGGGAGACCCTCGCTCTTTTCATATACCTAATACCATCGCTAAAAAGTTTTATACCAATTTGCTACTAGAAGATAACTAGATTGACAACCCTGCAAAACCTCGCATTCTTTCCTACACCCTAAACAGTGAGCCCTACCCCTAAATACATTCCACAACTACGCGAGAGATTTTAAATGAAATGATCACATTTTCATCCTTAACACGAGCTTAAGATTTCTCCATAGTTTCGAAATTCTCTCTGCTCAAATAACGTTGAAACAAAACAATTTTCATTAAAATTGAAGTTTTATTTTCCACACCCTTCACCCCCTTTTTTAAAAATCAATAATTGGTGATGGGTGTTCTGACCTTGCTCTTTATGCTGCATAATTCAGCCTTTAGTTGTTTTGCTTTATTAACCGTTAAATATTTACTTTTAAAATATTTGCTTGATAGGACGTCATAACAAAGCAAAAACATTAATATCTTGATCAAACTATTGCTCATTGTATTTCTTAGTAAACAGCGTCTACATAGATATTAAGATTATGTGCACATAGTGATATTGATTTAGAGATGATAACATGATTATGTCAATGGGTGAATAATTTGACAATAAATTAAGGTACTTTATTTTATCACATTAAAAAAAGACAACGTTGATATTTTATCCCACAATTTCCTTCAAAATAACACCTGGCAACGTTGAAAGCACAGCGCATGCTGTAAATTTCTGTACATAAAAATTGACGTTTTAAATTCACTTCATTTAATTAAGTTATTGCCTCATAGATGTCGTCTCGATTGAAATGTTTGGAATAATATTTACGTTTCTATTTATTAATATTAAAATGGTGTGAAATACGATCATTGTAATTAAAAATTATAGAAAGCAACTAACCAAATTTGTGAGTAAAATATCTCTTTTCGAGCCCTAGCTGTCATAATTTCTACTAACAATGAGGTTTAATGATAAAGAAATAGCGAAAAATAGTGAAGACAAGTCTGACTTAGAGGGTGTTCTGCAGCATATGAAGCCCCAAAGCAATGAGTGGTCTGACTGGTATCAACAACCCAGCTTCAAAGAAAGATACTTTAAACTGAAAGCCAATTTGTTATTCTACTCAAGAATAAATGAACCAGAAACATTAGGTGTCTTGGTATTAGAAAATTTGCATGTGGCTTATGAACACCCCCACAAAGGAATACCTTTCACCTTCTCTCTAACTTTCAAAGTGAATGACAAATTGAGAGACAATGAAGCAAAGCACATATTTTCTTGTAGATGTGAGGCTGATGTTAATACTTGGGTATCTGCCTTAAAAACGGCTTCTTATGAATACTGGCGATCCCAATTTCTCATTTTAAGGACAAAGTTGGCTATGAAGACTGGTAAAGATCCGATGTTAGAATCTTTGAAAACTAATTCTTGTGCTCAGAATGTTAATATTAAAGTGGAAGTTAAGAAGAGTAAAACGAAGCAAACCAAATCAACATTTTACAGTCATTTTGAAAGTAGTTCTTTTTTTGAGAATTGTACCACTTCACAACAGAGTAACGGAGCTGCAACAGTAGAAAATCTTATCACTTTTTAGTTAGACGATAACATATATCTCTGATCTCTTTTATATATTGTTTCCATTAAATATTATCATTTCTGTAAAAACTTACATAGTAGTTTAAGTTTAATCAAGTCGTGTGATTTTTATAAAATTCTTAGACTATTTTTTTTATTGTGAGTGAAAATTTAACCAGAAATATTTTTGAGTATATGTGTAAATAGTAAGTTCATAAGTTTAACACTTATAAAATATCAAATTTCAAAATTGTAGAGTTATAATAATTGATGCTTCTAGTCAAATTGTTATTTTTAACCACCTGTATTTTTATATAAAGTTCCTTTAACAAAATAATATAATTTTCCTAACAAATGTTTTAATTATAACAAAATAGGCATACCACAAATAAAAATATTGAAGCGCAACAATTGTCACTTGACAACACTTTTGGAATTCTAGTATTATCAATGATTTTTTAAATAGACTTCATTTGGGCCATAAGATCTTCTAAGTTAGCATCACTGGTTGTGGCTTCCTCAGCTTGTTCTAAGGGAGTATTATCAGGAACCCCTGGCAAAGTATAAGCAAGTCTCAATCCCTCTGCCACACAAACACTTTCTTTTTCTTCTTTGCTTTCATCAACTAGAGAAATACCCCATTCATTTGATTCATGAATTGGACCCTCATCTTCAATTGCTTCCTGGGCTGGTTCAAGCCAAGGTTTAGCCAAAAATTCCGTCTGCCTTGTCTGGCAATTTAAATCCTCACAAGCCATATTGGGGCGTAGGTTCAATGTGGGAAAAAAATCGTCGAGGGCATTATAACCCAAATAGTGGCACACTTTACCAAATTGGAGTAAATACTGTGGAAAATTATTAGTACTTGTATTGTATTAATTGATAAATAAATACCTTTAAGGTGTTCTGGACTAAAAACCCTGCTATAATACCCATGGTTGTTGGAAGGCTAGCAGCACATACCCCATCTCTCTTCAGAGTGCTTTCATCGATTTGTGAAGCTACAATGAGAGGAGGAGCACACTAAAACAAACTATAGCTAAATATCAATTAAAATTAGATTTTGTAAACTTACAGCGAAACAAGCAGTTTCTCCTGGACATATAAACTGAACATGACCTGATACAGCATTTTCAGAGACTCCTGACTCAAACCATGTGAGGTTAAACTCATTGCAAGCAGTATTAATGGCAAATCTTGCCTCAAAATTGTCCACACAGCTTAGAACCAAATCAACAGGGCCATTTACCAAACTTAAAGTACTAATAAAATTATTAATTTAGCTATGAAAAAAATACAAATTTACTACTAACGTTAAAGTATTAGTGAAATTATCAAAGTTCTTAACAGTAGTAATGTCATAGTTGTATGTGTGTATATCAACATCAGGGTTAATGTTGCGTAGAGTTTCAGCAGCTGCATCAACCTTGCTCAATCCAGCCTGGTGAGGCTGAAAGAAGAGTCGATTCATGTTGGCCAATTCAACTTTATCATAATCAAAGAGCAATAGTCGACCAATCCCACAACGGGTGAGCATTTCTGCAGTGACACTTCCAACGCCACCAACTCCAACAACAGCTACAGTATAGTCCCTGATTTTTTCATAATTATTAACAATTCCCATTCTTTTTAAGGCCATCAGGCGGCTAAAAATCCAAAGTGAATATTAGGGAAGTTTGATTTGTAAAACTTACCTATAGGGATTGCTATCAGCAACTTCAGAAGACATGTTTTCAATTTTTTCTCGAGCAGGAGCATTTTTCTCAAGCGCTTTTGCCAACTGGTCTTCTAATTCGGCTATTCTTTGCTTTAATTCCGCTACAGAATCCATTTTTACGTTTGAACATATGTTAAACTTGCATAAAATACACGGATTTCTTTTCCAAGCCCAAAAAAAACAAAACGGAAACGTCAAAAAAATATAGGTTAGGCAGGGCTTCTATTGGTAGATTGAGGATTGGATTGCGGTTGCGCACAAGAATTGTCAGATTTCCAATCCGAAGGGTTTTCCATGTTTGGCTGGATATGGGATACGTAGATTATAGTAAAAGTCAGTGTACGCATTCTTCATCCCTCTGGAATGGAACTACATTTTTGGCTCTTTAAAAATGGCTGCTCTATTTTTCCAATGGAAGAGCCAGTTTTATCTAGGAAGTGCAATATAAACTTTAAATTAAACAATAAAATTAGTCTGCAATGTAGAGGTTTATAGATTTGTGTGGAAAATTCACCGAGTTCCATAATGTAAGTTGATGACCAGAAAATCAATTTAGTATACTTATTCAGTCCAGTGACCTGTATTACAATAGCAACAAAATGAAAATTAACGCCATAAGAATGAGTACTCCGATTGAAGAGAAAATGGATCAGAAGTTGAAAGTTAGGACTGGAATGGTGACTGTGAGTGATGGAAAAAGTAGGCCAACTCCAGTTCAGTTGCATTTGTCCATGGAAGTGCTTCGATTGCAAAAAGAAGAAATTGCCCCTGCAGAACCTAAGCCCTTAAATTCAAAGGTACACATTTTAATTCTAATTAATTATACAGGATTACTTCTTTAACCTGGACAATTAAATGCATGGGCATTGTCTAAATTTTATGCAACATCACTTAAGTCAATTACTCAATTTGTGACTTTGCTATTAGGAAGTCATTTTAAGAATATATGCTATATATGTATAATAAAATCTCATGAGGGCTCCAAATCTGCTCTTGTAAAATTTCTAAATTAAAACATTAAAAAAAATACAAACCCATTCAATTATGGACTCTCTCACATAATTTACTTGCCCATAAACTGATATATTTCATAAAACCTTGCATTAGGACCTATTACATATATAACTGTTATTGTAACCAGTCATAACATAAATTGAATAATACATCAAATCTTGTGTAAACTAACATATTTACCGATATTTTGAGTGTTTGAAGCCTGCAGAACAAACTAATCTTCAATTCAAATGCAAAAAATTTATGTCAATAGATTGAATGTCTAGATTAAAAAGATGCATCCATTGATGCACACATTATGATTTCTAAAAGTCAGTGTGTGAACTACTGTATATCGAAATTAACATGTGTTTGGATTAAACTGATTACACTGTATTACAATAGTTCTAATTTTGTATTTTTCATTTAGGAAAGAATGGTGCAAATCCGCAGACAGAAAATAGGAGGCCTGGGCCTTAGCATTAAAGGGGGAGCTGAACATAAGCTACCCATACTCATTTCTAGGATTTATAAGAATCAGGCAGCAGATCGAACTGGAGATTTATTTGTTGGAGATGCTATTATAAAAGGTAATACAAAAAAATGAATTCAGCTAAAAATAATTGTTTTCTTTGCTCTAATAGTGAATGGAGAATATATAACAGCATGTCCTCATGATGATGCAGTAAACATTCTAAGAAATGCTGGGGATTTAGTGGTTTTAACAGTTAAACACTATAAAGCTGCAACCCCCTTTCTTCAGAAACAAGGCAAGTTCTATTTCATATTCTTTTACTATTTCCTTTATCCCTTAATCACGTAGTACAGTCAAAAGGGACCGGCACTAAAACGCTATTCTGATTTAAAATATTGACATAATTTATTGCAGTGCCCACCTCAATTTTTTTAAGAAGTGACATTATTAGTCAGTTGTAAAAAGGGTAATGTGGTAAAGGGATTAAGATTTTATTTTTAATTGGAAACGGATTTTCCTTAGAGCCACACTGATTACTTTCAGAATGTAATTTTTTTTATTGTTGTTACTTTTTCAATTTAACAGTTAGACATTTAAAAGGATTTTATATGATGATGTAGGGATTTTAAAAGTATAGTAATGGTGAGCAGATGAATTGAAAAGTAAAATAAGCAATAAGAATGATTAATGCAACTGTTATGAAATTAGTGATCACATAATTAGTTCCAAGGATGAAAATGACATATGTGTAAAGAAAGATACTAATGTTGAATAAGAAAGTAATAAAGTAAAACAAAAAGTTGTTTAAATTAAAAAAAAACTAATTATTGTTGTTACATGTAAAAATACATCAAAGTATGTACTTGGGGCCTGTTATTGAAATTTTTAATTAAAAAACTGTTTCATTTTACAGGTTGTGTAATTTTTCTATTGCCGTATGCCTTAATGTAGCCCTCAAGCTAATTGTTATTATTATGTTATAAACGCACTTGACAGATTAATGAATTTCCTTTTTTTTCATAACATTTAAGTGTTGCTACTTGTATAGTTATAATGATCTTACTACGGTGTGAGTGTTATATTTATTTCATTACGGTGGTTAAGGGTTAAAATATCATTTTTGAATTACAGAAGACAAAGAACAAACTGATAGTAACAGTGAAAAAGAAGCCTCCGATGAGAGTTTTCGTATAACATCAAATAGCACTAGCAGTAGGCCCAGTTCTATATGTTCAGAAATGGACCAAGAACCTGTCCACACTCATTGGGTTGACATAGTAACAGTGCCTTTAATGATGGCATATGTAACTAGGTATATCTTTGGCACTGACAAGTTGAGACCAAATTCATTTGAAGTTCGAGGGCTAAATGGTATTAGCACTGGAATAATTCACTGTGATGATTCTGGCATTCTTTCTCAGTGGTTGAAATATATTAACGACAACATTATTGGATTAACTAATCTACAAATGAAGTTGTACAATAGGAATTTTAGTGTGTCAGATCGAATCGAGTACATGGGTTGGGTTAATGAGTGTGTCCTCAATAATAACCAACCTTGGCAAAACTATAAACCGAGATTTTTAGCTTTGAAAGGCTCAGACTTCCTGTTATTTGACTCTCCACCAGTAGGTATTATTAAGAAATGAAAATTAAAAGCTGATATCAGGATTTCTTCCAGCTAAATTTGACTGATTGGAATAAATGTTCTCTGGAGTTTCAAGTCTACCAAACAATGTTCAGAATCGTCAAAGACTCTGAAAATGTGGATGAACGACAACATTGTTTTTTAGTTCAAACCTCAGGCCAAGAGTCACGCTACTTCTCAGTGGAAACTCGCCAAGAATTGCTAAGGATTGAAAATGCCTGGCATTCCGCTGTATGCAATTCTGTTATGCAACTGGGGGTGGGTTTGTTTCAGATCATGCTGCAAAAAATCAATTAATTTAAACAAATTTTAGTCTAAGACTTTTACAGTAAGTAGTAATGGCAAAACTGCAGGATTAACACTGGACTGGAACTTAGGATTTTCGTTACATGAAGGCGATTCAAAGAATCTTCAGTGGCAGTACAAATTCAGTCAACTTAGAGGCTCCTCAGATGATGGAAAATCGAAACTGAAGTTGCATTTTCAAGATATTGATACTAAAGCCATTGATACCAAGGTCGAAATCTCTATTCTGAAAACAAAATATTGTGGTCAAACTTCATTTTATTATTACAGGAACTGGAATGCTCAATTTTACAAAGTCTGCTCTACTGCATGCACGCATTTCTGACTGCTAAAGTGGCGTCAGTTGATCCAGGTTTCCTTTGCTCTACACTTCCGTAAAAATGGATCTTTGTAGCGGTATAGAATATAATATTATGTGGTTGTATCGTATTTTAATATCCTCTATCGAAACAAATCGGAAAATGGATAGGTTACACGATGTTTAAGGTCGTTTTTTGAAAAAAGACTGTTTGCAGGATTGGCCAGAATTGAAGCTTCTCATAATCAGATAGACCTTTGTAAATATTACGTCAATGTTTATATGTACTTCCTCTGGCCTGAAAGTTTAGGCAAAACAATGAGTTATTGTCACTGTGGATGATAATAAGGTCTGTTTCCAGTGATCTACTGAAGAAAATTCATTTCATCGCTAAAAACGGGCATTTTTTAGAATTTAAATCATTTCCTGTTACGTTAATGTAACATCACATACGTCAGTAGTTTAAATGTCATTGCATCAACATATCATTATAGCATAGTAAATTGTCAATCTTAAAATCATCAATTAAATTATATTCTAACTAGCAATAAGTTCATAATGTTAGATGTAGGAATTTATTGTAGCGAAGGTGTTCTCGGGTTCTTTGTTACTGAAACACTTTCGGAGCTTCCTCATTCACGAATATGAATTTCATTATAACTTAGTTTACTTAAACTATGATCTCTTTCGTGAAGCGCTGAAAGGTGGTAAACTGAAGCCAAAGATTTTAACAGATCTAAAAAAACGTTAATTAAAAGTACGAATATTGAGGACTGACGGAGAGAAAGACATTTATCTAAGCGCGCTTTCAAAAAGGTTGTGATATTTCAACTTTACTTTATATATTGGGTCTAAAGTGTAACTTTTTAAACTTCGTGCTTTACACAATAATGGGAGGTTTAGATTTAAAAACTACAATTTTTTGGTAGCTCGACCTCTCAGAACTTTACAATTAAATCTCGCTCTGTGTTGTTATATCACTAGTTTTAATAGGTTTAATCTAAACGTTGAGCGCTGTATATTTATCTGTGGCATTAGCCATCAAATCGTGGATCACTTCTGACCTGTTAATTAGTAAAACGAGTAACTACCTAGTTAGGGTAATTAGCTGTTTTTAGAGTCAGTTTGATCATGGATCGAATAGTTAGTTGTCAAGGTTAAACAACTGTACTCAATTACATTGCCTCATATGACCAAGTTATTGTTCTATTGCGTTGAAATGTTACCAAAAGTTAATAATCGTTGACAATATAAATACATTTATTTAGTACCCTTTATTGTGTTTTATTTTTTCTGTGAACCTTTGGAGATCGCCACCAGACCACAGCTTTAAACATTTTTGTTTGAACAAAATCGCAAATTATTAGTAAAAAAATATATTGTTTAAATTGCATTAATAGTTATAAATAGGTATAAATTTATAACGTTATAAATAAGGATATTTAATATATAATTTATCACAACCGTCGGTAGTAAATGCAAAAATAACTGCTAAATACATTTTAATACTGCGACCATTGCAGATTCCCCAGAAAACAATTTTTAGATAACATTTTTTAACGCTAGAACAGGCCATAATAGACAAACTGAGCCTATCAGGTACGTTATTTGAGAGCCAATGCTCCAAAACGCAATGCTTGCAATTATAGGGCCTAATGCTCTAGCCAAAGCACCCAGAGATCTGAAAATTCCCATAACGGCCCCTTTTTGTTGGTCAGTGCCATATTGGGAGGCCAGAGTTGTTATTGATGGAACCACCATTGCTGTGGCTAGAAATATACCCTAGTTATTCTAATTCTTTTCTGCACCACTTAAGTTAACTTACACACTGCATATAAAAACAATCCAAAATACAACATTAGAACACCTTGGGCAACTCCAACACATACAAAAGAAGGAATAATTATCCATAAGCCTAGAATAGCAGTGGCCTTAGTTTTTTGAGGAGGGATTCTTCTAACATAAGCGCCTTGTATAATGGCCATTGTAACACCTGTTGGAGATTAATTTATAATAATTATAAGTATGCTTCTACTGTAAAAGTACCTATCGCAAAAAACATCCAACCTTGCTGCATTGAAGTATAGTTGAAAACATGATGTGTGAGGAAAGTTATTGTAAATTCTAGTCCACTATATATGAACATATACACAAAATATATTAATCCCAGTCTTTGAAGTTCCCTTAAGTCTTCATTTTTAATGGTTTGCAATGCCTTAAACCGAAATAAGTCTCTAGCATCTATTAGTGATTTTGCATTTTCAAAAGTGGTGGAAAAATGCTGGGCACGCTTTTCCTAAAATAAAAAAATAAAATCTTCCAAAACATCTTTTAATTGTCTTGACCTTAGGAAGGGACTCTTTGAAAAACAGTGTAAAGAATATAATGTCAACTATAGAGAGTAGTAAGGCAAAAAGGGCTGGAACAACAAACCAGTTTCCAGTTTTTTGCTTGGCCCAAACAGCAAATATAGCTCCTATCATTGGGCCAATGATGAATCCTAAAGAAAAGGCTATACCTACTAATGCCTGAAAGGTGTATTATAGCAATTGCTGTAAGTAAATAGTTCAAAGTTATACCATTCCTTTTCCTCTTGTATAGATTGTAGATACATCTGTGATAATAGCCATACTTATAGAAACATTTCCTTTACTAATGCCTCCAATAAACCGTGCCAAGATGAATAGCAGAAGATTGTTTGATAGCGCCCATAAAATGTATGAAATAGAAATACCAAGCTAAAAGAGGGTAATTAATGAGCTTTTACCAAAATAGGAAAAAGCATATTCACTTTAGCAGAATTCTTATTTTCCTAAATAAAATAAAAAGCATCTGAATTTGATGCAGTGTCGACATTCAGTATATTTACCTCTACTCATATATCATATACATACCAGACATGTAATATTCACAGCTTTCCTGCCAACAACATCAGATATTCCTCCAATAATTGGAGATGTTACAAACTGTAGAAAACTAAACATAGACCCGAGAAATCCTCCAAACAAAATGGAATTAAATTTCTCTGGAGCGCCCACTAGTTTTTGGAAAAAATATATTTGATCCGAAAGCCAAGCATATAGCCCCATAGTGTCGTTTTCTTTGTAATGATCCAGAAGTGATGGTAGCAGTGGTAAAATCATAGTGAAGGCCAATAAATCCAGCAATAAAGATATAAATACTACAAACACTGTGGGGTGGACTTTTTGCTGGTTTTTTTTCATGTTGATGGAGTTAATGCACTTCTTGGTGATGTTTTCACGAGCGAATAATTGTAGGAAGTTCACGAAAACGGATCCTACTTTCTCATTTTCTTAGCTGTGGGCATTTTTTAAACGTGTCACTACATCAGACTCTGCTAGTAGTCTAATGAAATCAATCAAGTAACGATATATGTAGATACAATCTTGAAAGGTATAAGAAAAATCCGGTTCTTCAATAATGTTTTGAGAAAATTTATATATGGGGTTATGCTATGATGTGTTTGTTAGTCATTCAATATATCTTTGTTTCCTATAGTACTATTGATTAAAGTGAGACAGATGGTCCGGCTTTTGACAAGTTCCGTTAATTTTCGGTGGGATTTTTTCATTACAAAATTATACTCTACGTATTCCGTCCAGTTCCTGGAACGATCTCGTAGTATACACGGTGGACCAATAAATAATTAAAATAATTTAGTCGGAAATGCAGATACTTGAGCCAAAAGTCTTTTTTTGTGCCTCTTACATTTCTTGACGAGACAATCTTTAAAATGTGACACTAGTGATTTTGTCTGAACAATAAGTTCCTATTATTATTAACAATATATGAAGCTTATTCCCTTCGATTATCGGTATTAACAGCAAAAATATTCTAGCTATACTCTTCAAAAATTTGTATGCAGGGTATCCCGAAATAGCGTAGAAATATTTTGAGAGGTGATTCTAGAAATTAAAGTAATAAAAAAAATTCTTATAAACATATCCCAAAAATTGATTCTTAACGAGGCTAAAACCCCCCAATAGGGGAACTCTAGTGATGATTTTTTTGCAATATTTTCAAAACGGTTTACGCTAATGTTATGAAATTCGATATGTTTTAATAAGTTGGAATGAGAAAACTTTTTTATATCCATAATTACAGATTTTAGTCAGGGATGTTACATACAGGGGGTCTCTTACATAAATTCTGCCCTAACTTTTTTATTCGTGACATTTCTTAATTTTTAAACTCAAATTACTGAATCGTAAATATTTTTAAGTAAAAAAGATCCTGTTATTTCATATCGTTAGGATAGTCGTTTTCTAGAAAAATGAGTTTTTATAAACCGATGCACGATTACATGAATCGCAAAATGTATGTTAATAAATATACTAAGCAAGGAAATCTGTGAAGAACAGAATTAAAGGACGCGTTGAGATGAACGGAGAACATTTTCAACATTTGTTACGAATAAGTGATAAATCCTTAATAATATTACTCTTGTTATTGCTAGCTAAAAAAAAATCTGTTACAAGGATGCCTCTAATTTTTCTCCAATTGAACACGTGTGGGACATTATCAGTAGGAGATTGCGAACTTTATAGCCGCCCCCTCAAGCTCTCGCAGCGCTTCGACATGAGGAAGATATTCTAGAATGAAATACTTCATCAGAAGTATGTCTACGCGCATTAGTGAATGTATAAGAAATCGTAGTGCATTAACACAGTATTGGTTATAAAAAATTCCAATTCATGGATTAAAGTTATCCAATTTATTTAATACTTTAATCAGTTACTTACTTTGATCTCTTTAATATTTCTACAAAATATTCTCGAAATCGGAACATTTTTACTGAGTGTTCGGGTTTCTATATTACTTAGTATAGGTATATTCATGAACAATGATTGAATAATTTGGTGGAGCTCCATGTTGTTGAAATGAAAGTTCAAAAATAGGGAGTTGTCATTTGAAAAAAATTATCGAAGACGTCATATTTTGTAGAGGGCTTACGTTACTGACACAAACGATATGTCACAGAAAGTACTTTTTTTTAATAAAATTAACGTATTCAAGGATTTTTTACAATTTTCTTTTACCAGAAACAATGGATTTATGCATGACTTTACGAACACCCTGTACATACATTATTAAAATGTATATATATACATTTTTTTGGGGGTAACCTATTAAACTATAATAAATACTTTTGAAATTCGTCCTCCATAATCAGCTCTTTTGAGTAACCATAGCACCCAATCCAAGGCATACTCTGACAATAATCTGTTTTCTTTAGTGTTATTATTGAAAATTAAATAAAATCTCACATTAAGGGAAAACGGTAAAAGATAGGTATAGGACGCCATAATATTAATTGAAAGGGCATTAATTAGTGATTATAATTAATACATAAAAATGTATACATTCCATTTGAAATAAAAAAGTTATGCTGAATAATAAATAGGTCGAATTTGACCGTTCTTTTTGCCCATCCTGTATATCAGTTTAGTAAAGAATTCGTTCTAGTTTGAAGAATAGTTTGTTCTTAAGAAGTAATAGTGAAAAAATAACAGTCAAATGACTCATTTCGGTTAGAAAAAAATGTCTTCTTGACCCTTGCATTTTTATATTTTCTAAAATTTCTCGAGAAGTGTTTGTTTTAGACCTAATGTGATATACAGACTTCTACTATTTTCTTCTTATAATTATAAATATGTCATAAAATCTAGTGCGTTACATTAAAAAAAACATATGTTTGAAGTGTATCTTTCTTTTTGTATACCTTGTACAAATGAGAATATTTTTTCAATGTACCTTGTAAGGTCTTATATACACCTCTAAAAACCATTTCCGTTCAAAATCATTAATAAGAACGTAATCTTCCGAGGCACTCTTGGTGCCTCACCCTGTATAGGGAGTATACGTATATAGGGTAATCGATGAAAAAAAGCTCAAAGAATAAATTCATGTATTGTCTATTTTAACAATGAATGACGCCGCCCTTTATTTTGTTTAATAATCACCTCTTATAGTATGACCGAATTAAAATTAATAGTATTTTTACCAGTAACGCACATAATACATTTTTACACAATTTTTTTGCATTTGTATAGTGCTTTCATTTCAAAACGAACCATCCTAAATAACTCTTGAACTATGTTGTTTTACAATTTCCAAAAACACGTCAATTGAGATGTCGAGGGGGAAACTTTTTGAGCTTATGTCCAATCTCCTATCGCAACCCCTTGGGCAGGGAGCGACTCACCATTAAAATTTTAAATAAAATGAGGAGTCTAGTGGTATCTCATTTCAAAGGGCATGCCGAGACCTTTTCCCCTGCGAAGTTTCAGCTCATTCCGTTCAACCATTCCAAAAAATGTTGCGATTTTTACAACGAAAAAATTATTTTATCAATTGTTCAAAATGTGACCCGTTATTTCTAAGACAATAATAACATCTATTTTCAAATTTTTTGCGAATATTGATGAAAGTTTGGCTGGTAGTACCTCTGCATTCCAGTGTTTTTCTGGTTTTCAATTTTTGAATACTTTCAATTGGAGTTTTATACAGTTTAGATATTAAGCAATCCCAAAAGAAGAAGTCGAGAGGGGTGAGATCTGGAAATTTTGCTTTCTCTCCTTTAAAAACTCGAGCGGTTCTACGAGCGCATCGATTTTCAGCTGCGTAAAGGAAGATTATCTCCGTTCTTTCAGCTAAAGTGTATACCATTTTAAATAATAATTTCAAACTATCTGATAAATGAATATTCTAACTCTAACGTTAAAACAGTACTAAGTGGTCATAAAATCTAGTGTAGTTGTTTTGATATCAGAGGAATGCGAGGCATTTGGCACTTCTTTAAGGTTATTGTCTTGAAAATAACGGGCCACATTTTGAACGTTTGATAAAATAATTTTTTGTATCGCAAAATTCAAGTGGCTGTCCTTTTGGAATGGCTAAACGGAGTGAGGTGGAAAGGTCTTAGCATGCCCTTTAACATGAGGCATCACTCGACCCCCCATTCCATTTAAGATTTTAGGGGTGAGTCGCTCCCTGCCCAAGGGGTTGCCGACAGGGGATTAGACATAAGCTCAAAAAGTTTTCCCCTCGACATCTCAATTAACGTATTTTTGGAAATTTGAAAACAATACATAATTCAAGAGTTATTTAGGGTGGTTCGTTTTGAAATGAAAGCACTGTATAATAACTATTTAACGATGATACGCGAACTGTTACAATGACAAACCAGATGAAGGAAAATCACAAGATAAAAGAAAATGATAAGCTTTTCCATTATTACAAATCTGCTCTCACAAAAGCTATAATATCCGTATTTTTAGAACATCGGGATTATCTCTGTTTTCAATGTACTTAATGCATATATAACATATATATGTGTGTTACTTTGTAGATAGACGATAATGTGAGCCCCTTTATTGGATACGGTGGAACAGGAAATTTTCTTATTTACTGTAGGCTACACAGATACACAAAACAAAGCTACTTCAAACATACACCACTAAAAGCGTGTTGGATGAGCGACGAATAATATTTTAGTGCTCAAAAATTAGTTATTCACGGTCGGTCGCATCCTGAATAGGAAAAATTACTATGGCATGCATACTCATTTAAATATTTAGCTCTTCCCTATACCTGCTACCTGCGCATTGTAGATTACAGGTGATCGGTTTCAATCAACAGGTCTTCGATAGGATGTTAGGACAAAATGTTATTAGAACTTGATTTCTTGGAACATATAACAGTAATGGTTGTTCCATTGAATTTCAAAGTCAACATTGAAGGCGAGAATCTGGGGAAAAGATAAGGTATAAGTGGTATTTTGACTTGGCGCGAAGTATTTTCAGCTGGTAATGGAGTGGATTGTGAAAGACAAAAATTAATACCTGCGGACTTTATTATGTCGAAGAATTAGTAGGTCATAAAATTTCTTTCAAAATGATTGAGTCATTGGTCGCCTACTGACTTAGGTAAGGCAGCGATTAGTAAATGAACTATTCGTATACAGGATTAGCCGCACAACCCGTTTATTAGAAAAATTTTGACTTCCCACTGTAATAGCCCAACGAAGTTTGGTTTTAGCCTAGAATCGGCCATTTTCAATCCAAATAAAATATTTCCAAAATGGCGGCATTTCCGGTTATACCGGAAGTGGGTACCGGCTTCGATATTTTAAACGGAATCCCCTAATTTTCTTATCATTTCTGGATTTCATTTTTAAATTTTAACGTCAGTTTATGTAAAATGTTTTGTGCCTAAAACTTACCATTTTCGAGTTATACTGGAAAATTTAAAAATTTTGACAGCTGTAAAATCTCACTCGGTATTGTACGGTAGCTCCTGAGAATTTTAGAATCGGTTTTCTGGGGCTCATAGAAGACCTAATAAGCTACATTTTGACGTATTTAAATTTGATAAAAATCCTGTCACAATCCCCAAAACATGCCTCCGAAGTTGCACGACTGCAAATGTCAATAACTTGCCTATTTCAACTTTGGCACCCCGTACCTTAAAGCATCTTCGAGTTTAGATCTAGAATTTAATTCTGTATCAAATATTATTGAAATTTCCTGGACCGATTCTGGACAGGGTGGCCCATTTGAAATAAGCAAGTTAATGAGATTCGAAGTCATGCAACTTCGGAGGCATGTTTCGGGGATTGTGATAGGAATTTTGTCCAATTTAAATACGTCAAAATGTAGCTTATTAGGTCCTCTCTGAGCCCCAGAAAACCGATTCCAAAATTTGCAGCGACCAGCGCACACTACTGATATCCATAAGATCTTGCAGCTACAAAAATGTTCAAATTTTTCGGTACAACTCGGAAACGGTAAGTTTTAGACATAAGGCCCTTTACATAAACTGACCTTAAAATCTAACGAGAAAACCGAAAATGATTTAAAAAAATGAGGGGATTCCGTTTAAAATAACGAAGTTGGTACTCACTTCCGGTATGACCGGAAATGCCGCCATTTTGAAAATATCCTACTTGGATTTAAAGCGGTCAGTTCTAGCCTGAAATCGAATTTCGTCGGGCTGCTGCAGTGGGAAGTCAAAATTTTTCTAATGAACGGGTTGCGGGACTAACCCTGTACAAGCGTAAAATAATCAAAGTTTATGTAAATGCCGAGTCAAAAGTAAAAATTGTTAACGATGTATTGGTCAGCACCTGCTGCTTAAATAGTAACATAATTGGTGACAATCTTCATTAAACGCGATAGCCACAGAAAATGGTCCTTATTTTACGTTAATTTGGACAGGGGCCGGCAGATATTCACATAGGCGGAGCGCCTGTGTGAATATCGACGAAACGAACCGAGTGAAGCATTATGTACTTAACAAAGTATTAGTATAATTAATTATTGTAGTATCATGTGAGAGCCCATTCAGGCATGTTTGATTAAACAATAAATAAGCTCGCTATAGATCTTTGCATGTCGTAATCTCCGCGCACCTTAAAAAAATCGGTTGTGCACCGTGCATTGTGGCTAATTGATGGTACCTACTTACATAAGTATCATTTAAATAAATCCCACAAGCGGTGCGTAGACATAACTAAGGTACTCACCGATCGGAACTGGGAACGATATCATGTGAAGCAGAACTAAGCATTAACGAGAATTTAATCTCCGCAATAAATTCTAATTTTTGCCATAATCGCCTTGGCTAAACGAAAGCCATCGCAAGCCATCGTAAAGGCATTATCGTTTGTAAAAATCAGAAATTAGCAGTTGAAAAAAAATAATTAAATCGACGTGTTCCCTTGTTGCTTTCCGTGATTATATTATTAGGTCGTACCGTGCACAGGGTGTCCGATAACACAACCATCAACGCAGGTATGCCAAGGTTGGGGAAAACCAATACCAACGCCAAACCTACCTACAGCTACTTATTGGAAAGTGAAAAAACCGAGTGCTGTTGACTTGATCCGTAGCAGAAAACGATCCCTTTACATCAATAAATTGTTATCATCATGCTATACCTGATGAAAAGCCAATCTAGAACCAAAGTGGATTTTCAATATTTAATTTATAAACGTGTTAAACTGGTCTAGCGGTTCAAGTAGTGCTACTTATGAGTATTTAGCAAATACAGGTAAAATACGGCAGCAATGCAGCTTGTGCGTACTACATAATAACGTTCAATTACGATCCCACGGGTAGGTAGGTACCTATACTCGTATTTAAAGCATCATCAGTAATTACCCAATGCAATTAACGCAATCATCCGATTTCTATTAGTACCCCATGGGCACCTAATCTATTTTTGGATTATGCAGCTCCGCGGTTGATCTTTGCTGCACTTACAGTTCGCTTTTTGACCATATAAAAATATTGGGTTGGGCGTGTTGTGACAGGGAGGTACGATCGGTGCCCACTTAAAGAGCAGGAGGTTCGCCTCTAGGGGCTGACACAATCCGTATGTGGAGAATTACAAGTTTAAGATATCTTTGTTTTGTGGAAAAAAACCTGACATTGTAAAAATATTTTTAACCTGATATGACTTCCGGTTAAACCGGAAGCTGACCCTTACTTCATTTTTTTAAATGGAACATGGCAGTTTTTTTGAATGAAAAGGTTTTTTTTATCTAAAATAAACGTGAAATAATGCAATACATATAGTACCGATTTTCAACTATTTTTAATTTATTTTGATTTTTGCGATTCTTCAATTATCTATAAAATTGTTTGATATAAATTGATGAAATGAATTTTAAATTACTGGGAAATTAACGAATTTTTATAAACAATTAAAGAATATTATATATAACAAAAAGTATTTGAAAAAAATTATGAAATTTAGAATTTTTAAATTTAAAAAAGAATTTTTTTCAAATAGCACTCTAGAATAATTGTTGCACTATTAGATTGGTAGAAAGAAAATTAACAAATACGATATACAGCGTAAGCATAAAAAAAATTATAAACTATTATACTTTATACTGCATAGGTAATAGACACATGAGCGCACTTTTACACGATTAAATTGCTTAATGTTTATTTTGATTGTTAGTTTTTTTTAGTTTTAGTTAAAAACCAAAAACAAAAAACGCGTAAAATTGTCAAACTACGCAGTCATAATCTACTATAAATTTTTATAATGACATTATTTTAACACCTTGTATATCGAAAACTAAGTATTTGCTGGCATTGCGGGATTTATAAGAAAAAAGTCCTATTTTGACATAAAAAATACGCCCCTATCTTCTTTGTACTGAATTTGAATAACCCTGTGTATCCAGTGAGTTGAAAAAATGCCTATATTTTATTTTCCTTCCTTTTTTTTATTATTCTATACATTTCTTTCAATTTTGCAGGAAATTTACAATAATGTAAAAGCTCTGGAGAAGTAGCGAAAAACGTGTCGCAAGTAAAACTGACATTAATACAGGGTGTTTCAAAATTAATCTTTAATTCAAGTGCTCTATAAAAAAATTAGAAAAGCGAGGTAGTGGATGCATTCAAATTTTTAACATGCTATGACGACAACTTTGTCTAATTATTTCAAATAAACCGATATAAGCAATTTTTTCTATGATTGCATCACTTAGGAAACTAAATGGTACAACGGTCAAAAATAAGTTTATTTGAAAAATTAACATAAAGTTTTATTCACATGTTAAACGTTTTAGTACACCCGCTAGAGTGTTTTTCGAACATTCATATTTTTTGCGAGATAAAGTAAAGTTAAAATTAGTCAATTTCAAAATGTTTAATGAAAGTTAAAGTTGAAGTAAAACCTAATTTAATAACATTGTACGAAAATTGGCTTGAGCCGCGATACATTTTCACCGATTAACACATTTATATTATTAGTAATAAATGAAATATTGAAATGAACAAAACACGGAAGTCAAGACAATTTAGTCATCTTTCTTAAACCATGGAAATAGCAATTATTGATTAAATAGAATTTGTTACGTTTCCACATGCATAGATATAACCCAGATTTAAGGTCGATTAGTGACAAACTGTGTTCTATTAGCTGAACCTAAACGATATATGTGTGTGTCTGTAGATACAATAAATGAGGAAAAGCAAATAAATGTGCAAGACATATTTTAGCTATTGCTCACCGGCCAGCATTTAGAATTCATTAATGGTTGAATGTCCATGGTGTCTATTAACGCAATAATAGGCTTCCGCTTTCTAGCTGATATTTTATTAAGAGAAGTTAAAACTCATTCATGCCTAAAGCAAAGGCGGTTCTTTGAAATTCTGTTAGTAAAAAACTTCTATCACTAAAATTTAATTTTTGTGCCTTTAAATTTAACTTAGCAGGTATTTTTTCAAATATGCGTGTGTGATTCATTGCGTTCATGACGCATTAGCAGAACTACAGCATACAAAATTGTTATATGGCGTGGCATTATGGCTAACTTTCTCTCCATGATCTTCAATATGATTTGCATATATTGTAATGCTTGGCAAATTGTAGTGATTCGCGAAAAATTGCACTACAAGTGGTATTTTTAATTTTAGCACTGTGCATTATTTTTGTCCGAAAGCTGGGTGTAAGAAAGAAACAATATTCTTTACATTTTTTTTTATTATAATACGTATATATCACAAATCCTTTTTGGCTCTCAGAACACACATTGCTATAGTATAGTACCCCTAATAAAGCCATCCAATCTAAAAAGTTGTTATGAAAACTTTACTAGAAGTAAGTAATGAGAAAAAGGGTAACAAAGCTATTAGTTTGCGCAGTAAGTGTGTGTACTATATTTCAAGAGCAAAATTGTAAACAACAATTGTAATAAACATTTCAGTTCAAGTTAAGGCAGCATGAAACTAACAGGGTTGAACAGAGACTTGTGAATCATATTTAAAAATGCATTTGCAATGGGATTTATACACAAAACAAATACGTATGTACAATCAAATACGATTAACATATAAAACCCCTGCAGCAAAAGTTTAGAATCACTTGGTAAAAAAATCTCATACAGCACTATCAATATATAGGGATACTATAATACTCACACTCTATCAGCATCAATTAAAACTTACTTTACAAAACATTAATTATCTGACAAGCACTCCGTATCGAGCACACAACAAACCTTGTATTACAGTATTTATTATTATTCAGTTCATACATAGGTATTATGGTACAACACAGATCTCTGATAATTTATATACAAAAGAAGTCACTGGGTTTTTTGAACCATACTGTGGCGTACCATTATCCTTGTGGCATGGAGAAATCTCCAGTAGGTCTTGCCAGTGGCTGGACTCGATTGGGACTGTGTTACCTTAGGCCGATACTTTAGTAGGTAGGACCAATCCGTGGAGAATATTGCAGTCAGTTCAATAGTATATGATTTCAGGCACTAACTTTACATTACTCATATAGTATGACAGATATGATTTAATATATAAAACTAGCGAATACACATGTTACTTTAGTCATCCCGGTTTGTTCAATGTATAAAAATATATAAATATTGTGCAGATCTAAGCCCTCATCAAAAATAAGGATTAGGAGTGGTACATAGTAAAAATGAGCTCAAGCTTGAGAAGATCTATTGTTTGTTGATAATCGGCGAAATTAACACAAAGAAATGTTGCTGTAACACAATAAGAATTTGTTCCCATCAAATTATAAAACAATGAGACTGCTTTAGAGTACAGCACAGCAGCAGTAACTTCGTTTTTCTTTCTCTGGACTAAAGTTCATTTCCCTGACAATTTCAGCAAACACTTCATTGACATTGGTTCGGTTTTTTGCGCTGGCTTCAATAAATGGGCAACCCCATTGCTGAGAAAGACTTTTACCTTCTTCATAATCCACTTCTCTCTGATGATCGAGATCCACTTTGTTTGCAACTAAGAGGATGGGTACTTTTTCAGTTCCCTTAACCCTGGTAATGAGCTCCTTCATGGGACGGATATCCTGGAACGTTTGGTGGTTTGTCAAACTATAAACTACGACAAATCCTTGTCCATTTTTAATATAAAGGTCCCTCATACTAGCGAACTGTTCTGTCCCGGCGGTATCCAAAATTTCGAGGACGCATGGGGAGTTGTCCACTTCGATTTCTTTACGGTAAAAATCCTCGATCGTGGGGTCATATTTTTCCATAAAACATCCGGACACGAATTGCACAGTCAAAGCACTTTTCCCAACCCCACCCGATCCGAGGACGACTACTTTAAACTCACGCATTGTTCTACCTCCTTTCGGTACTTGTGGGGGAGCTCCAGATATTCTAATATTTGCACAAATTAGCGTATTAACTAAATTTATCACTTTTTGAACAGTCTTTTATCACCTTTCTGAAATCCATTTCAACAAACAATAACTAACTACACATCATATTCGCCATCTTTAAGTTGTTGAACAGAGAACGGCGATACGGCTGCAGCAAACTCAACATTTCGTCATATGTCTACGCTCGTCATACGCATCGCACTACTTTAGCGGGGAGTGTTAAGACACTGACGATGACGGTAGAAAGATGCTGTCATTGGTGTCGGGGATTACTTCAGTGGGGGACTGTACTACACTGTTATCCAATCTCTTAAATATTCATTAAATATCTTACATTTTTTAACTTTTCCAACTCAGATTGGAAAATAACGTTATGAAATTCAGAGCGTAGAAGCACACTGCCCTAGGTATACACTCACGTTGAATCACTGTATTTGCATCAAATACAAATTCAGCTACAACATTCGGGATTATAGATATCTTTAAATGCCAGATAGTTTTTAAGTGCAATCCGGCAACAAGGCCTATCTAATGGTCCTGGAGCATGCGCCTGTATATCAATGTCACACGATTTCCTCTATATTACTTTTTCACTTAATAACGTCACCATAAAGAAACAAATCACCTTAAAAAATAAAATAACAGCAATTAAAATGTTAATATCCCTTAAAATTTGTTAAGAACAAACTATGACAGAAGTTCTGACAGGCAAGTACAATATTTAATTTAATCAACATTTTCAATTTAATTACTTTTTGTTAGATATTAGGAAAACTTGGGAAAGAATCTTTGACCAAAAAGGTTTTTTAAAAGGAGAAATCAACTTCATCTTAAGGGAGTTTGAGGTACTAGTTAAATCATCCCAATATTCTTAATTAATTAAATTAGTTCATATTCAGGAAAAACGAGGAGACAGCGAAGTAGACAATTTGTTCAAATCAGTTGAAACCTTAACAGACATAAACGATACCCAGATATATCGTCTTCGTGAACTTGCCTATGGAAAAATTGTTGATGCCAATATACAACTCAATGAAGCTTTAACTCTTTGTGCTAATTTTCCCATTTTGGAAGAATCATTCAATCAGGTAAAACATTTGTGAGATTTTTTTAGCCGACCAATAAACGCATATTTTTAAGAGCACATTACTTCATGAAAACCGCAACAAAAGGAAAGATCAATGGGAAGAAGTGATGGATGGAATCACTGCAAACTACTCAGAAATCAACAGAGAATTTGAGCAAAGGGAAGCTGATCTAAAGAAAACATATAAAAACATGGAGAGCAAATTAGTCTGAAATTTGATAATATTTAAATAGTTTATAGCAATATCTCAGTTCATTGCCCTCGTAGTTACAGGATTTAGCTTTTGATTGTTTGGGATTGAGTAACTTATTGTTTCTTTGGATGCAGGCTACTACTTGTGTGTAATTACAGTCTTGGCAGAATATAATTTTGTAATTTATTATTAACATCTCTCAAAAACTGGGTGAAGACTGGGACTTTGAATATTATTTCTACAAACATTAGAAAAAATGACTAGCACTTTGTGATATATTTTTTTTCAAAATAATCAAAGGCGTAACTTAGTTTAAAATGTTTTACTTTAGGTACAACAGGTTGTTACATTTTACAATAAAGAAAAATATTGCAAAATAGCCAATGAATTACTGAGCTGAAGATCTTAACTAAAATATTTGTACAAATCTTACAATAGGTTGAAATTTAATATGATGCCCAGCCTATCATCATATAAAGGACCAGGCGTTTAAACTTATAGGACAACGACGAAAACAATACAAAGTCTACGTTTAGTCAACCCGTCGAATGACATCTACAGCAGTATTAATATAACTATACACTTCTCGATAAATAGGGCATTATAAACAAAAAATTTAAAATCTTTGGCAAATTTGGAATTGGGCAATTAATTAAAAAGACAGTTAGGCCAGTCAACTAAAATCATGGCCATTATTAGCTCCGTGTACACAATTATATCGGTACAGAGTGATTTAGAATGCCCTATTAACAGAAGATGCAGTGAAAACGAGGATGAAAGCAAGCCGGCCAATCGATTGCTTGAGATCAAGAAAACAAACGTCTATGCTTTAACAACAACAACAAAATTACATTATTTAATTTCGATAACTTCTAAAGTATAATCATTTCAGGCTTACGTACGTTAGGTAGACTCGATCGAACCAAAGCGAATAGGTGGATATAATAAAGCGTAATATGCATGCACCAATTTCATCTCCTGATAAGAACAGAGCGAGCCTTTTCCTGTTGAAATTAGCCGAAAACATTTTTTTAAATAATACCATATTGTATTCATGGATTTAATTATTCCCACACATTGTGATAGTTTTAGAATATATTCGATAACAAGCTAACTAATGTATAAACTCTTGTTCAAATTCAATAAGAAATTTATTATATACAAAAGAACTCAAGCTTGAAGCTATACCTTAATATGAATTTCTGCCTTGTTTTACTTCATTACTGCTCATTTTATTTACAAGTCGACACTATCTGGATTTTTCTAGCGTTTATCGCAGCAGTGGAAGATCGTAAAGTGGAAACTAAATTTCTACTGTAAGGTGTCATTAATGTGGCGACTTGAGATAGTATTGTAAAACTACCGTCTTTCATTTTATTATGCAAATTTAAATAAGTACGTAACCATTATACGACGACAAGGCATCGAAGCGACTGCACTTAACAAAAATATGGTTTTTTTTTGGTGCTCGAGTAGTGTTTTACATCTTTAACAAATTGGTAAAGGCAGCTGAAAAGAAAAATGAACAGACCTGTATAGCCTGGTGTGGTGAGAATAATCTAGGTATTTGTAATTTAGTATTATACATGCTACAAAATGAGTTGGATTTAAAATTATTATTTAATGACAAAATCCGCAACCATTGGCATGGCATATTATGTAGTTTAATACTGTCCTTTGGACAAATAAACTCATCTAAAACATTCAATATTTTTTGCACCATTTTAACATTGGATCAAAATGGCCAAAGCTATAGCATAATAGAGCTATAACAGCTGATAATACAAACAATTTTGCTAAAACTAGAATTTCAATTTTTTGAATAAATTTAAAAAAATAATAATCATGGACATCCTCAATTTCCTGAAAACGTAAAAAACATCTATGGTTACGGATTTAGCCTTTCATTTGGACTATTCACTATGAGTATATAATGCTTTTGAATGTTCGGGTTTTCAAAATGATAATACTGTTAAAATCGCTTCAAATGTCACACCGGCGTGTTCGTCGTGAGACTTACCAAAGCTTACCATTGATATTCATAGCCGGTAGAACAGAGATAAACGCATACCTATCCGATATATGAGGCACCTGACGTAAAATGAAAAATGTAAAATATAACAATAATTAAAACACGTTTACTAGGACACACGCTAGAAACTAAAACTAAAGAAATAATTCTATGAACATATAGTATTTGGTAATAAATAGCGATGGAAGAAAAAGTAAATGAAACGATCGCAGAATTGCTCAATGTCCACGTTCCGTCAAACGGAAAGTGCTTCTTCCACTTAACTGTGTAATAGGAAAAGTGTTCACTATTCAAACCCTGATGTACGACAAAACTGAAATTTTGGCTGCATGGGGGGTATGAGAATAACTAACACAAAATAGGCTGTTTGACATCGTAGCGGCCCGAGAAATATACATATCAGATATGGTAATAATTAAATGATTTATAGTGAATTAAGGCTAACCTATAATAATTAGCTAGTATTTAAATAAGTGTAATAACGACGGTCATCTCACAAAATTAGTTCAAGTCAGCGTTGCCGCACTGCTATGGCCGCAAGGGAGCAACGTCAGATGTTGGTCGGTCTCACTATATTGTAGTCATTTTGAGCGGGGATTTTTTTTCTTCTTCCTCTTAAAAAAGCAGCAACACCTGAAATTACCATAAAGAAAATTCCATCTTCGGAATAAAATTTACAAAATTCGACCAGATTCACTTCAGCAAAAATCAACATTCTCTTGCTTAAGTGAAGCTAACCTTGACCTTTGAATTTTGACTACATACTTTACATACTTGGTCTCATCCAAAGGTTCAATCTCTTGAGGTTGTGTGATAGGCGTATTACTGTGGCCGGCAGTGGGATCGTCCGTATTTAATTCTCCATTAGTTGAGCTGACAACCTGCACAGATCCATGTCGATCCGCAGGAGTCAAGTTTCCTAAGGTGCTCTGCTTCGAAGCTTCAGGCCATGCAGTATTTTTGTTGGTCTGAATAATAAATAAAAGCTTGGTCTTTGTTTTATGTTTTGTGCAATTTAGAAAAATAGTCAAGAATGTTTAAGTAAGGATTGACATTAATAAATCCACCGAATAATGCTTTAAGTAGCAAAATTAAGATGAAGTTGGCATCATTGACCAATTTTATACAAATATGTCGCTATTTAGCTAAAGGAAGAAACGTTAAGAATAATGTCAAAAAGTACCTTTGGAGCTGGGTGCCTATTATCCCTATTCGGAGATATAACCACATCATGAGCGGTAGTTTGAAGTGAGCCTACAGGAGTACTCTGAAAAATAAAATTGCAGTGAAAATATTGTTCTACTGAGGTTGCATAAAGGACTGGAATGAAAGTATTTGCTTATACATCTGTGTGTTTTTGGAATATACATATAGTTCCAGTTCTTTTGAAAATTTTCTGCAATTATCCCCTTAACAATAAAGCCAAGCAATTTCATTAAATTTTGCCTCAAACAAAAAAATATATTCCAAACTATAAACTATCATGTTAAACTGTAAGAAGAAAAAATTATATGATTGGTACAAACAATGAAATAAAAGAACTACCTTCCTGAAATTGTTCTACAATTATAAAACAGTTTCATTCACATATCACCTTATAAAACTTTCTGAAAACAATCCCTTTTTCATTAAAAAATGAAAACCTGCCAAAAACTTGAATTATCGTCAAACACTATTAATTGCCCCATAATAAAAGTACTCAAGACACGTGATTAAAAAGAGCAGATATTTTCTCCGCCATTGTGAAATATGCAGATGAAATAATATACAGGGTGAGTTAGAGTTAGACAGCCAAACGTACTTAGGGAATTTGATTTTAAACAAGAAAGTTCTAATAAAAATGTATCCGCAAATGCTTACTAAAAGCGCTACAGCCCTTCAAAAATGGCCACCGGAAATTAATTTTTGCTTTGACTTTTTAAAACCATTTAAGATAAATGTATAATTGAATTAACAAAAAAAAATTTTTTAATGTCTTATTTGTAGACTCAATAGCAACACTTTACTAACAAACGCTCTATGCTACTGATTCAGCATTCCATACAGTTTCAGATCTTATTTATCTTATTTAAATAAAGTACCAAGTTTTCGCCATACAACACAACAAACAATATGTGTTGTAATGGGTTAAAATTTCACATATATGTACTGTATTTTTTTATGCCTTATGTAGTATTAAAAATATAGTTTAATTAAAGATTGGCATACGCACATAACTCTAAAAGAAAAGGTATTTCAGATCATTTTTAAATTATAAATCTAAACTAAGAGATATCTGAAATGTAACGCCTTCAAAATGAACAAAAATGATGTCGCATCGATTTTGTTTGTTAGCAGTTTATTTCATAGCTTGAAATATAGAAAGATTTGATGTTTCTTGAAATACTATACGGTGGAATTACCAGACTTTATTATTAATGGGATCTTGATTACTCGAATTAGCCCCGCATACTATCCAAGAAAAATAGTTTCGAATTGGTACAGTAGTCGCTTAATTTTCTGAACAACCAATAGATACACAATGGTGAGTATATTTTTATTTTTGATGAAATACATTATGTATATGTAAAGGGTATCCCAAATTTCGAGATATGAAATGCAATTTAAATATTTTTTCTATACGCCGTATTCTAATTTTTCATTTTTGGAGTGGCTCCCTTTTTCAGAGTTAATTGATATGAAACATATCAAAATGTCTTTATATTAGTGTTTCATATTAATTTTTTTTCATTCGTGGAGTTATCATAATTATTTTGTTTTTTTAATGATACCTAATTTTTTACGATTCAGTTAAAGAACGGACGAACTAAAACTCGAAATAACGATGATAACTGGAACGATGAGGAAAAATAAAAATACGAAAAATTATCATAAAAAGTAAACGATGACATGTATCAAATGAGTCAACTTAAAAAATGGGGTTACTCAAAAATGCGAAATTCCAATAATGCGCTCTTAAGAAAAAGTAAAGTTATACATCATACCTAAGAAATGCGTGGCTCTGCTAAAAAGACTGACAATATCAATTGATTTTCAATAAAAAATTTCAATATAATGTTTTTGTAGACAGCAGCACAGCTAGAAGTTTTTTAAATAAAAACCCTGCATATTGTTTATTATTACACTTTTTTCGTAGTGTGTATTCCTTTGTAGAATTTCATAGTTTCTTATAAATGCATCTCGTGTCTGTTGAAATAAACAGCTTATTTGTTTATTTATCTCCGATAATGAACGAATGACGGACAACTCTTACCTTGGACAAAAATTGGAAAGCCGATTGTGCCTTTGCAACATAATATAATCGAAAAAAATCTGATTGCGCCACTGAAATTTTCTCATAAAAAATGGAGGCCATTTCGGAGTTATTATATGGACAACTAATCTGGAACACCCTCTACAAAGTTGTAAGTATATTTGGTGCTCTGTTAAATATTTCCGTTAGTTTAAAAATGACAATTACAAAAGTGTTGAAGTTTTTCATCGGTTTTTCATAGTGATTTACTTAAACTATTGTATGTAATATGTTTAATACATTCAATAGTTTACTATGTTTAGTGTACATACTAAACTAGGTAGTAAAATTATACCATTGAAAGTTTACTATACATTAATATTAATTCCTGAACTTTCTTCTCTAAATAGTATAACGAAAATGGAAAGCAAAATATGAAGCAAAAAAAAAACAGCAAAATCAAATTCTACTCTTGGAAACTTGCTAAATGAAACCACAAAACTAAGAATAAAATAAAGCAGAATCAAAAACTTGGAAATTAAATACCTACACACTTGCTAAATAATTAGCATTTCAAAATCTTCTAATCTGGAAATTCTTCCCGAGTAATTTGCACAAACTGCTAATCGGTCCAAAAAAATATAGCAACAAAAATTGTCCACATTGTTCAAAATGGCCTTATAAAGTTTTATTCGCCTTAATTGAAATGGGAAACATTAAAACAATAGCGCTCCACAATAGTTTGTGAAACCATAGAAAGAGAATTGCATAATCTCAATTAGGGCCTTAAAATTATCTTTAAAATAATGGTCAATAGCACTAAATTATTAAGAACGATGATTATCTTTGCTGATCAGATTTGTCTAGCGATACAGGTACCTTATCGGATTTGGTTTTAATTTTATTTGATGGAGGAGCTCTTCGCAATTGATGTAAGACGTAAAGATTCGGTGGCTGTTGGATTAAGAGTTGTTGTAAATTAAAATAGATAATTAATTGAAAAATAATTTAACATATTCAACATGAATTGAAACATTATCATATCTTAAAGCTAAGTTAAATTAACAACACATTTAAAAAAAACTCAACTTTCCATTGCAAGGCGCAGCTATTTCATAATCCAGGGTTCCTGAAAGTGCAAAATGGACTATACTTTCTTTTATACAAACTAATGTTACGAAGCCTTCAGATCTGGTATTTAAAATTATACATAATTTAATCGTCCAATTTTAATTTAAAAAATACTAATTACTACCACAGAAATGTAATAATGACAGAGGTAGCCAAAAATCAGGTAATAAAAACATTTTCCAGGGGAAAAACTCCACATATCACAAGAAACAAAAATAAAATAGACTTACCATAGTTTTTCCAGTCCAGTCGAACTCTCCATCGTCAACATATCCTTTTTTCTTAAACAAATTAGTGAACAAATTGCGCAAATACTCGTAATCGGGCATTTCAAAGAAATCAAGTCGTCTAACGTATCTAAGGTAAGTTGCCATTTCCTCTGGATGGTTTTCACATAAACTATCTATGGTAGTGGCTCGTTTGGTATCACCAATTTTCTGATAACGCTCCTTCAGAGTGTCCGCTTTGAGCCCTTGCCAAGGCAACGAACCCCTCAAGAAGTACATGAACATATGACCTAATGCCTCCAGATCGTCTCGTCGAGACTGCTCCTTGCCTAAGTGAGTGTTAATGGACATGTATCGGGCAGTTCCTGTTAGAGACTTATGCTCTCTGTACGGTATATGTTTATTTGTTTCCGACTCAATATATTCCTTAGCTAAACCAAAATCTACCACAAAAAAACACCACGAATGTAACTATAAATCGGATAAAGACTGTTGCAATAATACCTATAATGTGTATAATTTTCTCGCGTTTTGTACTCTGCCTGCCGATAAGAAAATTTTCTGGTTTAACGTCTCTATAGATTAAATGTCTAGTATGGACATATTCAATTCGGTGAAGCTTCAAAAAAACATTACCTTAAATCTATTCAAAAAACATTAAGCTCATAACTTACCAGTTGAATAGCAATCATAAGAACAGTCTTTAAAGTAAATCTGCGTTCACACAAATCAAAGAGATCCTCAAGGCTTGGGCCCAATAATTCCATAACTAACGCATTATACTTGCCACATGGACCAAAATAATACACTTCTGGAATGCCCTCTGTGGAAAATATTACTTAATCACATCATTCAAAGACTCCAGCAATATTCCCTTACCATGACTACCAAGCAGTTTATAAAACCTATATTCCAAATGTAGCTGTGGAGCCTTTGACTTCATGGGCTCCATTTTAATGGCAACATGCTCATTGTTATAAAGATTCTTCCCTAGTCGTAGCTCCCCAAAATTACCACAGCCAATTTTCTTGCCAACTCGAAAATTAGGTCCCACCATTAAGACACCACTGGAGTTCACACTATGCCTGGTATTGTGAGACTCACTGGTACCTGAGTGTTTATGCCAAGATTTATGCAATGCTGTAAATTAAGTTGTAAATATTTTAAACTTACCTCTATGCTTAGAGTTTTTCTTTTGATCAATTTTATCCATTTTTCACAACAATAGAACTTCTCTGCAAAAAAAATAAATGGTAGAACACATGCAGTGTGTGGCTTTAGACATCACTGTCATTATCAAAGTACATATTTAAATTAGTCACATTGAAGAAATATTTTGATGGGAGAAATTATTGATTTCTAAGATCTAACACATTACCTTTAGGGGTACTCGTTAATTTAATCATAAAAATAATTAATATTTCACTGATCATTGAATAGTTAGTTATTCATTATTCTCTTTGCCAGTAATTTTTTATTTTTTTTATAATGGTCATTAAGACCCAAAATTACAGCATTATACTTTGTTCTCATGTTTATCAGAAATATAAAATATGTGATGTACACTGTGTAATAAATTACTCAAAAATTTACATTTGCCCGTCTTGGAAATGATTTGTACTAAATTGATCCTCATTAGCTAATTTTTAACTATATTGATCTTCGAGAAGTATCTGGGTCTTTCCTTTAATAAATCTCTTACATGGAATACTCATGATACCAACGCAGTGCGGAAAGTATTGTGTTTAAAATATGTGTGGATAGTATGGTTATATGTAAATTATGCAAAGTTGTGTGGGGGGTCAATAATCACATATAGAGCCAATAGTTTGATTCTAAAAACTACTGTCCCTCTACAACAGGGGCAATGAGAATCATGCCCATGGTTGCTGTGCTACCTTTCTCCTCTACCAATTGCTCTGGAGCAAAAAGGAAAGAAGGTGGCATGCATGGTCAGGCAAGTGAATTTATAAAACTCCGTCATTCAGCACGAACAATAACAAATTCCTTTGTTCCTGACATAATAACAAAGTTTAACTGAGGGCACATTTTATGCAGGCCTACTTCCTCCCAGAAAAGAGTGGAGGACAGAATTTAGATCTAAACTGTAGAAAAATATGCAACTTTTCTGTATTCAAAAGACAATTTTATGTTCTTTAGCTAAAAAAAAAACAGTACCTCAGAAAGAACTATTGAACATACAATTTTTTAGGTCCAGCAAAAGATTCCAAACTAGGGAAAATATTAAGTTGATCAGAGTGTTTTCAATCTTAAAATCTCAAATTATTGTTGCTACTAGACCCATAGTATAAAATTTACGCTATTGAGGACGTAGTAGCAGGTATGGATCTCCTAGCTTAATTTTTCGATAAGTCTTTAAAAGTAAGAAACACTCTTTGATAAAAATACAGTTTGGGTGTCAGAAATTATCACTTTGACATTTTTAGTATATCTTTTTAATGTGCAAAAAGGAGATAGATTGAAGAAAAAAGTAGCCTTTAAGGCTAATGAAATATCACTGATTCATGAACAGTACATATTTGTAATTATGTGTGTAAAAATGCATATGCTCTCTTTTTGCAGCAAAGTTTTTAAATTGGTACCTATTACAGGCAAGCTGTTATTGGACATAAATTAGTAAAATTCTATTTTATGTAACTTAGGGATTGAGAGACAATACCAATCTTCCAGAGAAACTCTAGTTGCTCAGTCATATACACAGAATTCTAAAGCAGCTATAAACTGCATACAAAGAAATCTTAAAATTTAGATCCTAAAGGCACCATTTAAAACATCTCTTCCATGCATTTGACTTGCAAGAGTAAACTGAGCCAAGCTTTGGACATTACAATATGTTGGATAGCTGTGTTTGTTATCATTTAATATAGAGGATCTTCATTGATATGGTGGTAAGGACAAACTGACCTTGGAATACATAAGTAGGTAAAATATAAGGGTACAAATTTCTCATACAATGAAATGAGAATCTAGGTGTCAACATAAAGTTTGTTGTGAAGCCTACTACAATGCATTATTAAGATTAAAAGTGATTATTATATGATTACTATAAAGCTGCAAACTTTAAAAACATTTTTCAACGCTGTAAAAAAAAAACTTATTAAAGTAGTCATGGATAAATACCTAGTGAGCTGAAGTATATTGCAAAGGCTGTACAGTTATTTAAAATTAAAGCTGTCTAATACTTATTTTAATTTAAATTTACTTACATACTAATGGTGATTGGTTATAGTTATTTTAATATGGCCACTATTTATGTATTTCTTTAAATATCATTTACTTATTAAGTTTTCATTTATAACAAAGTTCAATTATCTTTTATTTGATAAAGATACTAGATTCCCTACAACCCAGGGATGAATAAAGGAACTAAAAACATCAAAATGGAAATATTATTTGGAAAGTCAAATGTCAAGTTTGAACTTGTTTGTAAATTGTACTGGACACAACTTGTTTGTGGTTGAGAGGATATTTCAATAACTTGATCAGCTTAATGTTTAAAATTCCACAATAACAAAAGAATGCGAAACTATTCCAGTCATTGTGATATAGGAATATTGAAAGGCTTATAATACTCTCAAGCCTGAAATTTAAGATTTTATTAATACAAATATACCTAAATTAAACATTTAATGATTGAGAAAATAAATATGAGAAATATCTTTAAAGGAATTATAAGATTGTTTTTAAGATTGCAGGTAATCAAGTAGGGTAAACAGCTGAGAGGAAGAATGGCTACCTCCTACCTGGGAATATGCAGTGTTCAAAAGAATAATAATACCTACTTACTCGTTAATAATTCACTGATGCCAAAGTTTCAAAAAGTCCAAAGAAACAATTGCGATTCTTTTGGAGAAAGTCCTTTGAACTTGAGTCATTCATAAAGATTAAATTGTTGGATAGGCATATCACATTTTGTACTATCACAGGTATTTCACAATTTCTGAAGAAGGTTTAAAAGTGAACTATTTCGACGCTATATTTGCAGTTAAAACCCAGCAGCAATCCAGAAAGACCAAAGATTGGCCTTTAGGTGGATGGGTTGTCTTTAAGTGTCATTTCAATTCCATATTCCGAGATTAGATTGCGAAAACGGCTGAACGCCATTACAGATTGGGACCGGGCAATCCTGCTTTCGCCGTTAATAGACAAAATACTTGCGACTGATGTTCTGGAAAGCACCTCATAAACCCGAAAAAGGCATACAACGACTCAAATACTACAAAACGATTCTTATCTGCTAAAAATACACTGTACTCAGCCACAATTCTTTGCAAATAGTGTGCCGTGTAATTGACTTTTGGGTCAAAACAATTCTGAGCATGCGCCCGGATTACTGAAATCTCCTTGATTTTCGGACACCAACTACAATTTTTTTCTTTAAGACCAACTTATTACTCGAAACTATTCCGCACTGAATATCACAAAAATAAACTGCTAGACTGGTGACAAAACTTCTTGCAAAAGTTTATTTTTCTCAGGAAATTCAGAGAAAATTAGGTGTGGTGAATCATATGTTCTGTTTCCACGGCAACAGTCACAACAATATCCAAAAGTTTCCCGCTGAAAGCCTAAAGCTGCAAACTTCTTACCTGAAACTCTTATAATCTAGATTTTACATTTCACGAATAGAAATGTCTTATATCAGTAAATAATAGATAGTATGTAACGATTGCACTAGTGTTAAATTACCGTAAATTTTCATGAAATTTCTGCTTCAAATACTGAAGATCCACTCAATCGATAGCGATTTAGCTCGTCACTTTGTGACCTGTAATACCGATCTAAAGCGAGCTTTCAAATATGCGCTTCGTGTTCGGAACACAGAGCAGGAATTCAGTTTCACCCTTTACTTCAAGCTGTTCTCCACACCAGCGATATGTGAATGTTGATTTAAGAGCCAAGCCTTCTTTGATGCTAGATGATTACATAAAGAAACTTAATTTGCCAAATTTGCTTTTATATATTTGTAAAAAATATATTAACAAATAATTGTTACATATTATTTGCTTAATAGATAATTATTTTGAATCTTTCACAACCAACTAAAACTGCGTAAATAATTATTATCTAGTACTAGACTGGCATAAAGCATAAATAATTAATATGTACGATATCACTGCTAAAATGTCATTTTTATATTTAATACCTTTTAGGCTGGTACCATACAAAAATATATGATACAAGCAAAATATAAATAAACAAACTTGTCAAGCATCTACTCTGGTTTAACTTCAAAGTAGAAAGGAATGTATACTTAAAATTTCACAATATAGGTACGTACACAAAAACACACTACACTTATACGGGGATGCTATGGTGTAAACTAACATTTTCCAAACGTCCAAACGTTTATGCGTGAAAATAAAGTTTAGCGACGCCTACGACGCCCTGCTCTGCCACGTCCCTGTCCTACGGTTCTTTTCTTAAGGACAATAGGTTGAACCACTTTAATAGACTTATTCAATTCGACATTAATAATTTCTTCAGCAGACTCATTCCTTAACTCATCCCTGGACTCGGACTCATCTACAATTGTAGACTCGTCTGAGGTGAACATCTCACTAGGAATGCGAGAATATTGTTGAGGAGATTTAGGTTGGTCGGGTTTAATTATGAGAGATTTTAGGAAACGAAAGAATTTTCGCACTCCTACCAGGATTACAACTACAATGCCCGTTATGAATATAACTAGACTAATTTCAAATATATATTGGTCGACACGTAAGGAAAAGAATAAACAGTTAATAACGATTACTACGTTAACTGGATAAACATATGTAGCATATAAGTGACTTATATGCCGAGGACAGACGGTCATTACGGTTACTGTAGTAGAAAAAAGGGAATGAACTATAAAACTACACAACATGGTAACAAAATTACGATTTTGATACCAGTACTTTGGCTCTGTTGGAACTTCCTTACTGGGCTGTTTTGTATTCTCTAAAACAATAGAAATGAAAATTTAGTTAAAATACATATAATACATACATCATACTAATCGTCTAATCATAATGTATATGGGGTGTACCATTGAAAACTTTGCACCCGGCTTATTTTGAACTACAATCAAAATATTATAAATTGCCGCGATACATCGATTTTGCTTCCGAGGGGGACACATTTTAGCGTTAAATGCAGATTCACCAAAGCAACCCTCTTTGCGGGGATGCATTTAACTTTAGAATCTTAAATGGCACTATATGTTGAGTGACACCTCATTTGAAAGGGTTTTTAACTGTTAACATGTATTTTTGTTCAATTTTAGGTACATTGAAATACATCGAAATATGATGAATATACATTGAAAATAATTTAAAGTTTTGGTATTAATTAATCAAATTATATTACTGCTAAATTTACTTGAAAAAACGGATGTCAATTTCATACATTTAAAGTGGGAAGATTTTATAAGTAGCCACCTCAAACCTCATTGTAATTTGCCCAGCCTGTACCTATTTTAAAATTTGTGGATTACATTAGTTTATTATTTAACAGATGATCTAAAATTTAAAAAAAAAACGTGTTGTCAATCACAATGAAAAACCCTTTCAAATAAAGTATCACTTGACCTACAGTCTCATTTAAAATTCTAAAGTTGAACGCTCCCCGCGAAGGGGGTTGTTTTGGTGAATCTGTATTTAGTGCTAAAATGTATCTCCCTCGAAAAAAAAATCGACGTGTCGCGACAATTTCTAATATTCTGATCGTAGTTCAAAATAAGCCGAGTGCAAAGTCTTAAATGGTACACCCTGTATATATCTACATATAACTATCCCACAGGTTCATTTGATTTATTCAAACGAGCAAAAAGCAACAAAACAAACTAACAGTTTGCACTGAATGTAACACTACTGTCTTTCATGTTACTATACGTTATAATAAAGACAGTAAGAAAAGTCGGTTACATTATCCCACTGAGTGCGGCCGGTCAAATACACTATAATTTTGAATTATATTCTGGGCTTCTCTGAGAGATGGTTAACACCTCTTATTTTTTTGTTTTTTGACCAATTGAAATGATATGTACATATTGCATGTATGTATGAATAAGTTAGTACAGTTGAAAAAGTAATGACATCAATACCTGAATTTTAAAAGGGACACTCTGTATATTGTTTTTGTTCAATGGAGTTTTTCTTGTTGATTTCAAATATATAAGGTTGTATGCAATAACTTTTAACTGTTTTCTTACAAATGAAGGATATTTGTTTCATAAAGGTAATGTGTCAGCAAGAAGAGTTTAATTTACCAAAATAACGATATGCAAGGTGCTCCATTTAAAAATCTAAATATTGTTTTCATTTTTGTTTAAATCGCAAACACTCAAAGCTCTCAGCTCAAAAGCGACATAAACAGAGCCCGAAAATGCCAGGGGCCAAACTTTTGACGTGTGTTGGTGGTTAGTCATATATTCATATGCCGGACCTTCGATCGGACCTTTATTAATAAATCATTTTTGACGTCATTCCCTGGCGAACGTACCTCTCCAGTTTACAGAATCGAGTCCCTGGTGTATTGACAAATCCGTCGCCTATTTTGGGTCACTGTTATCATCCGATAGCACATAGTAAGCAAATGAAACTGCTGCTTTCGCTACTTTCAATGGGTGCACGATGTAAGAGGTAGAGGAAGTCAACTTATCAAAGACGTATCCGGGGTTTATCCAAGTAACTTATCTATTATCAATGTATGTTTGGTAATATAGACACCTACCACTGAAATGTACCAAGTTCTTTTTAGGGCAGATAGATTGAATATGTGCGAGTAACTTTACCTAGATGGTAATACCCATGAAAGCGTAAAAATAAAAAAAGGATATTGATTAGTTTCCAGGTTTCAATGGAAATTACCTTTTAGGTAAAGTTGTCAGCACATTGATGTAGCAGTCCTTAAATAAGTAGGTAAGAAGGTACTTATAGATCATCAATACCACATAAAGAAACTAACGGTACATTTACTAAATTCGTGAGTATATATTTATTTTACAAGTAATCGATCAACATTATTTCTCTAAAGCGTCGTTTATATTTATCATATATCAACTTAAGTTGGTATATAATGTCTTGTTCAGATAAAAGCACAGCACTAGGTGGATAGGAAATCAAGGCGAATTAACGAGCGTCCGCTCTGACATGTAATAATATAGTGGCTCTACAGTGAAAAATCTTAAGCTAAAATCAAGGGTATTTAATTCGACATGCAATTGCTCCATAAATGATCTGTGACGTCAAAGGATGGAGTGAGAACTCAAACATCCTCGGGTGCTGTCAATAATGTTAAATTTATTATTGAAGCCTACATCCACCACGCGCTGTAAAAATTCTGTGACAATTCCTTTTGATATTGCTATCCACCTAGTTGGATGAAGTTTACTTTATACTATAGAATTTAAAGTAGGTATACTAATGAATAGTGTAATATTATTCATTATTGCCTATCCAATTATACAAAAACGTACGTTTTAAATGGGTAGTAATAAACAAACTAGTCATGTATACCTACATATCTTCGTTCAAAGTATTGATGTAAACATGAAACTAAAAATATGAGTAAACACGATATACTTAAACAAAAAACAAAAATACAGTGGGTATATAGAAACCAGTAACACCACATAAATTAGCACATACAGTACTTGTCCGAATTAAAAATTATTTTAAATTAATTCAAATTTATGTAATATAACAAGTTTACACACTACTCTCACTAACGTTGCTACGTAATGATCTTCTGCCAAAACGGAAACCATCCGGTTGAGGCTCAGGGCGAACAATAGGCCCACGTGGACGAGTAGAACGTCTATCAGGGCGAGCAATAGCCCCAACCTCATGAAGGAGGGGAATAGTTACATCCCGGCGACTACTAAGTTCATCAGGGCGACTACTAGACCCATCGAGACGACCACTAGGCCCTTCACGATGACTACTAGGATCACCAGGGCGACTACTAGGCCTATCGCGACGACTTTTAGGCCCATCAGGGCGTCTACTAGGCCCATCAGGGCGACTACTAAGCCTATCAGGGCGACTACTAAGCCCATCAAGGCGACTACTAGGCCTATCAGGGCGACTACTAGGACCATCAGGGCGACTACTAGGCCCAGCAATGCAAACACTAAGCTCATCAGGGTCACTAACAGAGTCATCAAAGCTAGCACGACGCTCATCAGGGATAACAATAGGCTCCTCAGGTGGAGGATTAGGCCTATGAGGGAACATAACAATCCCATCGTAGCCACGAAAAGGTCGCATTCTAATATGGACTCTCTCTCGACGTGGTTGAGGTGCTATGAGCATACGTTCTATTAAATAACTTCTCACAACGCAAATGATTGATACAAATAGTATGAAAAAAAATGTGAACACTACCCCGTAAAGGAAAAACATTGCTTCTTCATAAAATTTTAACATCCACAAAATAGATAAAGCAATAAGACAGAGGTTAACTGCGGTAAAGTATAGTATACAACTATTATATCCCCGTATCTCAACACATATTGGTATGGATAGTATAGCTAGACAAGCTAGGCCAGTAACTATTAAACTTGTAGCGACTACAAAATTAGGCCGTTTGTGCCATACCGGCAGAGTCGATATTTTCACTACGTGGTCTTCAGTATGTTCTGAAACAATTACGGGAACGAAAATTTAGATATTAGGTTAATTCAGGTACGTATTACCTAAAAAATTTGATTCGAGCATAAAATTGGGGATAAGACGAGAGCGAGATTACTTAGTATGGGTATACAGGGTGCCCCATATAAAAATAAACATAATCGAATCTTGAAAATGTTAAGAGATACAAAGTTGGTTAAACGAAAAAAAATGCGCATTTTAGAGCCTAACAAAATGCTCTTTGAAAATTTGTAAAATCTCAACTACTTTTGGAAATATTCTTTACACTACTCCAAAAGATATTGAAAAATTATTGCCACTTTAGCCACTTTTTACCTTTTACACAGTGGTATCCATATTTAAAATCCGACATTTTTTATTTCCTGCAACTATCATCAACCTCATTTTATAAGTATGGTTCTAGATGTTCTGAATTAGAGACTGAACCTCTTTTTTATTATGAATTCAGAGATATGTGACATTTAATGAGTTTTAAAATAAAAATTCTTAAAATGTTTATTTGTGTTTATAAAAGATCCTATAAGAAGTACCATTTGTATATTAGCGAAGTATTTCGCTATTTTAATAAATACTTCGGATTTTCGATAATACCGAAAATACATTTATTAATGGTACCTCATACCGGTTATAATCTTACTGGATATTGCCTTATTTGTCGATATTTACATTCAATCAGTCATTAAAAAGCGAATCCGTACATTTTTGTCCTGTTTCGCTCTCTGATAATGTATTCTTGATACAAACATAAAAGCTACTCCTAATTTAATTCAAATTATCCATTCTTTGTAAATCTAATTCTTGTTAAAAAAATATTCCGTTATTCAATGGAATGAACAATAGAAACCAAATTTCTTGAGAATTTCGATCAGGCACAGTGCCAAATAGTGAAAATGCTAAAAATATTATTATAAACAGGTCCGTAACAGAGCAAATCAATAGACGCATCAAAATCTAACTTAAATAGCAATAAAATCGTTAAAGCTCATATGTCACTGAATTTAGAATACAAATGAGGTCCAAAATTCAATTTAAAAATTGTAAGACAGTATCAGAAAAAATGTGAATGATTATAAATGTAACGTCTGGTATTAAATTTGATAGCGTGCAAAGAGCAGCGATGATAAAGTGACAGTTATTTTGAAATATCTCTAAATACTAATATAAGGAAGTTCTTTTTTATGACATATGTATGTGTCCCGAATTGGAAGTGGCTAATAAATGTAATTCAATAGAACTTGTCAAAATTCAAATAAAAAGTTGATGACAATATGCCAGTATAAAAAATAAAATCAAGCTAAAAATGTCTTTTCATTTCTTTCTTTATAGTGCCCATAGTGTCTATACTATTTTAGTTTACATTTTGAAAATTGATCGACTTCCTTTCATGATGTGAACGAGGAGCGAATCTATACAATTGAGGTAATAAATGTTTTTCTGAGACTAAGTCCAATTTTAACACATCATACTTTTTGTTTCAAGAATTTAATTGTTTGTTCAATGCTCATGAAAGAAAAGAGTTTAAACATTTTTCTTTTATGGGTTTTACTCCTATTTCTTGCTGTTTTTGAATTGTTTAAAGCCTTATATTTCAAATTTCGAGGCATTAAACCTTTTCTCCCTATATCCCGGGCACAAAACGTTTGCCTACCGATATTAAGATCACCTTTTTGTTTTACTTTGACAAGTTCTGTCAAACGTCAATGTTGGCCAATGCAAATTGGGATGCCCTGTATGCAGTTCCTGATTATTTTTATCTTCAAGGTTATATCTACGCATGGCAAATATTATATATAATTTTAGCATTTGTTGTCAACTTACTCGTATCCTTCTTATCGCGACTCGTATCCTCCTTAACGGTACTTGTATGCTTCTTAACGGGACTCGTAGCTTTCTTAATAGGACGCTTATTTTTTGCCTTTATTGGGGCAAAGTACTTTTTGAGAGGATTTTCCCCAATTCGCACCGCTTCTGCCATCGCGCTATTTACGCAAAACTGGCGCTCCTCTGGACACTCACATCTGCCTGTATTACACGTCCTAGATTCGACGTTTGCACTGGATCCATTACATGAAGGTTCAAGGCATGGTCCAGTTCCTGGACGATCTAGAAATTTGAATTTTGTTGTGATTTTAAACTAATAAAAATATTTGAGGATTATCTTGTAATATGTCTCAGAGGAATAATACATTATGGCAGCTAAATCATAAGACTTGTTAAACATAGATTCTTTTATTATTCCAGGCAATCCATACCTTATTGTATTGTTACGAGTAATTTATAACAAAAATATAGGTAATTTAAAATTGGCAGAAGAGTAAAAAAAGATAACTTAAACTGCAAACCATAACAAAGACACTAAAACTAACAGCAGTGTCCCCACCAGGGAGGATATGGTACCACTGCCTGGAATAAAGAAAGAAAACTCATTTGCACCATTGAACATTTCCTAGTTTTTTACTATACGCTTACTTTTACACAGTTCTGCATCTTCGAAACAAGATTTACACACGCCCATAACGCAACTGAATAAGTTTGAGTCTTCCTCTCGTTCATTGTCCAAACAGTCTCTATCTTCTCGACAATTAATTTCCAAATCTAAGATAGAATGGTAATGTACTTTAGATAAATAAATAAAAATAAGATTATATACTTACTGGTACATTTTCCAGAAATATCATCATATTGGTAAGATGGTTGGCATTGACAAGTAGTTGCATTAATGCAAACAGCATTACCAAATTGTTCGGAGCATTGCGCGTCTTCTTGACAAACACTTTGAAGGATTTGAGGAACTTCCTGGCATTTTGTAGATTCAGAATTCCAAATAAAGCCTTTAAGACAATTGATGACAATTGGTTGAGAACAATTTCCGAATTTTGTACAGTTGCCCGAAGATTCTAAATATGAATACAATGAATTTTTATGTGTGAAATTAATTCTCCATTATATGTACCTTCTAAGCATTCTTTCTGATTTAAACTGGGTACCATTCCAGTAAGACATTGACAAATTTCTTTTAGACATATAGAATGTTCGATGTGGCAATTAGAAGATTGCTGACATTGCTCTCCTAATTTAGTGACCTTTAATTCCAACATATTGGCACAAAATTGAGTGCCGTTGCAGTCGCAGTACTCATTTACGCAAACGGCGTCTTTCAGGCCTTGGCAATCAGAGTCATTTTTGCAAGGATTCATTGCTGAAACTAAGAAATTATTTCAAATTATATCTCTGCTATTCATCTGAGCACCATTTTATTTAATTCCATTTTAAAGAAATACATATGTGTTATACTTACTGCCTTCCATTTGACTTTTTTGTAATGATACGATCAATTGTGTTGCATTTAGTCTTACAAAATTAAAATATAAAATTATGGAGCAAATTAAAATCTTTAATGAAGTCTGCATTTTAGCGAAGTTTTTAAATTTATTGCTAAATGCTCCTTATAGAGAGAAAGTCTCGAACAAACAAGTTTTTAAATTTGCAGTACTTATCTTAAGAATTTCGTTGTCGGCCGTTTTTGCTATTTTTTTTTAGATGGGTTCCCAGCTCACAACCCAAAATTGGCTTTCAAATAGGATATTATTTATTGTTCCGTTTTTGGAGTTTTAAACTATTTCTAGTAACAGGAAAATAATTTTAACGTTTTGAAGAATTGTGGTGCTTTCATTACTATATCGATGTAATTTTTATGAGTTATGAAGGTTTTATTTAAAAATAATATTGGCTTATGCTATAGATAATAGTTTTAAACTTTTTATTCTCTGTGATTTTATCATATTATTTGACGTCAACTTTAAATAATAGCGAATCCGTTTCTGTCTACCTGACTCCGGACCTGCCTTTAAATTTCTCATAGTTCTAGAATTGAAAACTAGTTCGAAGTGTGCCGAAGGAGTAAAGCTTTTGTTTGTACATTGTCTGTCATCTGTCAATTGTCTAACGTTGTCAGTTGCCAAAGGGGCACGGGGCATCATTCACCATTATTTATAAAAAAAATGTCAGACCGGACGAAAATCTCATACAAAATGTAATATAAATTAAAAATTAAACTATAAAATGGCAATGCAAAAGCCGAGCTTATGGGCTGATCACTTAATCAACAGATTCGGAGATCAGGCAAGTGTCGTCACATTCATTTAATATCGAATAGATTCATAAGGGTGATACTGCCCACCAACTAATCAATATTTACATCTACTACTGATAATCCAATTCCAGGAGTCCATTTAAATTGAATTTTCTTGTTTCTATTGTTCATTTCAGCTTCCTTGCCGAATTGGACCTCAAACTACCCATACTACTGTTAATCAGGAACAAAATAAACTATGTATTATTCAAATCTCTAAGTACAAGTTCTCCCTAGTTCTGGATGGCTTTGTTAAAGTTCTGAAGAAAGTCAATGAAACCGTAAGTGTTTCCTCATATTCCTGGTTAAAAAAACATTTTTGTATTGCTAGTTTTTTCAAATATTTCATATTGTAATGTTAAACTCATATATTTAATAATCAATATATATCACAAGGAGAGAAACTAGCCAAATCTCAAAAACTTTAATTGAGACTTTGGCAATAGAATACATATTTTCCTTCAAACTTGTAATCAATAGAGAAAGCTGTAATAAGACATAGTTTTCATTTGTCTTAGAAATTGTGTTGATACCACTCATCAAAAGCAATCCAATTTTCAATCAAATTAAAAGGCACATTGAAGATCTAAAGTTTTATTTATGCAGCTGAGTTCTCTGGCATTCACTTCTTCCAAAAGACTTATTAGTACTTTTTTCATTAAAGAGTCAACAATTACCACATGTTGATTTACTTAGTTAATCTGAATTGAAGTGCTTCATGTTAAAGCAATTATAAAGTATAGGAAGATTGACCAGTATTATGCACCTTTACCAAATAAAAAAGAAACTCTCTGGTCATTTTTATGTGCAGCCCAATTAAAAATAAACAAATTGTACATATGCAACATTACTGTTTTTTAGCTGTTGAATATAGTGATGTAAAATTTTGGAAACATCTAAATATTGCGAATATTTTTAAAATGCAGGAATTTTTGTAAATATTTAGAAACTTTAATAAAATCAATAAAATTTATATGATACCAATTATAAAGTTTTAAATAGCTATCTCAACATTAAATACATTCATATTCTTTTATAGAATTTGTTATTTTAATATGAAATATTTCCAATCAGATTTCTTGTTTTTTAACATTTTGTTATATCTATTGAGTATCCACTATGTACTCTTAGTAACCACAGGAAACTTACAAAATTACTAGCATTTTCCAATAAAATAACTAAATCTTGAGCGCTCCTATTTTCTCAAGTACTTTGGTACCTAATCAATCAATTCATCAGCATAAAATTGGTGCTCTCAAGATTTATATATTTTTTCAATCCAATAAGTGAATTACTACATGGTTTACGCCAAAAAATGAAAAAAATAATAAAATAAGTAGTGTACAAACCCACTAGTATTACTGCTTACTAAAATCAACTTAAAGGATTTGGTCTTAAAAATAAATATTTAAGAAAAAATAAAAGAAACTAATAACTCTACAGCGTGATGTACTAGAATCCCTGCAAAAAAAATTAATATTGTAGTTAAATTCATATTAAATTAATTCTAATTAAAATTTAAAATATTTGCTCTATAATTACGACATCTTGTCCAAAGTATGATTCTTTTAAAATATTCACATCTATTAGCTAATATTTCAAAAATATTGGTAATGATTGTCAATATTCAGTTCCTGTTGAATGTGCATTTCTTGCAGAACACATTAAATATATGTAGTAAATATTCTTTTCATATTGGTGCATGGGATTATAATAGATAATAATGCACATCTTACTCTTAATTTAGAGCACAATTAATTATATGCAATATTGTGATTTTTTTATAGTATGACAAGAATCAAAAACATGGATCTGAACAAGAAAAAAATTATTTTGACAGTTTATTTATAGTCCTTGAAACATTGGAAAAATGTTTCAACATTCAACCCAGAGACTCAATCTCATTAACTATGGAGGAAAGCCAAAATTTAAAGATACTGCTCAAAGAAATTTGCAGTTATCTTCTGATAAAAGGTTACAATATTAATTTAAAAAAAACGAAATAATCAAATGACTATTTTACAGATGTGTTTCCTGAAAACAACCCCAACACTCATGCCCTGAGATTATTAGCTAGTAAAGTACTTTTCGCACTCTCTGTAAATTTTTTTAACATTGTTTTTACAAGAATTACCTCGAAATTGCAAGAGTTTGCTTCTTCACCAGAAGAAATAGTTGAATTGAGTGAAATTGAGCTTATCCAACACATAAATGTGGATGTTAAGAGGTTGTCAAAATTGTTCCTAGAAGGGGTGACAAAATTTAAACAACTTCGAAAAAATGCTCAGCAGTTATTTGTAACATCCCTTGAAAAAGCTATTTGGAACTGGATTGAAACTTATCCTTTTGAATTTGCTGATTATCAAAGAAATCCAGATGAAGATTTATATAGAAATGCAGATCAACTCTTTGATATCATAGAATCGTTCAGCGATAATAAAAAGATTAAACCCAATATGTGGTCCTTACAGATGATGCTGCTAATATTAATTCCTGTAGGTTTTGTGTATATTTAAAATTAATTTTACAATGATTAACATAATATTTGACAATTTTAGAAAGTTCTTGAAGAAATAGTTGTTACTGAAGGTAGTGGGGGGACCTCAAGGTATACCAAAAAGAAAAATTACGTGGATAATATAAAAAAGTCTCTCGCGTTACATTCAAACAATAAACAGTCAATAGAAGCTGCAGTAATAGCTGGCGTAAAGTTATGTAAAGCATCAACCTACATTAGTACGTTAGAATTTACCACAAAAATATTCAGTCTTGTGCAAACTGTTATGAATGATCTTAAGGTAAGTGTACTAACCATATTGCTTTGATTAGCTACAGGAATAAATGTTTTTAGAATCTTCTATTCAACCCTACACATCCATACTCTCGAAGGGTACCTACATGTATAGGTCAAGATATTGATATAATGATAGATTGTTTTGTTTCGGCGTTCAGGGTAAACCCGCATTGCAACGACTGTCTTAACGTCTGCCTAAACCTGAATTCGCCACCAACTTATCATTTTGTTCTGGTTAGATCACTATATAAAATAGTAACTCAACCCAGATTGCCTTGGTGGCCGATGATTGACATAGTTTACACTAAGTCAGCCGAACTAAAAGACATTTTTGCCGACATTTTAACTAAAGTAGGCACTCCTGGGTATAATCAACATGTACCCCTAAGAATGATGATTACCTTGAAAGGTAGCAAAGATTCGCAGCCAAAGTACCGCTCAGGGGCGGAAGAAACCCCTGGTTATAGAAATTTGTTATTGTATATGGTAAGACTTATTCATGCCGATCCAGTATTGTTTTTGAATCACCTCGGAAAACCGGGCCATGAAGTTCAAAGTTGCACTCTAGATCTGATCAACGGGCTCGTATCTTTAGTCCATTTGCAAGCCATGCCAGAGGTGGCACAAGAAGCAATGGACGCCCTTTTGGTGCTTCATCATCCCGATAAAATTGAAATGTGGAACCCCGAAGCGCCTATTAATACTTTTTGGGATGTGGGCTCCCAGGTTTTGAGCCAAATTTCTGGGAAACTTATACAACATCAATATGTAAATTATACTGATATTCTAAAATGGCTTAGGGAAATTTTAGTATATAGAAATGCATTTTTAACTAAACATAAGGAATATGCTACCTTAGGTAGTACTATTAGTCATTCTTTGCAAGCACACGTCAAATTAGAGGTGAGAGACAAAGATAATATTACAAATTTTGAGATAACCGAATCTTTATTAACGTTTTAGCATTTGCTATATTGTCAGTCTCTGGAAGCTCATGTAAAACTGGAGGTATAAATGCCGTTAGTATTAAATACGTTTTGTTAATTTAATACATGTTTTAGGTTGTCTATTATATGTATTTGTGGAGCATTGACATAGACGCCGTTTTAGTTGCAATGAGCTGTTTTTCATTGTTATGCCAAGAGGCTGAGATAATTTGTTCATCAGAGGAAATCAGCGTCACTACATTAGTTCCTAATTATCATGTTTATTTGGAATTGGCTCAAGCCTCAACAGTTCTCACTACGGGTAATATCCACTTAAAGCTTATAAGCTGACGTTAGAAACTATCTATAAATCAGGTCGGCTAGCGTTGCAAAAACGCATTATGGCCCTGCTTAGAAAAATAGAACATTGTGTAAATGGGGTTTATCCAGCGTGGGAAGAAACATTTAGAAATTGGACCGTTTCCTATAAGAGTATAACTGCTTCATCAAAAATAAAATCTGATGATGGTCAATTGGAACCATTTCATCGATCAGTCGGGAAAAGACGGGCATCACATCAGAACTCGGAGCATGAACTTGAGGTACTAATGCTTTTATATTTATGTGATAAACTTGTCTACCATTATTGATTTTTTTTCAAGTAAATGTATTTGTTTTGGACATTCATAATTTACCTTATACCTGTCTTAAAGCAGAATCCTTCATTATCGTGTCTTCATTTTGTGTTCTCACTAGTCTTCAAACCACATTTGCATTACTCTGTTTTCTGAAAGACTACAACTCGTGCCTACAAGCACACTTATATTATATTTAGATCAAATCATACATGGATATTTTTTTATTTTACATTATATTATGGAATGAGGCATTTTCGTCATTTACCAACAAATTATGAAAATTGATTTTTCTATTGTTTTTCATCTAAATTTACGTCTTGTTCTATTTTGTATTTCAACATGCCACATTACAATTATAGAAAGAGCAAATCTTAGAATGGGCCAATATGACGGGGTTCTTGTGTGCATTGGGGGGAGTTTGTTTGCAAGCCCGAACCAGGGGTCAAGGGGTGGGAGCAACTCAGCAACAGCCCGGTCAGCAATCGGGTTCTCACAGCAGCCATAGCAGCAACGTCAGTAGTAGCATTTCTGGCTATTCCAGTATGTCATCTTTAAATACGGCTACCTCCAGTATTCAAAGCGATTCTAATTGCTCTACAAGGCGTGGTATGGGACCTTCGAGGGGGCACCATTCTGATTTTGAAGGCAGCAACGTCATACAGTATGTTTCGAAAAAAAAACTAGATTGCTTACAATATTCCTCATTTTCCTTTAGGTTTGTGGAATTGTTATTGCGGCTTTTGGTATGCAATAATGAGAAATTTGGTACTCAAATACAGAAACACGTCAAAGAACTTATCGGTCATGAAATGGCTCCTGCTCTATACCCTATACTTTTTGAGCAAATTAAAGTGATTATAGACAAGTTCTTTGATCAAAGTGGGCAAGTCACCGTAACAGACCTAAATACCCAATTTATTGAGCACATAATCGTTATTCTAAAAAACATCCTGGATTATTCGAAAAATGACCAACCTTCAGAGCATCTAGGAGTAACTAGCATTGAAGGCATGATGCTGCAAATTGTAAGATACTCTAGACATCTTGATATGTCTGTACATGGATTGCACATCAAAACCAAACTTTGCCAGCTAGTGGAAGTAATGATGCGTCGGAGGGATGATTTGTCCTTCCGTCAGGAGATGAAATTTAGAAATAAACTAGTAGAATACCTTACTGACTGGGTTATGGGATCTAGCCATCAAATTTCTCCTCCCAGTGGAAGTGACATTACAGACATGACAAGAGAATTAGACCAATCAGCGATGCAAGCTGTGACCTCGTTATTGAGAGGGCTTCCTCTGCAACCTGAAGAATCAGATAGGGGAGATCTTATGGAGGCCAAAAGCCAGTTGTTTCTGAAGTATTTTACATTGTTCATGAACTTACTGAACGATTGCGCCGATCCGATGAGCGGATCTGAAATTTTGGATTTATCAGACAGTGAAGAATGCAGGCACAGATTAAATTCTGAGAACTTAAGCAATTTGAGAAGTGCCACAATTCAGGCAATGTCTAACTTGCTTTCGGCCAATATTGACAGCGGGCTAATGCACTCAATTGGTAAGTTCATAAATCTAAAATTTATCTGGTAAATCATTAGTTTATCTGCCCTTTAGACTTGGGTTATAACAAGGATCTGCAAACTAGGGCCGCGTTCATCGAAGTTTTAACAAAAATCCTGCAACAAGGCACCGAATTTGATACCCTCGCTGAAACAGTTTTGGCAGATAGATTTGAACAACTGGTACAGTTAGTAACAATGATAAGTGACAAAGGAGAATTGCCAATAGCAGTAGCTTTAGCCAACGTAGTCACTACGTCTCAAATGGATGAATTGGCTAGAGTATTTGTAACGTTATTTGACGCAAAGCATTTGCTTTCCCCTTTGCTGTGGAATATGTTCTATCGAGAAGTTGAGATTTCTGACTGCATGCAGACTCTTTTTAGAGGCAATTCGCTGGGCAGCAAAATCATGGCATTTTGCTTTAAGATTTACGGCGCTAGCTATTTGCAGACGCTCCTGGAACCTTTGATTCGGCCTTTATTAGACGAACCTTTCCAGAGCTTCGAAGTAGATCCAGCTCGATTAGACGCTACGGAAGATATTGAGGAAAACAGACAAAATTTGATCGCTCTTACTCAAAAGGTTTTTGACGCCATAGTTTGTTCTGCTGACAGGTTTCCTCCTCAATTACGCTCGATGTGTCATTGCCTGTATCAGGTATTGAGCAAGAGGTTTCCGCAGTTCCCCCAAAATAATATCGGAGCAGTGGGAACGGTGATATTCCTAAGGTTTATCAATCCGGCGATCGTATCTCCCCACGAAATGGGCATTGTAAGCGACCAAGTGCCCACCAACATACGGAGAGGACTGATGCTAATGTCGAAAATATTACAAAATATAGCTAACCATGTAGAGTTTAGTAAGGAACAACATATGTTGCCTTTTAACGACTTTTTGCGAAGCCATTTTGAGACTGGAAGGAGATTCTTCATTACCATAGCGTCAGATTGTGAAACTGCTGATCAGGCTTCTCATTCCATGTCCTTTATTTCTGACGCCAACGTTTTAGCTTTGCACAGGCTTCTGTGGAACCATCAAGAAAAAATCGGAGATTATTTGTCGAGCAGCCGGGATCATAGATCTGTGGGAAGGCGGCCTTTTGATAAAATGGCCACCCTTCTGGCCTATTTAGGACCCCCCGAACATAAAGCGTTTGACTCTCAGTAAGCCAATACTCATTTATTGTGCTTATTTTGTAAAACTTTAATTAAATTCCAGCCTTCTGTTTGCTGCCAATCCTAGGTGGAGGTCTCTAGATATGTCGTCTACCAACTTCGAAGACTTGATGACCAGGCACAATATCGACGAAAAGGAGGAATTTAAATCTATAAAGTCGCTTAACATATTTTATCAAGCCGGCACTAGCAAAGCTGGCTACCCGGTGTTTTACTATATAGCCAGGAGATTCAAGTAATGGTATTTTTAAAGGTTTTCCGTGATTTTCACAGCGCGCCTTTCAGAGTGGGCGAAACTAACGGCGACTTGTTAATATACCACGCAATTTTAACCTTGAAACCATTTTGTCATTCCTCATTTGAGCTGGTGGTTGATTTTACTCGAACCGGTTCTGAGAATAGTTTTAGGATTGAGTGCTTACAGGGGTGGTTTTGCCTCTTACCAGAAGTAGCTATCGAAAATATTCACGCCGCTTACGTTTATAATTGCAACAGTTGGGTACGGGAATACACCAAATATCATGATAGAGTCCTGTATCCGCTGAAGGTAACGTTGATGATTCCCGTTGTTTTGAAAAAAATTCCGGTATACTTATTCTCAATATTCAAACGATCCTTTCGCAATTTTTCAGGGAAACCGTAAAATCGTGTTTCTTGACCATCCTTCGAAACTAAATGACTTCATCGATCCTGAGCAACAAAAACTTCCCGGCGCCACCTTAAGTTTAGACGAAGACTTAAAAGTTTTCCACAACGCCTTAAAACTATCGCACAAAGACACCAAGGTGTCGATTAAAGTAGGACCTACAGCTATACAAATAACTTCGGCGGAGAGAACCAAAGTTCTTGCTCATTCTATTTACTTGAATGACGTTTATTATGCTTCCGAAATTGAGGAAGTATGTCTAGTGGACGATAATCAGTTCACTTTAACTATTACTAACGAGAGTGGCCCTTTGAGTTTTATCCACAACGACTGTGATGCTATCGTACAAGCTATTATTCATATAAGGAATAGATGGGAGCTTAGCCAGCCTGTAAGTATTTTTTCAAAACATATTATTTATGCAAATCAATGCTACTTCTGGTAAGTCGCGAGGCTATCAATGCAAGCATATCAGGCCCAAACTTATTTTCTTTTCAGGATCGTGGAAATGTATCAATCAAAGCTTTCCTACACTGTATATTGTGTATTTTCCCATATCACGCATTTTTAAATAATACGCATTTACACTACTGAACTTGACAAGAATTTAATTTCAAATTCAATTTATTGATCAGATTTATCTCCTATTTTTTCACAGTAAATCGAGTTGAGGTAAACTCAAGATGGGTGTTTCTGATGAAACTCCTATTGTAAATAAATATACATATACATATATAATTTCTTATAAACATTTGAGCTTCTTGCTCCCCAATCGGACAGCGGTTATATTGGATGCAAATTTGTAGGAAAAATTGATTGTGCGATTTTGCAAAGATCCTTGTTTTGCGATTAATTATATGACTGTATTATTTTCATACGAATTCATATGGAATGGTACGAATTGGACAAACCATTCTGAAGCGATCAGAACATTTAAAATTTCATCATAAATTGTGCGTAGTTTACCATTTTACCTCTAAAAAAGGGTTTTACCGTACTATAGAGTGTTTCTTTAAATATTGTTGTGTTGTGGGACTACTTTTAAATCGCCAGAAAATGTTATTGCGTGAAACAAAAAACATGGCGAAATTAGGAAAAAACACAAAATTCATAAAAATCTAGGGATTGATTCTTGGGCAGTAGTCCTTTATTTAAGGAGAACCAAAAATCTTTAAAATTTTGTAATCATGCTGAGTGGCGCAATATATACCAAATTTTCTCATAAACTAGAGTGGAGAAAAAACTTTTTTTTCGACTTTTTTTAATGCGTTCCTATTTGTTTTCTTGTTTTTTTTTTCTACAGGCATTTGACCAAATGGAAACCACAAGACTGTATGCTACTCAACTATATGTAATTGTTGGGTGATGCTTTTAAATGAAACTAGTATAGACTTTGTGAAGTGGAAAACATGCTTAGCCTACCACTACAATAATCTGCAAAAACCACCAGCAAGTTGTGATGCCCCGCAAAAATGCACTTTGTGGGATTGGTTAAGAAAGGATTCTTTATCAATTAATCTATTTTCTAATATTAATCCCAATTAATTGAAAAATCCTTTCTGAATTAAGCTAGATTCCAACAAGTAGTCCTTCGTATTTACAGTTTTAATATTTAAAGTTTTCACAAAAAGCAGTTTAAATATAGGAAACACTATGCATCTTTGTAAAAATATTAATAATTGTGTAACTTTTGATCATCCTTTTATTTTTTAAATGATCTGTTGAATTCTCTGTTTCGGTTTTTGATGTAAAATATCTGTCAATCAAAAATGCGATTTTTGTTTTTAAAAAAAAAGCGAACTTTATAGAAAGACTATCTAATAAATAACATTTTATTACTGAATAAATGACGGCCATACATATTTGTAATAAAAATAAAATAAAACCTGTTACCAACAAGCATCACAAGTCGTATTAGAAATACTAAACTAATGTACTATGTAACTACTTTTTCTTTACGTATTCGTACAATCAAATTTATTACGATCTCGTACAACCAATTTTTTATATGAACTCGCATCCAGTGTAACCGTCACCTTAGTCGGTTATCCGAGTCCTCGTTTTTCAACAGTGTGACGGAAATGTCTCGTTGAACAAGCCCGGAAATCTTCAAAGGCTAGATTTTATTTTGTGTCTGCTTTCATTTTTGCAGGCCTTAATCCTCATATGAGAATTCGTAGTCTCTATTAAGACAGATTGGAACCTCCAGCAACCTGAATAAAATATTGAAGGCCGCTCTCAACATAGTATGCCCAACTTTAGTCAATAGCAAGTCTTTTCCTGTCCGTAGGACATCTTCAATCTGTTCACAGTAGTGAAAAGTCAGTGTAGAAATGGGGTTTTACGTTCCATCTTTTTCCCACCACAATGCGCAGTTGATGTGTTAACGCTATTGTTTTATTGCACGTTTTTTCCACGTTGCTTTTGTAGATTAGCTTGTTTTCGATGTTACTCTAAGTACTTAACTTCCGGCTTCAAAACCCCTGGTCTGAAACCTCTTGAAAAGACTTTGAAAATGACTTTGCTATCCCGAAGTATCAATTTTACCCATTTTATCAGCTGGAGTCGGATGCCTTGGGCTATAATAAGGGCATTGCAAGTACTGCCAGACCTTGCTTTATCAAATACTTCTTTTATGTCAAAGAAAAGCACCACTTCCCAGTCTTAATACGTCTCTATTTTGTACACGATTAAATGGAAAGCGATTTCTATCAACGTTCCCTCACCTAACGAACATAGTTAACTTAAAAAGTTTTCTACTTTAACTACGAAAATTCGTGTTCTACTTTAATGGTCTTCTCCAACAAATTTATCCCATAATTTAACTGCTCACTGTTGGCGTTATATTACTATAAAATTACAATAATTTTCACTCCCAACGCATAATACCCAATATACTTTGTAGGCAAGTTTCCCGCTTTACACCCACTACTTCACAATAGCTATAACCCCATTTACAAAATCCTGACCGTTTTCAGGATACTGTTACGGTCCATCAGAAAATCCGACCAAAAGACGTGCCGGGAACATTGCTGAACATGGCCCTGCTAAATTTAGGAGTGCATGATCCTATGTTGCGCACTGCAGCATATAACCTGCTTTGCGCCTTAACTGCAACTTTCGACCTAAAAATAGAAGGTCAGCTCCTAGAAACCCAAGGGCTATGCATTCCATCAAACAACACCCTTTTCATAAAGTCGATCTCCGAAAAACTGGCAACGAACGAGCCTCATTTGACTTTAGAGTTTCTGGAAGAATGCATTCAGGGCTTCAGAGTATCCAGTATAGAATTAAAGCATTTGTGTTTGGAATATATGACTCCATGGCTTCCTAATTTGGTCAAGTTTTGTAAACCTACGGACGATTTCAAGAGATACAAAAAAGTGGGGGAGATTTTAGAGAAACTCATTGTATTGACCATTAAGGAAACTGAAATGTATCCTTCGGTTCAAGCAAAAATTTGGGGGACTTTGGGGAAAGTCTCGGATCTTATTGATATCATTTTGGATACGTTTCTGAGCTGCTCAGTGAGTGATGGTCATAGCCCTTTGATGGTGGAAGTTTTAGCTGACACCACTGTAGCTTTAGCTTCAGCCAATATACAGCTCGTTGCCAAGAAAACGATCGCGAGATTCTTTAAAGTTATACGTAATTTAACTACCTTACAAATAGAGGTAAGGTTTTCAAAAATTTGGTTCGCACGCAATTTTAAAGTGATTTTTGCAGGTTCAAGACGCAGTTCCTCCAATCACCGCCCTGGAAAACAACTCAATGTGGGACGATTTAACGGTACTGGCCCGCTATCTTTTGATGCTCTCCTTTAACAATTGCCTGGACGTAGTCCGGCACTTACCATATCTCTTCCACACTGCGACTTTTCTGGTGTGTGCCGGTTCTATTAACATGAGAGCGGCTACTCACGGTCTTATTATGAACATTATTCATTCCCTGTGCACTTGCACTGAGCCTCGCTTCTCTGAAGATGTCCAGAAATTCTTGAGGCTCTCGCTGGACGAATTTGCCTTGCCCAAATATTACGTTTTATTTGGCGTGAGCAAGGTAAAGAATCCTTCAGTTGCGGCATTCCGATTAGGCATAAATCATCCTCTTGAATCTCGGATGTTTGTCTCCTGCGAAAAGGGTCCTGGATTACAGTGTCATCATCAAGCATGCGGGCATAGTTGCCAAGCTGCACAGACCGTGAATACTAGTACTACAACACCTACGGCTCCAATACCTCATGGAGAAAAGGAAAAAATGACTAGTTCCGCGGCTATTCAAGAAAGAGAACGTGTTTCTTTAAGCTCTCTTGAAGTTATTACTGATGCTCTGTTGGAGATACTGGAAGCCTGCATGAATGAAGTGGAAGAGTGCGATTGGTTGAACCAGTGGATTGCGTTAGCCAAAAGCTTAGCCTACTGTTACAACCCAGCTCTGCAACCTAGAGCCTTAATAGTTTTCGGTTGTATAGCAAAGACCGTTACGGATTCGGAGATGGTCCAAATAATGCGCACCATGATCAAATCTCTGGAGTCATGGAACGATGTTATATTGCTAGAAGCCTCAATAATGTGTTTGACAAGACTACAGCCAGTACTCTCTTCCGAATCTCCTTTCCATAAATCCATATTTTGGGTAGCCGTGTCAGTATTACAGTTAAACGAGTCGAATCTCTACGCCGTAGGTTTGTCGCTTTTGGAGCAAAATCTTCATACTCTAGACTCTCAAGGCACGTTTGACGAAAGTGTAAGTAGTAACTAGTATACACAGAGTATAGAAGTGACGAGTTGGTTTTAGTCCTTGGAAGAAGTGATGATGTCAACCAGAGATCCGTTGGAATCCTATTTTAAACAGATGGATCATAATGTGGGCTTAAGTTTTAGAACAAACTTCCATTTTGCACTCGTGGGCCACTTGCTCAAAGGCTACAGACATACCACTGCAACCACGGTATCTAGAACCATTAGAGTTCTTACTATGTTGTTGTCGATAGTTGCCAAGCCTACTAAAAAGGATAAATTTGAAGTGACCCCTGAAAGTGTGGCCTATTTGACAGGTAATATAGGCAATTTTTCATACTTTATATTGGTTGTAAAGAGAAGTTTCAATTAGGAAAATTGTTTTAACTCTCTGAATACCTCGTGCAAATGCCCTGAAAATCCATAGTGGTGGAAAATTAAACAATTGTCTTAATATGTTCTCCTTATTTCCCTATTACTTCACCCAAATTTAATAAAACTCTTCCTATCCAAAATATCTTTTAAAGGCCAAATGATTAATGTTCTATCAACTTTAATTACAAATTAATTTTCCCAAAAACTTTATAATAGAGACGGGTATTAGTCAGATTATTGGTTTCTATTAAAACTAGTTTAGTGTGAAGAGCACATTAATAATTTCGCACTAAATGGGAAAAGAATGGAAAAAAACATATGTAGTAACCCTGTTGCAATAACGCAAAGCTGTTTTTATTTCACAAACTGTGAAGTAAGTGTCAGACAATAATGCAGGTTTGGCCTATCTATCCACATAAAGGAAAGAACCACGTCGTGGGGAAATTAAGACAGAATTTATTAAATCATATTTGAGTGAAATTGTTATACGATTGGTATTTAACCAGTTGCACTCAAATATTGGTTTAATAAGTTCTGGTTTAACTTCCCCTCAATGCGATCAAACCCTTTATATTACGTTATGTTAATTTTCACACTACTGTAAATTTAAAAATTTTATGAGGATTGATAACTTAAAAAATTCAACATTCTTGTGAGGGTCATTTTGTTATTATTCTTTATTAATATTTCAGTGCCTTAATCTCTGTAGAAATGATTCACATCGCTCCGATAGTAAAATCCTCGATTTCTTATATTGTTAGCGTATTTTTTCTGTTGTGAATTTTTTTACAGATATTGATAAACCTTAAGCAAAATGTCGTTACGCGATTAAATGTCGTTAGCGATGAAACATGTTTTAATATATATAATATAAAAATAAATATATATATATATAATATTTTAATATCATGTTTCTGCACTGTTCTTTCTGAAATTGTCCGAGTGAATGAATACTGGTTGTCCTGAAGCTACCTCAGACTATGACACCAAAACAAGAATTCTCGAAATTTTGTAGGTTCAGTTCCTCTGGAAATTATATGTGCCGCATTTTTTTCAAATTTTATATGATTTCAATACTCAGCTGATGTCAAGTTTTGAATTTAAGATATTCAGTTTACTATAGATGTGTTCCAATCTTTTGCTGCTTCTTTGATCCAGGCAAAGGAATTCATGAAATCGACCCAAATTTGCCATGACTAAAGTATAGAATCCTTTTTGATCTAACAAGAAATACTGCACTTAATTCACTCTTGGATAGGTCAAAACATTATAAGGGTCATAAATAACAAATTTGTTAGAAGAAATTATTTCCAACCAGCTGTTTCGAAGGTTTTAGGGTCATAGTGAATCCTGGATACATCAAATTTCGTAGAGGGTTATTCTAGACATCAATTCTTTGATATTTTTAATCATTTTTTATGAGGTTTTGCCTGACTTTGAAATATTTCATTTGATTTTCGATAAATGTAATTTCGTGTGTTCACAACTAATAAAGAATATCCATGTGTTTTAGCTTTAATTGGTTATTCTGAAGAAGTCAGAAGTAGATGTCATGTAAAACATTCCATACCGAGATATATTTCGGATTCGATGTCACAGGAAAACTTTTTAATGGAGCCTAACGCGCAATTTACCGTGCCTCAGCAACCTGCCACTACCATGTCAAGCAGTGTATTTAGTAGTAATACCACGCGAAGGCAAAAGTCTTGCGATTTTGTAGATCATAGTACTGTAGGACAAAGCAAGACAGTTTCTACCAGTCAAGCACAAGTATGTATTGTAACATGACTTGTCTGAATTTGTTATAAATTTACTGTTTCAGGACCGTAGTGCCAGAGTGTCAGTAAGTAACGAAAACAACGTGTTGTTGGATCCAGAAGTGTTGACAGATTTTGGCACTCAAGCACTGGTTTTGACTACTCTCGCTACTTTAGCAAAACATAGCACCGGTGAAGTGGAGACGAGGACTCTTTATAAGTTTCTTGCGGAGGGAGCTACGGTATTTCCAAGGGTATTTCCAGTAATGTAAGCAGCTAAGTGGTTGATGAGACGAGAGAGAGTTTATTGTTGTTTTGCAGTTATAATTTATTGGACCAAAATTTAAAAACCATACTAACTGGAAACCACGATTTGGAAACACTAAGTGCCGTGCGCACTATAATACAGACAATGATTGCTTGCGAAAATACTAGTCAAGAGAACATACACTACTTACAAAATTGCGGCTTTGCCGGGTTATGGAGGTTTGCAGGTTCTTTTCTGAAAGTAAAACAGGTAAATAGAAATATACCCATTTTCATGAAATTCATTCAATTCAATGACTGTTTTAGGGTGACACTCACAATATGGACGGCCATAGTGAGTTGTTTAGAGATTGTTTAATGCAAATGGTACAGATTTATGCGCCAAGCGAAAATGGTACGTTGGAGTTGAATCAGCCAGGTGTCGCTTTTCCTTCTATTTTAAGTGTTAACGATTCAAGTACGAATCTTTCGAATTCATGTTTGATACTTTCGCCGACGGATAGGGATAGAAGCGGTCTCGAGAGAGACGCAGCCAGAGGGAGTCAGACTTCCCTGGATCGGATATTTTGCGGAAAGATGTGAAAAGTTACAAAGCGCTTTTAAATAAATTGTTAGAAGAACATTGCCATTTCGATGTATGTTTTTGTTCTTCTAAATTTAACGATTAAGACTGCTAATCGTTTCACTATTTTTTACGTTAAGTATAAGTTTGGTTCCTGGGAAAATGGCATCTTTTCCTAACAATTTACAAATATTTATATTCTAAACTAAAAGATATGTGAAACTGTAATGTACAAATATTGTTAATTTTTAATTTGTTCTCGTTATGCCTATATGTTTCTATATTTATTTATTTTTTATTAAGATAAAAGAAGCATTTTTATAGATAAGAAAATTCATAATATTAAACGTGCTCTCCAAATTGATCAAGTAAATGATGATTCATTCCTTGTCACGCCGTTATTTCCCTTAACCAAAGCTGAAGAGAGGTTCAAAAAATCGAAAAAAATTTGTCGTCCGGAAAAAGACGTCTTCAAGAAAAATTTGAAAAACAGAAAATTTCGGAAAAATGCGTTATAATATATTTCTATTTAATTTTTATTCATAAATTTGTCTACAAATTATTTTTATAACGAATAATTGAACCGTGAACCTATGCCTCCTTTTTAATTCAAATTTCCTTTAAAAGAAAACGACCCAACCGGCATTGCATCTGACAATGGGGCGAAGACCCGATGGTTTCAAGCAAGCTCTGTAATATAATCCCCTGCAATTAGTTCTTAGCAGTAAATAGTCGAAGGTAGTGTGTGTATAATGCGGGACTTGGGAAGGCCGTAGTGAATATAAAAACTTTTCTCATCGGTAAGAATTTTCTTACGTTTTTTGTACTTCAATTTAGCAAACAGCATTTTCATTGTTACTTGTATATTAGTACTATCTGATTTAACCTTCATCAAATATTTAGAAGTTATTTAACCTTGAAAAAACAAAAAATATTTAAACTGAGACAAAATATTTAGACTGAGATTTATAATGAATAAGTTACGGTGGTTGTCGGTCAGGGGAATTTTTCTCCTGTGGAGCTTCTTAGTGGACTAATAAACAAATCTAACGAAAGCACAGCTGGTTCTTTTCAGTAATAAAAGAAAATAAATACAGTGGCCAGATGTCACTTTGCAAAGCGTGACACTTGGGTATCATTAAGTGACGAAGTACCAATCCGGGTATCCGACGCGAACGCGTCTCACATAAAACCAGAGATCACATGTAGGGACGTCCAAAAAGGCCTTCGGCTGTAACTGATGTTCCAGCCCGCAAGCCTTGTACTGACTTTAATGTACAGTAGTTCGGCCCGTTCTGATATACGAAATATATAGTGTGATCGGGTAAGTTTACAGGTTCGCCAATAATTGGGGGCTCCCATTGAAGCTCTGGGTGCATCGTTTAACCTCAAGCCCTTGAACTCAGTTTGAATGATTAAATCAGAGGCAATGCATGCGACATGTAAGATGTACACACGCTATCAGTTGTAGTTATGTAGATTAAATCAGGAACAAATTTTCAGCCAAACAGAATGTTTTGAGCAAAACACGTATATAATATAACGTACTAAAACATAAAACGAATTATTGATTTTCCAAGTAAAAAAAAAACACTTAAATTGCAAAAGTATTTTTTATTAGTAATAGTATTCAATATACGGTTTTGGTATAATCTAAAAGGCGCTTTGATGCGAATTATTATCTCATAGATTAATTATCTACACATTTGGTCAGTGTGTAAAATAAAAAATAAAAATCTAACACTCCACATTATAAGTAAACGAAATTAAGTAATATGATAAAAAAAATCACACAGTAGAACAACAATATTGCAACTAAACGTCATTTGCAGAACTCTTCAAGCTCTGTCTTGACAGTCCTACTAAGTCCCATATTGCAACTATTTGTCCCCATTCGTAATATGTACGGAATAATACTGTCAACTTGGACTTGTCCAATAAGCCCTCCGAAGAATAGTTCTTCTAATATATTCGGTTCCAACGCCTTCAATGGAGGTAATCTTAACAGTAATCTAGAAAAAAGATTAACTTTAAAGAAAACATCAGAGCCACACCAAACGGACATACTTGGCGAATCTGTCGCTATCTCCGGGATTTGTCGTATTAATATAGGTTTTTAAACCCTGAAAACTTTTTTCTTGCAGCTTTTCGATTGATTTTCTGCTGACAATAATATCATTTTGGTCTGAACTAAATAAAGTTATAGCCTTTAAGAAAGCATATTCTTGCTCCTCCAATTGTAGACGATTAATAGAGCTAACAAATACTTGTAATTTTACTATGTGGTCCGTGACCTGTTTTACTTTTGTAGCAGACATTTTCTCCTGTGCTATTGAAGCATGCAAATGACTAATTAAAGCTGACAAAATTGTTGATATTGACAAAGAATGTGAACATTGGGCTAAACCCAATATGAATAGCTCAGCCCAGCAACTTTTTAATAAATCTATTTGAGTTTCTGAGCTGCAAAAAACAAAAATTAAATACCTATTTAAATTTGAAATTTTTAAAATATTTTTACCTTAAACTTTGAAATGCAGGTATATTTTTGGCCCACTGGATGGATAAAACCAAAAGTCTAGAACCACTTTCGCAAATGTAATGGATGTGCAAATAAGGCGGCACAGGGCCAGGAACTTGAAGATTAAATGGTATATTTTGTTCTTCTAAGATAGGCCCCTCATAGTCACATTTTTCGTCACTGCTGATGTCAGTTCCACTGAGTGATTGAATTTTAGCAATCACATCTAAAGCCTTGGAAATAAGTTGTTTGTCTTTAGCAACATTTATCGCATCGGACAACTCATTTCCAGTATTTGTACTCTCAAGAGATGCTTCATCGTCTAGACTCGCTTGTGAAGGAGAGAGATGAAAGGGTTCTCCTGAACTATTGCTTGCTGAAAAATACCTCAATTTCAAAGGAGATTATTACACATAAGGTATTGTCTGTTTAACTCTTTCGCTGCTTTGCGCGCATATAAAGCTCCTATAGATTACGCAATTTTTCTTGTTGAATCGCACATAACATAAGATAGGTAAGATGTTTTATTGTCCCCAATTAAAATAAACTCTTGGATAAAGCTTAAAATTATCACCAAACTATTCTGTGAGATAGTATGCTCTCCTAACAAGTAACTAAGTTGTGATGGATATGATAACACCTCTTCGCCCTATCTGGAAGACGATGGTATAATTTTTCCCAGTGTTTATTTATTTAATATGCGTGTTAGAAATATCATACATATGATAATTACATGTAAGATAAAATAACTTGAAAACTAGAGAGAATTTATACACTAGGGGATAGCTCATCAAAAATGATTAAATTGTAAGAGAAATATGCTCATAATCTAAAACAACTCTTAATTATACTTAATGAAGTTCTGAAAAGAATAATATCAAATCTATGAATGTATTCAGTACACACACAAAGCTTATTAATGAGAGAAGAACAACTAGTGGCTTCAGTAGAAAACAATATATATAATCTCTCATCCATAGGTTTTATTCTTAGGATATTAAGACTTACACCTATAGTTGATCGCTTTATTATATTCACATTTAATGTTATAAACAAATAGTAGAATATACTTCTCTTCTTTTCCTAAGATTGACTAATTTAAACTTAACAATGTACTACAAGAAATTAAATAAGAAAATTCATAACTTTTCCTAACATACATGTTAGTTCAGATTTTTTTGGCATAGTCTACATACGTATAAACAAGAGTATTTTACAGTCATACAACTATCTGCATGCTCCCAAACGGTCTCGAAATGCTTAATAATCAAGCCAATTAATCTATACGCTCTACTTGCAATTTCTTGATAGTAAGTATTGAATGTCAAGTTTGATTTCATGGAAATACCAAGATCTTTGCAACAATTGTTCTTCTGTAAAATATTATCAGTAATTCGGTAATTATGAGATAAAAGATTGAACCTCCTAATAAATGACAATACAAAGTATTGACGAACAAAATTAAAAAAAGTGAAGAATAACCCTTTTCTATGAAAGTACTATAGACAAATCTTGAAACGAAGGAGAAATATTTAATAATCTCGAAAATGGTTAGTTGGATTTTAAAAACTAAAAACTCCTTAGAAAGGGTTCTTTCTGCTTTATTTGGGGAAGTACTGGGCGATTTACTTTGGGTAACGAGAAATAGGTTAGAGGACGTTTTTTAAATATTACTCAAACTTTTATGATTTCTTGAACATTTTAAATGGGACACTCATTTCCAATTTTAATTCAATCAATTCAATTTTATGTTTAATAATGCATCATATAAAGTGGGCTGAATGATATCTTGATTCAAAAATCTAATGGCAATTAAAAATGTTGCATTGATTCCAAAGCATACTAGAATTTTTAGAAATGAAGATATCATGGCGCCCTGAAATATCATACGGCCTGTTCTTACCTAAGGCTATAAGCACAGACCTCACCATTATTTAGGTCAGTGTAGAGGTGCTTTAGGAATGAGAAGCAGAAGAAGATGAAGATCCAAGAAGAGGCATCGTGGATTAAAATCTAAATTACTGCGGGCATATTAGTTCTTTGCACTTAAGGAAGAAAAGCATTTACAAGCTTACAAGTTACTCATTTATTTTAGGTAGCATGATGAAGAATGCTATAAGACGATAATCGCATACACTTTCGTGATTTCCACCTTTAAATTTTGGAATGACAAAAGCTCTTTTGAAGCGACTTGAAATGTTCACTCAATAGTGGCTATTTAATTGTCTCTGCCAAGAGCTCCAACACCAAACCAGGTAAAACCATGAAAAGGGTCAGAGACAACCCATCCCACCCCATTGTTCCATTGTCCTTAAGTAAGTTAAATCATTTTCAGATTTCCCCCTCAGCTATAAGAGGAAAGAAAAATATTTCACTACCCATTTTCTATTTGGTAGAATCCTTCCTGCCAATAAGTCTGCCAACCTAGGCAATTAAATTCATTGGCATCAACAGAATGAGGTTGCACTTGTACCCCTATGTTCATCCACAGCAATCACACCCACTTTACTAAATATTGAATTTACATTTTTTTTTTAAATCAACAAACACAACAGATGAAATACAATGCAAGGCAACAGGGATTTAAAGGTATGAATATAGAGAGCTGATGATGAGAACAGTGGTTTCAAAATTTTAAGCTGATAGGTGCACCCTTTAAATATTTATACCAAATATAGCTCTTTACAGAAGCCAAAACCTATTTCTTATGCATTCACAAATATTTGGAATTGACATGTAAAGTAATTATTGCCACAACAATGACAAAATCAAAAACCCAGATTCAACATTTACTTCCTATTTCTTCAAATTTTATAGTGGTTTCGTTATAGTTTTTATATTTTCTAATTTTTTTTCCCAAATATTGTCAAAATATTTAAATAGATTAAATAGATCTTTGGTGTTGTATATGTTTAATACATTTTAACATGTAACAGTACCAGTTCTGCCAGTTATTGACTAGAGCTAAGAAGCTTGGAATTCCTAGATCTTATGAGTAATTATCATCTAATAGAATTGACTTTTCATCTTTAAAATTCATACTTCATTTTAAATATATTGCTGCATAGCTGAGTACTGCCAGGTGGCCAGCATTAGTGTAAAATATTAACACCTAATACTGTGCCCATATTTTGTATTATAAACACTTATTCAGAGCAATTTAGCATACCATGAGAATGTTTGCCCAGAGCATCGAAAGGGTTAAACTATTGACATGAGTCTGGAAAATGTGGAAAATATCAAATTGTCAAGGTTAACATGACCTATTTAATTAAAACTAATCTCTAGTTGACCTTGGAAATATGACTTCATGTTCAAGCTAAGTCAAAATGTTAATGTTTCTCAGCTCAACAAATGATTACAAACGGGCAGTTCAATTTGAAAAAAAGTTCATTATTATTGTATGAACTTCCCATGAAAACTTACTTATATGTTTTGTGAGGAATTGCAATCCCAAATCACACTGATTGAAAGGATTAGTCATGATACCAGATTCAGCATTAAGATCTTTTCGGATGAATATTCCTTTAACATTATTTAAAGGTGATGGATTAAAGTTATTGCTGGCATTACTGTATTCTTTTTTGTCCATTATTGGTTTTCTTTCATGTTGTACAGCTGGAAAGTTCACTTTTGTGACTTTAAAACACCCTAACATGAACCCACTTACAATCACTTCTCATACCACAGGCAAGACACTTCTGAAGCCTGCAATATTGACATCGGTTCCTATGGTGTTTAGTGACCTCACAATTTTTGCTTCCCCGACACTGATACCCCAATTGCTTTCGAATCGACCTTTTAAAAAATCCCTTACAGCCTTCGCAAGATATAGCTCCATAATGCCTGCCTGAAGCTCTATCTCCACAAACAACACAAAGTTCGATGGTCAGACACATATTGTTAGCGTTAGGTCGGCTTTTATCACTCAGCATTTCAGATTTCACCGTGTGGATATCGGCCTTTAAGTTATCATCCATTTCTGTTCGGAGTTATTTTATATATTAGACATTTCTTCTGCTGAAACGTGCTTTCTGACGAATTTAGGAAGTTGCTGTAAACGAACAAAACAAAAATGTCAGAAATGTCACCTTCTCACCTCATACTTCATAGTGAGGTTGAACAGTGTTTTATTTATATTGCGGAAATGAGAAATCGATAGGTCGGTCAAAATGAATATGTGATAGAAATACCTAAATATGAGGACATTCGGTAAAGCGCGGCAATGATGCTCGTTATGAAGGATGAGGACATAAATCGGACCAATTTTAAAATGGGTACTTTATTGCTGAACATTTTGTACCTTTTTGTACTTGCTGCACCGGAGCGTTCTTTATCGCAAATTGGACATAACTAGTTACGTTTTCTGCTGCAGTGCGTTGAAATTTAGGGCAGAGGTGCGATGAATTGATGCCTTAAGTTTTGAGGTACTGCAGCTAGTGCAGGACATGTCGACATTGCAAAGATACGCAACTGTTATTGCTGTACTGTATTATTTATACATAGACTTAAGGAGTCGATGAGAAATTTCAGCTTTGAAATTTAAGGAGAATCGATTTATTTTTAGAATAAACTAAAAACACCTGCTGCATAACATAAAATCTGGAAAATCTCTCGGACCTCGTAAATCCTCTCCCGCTCACAGAATTCCAAATTGTCACTTCCCTACTAATCCGTCTCATGAAGGCGGGTGATTTAAATTTTAATCCCGAACTAAATACATATTGTTTTTCATCTATCAGCCACTATTTGATCTAACTTCAAACTGGGAAATTTCAAATTTTCTTTACAACGTTTATGTGTAATTGTTATTTTCGTTTTTGCAATACTTGAGCAACGTCTTGTGCTCTAGGAGCTTTAGGGGCGACAAATCGGAATCTACTTACATTTTTTATACACATCGCAGAGAGCGTTTTCGGCGCTGCGTCAACCCTTGTTGGATCCCTCAGCATTTTTTGTGGAAAAAAGATGTACCTTGCATATCTCTGCACGGGCCACCGTTCTTGAAATATTGGAGCCAGAATGAAAAAAGTTTTTCTTGATCCATAGTGAGAATCTTTAGTCACCTATTATCCGGTTTTGAAGGAAATGATCTAGTCTCACCCAGTTTGTTGTAAAGTCATTTGAAAGTTTAATTGATTTGGTTGTCTATTGCTGGAATAAATTTTCAGGTACCGTTTCGGTAGCACGACGACGACTTCTACAGCTTGTTTATATATAAATTCATCCCATATTTATCATTTCTCTATTAATTATTTCTTTGTGACGAGGCATCCGTGAATATATAACGCAATTGCTTATCATACTAAAGAAACAAACTGTTCGTTGGTATAGTTATGCCCAAATTTCGATATTGTAAAAGCCAGTAAAAATGTCAAAAATGACATCTACGTGACTTTTGTTGTTTCACGGCCTACCTCGTAATACGAGCAGTTAATGTATTGATGAATATTTGTAACTTCTGGCTAGCCCAGCGAAAAAATTTAATTAAAAATATCTCGAAAAACAATTTAGTTTTTTTTTACAAAATATCTTTTTGATCTAGAAGCGCTCAGGGTAATACAATTAGTAAAAATATTTAAGTTATTAGCCCTGACAAAAAAGTCAGGTGGTTTTTTTCACCTCGGCAAGGCAGATGTAGTGCCATCTATCAATTAGCTTGAAACAGGACTCGAAATGAATTTGGAACCAAAAAGTCTCTTAGAAGCAAATGCAAGCCGGTAAATCCAAAACTGCGAATTTTATTCCCAATTTACGAAGTAAAAAAAAATCTAAAACACCCTTAAGAACGAAAACAAAGAAGTAAAAGATTAAGAAAATAGTAAATGAAAACAAACCTTTTCATTTTAGTGCTAAATATCTAATGCGGGCCATGCAGACTTATGCAAGGTATACCATTTTCTACAAGACATACAAGGGATTCAAATTTGATCGAACTTGAAATAAATTTTATTTCGGGTGGCAAAAAAAATTATGGCGTTAACACAGTACCGAAGGCGCCCTCTGCAATGTGCATAAAAATGTAAGCAGATCCTAATTTGTTATCCCTAAATACCAAATATCACTCAAATATTGCCATTACAAAAGAAATAAAAATAAACTGCAAAAAATAACACATAAACATAAAAATAACAACTTCGACTTTCCATATTTCGAAAACGGTCAACTTTTGGACGAAGGCAAGTTGAGTTAAATCTTAGTATATCAATCTCAGAACTCGGGGTAGATTTTAAATGGACCATTTAGAGACACCTCGTATATTTTCCGATTTTCTCGTTGCTTTTATTTTTTATCGAGTTACGAATTTGTTAAATAGTTGTTAATAGAAATGAAAGACACATTATTAAAAACGGTTTTATTAACTAAAGCTAGATGGATAAGTAACATAGATAAACTCTCCAGAACAAATGATTATAAACTAAATCACACAACCACCACAGAAGAAACGAAACGCATAGGAGCGTTGTCATTAATGAATGGAAATAAATACGTGATTCAATAAATATTTGAATGCTAACTAAGTCTAGAATGAATTTCAATCAGTCACTCGTTTAAACAAATGCCTTTTTATTGCAATTACAATAAGTATTAATATTTATTTCATCACACGGTAGTTATTAGGAACAAAAAGCTCATAACGTTAGCCATGTTACCACCAAAAGAAAATCAAATATTACTTAGGTTTAAAGGATTATTAAGTACTATTAGCAAAATACGTAGAGGTAGAAATAAGTTTAAATTATTAGATTCACAATACTTCAAAATGGTTTTCTTGTGCGAGTAATGTGTAATTATACCCTGTCTAAATATAGCTTAAAACTTCCATAAATCAGCGAACTAATCATTGTTAAAATATCTAGGCTGCAAAGTTTAGTAACTGCTTTGTTTTCTGAGCTGAATCATTAGCTATAAGCCGTTCTTTTCGACCACTCAGACGTTAAAAATACCTAATAACTTGTAACATACATATTTACCACTTTCGACGCAAATTTTACTATTGTGCGCGTTTTAACCTAGACTGCATAGGCCAGGGTTCTGAATATTTAACAAACAACGTATTTTAGGTATAGAATTTATAGTGAAAAATATTGCACCAAACATAATACTACGTAATATTGCCACCACTTGCAGATTATTTTTCATAAACAGCCATTTGGAATTTAAATACATTTATGGAAATATGCAGGATTAAATCCAGACTATTATTTACATGTTTCAGTAAATACTGAGAAGCATAATTTGCCAAAATGACAATATTTTTGGCGTCACTCAGTACATTCATAAAGATAATAACCAATTGTTTGTAATATTTGCCGCCCACATAGCGCAGAAGTCCATCATATATTTTATAGAGTAATTTTATTCTACAAAGACGTTCTAATAACAGCAAAACTATATATAGACCCTTTTAAATAATTTGAATTTGGGTCTCAGGAAATATTATAATACATTTTAAATGAAAATATATGTATAAAATTTCCTGTAATTTAATTGAGACAATAGACGCAGCGGCTATAGGTATTAAATTTAAGAACTTACGATTTTTTCTTTAATTACTGAAATTTCATCACAATATTGAACCTGAATAAATTTATTCGGATTTGTAGAAAACCGTTAATTTAAATATTGAGATTTACATGGATTGAAATTTACTTGGTAGATTATATCACTTCCTTTAATAACGAAGTGATATGATATCTGTTGCTAATTCAATTTAAAAAAAAATGAATTTATTTGATTTTGCTCCAAACTTTCTATGTGAGGCTTAATAATATTCGATTCAAAATTAAAACATCACATTCAATCAGCTTGCATGATATACCAATTTTGGGCTACGTGGGCTGCAAAATTAATAACACAATAACCACCATACACCGTCAACGGCATTTTAGCAAACAATTTTTCATCAGCAAAATTTAATTGCGTGTGAACACCTACATCTACCCTGGGAAAAATGAGAAAATGAAATTAAATTATGGCTGTGAAATCAATCAAAAACCAGTTTTGTTTTTGGAATACGCCTCACTTGTCGGTTGGCCATGACTGGAGTTGAAGTTATTAATGTGCCTGTACTGAATGTATCCCCCTTTTCACTGTTAGCAGCACTTAAATCTACAGAATCACAATCCATCCCAGAATCTCCTTGCGAATTTATTAGTATCAATGGTTTATCTGTTGCTATGTTCTCAGGTGAAAGAGAATTTCGGTTAATGCCCGAAAACAGAGATTTCTTGCATTTGATGATGTGGCTGTTGCTTTCATCATCGCTATTTCTTTAACAACAAAATTGATAAACACTCAATTTCAAAAGTACAAAAATGTTGAAAACTTACTCAATATCACTGTCAGAACTATAAGGACTTTGCACTTTGTTAAGAGGAGGTGTAGACACATTTGCAGTCTTGTTGGTGTTTAAAACAATGGGTGATAAAGGCATATTGCAGTTTTGATCTTCTTTAATAAAGGGCGCCTACAAATAAAATACCATTTTTAAATGTATTTACCACCACAAGCAGACAACTTACAGCAAAATCAACCCTAGGGCATTTTGCATCTCTTTTAGATATATTCTGCAATTTTGGACAGCTTAGCATTTTTTGAGTTGTAGGACGGTTTTTATACTCTTTTGAAATCATTTTTTCCACCACAATGGTTAGAGCTGAAGACACTCCTAAGCACAAAATTCATTAAGTACTTAAACTAACCTGTTTGCCATTCAACTCACTGTCATAGAACATTAGTGGTAATGTGCCATTTCTAAGCTGGCGCCATAAAATACCATGCTCAGGCAACTCTATATCTGTTGCCAACTCCAAAATTGTAAGGCCAAGGCCAAAAATATCACATGCAGTAGTGTAAATACCATCTAGCACCTCCACTGCTAAGTACTTTGAATCTCCATCAGATAATGTGGATTTGTTAACTTGATCATTCTGGTTTAAGGTAATAATAAGTTTGATTAAACTGCTTTATAACTTGTGTGTAAAATCACAGTTAATTTGATCCCAATCTATTCTTTAGAGTAATGTTATATTAATTTGGGTACTTACAGATTGTAAATCCACCAGTAAACCAAAGTCTCCCAACTTCAGCACTCCTTTTTTCATCATTATATTACCAGGCTTAACGTCCAAATGCAAAAATTGCTTTTTATGCAGAAAATCAAGTGCTTTACAAATATCATGAAGCACAAGCCACAGTAGTGTTTCAGGGATATCATTGTTCAATTTGGCATAATCAGCTAAAGACATGTCACAATATTCTAAGAGCATGTAGGTGCCAAAATTTTCTTCCCATGCCATGAAAAATTGAACGCAATTAGGGTGCCAGCCAAGAATCTCATTGTTTTTCACTTCTGCACAGCGGTCGTTGAAACTTATATGATTTTTTATTCGTTTCAGAGCATACAGATTTTTGTCTTCTTTGCTTTTAACTTTGTACACTCGGCCAAAACTTCCCTCCCCTATGCAACCCAATTTTATGAAAACTTGGTCAAGATAGGAAACTCTTTGCTTGGGATCATATAGTGGGCTGAGAAGTACTTAAAATAGAACATAGAACTGTATTTAATACTTGGCACTTAGGTCCAGTTGTACAATTCTTGTTCAGAAGTTGTTTCAGCTAAACTTGCCTTGGTACTTGAACTACCCTTTAAGAGTAGCGTTAATCTGACAGCAATGCTGCTCTCATGGGACAGTTGAAGAACTAGTAGGGTTTAGCTGAACCAACTATGAACCATGATTGTACAGTTGGGCCTTACAGGTAAGCTTACCATTGTTGTTAAAACATAAAGGGGCCAGTTTTTTCTTGCTTTGTTTTGATGTTATACTTTTCCTTAGTTTAAGTGGAACAGGACAGGAGGGATGTCTTCCTTTGTCTGCCAATTCCTAAAAACATTCAATGTGGGTTTAGGCGAATAATAAACATGTTCCAACTGAAGTATTACTCATACTCTTACCTTTTTTGTGGACAGCCTTTCATTAGTTTGCATTTCTTCTGGTATTTCGAGAGTTCCTCGTTTACGGCTCATACTTTTTTGTATTTAAAAGCTAATTTATAACTATTTATGTAATAAAAAAACAAAATCAAATTATTAACTTATAAATAATACGGATTGAATTCACGAGCCCATCTTTTAAATATTGACAATGACAAATGGCAAGAGGAGACTTTGACGCATGAATTTTTGCAACGTCGTATGAACTACATGCTATCACATTAAAAATTCACTTCACTAATTATTTCATGTGTGTCGTAATGAGATGCGCGTTTTATTCGTCGGGAACTTTTTTAAAATCTGTGGTCCTTTTGTTATTTTTCTTTTGAGTTTTATTTTTCCAAAACAGTGGGCTAAAATATTTCCTCGTACTTCGAAGGGAAACGATAGGAATAGGATAAATTACATAAATTGCCGAAGGGCTGTAAATCAGATCCTTTATCAAAAGAGATCGAACATTTTTTCAGTAAGGTCATTAACGGTGGTTTATATTTCAGATGAGGAAATAACACAAAAGAAATAGTAATTATTGCAGATTATATGAATATCGTTACTGCAATTGTTAATATTACTATGAACAAAAATATGCATTTAAATCCACCTTCAGAATATCTACTTTTATTCCAGGGTTCTTAGTCTTTTTACACGGCTGTTTCAACCTTATTGAAAAGAAATTTCATTTAAATTTATAATTTAATATAAACTTATCTTCGAAAAGTCAATTCTCTTAACGATTTTCGTATTTACTTTAAAAAAAATTAATTTTTAGTTTTTATTTCGAATGTTTTTTCAAGCTATTAATCTATTCCTGCGTTTACCCATACGTGACTTAAATGCAGTCACCACAAAGTACAGAATTTTTACATTTATTTTAACCCTTTTCCGACATACGAAAGGGTAATTTGGGTTTAAGGTATTGTTAGATATCCAAAAAATCAATCTCTTAATACCTATAGGTATCACCTATATATTGTGAATATTATTCTCACACAGATGTTTGTTTTATCTAGCAGACATTTACCAGAACTTTCCTTTTTGCAACATCTCTTTTTGGGAAGGGAACTACGGAACAAAAAGATTAAAATTTATTTTTAATTAACAGACTAACACTCTCAGCAGACAAGTTCAGAATTTCTGAGTGTATTACATTGTATCAGGGACATTACTCTTGTCATGTTCGGTTGGATTTCGGTTACTCTACATACCGGTCATTCGGATTTAGCGAAATTTTGTTACAAGAAATGTTCGTTAGAATGAACATGGGAAGTTCAGAATTTATCAGTGTATGCACTAAATCAGATACGTTATTCATGTCAGGTTTGCTTAAATTCGAGTCATTCTAAATATATATATTGTCTTCGTTCATTTCCTCATCCCGGTTGCGTTAAAAGCGCTTGACTCATTATATTCATATACAGGGTGTTTCAAGGAAAACTTTCCACCACGGTTATTTTGGATAATTTAAAAAATATCGTAAAACCTCAAGACACGTCGATTTTGTTTTCGATAGTGAGACATGATGGCGTGGATCTTAAATTTATTGAAATAACCTCCTTTGTGGGAATGCATGAAGCATTCAAAAAATGATTCTTAATTTTTTTACCAGTACTATTTTACTATTATTATTTTTTTAACCAGTAGCATATCATATTTTTCTTTTAAAACGTTCAGGATCACATCAATGGGAACACCACTGGTGAAACTTGAAACATTGTTTTCCTCTTAAAAATGTATATCTACACCTATTTTACCTTCCCCAATTTTCATTAAAATATTTAATATTTATTTAATAAGAAAAAAACGAAAATATTATAATTTTTTTTCCATTCTTTATCTCAGACAGGAAGCAAAAACGGGCCTATGTTCGTATCTTTTTTCATGTTTCGCTTACAGGAACCTACAGTAAATACTTGTCAGATTTATTTTGAAACATCCTGTATATATGTATAACTTATATTACATTTATCTCAAAACAACATTTTCCGGCTTTTGTACATATGAAACATATAATAAAAAAACATAAAAAGTTAACTGAACTTTCCAAGCTACACCAAAGACTATAAATGATGCAAAGCTCTTTTACGCAATATCCCGATATATCCTAAATAAGAATATACTACAATCAGCAAAATCATATAGCCCCCATTTTGTAAAATTTTATCGTAACCAACAGCAAAGTCGTAACTGTTCAACACTTCAGTTCCATTGCGGTAGCAAGGAATTTCGTCTACCGAAGAGCAGAGATCTGCAATAATATCAATAATAATGAACCCTGAAATACAATTTTCCTGCTAACTGATCCCTTACCTACTCCTTCCACTTGAATCCAATAGACGATACAAATTGATTCAAAAGAAATATAAAATGGTGAAAAATACTTCACTATTGCAAATAGTTTTGGGAGGGAATCAATTTTAATCCATAATCCTGAGAGCAGGACGCATAACAATTGCAATGGTACTATAAAAAGGTGAATAAATTCCACTGTCGGGAAAAGGGCTGAAAGACATAAGCCTGAAATACTTCGATAAGTAACGAGAATAATTTTTAAATGTAGTATTACCGAAAGCACAACCACCTAAAGAAGCCCCAAGCACGACTACATACATATTAACGAAAAGTTGCAAACCTCCTAGAAACTGAAGGCATATAAAATACACTCCTGTAAATCCTAGAGAGTGTAGTACCACTAGGGGAATCTAAAATTCAATTATTGTTATTATTATAACTCATAGACACAATTATATCACATTAAGTACAAACCAGAGAAAGAATCTTTGAAAGGAAGTACGGCAAAGCTGCATATAGGGTTTTTTCCTGTATGAATATCTCAATTTCCTGAGGGAAAATATAAATAACTTGATACATTTCGTCGAAAATTAGCTCAGAAATTATCAACAGCAACGCGCCTTGAATGCTCTGAACGCTGTTTAGGTCTGTGATGGTTGTACTTGAGTATGATATTCCGATTATGAAAGCTGTTACCTATAGAGACGATAAATGTAGGGTTTATTTAAAAAAATTGTAGATATATACTCACAATGATGAGCAAAAAGGAAATTAAATATTGCCTGGACTGCCCTTTAAGGTCAATATATGTGCGCCAAATTAGCCAGCCCAGAGTGTACAGAAATCTTTTCTCATCAGTCCTTTAAATATCATCAGCGAATAAAAACTGTAAATGAAACTCAAAAAACTTACTTTTTTCTTAGCAGTAAACCATCATATTCTATATCTGCAAAATTAAACTTTACTGCGTACTCATCCTCAAACGCCTCAATCAAACTTCTAACTTTCACTTCTTCCCTTGGGGATTTAATTACTGTTGATTTTATATAAAAATCTGCTGGATTATACGTTGCCGGGCAAAAGAGAAATTGACTAAAATTCTACTTTGAATTGTCATGTTAGATAATACTAGTACCTATATACCTTTCGAAAAATCTTTTCGCGTTCTCTTTAGATCCCTGGAACACCACCTTTCCATTCGATGCTAGTAGGATGAAGTTATCAAATAACTCGAAGAGTTGTGAAGAAGGTTGGTGTACAGTTAAAAATACAATTTTTCCCGAGGCAGCTATTGTTTCCAGGAGTCGTACAACGGAAATTGCACTAAAGCTGTCCAATCCTGTGGTGGGTTCATCACAAAAGAGAATACTTGGGTCTGAGAGAAGCTAAAAACATGAAGTTAACACTGAGCCTGAATTAAGAACGTACTATTACTTACCTTGGTGGCCAAGGATAGTTTTCTTTTTTCCCCCGAAGACAAATATTGTAATTTACTGTACTTGAAGTTCTCTAAATTGAGATCTCTGAGCAGTTTATGAATAATTTGAACTCTAACACTGTAGGGTTTTGTGTATACGTACATGGCGGCCTTAAAACGTTAGAAGTGATTGAAATGAGTCTGCACGTTGAATTGAAATTACCATGAAATTCATGTGTTCATAGACAGTCAAGGATTCGGTGAATAAGTCTTTTTGTTGTAAAAATGACGAGTTGCTTCTCAAGATTTGCCCAGTTACGACTCTTCCGTTAATTTTCAAAAGTCCTCTACCTAAATCGTAAATCGTATTTAAACAAAGTTTCAACGCATAAATATGGGAGACCTACCCCTGCGTTCTCCAGAGAGCAAAGTGAGCAAAGTAGTCTTCCCAGATCCGCTAAAAGTTACAAATTCGATCAACTCGATTACATTACAAACTTATTAAATTTGATTTTTTAAATGAGATATCCCGTTTTTTTTTTTAAATGAACTTTTCTTTTAATTTTCTGAATGATATGTATAGAAATGATACATTTGAAATAATAAGTAATTTCGAAAATATTAAAAAATTAAAATTCATGAAAAACTGAATATTTTTTTTTAAACCTTACGGTTTTTGAAATAAGATAGTGAACCATTTTACGTGGACCACCCTGTACAACAAAATGATTCATAGTAGAAAAATGTATTTTTTAGATATTTGTTATGAACTTTTTGCTTGCTGAACCTAGATATCGCAGAGTAGAGTTAGAAATAATATTCATAATGGGTCGGATACCAAAACAAACAATATAACAAAAAAAAATTTTAGTTTTGATAAAAAAACGCTTAGTGGTATTTCATTACGAAAAAGATAGTTTCTACAAAAAGATTGGGAAAACGTTCCAATTAAGTAAGAGCACGGTTGGAGACATAGTCCAACGTTATAAAAATTAAGATAAAATACTTTCAAATAAACAGGTCGGCGAAAAATTGTTAAATGAGAAGGACAACCACTTTATGTTGAGAACCATTAGGAAAATTACAAAGTTAGTGCTTCAAAGATAAAAATCCTATTGCAAAATCATTGTAATGAAATAGTTAGTATTGAAGCCATTCGTTAGTATATTAGAAGTGGTGGATATCACGGTAGAGGATCCAAGAACAAGTCATTGTTTAGTAGTAAAAATATAAAAATATGATTAAATTTTGGTAAAAAATTCATTTCCAAGTCAGACAATTACTGAAACGATATAATTTTCCGTGAAAAGTCAAAATTTAATATTTTTATCTCAAACGGACATCAAATGATATGGAGAAAAAAAAATGAAGAATTGCAAAAATAACATCTTCGTCCAATAGTAAAACATGGAGGAGGTTCGATTATGGTTGGGGGTGTGTTATCAGTAGGAATCGGTGAATTAGCTTTTATTGAAGGTATTATGAACTAAAATGTGTATTATATTTAAATATTCTAGGACAAAATCTAAAGGAAAATGCGAAAAACATTGGCATATTAAGATCGTTTAAGCTATATCAAGACAATGATTCAGAATATAGCGTTTGCATTATTCGCAAATGGATGTAGTACAACTCCGAAAATCTTTAAAACTCTTTCCTAATCTCCGGACTTTAATCAAATTAAAAAAATGTACGACATTATTTGGAATAACAGCTTAGAAAATATGAAACAATATCGAACACAGTATTACAAACCAGGTTGCAGGAAAAAAGGAATAAAATTGATTTCAATTATTTAAGAATAAATTCTATTTTCTATGTCTAAATATTTGAAAAGTGTAGTTGAATCTAAAGGTGGTCATACAAAATATTAATTTACTAAATTATGTTGTTATTTATCTTTAAACCAATTATAGATATATCACCAATTCAAGTGGAAACATAGGGATTGTGCAAGTGGGAGGAGGATCGAATAAGGTTTCATATGCCTCCGACAAAGACCACGAAATAGGTTGGGGTTGAAGTGAACCGAGTCAGTCTTCACTTTAATGTTTAGATTAGTGACGATTTTGCTGCTTTCGCAGCGATGGAAATTTAAAAAAACATCAGAACAAAAAGCAGCAATGTAGATAAATGAAAAAAAAAGTGACTAGAACTTTTATTAGCAAAAATTCTGAAATGGTGAGAGATCTATTAACACTAGACTGACTCCAGTCATGTCAGCCAATAGTCCCACAACTCACTTCGTTGATCTTTGTTGGAGACATATTAAATCTTAACCGCTCCTTCTTCCACTTGCACAATCCATATGTTTCTCTTGGACTAGTAATGCCTGTATAGTAATTATATATTAGTTATTACCATCAGAATATTTTTGTGGCGCACTTAATTGTCTCTGGACTTTGTCTTGAAATTGGAAAATAAGTTATTAAAATTTTATGTTCTCTTTTATGCAAACTTGATGAAATGATTGAAGAAGACATTTTTGATGTAAAAAAATAATACGTCCAAATGTTTTTGGGATTCATTGTGTGTGAATTTCATTGAGATTTAACATCTAGTTAATTACCTTACGCCCATTATGGCAGTTACAGACCCCGAAAAAGCTGAACCTGAAACTGTTGGTTAAATAAATAGTTAAGTTAATCTTTTACAGAACATTTTATTTACCTCCATCTATAATAACTTTTCTGTTTTTGCGCTGATTCCAAATGGAACCATGCTTTTCTTGTACGGAATACTTCAGATTATCCCAAGTGAATATGAATCGAGCCTGTAAAAGTGATCAAATAGAACATTTCTGACACGATCTTTTAAAACAATCTTACCATTTTGAAACTAAATTACGAATACAGACATAGATGCTCTCTCTTGAATATCTTATCTTTTATTTAAATTAGTAAAGAATAGTCAAAGCTAAACAAATATCTGCTCTTTTGAAACGAGGGATAATGCGCATTTTTGTACCTACACTATATTTGGTACCCAAAAATGAGAATATGTAATTGTTAAAAGCATTAGAATTTTTGAAAGGTTTATAGGTAATGCTAATCAGTTTTGGGAGATTGTCTTTATTTAATTAAGTATGTTGTAAGGAAACCACCACCTTAAAACAGTAAAAATCTTTATTTCCTTACATTAGCTATACTGGTATAATCACATTACGGATTGCCGTTAAATAAAATTGTCCTACTTTGGGCAACAATTTTATGTGCTTAGTAACCTGATGTTCTGATTTAAAAATTACTTTTATAGCACTTTTATGTATTATTCTATCTGAATAACATTGATAAATGTAATACTCAAATTGAACAATATTAAAACATAATTTAAAAAATAAATTAAGTTAAGATGCTCCCATCTGTTTGCAAATGTACCCTGTAAATCTAAATTAATTCCTCAAATAATTATCTTATTTATATAAAAATAAACACAACAGTTTGGCACTTTTTACGATTTATGTAAAGTTTTATCTCCTGAAACTATTACAAAATTGCACTTTCAGACTTTTGCTCTAGGTCAAAAGAGCATTCGCAGCTGGAAAAGTAGCTACACAGAATGGATACGTTATAGGTTTAACTAACTGGAACGGAACTAAAGAAACAATATGTAGGAACTGACTAAACTTCAAAGAAAACAAGAGTTCAATTAATCTCCTACATCGCTATCTCTATCGCCGATGAAATAAAGGAGCTGAAACGCAATTCCCAAAAGCATGGTACCAATTAAGTCGCCCAATGCTGTTAAGTAAGGAATGGCAGAGTTATCGGGATCAACCCCGGCTTTCCACATACCAAGAGTAAGTACTTGTGCAATGTAAAGTAATAGAAAAACCTGTATTAAGGCCGCACTGAGGTATACCACAATAAAAGTAAACGTATATGAGGTATGTCCTGCCTGTAAGTAGCTAATCATATAAGAGAAAATTAAATGACCAGGAACCACCATAAGCATAAGCATTTTAGCAGTGCCTGTGTGGCTGGTTTTTTGATTATCACAGAACGCGTCACAGGGGCTAATGCAAATCTGCATGTTTTCAGGAAGATTCCCGACTTCCCCCATGCTGTGCAGTTCAGTAGAAATTCGACTAGCCTGAACTGCGACTAAATTTCCACCTACACCATTTATTACTAACTGAAATACTGCCACTCCTTTGTATTGGGATACTGTAAAGTCTAAGATAAGGCCCCCCGCGCTGCTTATTACCATTGCTGATATGACAGGGCTCCAACCAGTGAAGAGAACTTCACGTGTATATTTGTTTCGACTAGCTACATAGGCCCACAAGGGAACAAAACCAATTCCTAAGACTATTAGAAAAGGAGCTAACCATGGATGACTATCCATGGTGCGATAAAATAAGGAAGCAAAGTATGACAAAACTGCCAAGGTTGTAAGATCCCCAAGGCTTGCAGCGATAGGCGTTGCTACGTTGTCAGGATTAATATTAAAACGTCTCGAAAAAATAATGACTCCAATCATAACTACTCCTAAAACAAAACTGGCACCAAAGGCTGTAACAATGCTGCTAGCACACAGGAGTAAAGCATGCTTAACATTCAACTCCCCACGAGGAATCCAACCAAATACAACTGCTGCTAGGGACGCTAAGAAACCGACGATGATTGCTTGGCATAATATTAATGCAAGATTTCCTGTTATTAAACTTAACTTCTGCTTATGACTATCTAAATGTCCCAAGTGAGCATGTGTTGATAAGCGAGATGCTAAAGTCATTTCTAAGTTTCCTTTAAGACCAAGGAGGGCAGGTACTAAAATGTATACTTCGGAAATATTCCTGTAGACTGGCCAATGCTGAACTTTGTCCAAAAGTAAACTAGCTGCAACCATACCAAAACCAGCAAGAAGGAAAGGAATGAACATTTGGATTGCTGTTATCCACAAAGGTTCATGTTTAATGACTTGGATTCTGTGTGACTCTGTTTCGTCCGCGTTTAGAAGGGAACAAGTGTCTGTGACGTGATCCTTGCATTCCTCTTCATCCTATGATTAGATACTACTATTATGAGAAAATTAAAGCATTAATTAAGTTTACATTTTCTTGTTCTTTCTCCACCATGTTTGTCGATTTCCTCGCAGGACTCTCACGCAAAAGTCTCCTTTTTATTACAAAACTCATCACGATGAATTTCAACTATTACTTGCAGAATTAACATTTTAAAGGCTTTCTGCTGATATTGGTGATTGAAGCACGAAGACTAGCAAATGACATCGTACAGAATTTAATTTTTTTAACACGTATACTAAAGCTTTATCAACAAATCGAATACTTGAAAAGCCGTTTATAGTTTTTAAGTAGCATTTAAGCTGATTATAGTAATGTTTGATGTGTTAATAATTAATTGTAATTACTTAATGTTTTAATCAAGAGTGGCATTGACGTTTTTGACATTCATGTCACAACAAATAACCATAGCTATTTTGATTATAATACATAGTGTAGAGTGCGTTAGTGTTACACTATTTTGAGTTTGAGAGCCGTGTTGTAATTGTTACGGTATATTCACATCCAGCTTTGTGGTTTATTAGTTATTTTCAATATTTTTTAACGCTTTTCTTAGTATCCTTTCATAATTTCCAATTTTTAGGACATCTAGAGCATATTCATGACGTTAAATCAGCTGTTTGTCTTCATGACAGTTAGACAAGCGAAACTTTACATTGTTGTCATTGTTGCCGCAATCCTCCTAATTTTTGTAAATATTTCCAAATTTCAAGCTTTTTTTGGGAAAATTGGCAGCAGTAGATTCATGCAAAGTGGTGTGATTTTAAATAATGAATACTGGGATAACTAATATTTAACCCATTTTTACAACTTCTCATAAAATCATCTCATAAAAAATATGGTAAATTATTCCCAGTAACATACTACATGGATTTTAAACCCCATCAGTAGGGGCTTATCATTTCAGTACTTACCTTATTGTAACGTTGGTGCCCCAAACAAAAAAAAATGGATCCCAGGGATATTTCAAATCCTTATCATGACTTCAACCTACAAGAAAATTATTGGGAGGCTCCTGACTTAACAAGAAGGCTCCCTGTAGGAAACAATTATTACCCATATCCTTACCAAGAAAATTATTCTCAGCAGCAAAGTCCTCAATCATATTCAAGTCATGAAGGTGAGAGAAGTCATGTAATATATTATACACATATCTGATACACTAATATTCATCTATAATGAACCTCTTTGGAGTGAACTCCTAGCTATAATGAACTTTTCATGAAGAAGTAAACTTATGTGCTATATGTTCAATATATATATTTTTAATAATACATTAGGTTATAATAAACATTCACTTTAAACCTTTCCTTCATCTCAATCATTGGTTTGTTGTCAAGGGTTTAAATAGAATTCAAATTTTTATATATTGTGAACTTAAAAAATGACAGTAATACCTGGTAGGCAAAATGTGAATGTAAGAAAATAAGTGACAATTTCACATCAAATGTTTTTTTAAGTTAGTAGAAGTTATTTTTTATATGCTTTCTTCACTTTATGTTTCGAAGTGCACTCATGAGTTCTCAATCTTTCCAATTATACAGGTATGTATACATGAAACAAATGACATAGGCAATGATGACCACTTAACATATTTGTGAGGTTTATAATAAAACCAAGTTTCTCAAAATATGTTTTATAATTTTGTTGATATGGAAGAGATGTATTTGAATGTCTCTGTCTGAAAACACTAAGGCCCATAGATTTGATTGAATTTATAAATTAATTAATTTATGAGGGAACTGAACAGAATTCAACCAAAAATTAAGAAAGATAAAATTTAAGTAATAGATTTAAGAACTTCAGGAAATATTAAAATTTACTAGTGGTGTACAAGCAATTTTTTCTAAATGATTTTATGCACTAATACCTCAGAAAATACACTACACTGTATAGTAGTTGGAGGCAATCTACTCTCATATTAAGCAACACCTATTACCTAATGCATATATAAAATTAAAAAGCTCTTTGTGCAATAGATCAAGTAAAATAAAATGAAAACCAAATTTTTCCTTAACTCAACACCTTGCAATGCCACTACTGATTGAGATTGAATGCATGCTTGTGTGAACTTGTTTCTTTATTTTGTACTAGAGAATACATACCTCAAATAGTGCAATTTTGAAATACATACTATACAATAATACCCTATACAATATTATTTGTTTCCATATGTGTTCTACTATCTGCTGATTTTACCCAATAGCTTCAAAGGTTTTATGATTACCCGGAAGTTTTGAACCACCTAATATCATTTTTTCAGCATATAATGTATTACTGCTCTGGAAAGTATTGTATGGCGTTTCTTCTCTTATCTGAAAGAAGCTGCCAACATGCAGAGAACCAGAAACACTAACAACTTACCTCAGACAGTCCAACATGTCAAGATCTATCAGCTGAGATTGATCAACATTTTCACTCATAAAGACTTTAACCAAGCAAGACTTTCGTCTGGTTGCTACATTTATACATATCCTATTTCAAATCCAACCATTGTGTCAGAACGTTGCAGGGCGTTTTGTTCCTTAGTGCTAAAAGGCTTATTAAAGTCACCAGTAGTTTTCTAATGCCATTTTTAATAAAACCACCAAAAATTTTTCTAATATAACGAATCTTGAATGTTGCGAACGAACCATTTTACTTGCTAAATAACTCTTCATTATAACCTGACTATTACATTTTGAACACCTTTTAGATGTAACAGTGAAGCGTTACATAGGCTCTGGAGTAGCTTTTGTAAGCCTCATAACTGAGAACCTGCTCAGTCATCCATTTCTGGTTTTAAGAAGGCAGTGCCAAGTAAGAGCTTGTGGTTTGAATGATTACTTTGGACTTTGATGGGAATTTTTTGTAGGTTAATCATACCTCAAAGAGGTACCATTTGCTACCAATCACTCTCTTACCAACAGTATGCCATTTACAGCAGCATCAAGGACTTACTACTTTATGGAAAGGCTTAGGTTCTGTTCTCCTTGTAAGGGGAATGTCATTAGGTATTGAAGATTTAATTTCAAAATTAACTCCTTGGCCTAGGTAACATAAAACAGTCGATGCACCTAGTGATTATCAATTGAAATCGAATTTTTAGGGAAACTAATGCACATAGTAGTCTGAAGCAATTTTTACAACACACAATGTTGAAGTGGTAATGTACGAATGCATATAAAGTTACTTCATTATTAACATATACTTGCAGTGTGACTTTCGCAATAGTCACACCTTTTTATTCAGCGTCCTTTGTGGAAACAGTTCAGAGTGACATTGCCAGTGAAACTCCTGGGATTCTCGACGTTTTCAGAGAAGGTTTTGTAAGGTTGCTGAATTGGGGAGCTCCAGCTAAGGGCCGAATGTTACCGATTTGGGCCCTCATTGTACCCACCATAACTTTAGGATTGGCAAAATACCTATTCTCAATTATGGTTAAGGAGGTAGCTGTCAGAATCATGAACATGCGGCAGATAAGCAATTGGGAGAAGACTGGCACCATCCCTAAAGACAGCAACGCGGTAATGGAAGATATTAATTTAACGGCTTCTCTAATTGCCACTGTATCTAGTGATATAGTTTTTTATCCCTGTGAGACAATCGTGCATCGCTTGCATTTGCAGGTATGTTAATTTTTGCTGCGAGATGGATAAAACGTTATTTTCATTGATTTTAGGGTACTCGAACTATAATAGACAATCTAAATGACGGTAAATCAGTGTTGCCCATTTTAACGAACTATAGCGGTGCGATAGACTGTTACGAAAAGTGCATTGCTACAGAAGGAACGGCGGGATTGTATAAAGGTTTCGGAGCTCTTATCTTGCAATACGTGGGTCATATCGCTTTAATTAAACTGTCCCGCTTCGTTCTCTCGGAGATCGGAGATTTGCTCAAGAAACCCGCACAAAATACCCAGACAGCAATGAATAGTTCACCTCCAGCTATTTCAAATTTAACCAACCCACCTAAGTCCTATTTGCTTCCATAAGTTCTAGTCGAAATGTTTGGGACATTTGAAATTTAAATTTTGCGTTGTTGCCAAGTTTAGAATTGTAAATTGTTATTATATTAAACTATCATTCAGAGAATACACCAATTATTCGACCAGTTGTTTTTTTAATCGACCAATTTAAATAGGTTAACTGAGTTCCATTTCACATAGCTGATTGGAATAAGGTGAGTAACATACACCATTCCACTATTTTTATGATACCTGTGACTGATTACGAAGTATATAATGTGTCCCAAATGATGCTACATGTATCTGGGTTACCATAAGAAATGCAGGGTAAAAAGGAGAGTTTTAAGGAATTTTAAGAAACGCTCATACCTGGTTGAAGAATTTCTTTAAGTTTTTGGAAGATCAGTTTATGTTAAGTTAATGAGTTTCCTACAAACACATGTTTGGAGAACAACAATATGGTTTTAAACTCAACAAATCGACTATTATATATAACTTTCTATACTTCAGACTATCAAATATGTTACAGAACAACTGGACAACAATTAACAGGATGTTTTCAGTCAGGTCTGTTGTGATCTGTGTGGTCATTCTAATGCTGTAGCTCCGAGAGTACAGAAGCGCCCGACTGTTGGAATTTTCACAATCACAAACCGTGTATCTATCACATATAAGGGCAACTTTACTATCTCCAAAGTAACACAGAGCTTTATTTTGTGAAGAGTTATAGACATTTATCAGTACGCAGATAATGTGCCTGTTGTTCGAGCGTGGTTGATGGGATGGTGGCTTGGTGTGTAGAGTACTACTTATCACCAAGTAGTAAAAACTGAGCTTAATGAGTTCTTGAATTTAACCATACTGCAGATCGCTTCTGTTTAGGTTGGCTAGAATTGTTAGTATTTATCATCTCGCAGAGCTCTCAAAATACTGGGAAGTTCAGGTTATTTATTACACCGGACGCAATTAAAACAAATAAAGGTTTTTCCTAAATTTATTTATGTGAATGTTCAGTACAATCTACAATAAACCAATTAAAATCTAGGCAAATCGCAATCAAAAATCAGACTTTTATACGAATGATATAAAGTTAATTTTTATTACAATTTATATGAAATTACATACAAAAATTGAGCTAGTTTGTTTCTTTTCTTTAGATTCGCTAATATATACACGAGGTTTTACGTGAAATTTTGGTCATGAATGCAAAATAGATTTTAAAGTTTTCTTTATTCTGAGTCAGGATTATTCCTGCGATTATTATAGCTGAAGGCACTGATAATCCAGGTTACCTGGCAACTAGGGCTTCGCAAATCACTGATCAGAAGAGCATAAAGAAGGATAAAACATTAATTACATAAAGTGCACAATTTAAATTTGCATAGTCAAGAAATTTCGCTTGTTAGCAGTTCTATATCACAAAATGGCAGTGTAGAAGACACAAAATAAACCATTCAGACCTGCCTACTTAATCTACAAAGAATAAATGCGTATAAATATTCAAGCGGATGAAGTAAGTATATGGTGGTATTCAGTTGCTCCAAAAGGTAAGGTCAACCAGGATTTTTTGGAGAAAGTGAATAGGGAAAAATAAATATTAAATATGCTAGAGGAACACAATAAAATACCGCTGTAAGATAAAAAATCTGAATAATTAACAGAAAAATCGTAAAATACAATGGTAAAAATAAATATTATCATACAATCAAATTCTACTAAATAGTCTGAGATCACCGATTTCAGGGTTTCGTCCAAACCCAACGAAGCGCAAAGAATCATCTCTTCAGTTCGCGTGTTTTCATGAAAATATTCATTTATGTATTTACACCTTTACAATTACATTTCCCTTATACGAATATCACGATTGTAATTTTACACCTAGAAAACAAGCAAAACGTACCTTAAAGTAGTTGTACATCAGTTTCGAGTGGCAGTGAAGATCAACTATCTTTAGTAGCTTAAAATTACGTGAGCCTATAAGAGTCTGGATTCGACACGTTGCTGTGAAGCACGAAGCTATTGTAGACGTCGCAAAGCTCCTGACTTTTGTATTCTTCTAGACAGACAAAACCTTCGAGGTTGGGAGATTGTTTTCTGGCGCAGTCCATGCAATGCACCACGTGTCGTTTTTCCTGTTCTCTTATAAACAGAATGTTGAACACTTCAATCTGTAAATTGCATCAAACCGGTAATTTGGGCCAACAACACTTAGCAAAATCCTACTTACCTCGCATTGTCCACAATAATGCGACGCCTCGTTCTTTCCCCTACCATGGAACTTAACTTCTACCCCTTTATCTTTAACAAATTCTAAAATCCTACTGCATTTCGTCAAAGTTCTAAGTAGGCAGTTTCTGAAAAAATATTATAAAGGAATTGATTAATAAATAAATTGAATACATACTTGATCAACTCAAATAGCTTTCTATCGGAAACTTTAATGTTTCTGGCGAGATTCCAAGAAAGGTGAAGCATGGGCACTATGCTTTTGAAACTTTGGAGCTTGTTCCACTCGTATCTCTCTATGGCCAATTGATACTGCCTAGCAGTTAAGGGGCCCACATTCCAAGCAATGTTGTTGCACCATCCCACTGCTTGCACCCAATGTACACAGCCCGCGTTTACCCAGACCAAGTCCCCAGGCCTTTGCAGAAACCTGTACACCGGGATATTAGCTTTATATAAATCTTCTAAGACTGGCCACCAGGATCCGTGAAGGTAGTTGATTTGGTTCTGTTCGCAAAGCCTGAAAACATCGAAATATACAAATTAAAAGACTTTGAGTAGCTCAAGTTTGTTTATGGAGAGAATCGTGAACTTTTTCAACGTTTACTTCACTCACTTTTTGGGACCCTTTTTAGTCGAAATCTTTTGCAGAGAAACGAAAACAGCAGGGGTCACAATCGACGTTAAAAGCAGTACGAGGGAAAGCCAAATGAAAACCTCAAAAACGATATTAAACTTAATTCATGTCAAAAACGAATATGTCATTTTTCAATGCAGTCCCAATTACGTTCAATACATCTTCTTCATAGTTCTGGAAGTGCTTGAATACCCGAAGGAAAAAAATCTTTTGGTAGTGAAGACAGCTACTCATGCACTGCCTGAATCATTTCGTCAATTTAAAATTTCTTCCCATTCAAAGCTTCTTTAAGGTGATCAAATACATGATAATCGCTGGGGATGAGGTCAGGCAAATGTGGAAGATGTGATAGATGTTCAAACTTCAAATTTTGGATGACTACTACTGTTATACGGGCAGTATATGGTCGCGTATTATCGTGTTGCAAAAGAATGTTGTTACTCAGAGATTCTAGCCTTTTGGTTCTGCAGGCTTGAAACGGTTATTTAGAAGTTCTTAGTATGTAGTATTAGTAATTGTGCCTCCTAAGGCATATGGTCTTTTAAAATAACCCCTTTAGCATTCGAAAACAAGGTAAATATAACCTTTCCTGCTAAGAGCTAAGTGTGAATTTTTTTCGGCTTTGGTGAAGGAGTGTGACGCCATTCTTTGGTTGCTCGTTTCACGTTGATGGTAATGCAGTATCTCCAGGGGCGATTCTTGTCAGAAGGGCATCTCTTTCTGTTTTATACCGACGCAAGAGTTTTTCACAAGCATCAACACGCCGTTGTCTCAATTCTGAAGTCAATTGCTTTGGCACCCACCTTACCTTCCTGATACTTTATGCAACTGGAGAATGTCATGCATAATGTGGTGTACGTAATCATGGCTCTTGTTTAAAATTTTAGCGATTTCGTTAAGAATAATATGAGGATTTTCTTTCACTAACACTTCATCTGCTGAAATCGAAGCAGGCGTGATTTGCTTGACCAGGTCGGGGAGAATCAATTACGGAAGTCATCCCGTTTTTGAATTTGTTGCTTCATTTATACACACTTGCTGAAGCGACGGACGTGAATTTCCATAACGTGACTTCATTTTATGGTGAATATCAATGAGTTTCACTTCTGCACTTCCTAAAAAACGAAGAATAGAATGCTGTTCCTCCCTAGTGCAACGCTCTAGTGGAGGTGTCATTTTGGAACTGTCACTTTGTGAACAACTTCATTTGTTTCTACGTCACGATTCGTCGTACACGAAACGTCATAATACGTCACAAAAAATAACATTTCTACAGATTTATTACGTGTAATTTCGCGCATTATTTTTTTGAGGGGCACTTTTACGATTTTCACTTGACTCCGCCACGTATTTATTTCCTGTTTATTTACCTGCAGATAGCGCCCCAATAGGAATCAGGAACTGCAAACCATTCACAATCTCCGGGTCCAATGTTGATGTTAATGGAGCAAAAATTGTTGTTCTCTTGATGACCTGGAGTGCGACTTCCTGGAACTTTCATGTACAACTGTACTGTATTCATGCCGAGAATGACGTGCCCAACATGAGAAAGCATGTTTGCCGCCGAGACGACCCTAGCAAATGCTGGTAATTTCATTAATTCCTGCAGCTGGGGACGCCATTTTCGTTCGTCACTTAGATCTACGTTCGTTCCAAATCTGTAAACGATCCAAATAAGTGGAGTTTTAAGTCGGTTAAACTAAAACGTACTTCAATGTTTTATTTTCCTTGAGCGTTTTGGCTATGGAAGATGGGGCAACTGAGGTGTTCGTTTTCCTTCTTTTGCCTGCTCCACAGTTCGAGTCTTTAGAATCGGAATCTGACAATCCCGGGACTGTCTGGTTTTTCTCTCGTTCTTCCTATTAGATTCCTATCCATAAACTTCTAATTCACCAAAAATCACACAAAAACTACCTTTAAACTTTCCTTAAAGCTTGATGCTTGGTATTGTGCATACCTCGCAATTGTTGTGTGGGATCTATGTGAAATACACGCCCACACTTTCTTTCCAGTTTGGGGATCCCAATTCTCATCGGAAGGCTGTTGAATTTGGGTCCTGACTTCAACACTGTGATCAGGATTGGCCTCCACCAAAGTCTTTGTTGAAAATAGTCCTAAATCCAGTTTTAAGGCTGAAGCCAAACCTCGAACCACCGCAATGGGGTGCTTCAAACAGAACTCCTGTAGCTGAGGGCTGAACGCGTGTTTTTTGTTATCCAAATATACAGAAGGCGTAGGAGGGATTAGCTGTTGATGGGTCAACGTTATCGCTGGGGGATCCGGCGGTTGAGGGGGCGGTGAATCATCTGATATTATTGAATTGTTGATGTCACCGTTCACGACTTCGCTTCTGGAAACGTTCAAGACGACAGTTAGAACGAACTTGGAATTAATGGAAAAACTTACTTGCACAACTGAATAACAGTTTCAGCACTCATATCAATGTTGTACTCGATATTGGACTTCTTTTCCGACGAATTAAGTGCTTCAAAGTCCCAGGGTGGTTCTGATTTAACTATCAAAACGCTTTCTTGGTTGGGAGACTTCATCCTTCTTTTCTTTGGCTCAATAGGCTCGGATTTGGCTTCAATGCCTGATGGAGAAAAAGGTCCTGACGAGAGCGTGCTTGGGTTTACTTGAACTGCCGGTTCTGAAATCGAAAAAACTCAATATCAGGGCAATAGATACTTCTATCAGTTTGTACATTTGACCATTAGCAGCCAACTTAAACGTTATTAAGGGGCAAATCACGAAATAATTCTCATATTGTCCACTATCGGCGCGAATGCGAATGCTGAATCTGTTTATGGGACTTTAGTTAATATTACATTTAAAAATTTGTAGTTTCGTGTTTTAAACGTCTCCATGTACATCTATGAGAGGAGAAAGGTAAAGTGGCAACAAGATCAGATTATTTGGGTTTCATTATTGTAATTACTAAGTCAATCGTCTTTAAGCTACAGGAGACGTGCGGTAGCGGCAGAGGGTAAGATGTAATTTGTCGTTTGTCGTTAATGCCAAAATTGTCAAATAGCGCTAACCGAAAGCAAATTTTGTACCTACTAAAAACTGTCGAATATAATTATTTATTACCAGCTGGAACTGGATGTCCTGAAGGCGTAGCAGTAGTGGCGTCGGTTCCTTCTTTGGCATCTTCAATAGCATCTGACCCAAAATGCTTTAACAAATTTTCGGCTAAAGTAGCTGCAAGATCGTTCTGCGAAAGCAAATCTTTCAATTCGGCTTCGACATCTAAATCATGCTGCTGTCCCTGTAGAAAGGAGGAACCGACATTCACGCTTCCCGTGGGAGAAAATCCTTTGCTTCCATTCAAGGACGACCCCATCGAAACCGCGCCGCCGGCGAAGGGCGGCGTCGCTCCGCTCCTAACTCCAGAGTTAACAGCTTGCCTAGTCTGTCCTTGACTCCTCAGATGTTGCTGCATTAGATTATGCTGATGCTGTAGCTGTCTCATTAAGTTAATCTGGGGTTGAGTCAGGGTAGCTGCATTTGCTTGCAAGTGGTTTAGCAGGTTAATTTGCTGCTGAGTTAACATGAAGTTGGGCTGCGTGGGCTTCGGGTCCGGCTCCATCTTGAATCGCTTTCCGGAGGCTCCGCTAGGACTGGGATAAGGCGGAGGCGGGCCTTGAGGTCCTGATCCCTGGGGGTAGCTTTTCTGAAAGGACTGGGAGGAATTACGTGCTTGTTGGGGCTGCTGCTGCTGTCTCGAGGACATTTCCGCTGATATAGGCAGATTCCACGCCTCTTCGATAGAAAGCAATTGCCTTCGTCTGGAATTACAAAAAAACATTTTAGTGAAGGTGAAATACTTGTTAAGTAATGTGTTACACAAAAATAGGTACAGAGTATCGTAAATAAACAAATAAAAGCTTAATTTAAAGTCATCGGAATACAGTTTTGCTTATCGGGGTTAAGCTTGATAAGAGTGTTATAATTGTCTTGATCTCTTGACCCTTTGAACTTAGGAAGTATTAGGGCATCTAATGTTTATATTAAATAAACAAGGAATTAAATTTTAGTTACAAACCTGCTGAACTTAGTTATGACACACTTGTCTTCCGAATTTTTGTCCCAAAGGATTAACCAAAAAATGTACTTTCACAATTTCAACTGAGATATGCGGACGAAATGGACTATATATTGAGATTTCGCACCATACCCAAGCGTTTTTGCTGATGCTAGTGGTGCCGAATATAAACATTTAAGTTTTTTCTGCTTCTGTGTTCTGCTAACAGATATGAAAGACCTTCAATCTGATGGGCGAGGTTTATTTTTGGTTGAGATGCAATTGATTTTGTCACAAAAGTTACACTCAAAATGGGAATTATTTTGACATGGCTAAGGATAGTCTTATAACACACAGGGCGGTTCAAAGCTAATCCGCGCTTTTCAGAGGATGACAGAAAGTCACAAAAAAACTATTTTGAAAATCATTATTTATGGAAAAATGCATATTAACAAACATATAAGGTGCTCAAGTATCAGATTTTTTGTTTTTCCTCAATTTTTTCTACTTTTTAGACATGTGATTCAAATTTCATATAGACTGGTCTCTAAAGCCAATTTGAAAATCTACCGTATGATATTTTCTAAGAGCTCAGACCCCCTCAAATTGGGTTTTTGAGGGACTTTATTGCCCCAAAGGTTTTCTTTGGTACGCCATTGATATTTACTTGCTTAATGCCTAGTTCAATTTAGAAAGTTTTTTGTCTTTTGCAATTTTGTGTCGCCTGTTTTCCAGCAATTGGCAAAAGTACACAGACAAACGCCTCATTTTTACCTTAATTCTCGAGTAGATATTACGAATTTTACACCTCCACAACTACTTTTTTCCTAACATCCACACCTTTATCCTACAATAATTAATAGTTTAGTAACAACCTAGATATGGACTTAATTCCTTTCCTACCCTAAATAATAATGGCAAACTAAAAAAATATTAAGAGTGGTAAAAGGGGTCCTAACTCAAACTAACCTCTCTCTTAACTAACCTAAAGTAACCCTAACTCAAAAAAGATCACCTTGTGGGTTTTTAAATTGGCATTAGGAGACGGTTAATGCGGACTCTTATGAGAAATGTGCATCCCAAATTGGAATAAAATGTCTCAAAAATTCAAAGTGCTGCAAAGGAAAACTTGTCTGGAAAAAAATTAAAAACTTGAACATCCTATATGTTTGTTAATACTCGTTTTTCAATTAATGTTCATTTACCAAGTAGTCTCAATTTGCGATTTTTTACCTACTACTACTACTTACTAATCTGAAAGGACACAAGTTTACGTTGTTCCTATGTTGCAGAAATAACACTAGTTACATAATAAACTATATTCTAAAACTGCTATCAATATACATGTCGTAAAAGTTTCAAATTTTTTAAAGATTTTATTCTTTATTTTATGGCCCTAACTACTTTGGAAGTTAAGGTATTAATTAAGTTGAAATTTGGAACATAGAAAATTCGTTAAAATTTACGTAAGTTTTACAAATAGTGGATAAAATCTACAGGATGGTACTTTTAGAGTACTTTTTACCACCTCAACTGTTAATTTCCCTAAAAAACTATTAGTTGTACTTCGAAACCTCGTTCTTTTGTTCTTTTTTTTACATTTTTTCATAATTGCAACAATTTTCGAGCTATTTGAGGTCATCACAGACAAAATACTTATGACCGTTCTTTGAATTGGAGGAGAATGCGGTGATATTTTTTCAAATAGCTTCAAAGCTGTTACAGACACTTATGTAAAAGCTGTGGCGAAATCGCATGCTGATAATTTGGAAGCTGCAGAATTAACTGAAATGAAGGATGAGCTCGGGTTTGCAAAAATTTCGAATCATTCAAAAATAAATTGATTGAGAGTCGGGAATTTTTGGTGAAGGTGAAATTTGAAGGAATTGAAAAATTATAGAAAAACAGTCGTGAGATTTAAAAACTATTGACACATTTTAGATCTCCATGGAGGGGGAATAAACTTATGTTAGTTCAGGTTATTAAAAAATTTCAGAATTCAAGGAAGGGAGATTACTTTGAGTTTTAAAAGGAGGTAATTTCTGGTTTCTTCATTGAACTAAAAACATTCATAGTGACCACGTTTGAAAACCAATTAGGACCAAATTGAAAAGTTTAATTGAAAAAGATGTATCCACTGGCGTGTTACCTCATCAAAAAGCCTTCAAACATATTTTAAAAATTATAAACACTAGCAAAAACAATTCCTTATCACAACGTTATCAAATAAGGAACACATGTGGTGAGAAAATGCATATGTCCTGTACTTACTTATGTATAAAAAAAAGTATGTGCGTAGCACAGTTGTTACAACAAATATTTTTATTGCTTTACACTATACTACTTGACAGTAAAGCACTAGTTGATATCGATACTTTAATCTTATGGCTATCATAAATTCAACAACGCAATAAAGTACGAATTGAAAGAAATGTAATAACGCTGTGCATCTTATCAGCCTCATTATTTTTAGAACAAAAAAATCCAGCATTTCCAAAAAACAATTAACATCAAAAATATGTATTATGAAACTAAAATCTCTCAGGTAACAAAAATTTATTTTTTTAATAGCTACTTTTCTATTAATTTATGTTAGAGCGGTTCTAAAAATTTAATTTAAAAAAATATAAGCAAAATGGAATTTTCGCAACTAAATGAAGTGACGTAAGAATATGGGTTAAAACTCGTAGTCCAATGAATGTGAGGCACCATGAGGCGCATGTGTCACACACTTAGAAATGTGCCCTGCAAGTGGAAAGTGCTATTTCACCTGCTGCACGTGCTAGAAGATTAGTGATAGAGTGATATGGCATTAAATGATAGTTGTGTAAGTAAATTTTTATGTAATTGAGCCTTAGCGTGGAAATTTTATCGATAAGGGTATTCCCGCAAGATTTTGTACGAGGGCAGTTTGATAAGTCAGTGACTTATTGAATAAAACATATTTTTTCGGCCAAAAAACGTTTTACTTCTCAACATAGTCTTCTTTGAGCTCGATATATTTAGTCCAGCGTTTTTCCAATTTTTTTATCTCTTCCAAATAATAGGTTTTATCAAGGTCCTCAAAATAGGCATTTGTTTCAGTGATGATCTCTTCATTCGATCCAAATCTCTTACCGCTCAGCCATTTCTCCAGATTTGGAAACAGGAAATAGTCGCTGGGGGTTAAATCTGGAGAATATGCCGGGTGGGGTAACAGTTCGTAGTCTAATTTATGGATTTTTGCCATAGCGACTACATACGTGGGAACCTGAGCATTGTCTTGATGGAACAGCATTTTTTTCGATAAATGTGGTGGTTTTTGCTTCAATTCAATATCGAATCTGTCCAAAAGCTCTGAATAATATTCACCAGTGATCGTTTTACCTCTTTCAAGGTAATTGATGTGAATGACACCACGTGCATCCCAAAAAAACTGTGACCATCACCTTGTTAGCCAACAGACCCATCTTGGCCTTTTTTGGTGCACATTCACCTGGAGAAACCAACTGTTTCGATTGTTCCTTGGTCTTTGGTGTGTTGTGATGGATCCACGTTTTGTCAATGGTTATGAAACGGTGCAAAAACTCGTTCAAATTGCGGCTGAACATCGCTAAACATTCTTTTGAAATGGTCACACGGGAGCGCTTATGGTCGAATGTGAGCAATCGTGGTACCCATCGCGAGGATAGCTTTTTCACATCCAAATATTCATGTAAAATGTGATGTACCCGCTCAGTTAAGATGCCTACAGCCTCAGCCACTTCACGCACATTCTTCGATCGTCCAATATCGTTCCATGGATTTTATCGACAATTCCTGGCGTGAGGACTCCTTTTGGACGACCTGAACGTTCTGCGTCACTTGTGCTAGTACGACCACAACGAAACTCAGTAAACCACTTCTTAACCATTGAAATTGATGGAGCAAAGTCCCCATAGTATTTATCAAGCCTTTCCTTGGTTTCGGTGATGTTTTTTTACGTAAAAAATAATGCTTGACTAGCACACGAAATTTACTTTTTTACATTTTCGTCCAAATTCATGAGGTCGTCTGCTTTCAATGGCTGTTAAACACAAACTAAATGACGTACCTTGCTCAAAATTTGACAGTAGTCTACTAATAGACGACAGATAACGGGAGTAGTATTGCATTTAAAGTTATTACGCGAGATATTCAAAAAGTCACTGACTTATCAAACGGCCCTCGTAGTATATACCTAGTTTGGTCCTTATCCTGTTTTTCACAATATAAAATCCAGAACAAAATTAACGTTTTACTAACAATATGTCATAACTTTGATGCTACATCACTGCTAGACCTATTATCTAATCTTAGTGATTTAAAAAAATTAATTATAGGCCCAATCTTTAAGAATTACATCACGTACTTGAATTTCTATTAAAATTCCGAGTGAAAAATATATATAGTTTTTTTTAGTAATTTTGGAGTCCTCTTTAAATTATTTTAACATTTAAAAAATATCGCATTTAAAATTATATTGTAGACACCTTTTTTTCTTAAGTTTCATTTTTTAGCTCACTTTAATAGCTGTGATAATGAAGGAATTATGAACTGCTAAACAAAATTAGCGCATTTTTCCTAGTTTAATATGTATTTTTAATGATTACAAGTGGGAATCTGATTTGGCATTTAACGTGAAAGATTTCTAAGGAATCTATTCTTAGAAGGTAACAATTTTGTTCTCAATTGTATCAATAAGATTTCCTGTCGAAAGAGATTTAAATTAGATGCAATAAGTGTCAATTATTACCAGTTTCTTCACGATGTCGATACTTTTCTTTTGTTAATTGAGAAACACATTGAAATAAAAGATGCCTTAATGACATTTGCATTAAATGTCATACAGTCATAAAGTCTACTTGCAGCAAATTAAAAAACATAATATGCGCTAACCACGGAAAAATGGTGCATACTTTGTTCAGGAGTCCATAATTGCTCGACTATCAGAGGTATCAAAATAAATCAAAAAGCAAAATGTTAGGGAAAAATTCGCCTTGAATGTAATTTAAAAAGCTAATTTTTCCCAGAAGTCTAGCAGTTTACCTTCGATTTTTTTAAAACTGATATAACTCGATGTGCACACTGTGCATTTGCTCAAGGCGGTTAATTCAGCGAGCGGTAAAATAGCCATAGGCGGACGAAAAACAGTTATTTTACAACGACCTTTATATGTAGAAAAGAAAACTTTCCTCCCTCAGTTGAGGGAAGAAAACAACACTTTTGTTTCCCAGCGAGGAAAATATTTCCCCTCAACTTTATAAGTACGCAACGGTTATTTTTAAGGAGTAAAAGTCCTTCCTGGGCGCAAAATTCTTTTTCGCTCTGTATGCATCATGAATATTCCTAATATTTGATTTTTTTCTATAAAATAGAGCACTAGTCATGGAAAAATTAGATGCATGCCTCTGGAGGAAAACGCTTTTACCCCCTCGAATGTTGATGTCCACTGCTTTGTGTTGGGGCTAAAATTATTTGCGGGAGTAAAAGCCCCTTTGTTGTTTAATAGGTATTTGTAAGACACACGGCCAATGTTTTTTCAAAAAGCAGCAGGTATTATATGTATTTATGATGCATAGGGAGCAGTGTTGTTTTTTCTCTCAAATGAGGGAGAAAAGTTCTTTTTTCCACGGAGGTCGTGGGAAAAGACATTTAAAAGGGTAGTCTAGTGTGAACGTCTAAAAATAAGCACGTTTTTAACATTTTTTTTCCCAAAAAGTATTACATATACTTGAGCAAACGTTTTTTCCTGGGAAGCTATAAGTTAGTACAGAAGATTTAAAAAAAAATTAAAAAATATGTATTTATTTATTTATAAAGCTGCTTTCACATAAATTAAAAAAATGTTAGTTCTGCTGGCGCAGGTAATTCCGGTCTTCCTAGATATCTGAAATAGAAAAGCGAAAGGGATTCTTAACCTGCATCACTATCGCTATCCTCCGTACCAATTTTTTTAATTTCACTGTAAGTTATCAAAATAGTGGCGTTTTTTGCAAAAGTCAAAAGAAAGATACAGTTTCTTGCGCTATATATGAGGTAAAATGATGCGTTAGAATCAAACTTTTAACATGATTGAGGTACAGCCAATAACCATAAATATGCTGAATATTATGTTAAATTTTGAAGTCGATATATTCAGCCGTTTTTGAGTGATCACCTGTGCCAGGTGCAAAAAAGTCGTTTTGAAAAAAAACGCGTTTAGTTTTCAAGTGAAGAAGTCATAAAAATCTGAACTTTTATAAGTAATCAGCAGTGCTAGGACCATATATAAGCCCCTCCCCTTTGCATCAGAAAAGTCATCTTGAGCTACTCTGATCTCTTTTTTGGCGATGCGAGCTTTTTTCAAGGTGTTGGGAGAGTTGCGCTGGTCTGCTTTGTGGACACGCTCGTCGTTGGAGCTGCGCTGGCCTGCCCCGTGGATTCGCTTGTCGTCATACTCACAAACGTAAGCTTTCTGGATCAAGTACGCATCCTATTATCTCGAAAATCTTCAAAATGGGTGCGTGGCCTTCGTTAAGTACCATGCAGCAGTACGAGTGACAATTTCCAAGATTTTCCTGTCGCAAAGTACGTGTTTACGTGCCAAACGCAAGTGCTGAATCTCTCGTTATTGTTTTGTGTGTTGGAATTTAAATATCTCTCGAAAAGATCGTGTTAGTTCAAATCTTCACGTACTGGCATTAAAATCTGTTGAATTTCTTCACCGAAAACAGGTGGATGAGAATACGTAATTCCCTTGGCTTTATGCTGTTACCTCTTACCCCACGAATCGTCACCTTCAAGACAAAGGTGATGCTGAGGTTTTTCGTCCGTAGAAATTTTGTGATAATGAGTAGCCCATATTACTTTGCGCATGCTCTCCATTAAATTAGGATGTCGCCGAATCGCTAATCCATAATACAGCGACAAATCTTGCATTACTTTGTTGATTAAAGTCAAAGTTTTCGGTTCAGATTTTGATTGGACCTTTTTTTTTGCTTTGCTTTCTAATCCTTGTTTTCAACCTGTCTCTGTGCCTTTGTCAATAGCTTTCGTTATTTTTTTTATTTCTTTTACCTTCCTATACATCTTTTTTTTATGTGTAACAGCATCGTCTTTTTTTCACAGCAAAGTTATCACCGTAAGTAGTTTCGAGTAGATTATTATAAAGGTTTTGTGCCTCCATCATCGATGTTAAAGGCATATTTTATATTGTGATTTTGCAGTGATCGCTGAAATATTTCAGTAATGCCATCTACTTCCATTTCACCAACACTACCATGATGATTTGCTCGACATTTTTCCTTGCGAGTCTCCTACCAAGCATCATACTCTTTTGTATCATCTCTGCCATTCCATACATGACATGCATGACAGAAATTTGATGATTGATTGAAAAATATAACTTTCTGTACGATCACGTTATAGAAAGATATGAAAATGGACATATGCAGAAAGAACCTCAATGCATACCCTATCTAGCTACTCCGATCTCTAGCGCGCGCTTTTAGTGTTCCTGCTTGGAAGCGTTATTACCAGTCAAAAAGGAAGGAATCGCCTAAATCGACGATGAAATATTAATTCTATGACAATAAATTACCGAAAAATGTGAATTTTTTTTAACCCGCAACATTAGCCTATACCCTTAAATTTAGAGGCTAGAGGGGGCATAACGTCAATTTGTATAGAGCGGCAAATTGCCTAGCGCCGGCCCTGGTACTTTAATAGCCCTGGTAAAGTTATTTAGGTTTTGGGCACAGGAAGTAATCTTTTTACATTAGAAAAAACCTGTAAGACTTACTGTGAAGTGACACTAGGCATTGGAGCGTTGGCGAGGTGCGTTTGCAAAAAACTTATTCTTTGGGCGAGATGTGGGTTCATCACCCCTGCACTGGACGCGAATTTGGGCAATTTGGTAGTGACTGGTTCCTTTGCAATTCCCTTGTTTTTCAATCCTGCCTGCGAGTTTAGGTAGCATGCATATGCGTCTCGGGCTTGTAATGAATTTTCGTACAATATACCTGGAAAAAAAATATATTGTCACGAAAACTGTATTTTAATATGTTTTTTTTTTACCTAAATTGGCCCAAGCTGCTGAATGACACTTATCCAACTGCACCGCACAAATGTAGGCCTGCAAAGCATCCATAGGCTGATTCTGCTGTTGGTATAGTACTCCTATGCTGCACCAAGTATCTGCATTACCTTCAGACTTCTCCACTGAGTTTCTGTATGCAACGAATGCATCATGAACTTTCCCTATACTCGCGTAACATCTACCCAGCAGATATAGGGTGGTACCATTCGAGAGCGGATCAGCCTCATCAGCTCGAAGCAGACAGTGAATGGCTAATGGTATTCTCTGACCTTTGTCACCAAGAGAGTCATGACTATGATAGAGCCAGCCCAGTTGACGGAATATTTCTGACTTCAGGACTGAGGTGATAGTTTTGTCCTTGAGCAAGGCCTCGTATCTTTCTTTTGCTAATTTCACTTTTCCTTGGATTTCATATAAGTGGGCAATGTGGAATCGCACTGTAACAAAGAATTAGGGAATTGTTAACGTATTGCAGGTGGCGGGTGGTGGTCTAGGAGGGGCATTTTATTAGGACAAATTTCTTTGGTAGAACCCACAATTCTGTGAGTACCGATTACTATCGATTATTGATAATTTGTGAAATAAAATAAATATTATATAGCAACGTTGCCAGATTGGGCGATGCTAGTTTGGCAACATTACAATTCTAAATCATTAGGTAACACTAATTGTTTTGCTTGGCTAGTCTAGAATTATCCATTTTGGATTTATACATTTTTCATCTAACTCTTTATTTAATTTGCTTTCAATAAATAAAATTAAGTTTTGGGAGAAGAAGGAAAACCCATTCTCTAAAACCCCTGCCTGAAGTTAGTTAAGAAATCCTTCACATTTCAGACGCCGATTTCAACGCGTTAGACAAAGCTAGCAATAAACAGATCTGTGTTAATTGTTCTTTTTTCGTGTCAAACCTCCTAAACTGGTCATATGGATTGAAGAACAGCGTGCGCAGCTTCCAAATAGGGGTGATCCACGCTTCAAGTGCTCAATCGTTGGTAGAGAAAGGGATTTTTTTTTTCATTTTTTAATGAAGAGATGCAAAATTACAGTACATTTTAATAATATAAACTGTCTCATAAAAAAAGTTATAACTCAGTTGTTTATTTAGTAGTCCGAACAATGTCATTTTATTTCGTTTTTAGTTCATCAAAATCTGTTCATAACGTCAAAGTTGATTTTTTAACATGACTTTTCTGGTTCAGGGGTCAATTTCAGAATTTTACACAGAACTCCGAATTTTTTTTACATTTTTTGAAACAAAGAATTTTTTTGAATTTGATAATTTATGACAAGTTAATGATAAAACACTTTTTACCTGAAAAAATGAATGAACAATTTTATATTTTAGAGTACTAATAAATTATCTTGAATATTACAAATAGCTTTTTAAAAATCCATAGCGTCGTAAGTTGTCTTCCAAACGTTTAAATTTGTTACGATTAGGTATTTCTCTATTAGGAAAATGGGTAGAATAAAGAAGTACTGCTTCATCGGAGTTCTTATTGCTTTAAAAATGTACTTTAAGCATATTTGTAAATTTATTATACGTTTTTAAGTATTTTCAACTGAAATCGACTTGATAATTGTCGCCAATAATAACACTAATAACTATTTTTATTGCACTAAAGAACTAATTTATGATTATCAGACTTGCAACGTAACTACTCACAGAAAGTTATAACGAAAAATGATGTGGTTCCTTTTGAGGGGAGGGCCACGGGGAAAATAAATTTTCTCGGTAAAACGGTACTGGAGCCCATGCTACCAGCTTGTGTAAGACTAAAGAAACCCCATGTTTTTATAAGGATATATGAGCCCGTGCTCATATATCTTCGATCGGGCTTTATTGGGTCGCGGTGTTTTTGATCTTAGATAGCAGAGTCAAGCAGGGCTATCGCTTTTTTACTCCGTCATCGCTCTAGATCTCGACACATTTTTTTCAGGAAATTTCGCCCTCTTTTTACCCTTAATACATTCTTGCGAATGACTAATTGTAAATCGGTGGCGTTCCTGTGATCTAGTTTAAAGTTCCTCCGCCGACAGGGGGTTTTTTGACCTCTTTCTGTCCTCCTGGACGTTTCTTTCTTCATGGGTTGTTTACCTTGCGGGTTGTCCCTTAGGAAATAATAAATTTGAAAAATTAGATGGCCATCTGGCTTTATCCCTTCATCATTTCAAGGAATGACTGTCTTGTTTGATATTGATGGGTGTGAAGCTAGGATTTCAGCCAAAACTAGTTAGCAGTAGTTAGCTGTGGATAGGTTTCGTCCAGATTTATGGGAATAAATTCCCTCAATTCGAGGGGATTCGTCGTCGGGAAGTGATTTGTCTAGTCTCTTCTTCCTTGATGGTCCTGGTCGAAATTGTTTTCCGGTGAGCCCATGTCCCACTGCTAGTGTGGCCTCTTATGCGGGATGGTATTTTCTGGGTTGTCCGTTGCCCTCCGGATCAGTTCGCTTGGATATTCCGTGGCTTCTTGGAACGTCTTTGTTGCGTAAGCCCTTATTACGTCAGTCATTCTCTTATCGTTTAAATCCCTTTTGATAGTGTCGTTGCTGAGGGTGGGGTGGTGAAGGTGCTTTTTAAGGCCGCCCTCAAAGCAATGATTTTCACTGTCTGAAGCTTCTCTAAATGTGTCCTTGCTGCATAGCCCCGTGCTGCCGATGCGTACGTCAACTTTGATTTCCTTCCCATGATGGGATAGAGCCTCGCTCTTGTCTTTTTTGGTTCTTTTCCTTGCCTTTTGTTTTACCCACGTAAGGTTTCCGTCCATGTCAACTCTTAGGGAGGCGACTTTGTTGCTCTACAGTACCTGTTCGTTTTTTATTTCCAACTGATTTTCGATCCGGATTTTCCTCTTCGAAAGTTCCTAAAGTAACTGACAGTCAGATCTTCAACTGCTTAAAATTTGCAAGAGAGAATGCCCCTTGGCCCCCGTCTAGATGGAGGAATACTCTTTGGTCAGATGAACCAAAAAATATTTTTTTTCGTTCTTCTGGACAGAGAGAATATGTTAGAAGGCCGCCACAATCTGAATTCAACCCAAAGTATACCCTGAAAACTATAAAACATGGCGCGTACTCCATAATGTTATGAGGTTGTTTTTCGTATTACAGTATAGATTCGATACTTGTTCGATATTCGTATTGAGGGGATCATGGGTCAAGTTGTCTATGTTGATATCCTAGAAAATGTAATGTTTCCTTATGCCAACGACAATATATGCTCATCAGATGCATCTTCATGCAAGATAATGACTCTAAACACACGAATAGAAAAGCAAGGGCATGGTTTTCCGACAATAGGGTCGAGGTTTTGAAGTGGCCTGCTCAATCTCCGGACCTCAGTCTCATTGAGCATTTATGGACAGATGTTAAGAAAGGAATTTCTTCAACCAATAATGAAGATCTGAGGAAAATTCTTCAAGATACTTGGAATGCAATTCCAGTTGAGAGGTGTCAACGCTTAGTCGACTCAATGGCGAGAAAATGTTTGGCTGCTATTGCCCAAAAACAGTGCAAAGTATTAATATCAGTTTACGTAAATGAGTTTTTTTTTTAATTTTAATACTTTCCTTTTTATTCTCTTTAACTTTGTATGTTTCTTAGAAAAAAAACAATTCATTATTGAAATGTGTACAAAACTAAAGGATTTTCTTAAAAAGTACTTGCACACGGCTATGATTTTGCACACGTATGTATGTCCTGAAACCTTGACACTGATCGGAAGTCGGCGATTTTACTTCAAGGAAATGCACATATTTTCATATGCTTAATGTAAAGAGTAATCATTAAAAGAAACCTCAAGTGAGCATTGAAATATCATAGGCATGTCTTGGATATATTCAGCTATTACATCTGTGGTCAATGTCAGATGTTTGATGGTAAACTAACGCCTTGCGTTTACGGTTTACCTTCTACCGCTAGCTTTTTCAACAACTCGTTATATTCACTATGGTCTCCTGCACACCACTGTGATGCCTACTCAATCAACCTACCAAACTCATCTCATACAAACCATCAATACCAAAAATAAAATTAGCAACACATTCATTTTTAAATAAACCATAACTTTGTAGTATGTTTACATCTGAAATATCTTATTTGAAACCACAAAGGTCAAATGCTGCAAAATTTGAAACAGTTCTCAAGGCCAGCAACGAATAACGCGAAATACATTGGCCTAGGTCCTGGTCTCGTGAAGAGAATTATTAAACATCTAGGCTAGTTTAGTCCGACTTGTCTTTGATTTTATCGATTCACCGTCATATCTGGTTTGAAAAACGAGATGTTTAAATCTTAATTTGCATATTTGATTCCTACAGACCATTGGCCACTTACCAGTATTTTTTGGCGTTGAAGACGGACTGGCGTCTACTAATGCTAACTGCAAATGTTTATGCGCCAAATGGTATTCATGAGTTACTTTGAACATGAAACCCAGTCTGAGATGGACTTCATTGGCTCTTTGGAAACCTGGCGACACGTATAAGAGCTGTTGGAAGGCTTTAACAGACCTGGAAAGAAGATTTTATTGTATTTTAAATATGCAAATTTGAATCCATTTACTGAATTTATACTTGGGAATTACCGGCCTGACATATAGTGGCGGCCATAGACTTAGGGGCGACACATAAAAAACAGAAAATGCAATTCCTTGGAAGTAATCTTTAAAAAATCAGAACCATTTTTTTAACGACTTTTGTTAGATCATAGGAGAAGTTAATAATGTAAATTTTAGGAGAATTGCAATAATCAACACAATACAAAAACAGTTTTTCATAAAAAAAAACTTGAAACCTCCTCGGACATATAGTTAAAAACGATTTAAGCAAATAATAATATTAAAAAAACAAAGCAACAAAACTTAAAATAACTAGTAATTAGTTGGGTAGCCTTTATTCTTCTCTACTTCACAACAACGATTTAGTATATACTTGATCAGTGCCGGACAACGTTCCTTAGGAATAAAGTACCACACTTGCTTAACAGCGCCGAATAAATCTGTAATATCTTCGATGTTTTGTTGCTTAAAAGTCTTCTTTACATTATTCCACAAATTTTCAATCGGACTAAGATTCGGACTTCAAGAAAGCCATTTTAGAAAAGACACAGAAATCTGGTCGAACCAACCGAAGAGAACTGCCGTATGCTTCGTATCGTTGTCTTGCTGAAATTTCCAAAATACTGGCAAGTTTCTTCGGCATACGGTAGCATTACAATCTCTATACTATTCCTATATTGCACTTGATTCATAATCCCCTCAATTTTATGAATGGGGTCTACCCTGGACCAGGAAAAATAACCTTAGACTTGAATTGATCCATCTCTATGTTTCACTGTGATTGTGGTGTACTTAGGATTGTATTCCTGGTTTGCAGGATACCGCAGATACTGTCTCCCATCTAATTCTACCCGATTGATTTTTGTTTCATTGAAGCAAAGAACGTATTTCCACTGAGACAAGGTCCATGCGTTATGGTCCCTAGCAAACTGTGTTCTAGCCGTGCGATTTTTTGTTTAAATCATGGATTTTTTACGCGCAATTCATCCATGTAAATTGGCTTCATTCAAGCGACGTCTAATTGTTCGAACGGATGACACTAAATTTTTATTTACACAATTTTCTGAAAAAATCTCTTTCTTGATATAAACCGTCATCATGGGATTACGGTGAAAAAGTTTCACAATTTGTCTATCTGTTCAGGGATCAGATTTTCGAGAATTTTTTTTGCGTAATAAGTTTGGTGTAGTTCCATGTTCCTTCAAGTGCTTAATCACAGGAAAAAACATTATTTTAGAGCACTTTAACTTTGTTGTCATATTTTTATACAACATCCCAGAACACCTCACATTCATAATTCATTTTCTAAGTTGTTATGTGCAACTTTTTGATATTTTCATTATATTCTTAATTAATTCTCAAAATTTAAATCTTATAAAAACTTTCACAAATTATCACCAGCAGATATGCTAAACTGACAAATCAACAGCGTTCTTAATGTAGTGTCCGCTCTTTGTCAGTACTTGAAATTGGCTGATTTAGTGTTTTCATAACACATGGGAATCCTCTATTATAAAATAGAAACTTCGGGATTCCCACAGATACTTTGCGAAGATAGATTTTTACAGTGTTGCCAGATTTTCTCAACATATTCCGATTTCAGTAAAATAAGTAGATGTTCTTAATTCTATGGTTACTGTATGATCCATATTATGTACTTAGTTAGATGTTTGAGGCCCCTAATACACCGGTTTTTTTAAAGTTATAAAACCAAGATTTTTTAAACGGAAATTTGCTTTTTTCTTATTATTATTGCATTCTGTTTGTAATTTTAGACATTTTTCATCCAACTACCAAATTATAATTTTCAGCTGTTTCTGAAAAAGGTTCAGTTTTTGGCACTTTTGCTGTCTGCATACCTTATATACAGTATCTGTTACAATGACAAAATAAGTAGTCAGTAAGGAAAAACCAAAGAAACAGTATAGGCGCTTGAAAAGCTATAACAAAGATGAAGTAACACTAAAAGATCATGAAAAATGATTCTTTATAAGAGGTAGTTTTGTGTCTAAGGATGGTATAGTTAAGAGACCCCCTAATCGCGAGATTATGCCTGTGATTTGTTTTAAGTACCGCATCATCAAGATAACAATGTTCAGATCATTTATCAATTTTATACCCTAAAGTACCTAAGTGGCAAAGATTTGTCCAATTTAAGCCTATCGCATTACTTGAATGTAAATAGGAGTTATTTGGTCATATTTTCGAACTCCAATAGAAAATCTCAGGCAAGAATTAACCAGTATTTGCAAACAAACTAGGTCGCCTGAATACGAGTTGGCCAGTATGGAATGTCATCATAAGCAATAGTAGAAACATAAGCGACTTGCACAATTTCGTCCTGAGACCCTTGCTCAGACAAGCCTTATGGAGGGATAAGTTCTTAAGCTTTCCGTAATCCCTCTGCAAAACTGTAGAAACGAGATTAGAACATTTCAAATCAGAGTCAAAGCAAGTGCCCAATTTCTTATAGATCGCAGTAGGGTTGACTCTTTTATTATCCAGCAGAATACTGAAGGGTGTTAGTAAAGGCTTGATCCCTACCAAATACAATCAGTTGCATTTTTAGCGCATTTAGAACAAGACTATGGACAGGAAGAAATTCTTCATCATTTATCGCAATCAAGGATACAGGAATATTGTTGTCAAAAAACTAATATAGTTGATGATCGTCAATGTGTTGATGAGAATTGAAGCGAATCAAGTGAAACTTAGTAAGAAGCATTTCATGACTAAGAGTGTGAAAAGATTTGCTGTAATCAACTGATATAAGGCAAGAAAATTTCCTCCATCCATGCCGACGTGATATCATTCTGTACCGCTGTGGTGGTGCCATACCTGGATCAGAAATCTGGTTGGGTCGTAGGAATAATGTGATTAAAAAAAAAGTACTTCCCTAATAGTTAATTCATAATTTTTCTCCAAATTGAGCCCATCAGCGTTACTGCCATTCGATTTTATCGCTTTCATCACATTTGGGACGTTCGTATCGTTGACCTCTCTGAACCAAAATCGCGGATATATACGCTGAGAGATTTACTGCTATAATAGTTCAAAAAAGAATTGTTGTTTAAATTAAAATTATCATGAGAAATGTTATTAATGAAACGAAAATTAAAACCTTAAAATTTCGACATCAACTACAGCACCGTTCCAGAACCAATTCAGAGCGTTCCAGATTTCACCCGGACTATTTCTAAACCTGTGGGCAAGGAAGGCCTTTTTCCATTTCTAATTGATGAAGTCACCAATTTCGTAATCGTTTAAACTCCTCCCAACAGGCCACAGATTTAGCTTTAGGTTTTGTAAACTTGTCAATAATCCCCGGTGCAGGAGTTTTAGTGATCCGAAAAGTTTTGTAAGATTCAGACTTATTAAACAGTTAAATAAGATACCATCCAATTGTATTGTACCCGCAAAAGGCTTGGTACAGTACCCTACTTCATTAAAAGGTGTAAATATTTATCCCGTGTAAAATCAAAAGTTAATTTTATTTAAATAGATGTATTATCTATATCTATAGTATGTCCTCGAATGGACTTGCCAAGAGGAGAAAGCTTCTTATTTTTTGTTTTACGAGAAAAATGTATTCTTCATGAAAGTTTTTGCTTGTTCTAAAACGATTCAAACAGTTCTCACCGTTTCAATTTCCCTTTTCGTTACAGAGAAATATCGAAAAATAGGTCCGTTTAGTTGGAAATTTGGCCGAGTCCCAAAAATTAATTCTCATTTTCCTGACAACCGTAACTAAGACTTGTGTTTATTAAGTTTTCATTAAGGTAATTCAACAAAAAAGAGGAAATTGGAAATAAAAATTTCAAACACAAAAAAAATATGGTAAAAATAACAAAATAATAGCGTAAGTAAAAAAAACAAAATAATATGGTTAAACCATGGCAAGAAATTGCACATCATACGTTGGCTTTAGCCGAATATTGCCGATTTGGACATAGGCATTATGATTACTCAGTACCTTATGTGCTGAGATGAAACAGTACTATCGATGGAGAACGTGGTTTCATCACAAAATACAATGTCTCGATAAAAGAATTGGTTATTCACAATTAGAGCGTCCAATTACAAGCCGAAATCCAAACGTTATACTCGATTTCCTGGCTTTAAAGCGTGATTCAAAATTGATTTGAAGGGATGAATTTTCAATTGCTTCAATGTTTTATGAATATGAGCTTTATTGGTTTCTAATTGAAGTGATCTTCGTCGTAAAGAAAATTTTGGATGATTTTAAACCGAATCCATAACATTAAGAGTCGCAGCGTCATATTCATCTCGAGCTATCTTACGTTTTCTTTACGTCTAATACGTAGCCGGTAGTTACGAATTTCTAGATAAATTTTTGTGCGCCATATTTTCAGATGTAAATGTACCAAAGATCTTGATTATATTTCTGGATAATTCGACGAATTGCTTTATCACCTTTGGCATACTATCAGGTAAATTTGTTATTCTTTCGGTAACATTATCATTTAATTTAAGTCTTGTTTACGGTTGCCATGAAAACGAGAATCGGTTTTTGGTCCTACATACAAAATTTTCAACAAAACTGACTTACTTTTCGATATTTTTCTGTAACAAAAAGGAAAATTAAAACGATGAGAAGACATTCAACCATTTTGGAATAACCAAAAATTTTCATAATTTTTCTCATAAAATGAAACATAAGAAACTCTCTTCTCTTGGCAACCCCATTTGGACACTGTATACTAGAAATAATAATAAAATCCAACAAAAAATCAATCTTATTTAGAAAAAAAAATCATTTTCTAATAATAAATCAATTCCACAAAAGTTTTAATTCAGGTAACATAGCAATTATTTGCAAATATAAAAAAATTAATATCGCGTGGTATACCCTTTTTGTTTAAAAACTTCTAATAAACAATTTGGCATTGACGAACCAGTTTTCTCGTTAGGTCATTCGATATGTGTAACCATTCTTCTGAGATAGCCCTTTTAAAATGCGTTTTATTGTAAATTACCGAATTTGTTTTTACAAATAATTCCATAAATATTCTACAAGGTGATTGTTAAGTAGATTTTTTCCTTTTAACAGAAGATAAAGGTAAAAAAAATAAGCGTTTTTTTATTTACCACTTTTCCCAAATATCAAAACTAACAGAAATACAGGCTTTTACTGCACTTTTCATATGTATGAATTGGTCGAAATGGTCCAACAGCATGGCCTCCAAGATCACCAGACCTCACTCTATGTGATTTCTTTTTGTGGGACTACATGAAATCTTTAGTTTTTAAGATTCCGCTAAATACAAGGGAGGAATTAATTGCGCTCATAAGAGAGGTTACAACAGAAATTCGAAGCAAACGAATTTCAATACGTCGCGCGATGACCGAACAGTGGTTACGTCGCGCTGAACGCTGTCTAGAAGTGAATGGTGATCATTTTTACCATATTATTTAAGTAACACTAAGTTTAGTTTCATTGTTGTTAAATAATTTTAGTTTTTAATTATAAACTTTAACAGCCTGTAGTTCCGTTACTTTTGATATTTGGGAAGTGATAAATAAAAAAAAACGCTTATTTTTTTGACCTTCATCTTTTGTTAAAAGGAAAAAATCAACTTAAAAATCACCCTGTATAGGGTTGAGGCTGGGACTTTAAGGAAGAGTTTCTAATAAATGAGGGCAATTAGAGATTAGCCACTTACTTGCAGTATAGGCTTTTTGCTTAGGATCGTTACCCTGCTGGAAGTAAAAAAATTCCTCGCAGTCCAAATTTATCTGCACTTAGTTTTGAATTTTCTTCATAACGTTCAGATACCCCACTTGGTTCATAATTTCATCAATTTACACTAAGTGTCTACACCAGAAGCGGACATGTAACCCCAGATCATTAATTCGCCTTCTCCACGCTTAATGGTAGGAATTGTAATTTTCGGATTTAATGCTTTTCTCGATTTTCTTCACACTTTTCTACATCTATCTGGTTTAAAAAGGGTGAACTTACTTTCGTTCGGTCAAATAACTTTTTCCCAAAATTTTGGCTCACCAGCCCTGTATTTTTCAGCAAATTCAAGCTTTTTTTTTTGTTATTGTCACCAATACGGCGCATTTTAAATTCGACCTTCACTATTGGGATCTGGGAAAATAGAAGATATACGAAGAAGTTTAAATGGGGGCAAAATTATGTAATTTAGCACTTGACCAAATGACGTTTTTAAAATCTTTATTTTCCAAGTTCTTTCGAAGATGTCCGAAAAATACTAAAAATTGGAGATTTCGTTATTTTTTTAGTGTTATTTGACAAGAAAGCCCAAAACCACAAGCACATTTTCATTGCCGCTTTTTCTCAGTTATACGATGACATTTTCAGATTTGCCATCCAACTATTTTTCTGTCAAAAATTCCAATATGGCGTTTATAAGAAAAAATAAAGTTGATGATGGCAGTAGAAAGACGAAACGCCAGAATGTGCACGCCACTAGTAAAAAGAGACAAACAATTTCTAGCTTAAAAGATTCCTTTATACCACATTAAAAACTGTCACCAAATTTCAACTTTATATTAGTTTGCATCTTCTTTTTATTTAAAAGGTTTTTTTAAAAATATGTAACGCTTTTTTAATGAAAGTTTGAAGCCCTGCATCTTGAAAACGAAGCATTACCGGACCTAAGTTTATATAAATTTTTTATCTTAGAATCACTCAAAGAATCACCACTTTAAGTTTGGCCACGTATGTAAATAATACCATGTATAAATCACTAGCGGGCAATACGGGGTAGACCATATATTCTTATGCGAAATTGCATAGTAGTTTTGACACTTTTATGTATGTAAATTAATAAGTCTCAAAATAAGCATGCCTGGGAGCGTTAGATACTCATCAAATTTACATATTGAAAATCTTATAAAACAGAATCGACAATATATGAAATTTAAAACTGAGCATTATTGAATTTTCAAGCCAGGGAGGAACCACCTGTTGTTATTTAAAATGGGTTATTATAGCGGCATATTGGTATCTTGGAACTTGTGTGTACATTGTTGCGACCTAAAACCAGAATGCTTTTGAAACAGCGACCCACCAAGACCCTTGGGGAAGGCATAATATGAGTGTTTAATGTTTAATGGTGGATGGGAAAATAGCATCTGTTTACTAATTTATATAAAAAATGTACTATTTTTTAGATGTAGCATCCTCTTATACTGAAGTTTGTTTGGGAACACAAAACCGCCACGTCTTAGTTAAGATTTTTGATATTGAATTCTATTTGAATTTCCATAATGGGTCTTAAACATTCACATAATAGTGTCTTGATACTTTTATGTTTATTAATGAGTAACAATAAAAGTGCTTGCCTCAGAAAACAGGCACTTGGGAAATTTACATACTGTGCACCTTAGGTTAAACAGCTATAGTAACACCGAAGAATAACATTTAAACATTAACAGTTAATATTTCCCATCTCAACGGATATTTTCCATAGTTTGACAGTTTGGAACTTCCAATATTTAATATTATTTAAAATTTTTATAAAGACCCATTGTACTAAAGTTCTTAATTAAGCTGGGGTGTTTAGTGGGTAATAGCATCTTAAACTTTCATATTCCTCTCATATTTGTCAATGAACCTAAAAGTTAAAATGCCTCAAAAACTCACTTCGTGACAAAACAGTACTCAGAAAAATTACCGTCTGCGTACCTTCGGTTGCTACACTTATATTTAAGACTCAAATGAATGCTCTTGTAAACGTATGAAATTTAAAACTACACTCACTTTCACATGAAATGCACCATCCAGTAATAATAATAATAAAGTCTTGTAATTTTGGCAAAATAATGCTTCATAATAGAGTATCAAATGATCAGACTTTCAGTAAAAAAGAAAGAATGCTAGTGGTTTTTTTGTCATCGACCTATTAGATTTTTTATTCAATTCTAAATAAATAAAATAATATTTACATGGAAATATCAGTTTATTTTGTTGTTGAACTGTGAAAAAGACATCTCAAAATGCCCCCAGTGAGACGGCGTCGAAATTTTTCCCACGTTTCGGATTTTGATAGAGGGCGAATTATCGGCATGAAGGAGGGTGGACTTTCTTTTCGTGAGATTGCCCGAAGAATGAATCGGAACCACACCACGATTGCGAGAATATGGTCTTCGTGGTCTGAAGAAAGGGTTCAGCGACATCGTCCAGCTGGACGTCCTCCCCGTAGCAGCAACGCACGTGAAGATCGACTTCTTAGACGGATGGCCATTGGTGATCGATTTCAAACAACAATGTCTGTTGCAGTAGATTGGATGGGAGCTCTAAATCGTCGGGTGTCGATGGCAACAGTTTACAGAAGAATTTCGTCTTTTGGCCTGCATTCATACCGCCCAAATCTACGACTGCCACTAACCGCCCAACACCAAGCTTCCAGATTGGCCTGGTGTCAAGAACGAATTGATTGGAATCATGAGTGGAACAATATCGTCTTCAGTGACGAGTCGCGATTTTGTTTATGGATCAATGATGGTCGTAGAAGAGTCAGACGATACCGAGGTGAAAGAAGAAATTTGCAATTTTCTGAAAAGCGCCACACAGCTTTAACACCTAGTGTTATGGTCTGGGGTGCGATATGTGTTGGCCGAAGATCTTCTCTTGTGTTCGTTCCAGGCACCCTAAACGCACGTCGCTACATTGACAATGTTCTGAGGCCAGTATTAGTACCTTTCATGCAAACTTTACCAAATGGCATTTTCCAACAGGATAATGCAAGACCACATAGTGCGAACATTACTCGACGATACCTGGAAGAAGCACAATTGGAAATACTGCCTTGGCCTGCACGGTCACCGGACCTATCGCCCATCGAACATCTTTGGGGTATGATGAGTCGCCGCCTTCGAAATTTACCGAGGCCTCCAAACAATGTGGATGACCTACGACATCATCTTGAGGTAGCATGGAATGAAATACTCCAGGAAGATATTGATCATTTGTTGCAAAGCATATCGCGAAGAGTACGTGCTTGCATTGCCGTACGAGGCGATGTCACTTATTATTAATTTTTTCATTATCAAATGTTGTATCTTTTAACTGAAAGTCTGATCATTTGATACTCTATTATGAAGCATTACTTTGCCAAAATTACAAAACTTAATTATTATTATTACTGGGTGATGCATTTTATGTGAAAGTGAGTGTATATTAATTTTTTTCCATGTCAGAAAATCACCCTATAGGAACTCTCAAAGTGTCACTACTGTTAGTAATGACATTTCTGCAGGATCCTCAGATAATATGTGTCACTATTTAACTTTATTTTAAACTTGACCAAGTTTCTCAAACTATTGATAATTTTTCAGGCAAACTAGTATATTTCATACTGAAATCGGTTATTTAGATGGATGTATGCATATAGAACTCAGAAAGACTTTATTGTGACAAATTTACATATTCAATTTTGTGTGGGTTTAATTCATCCGGGCTCAAATGTTATTATTAAAAAAGTTATTACTGTTAATTGAAAGCTGAAAAAATTCAAGAGAATTATAACATTAATACAAAATACACAAAACTTGAACTAACCTAAGGTAATAGAATGTTCACTAACAAAACAAATTTGAATAGGTACCATGAACCAAATTAAAAGCTCAGCCTATTGTGTATTAAAACCACCATATGAAAGATATCTATAGAATATTAGTAGAGTCACAGTGATGTTTAAACTTAATTACTGTGGAACATATTGCCCAAGAGTATTTTGACCCATCAAACTTAATGTTTACTCCTTATTCCCGAGTTTCTTTTGGAGTGATCTATGCAATACATAATATCACACTATAGAGGACGTACAAAAAAGTCCTTAAATACGTTTGTCAATGACATGGTACTACACTTTACATTTCCTTCAATGTCACCCTGTAGAGGGCTAGTATGGGTACAATGGTGTTTAACTTTAATCATTGTAGAAATATTACGTTCAAAAATATTTTCGCCTAACTTACTGAATATACAGTATTTATTACTGAATGTTTTCCATCAATGTTTTATTTAATTGCAAAATATCTGTTTTTGTTAGACAATTGCTTAGTAGAGAAAATTGCTTGACAATTATCAAATGAGAGTCAAAAATTAATGGAATTACGCGCCTAAGAGGAAGATCATGGCAGTGAACTGCTTGAACAAAGCGCACAAGAAAGAAAGTGTCTAGAAATTAGGACAACATTTTGTAAAGAGGAAAATTCTTAATATGGTCTACAGTTACTTGAAGAATACTGTAATTTACTTATGCAGAGTGTTTCCGAATAAATCAGTCAATTACTTACTGTAGGTTCCTCTGACCGAAATAAGAAAAAAGATCATACGAACATGGGTCCATTTTCCCTTTTTTCCCAGGTTCCCGCCTGAAATATAGGGTAATAAAAAAATCATTTTAAAAATTGTTTTCCTTATAAGTTCTAACATTAAATCTTTTTATGAAAATTGGGTAGCATAAAGCAGGTATAGAACATATCTTTTAAGGGGAAAAATATTTAAAAATTTTCGAGTAACGTCCCCATTGATGTGACCTTGAACATGTTAAACGAAAAATATGATACGCTACTGGTTTTAAAAAAATAAGAATAATTTTCTGAATACTTCATATTTCTGTGAAGTCTCTTGAATATTTTTTATAGTATTAAAAGTTTTCATAAAAAATTACATTATTTGCTAACTAATATTAAAACTGCAAGACTAAATTAGGTACATTACCTTATTTATAAAAGAAAATTAATTAAGAGTTTGAAAATGCCCACCGCCTACAAGAATGCATGCCTCAGCCGTTTTTCGCATATCATCGCGCACTATTTGAAAAAGTCATGGAGTATTTTTTATTGTGTTAAAAGAACGAATTATGGGATTTCTCAGTTGTAGATTGTTGAGGTTTCTTTCTTCCACGAAAATGGTTAACGTTATGAAAAATATTCAAGAGACCCTTTTTTCCCAGAAATATGAAGCATTCGGAAAATCATTTTTATTTATTTTTTAACCAGTGGCGTATTATATTTTTCATTTATAATGTGCAGAGTCACATCAATCGGAGCACCGCTGATGAAATTAAAAACATTTTTCCCTCTTAAAACATATGTCGCTACACCTATGTTAGGCTCCCCAATTTTCATTAAAAAAATTTAACGCCGGAAATGACTTATTAGGAAAAAATATATAACTTTTTATCACCCTGTATTTCAGACAAGAAAAGAAAATGGACCCATGTTCCTATGAACTTTTTTTTTTATTTCGTTCACAAGACCCTATAGTAAGTTAGTTAGTTCAGGTTAGGCTTATTCTAAAACATCCTGTATATGTGCCAAGTTCAAATTGTATAAGTGTAACCAGGAAATTAAATTAAGGAAATACTATAAAAGGCCTTTTGTATCACTCCCGCAACACATAGCGACCAGTTTTTTTTTAAATTTTGATTGTTATTCAGTTCATGAATAAATATGCTTTTGAGAACTTAAATCCGGATGTTTCCTCACCTCGTTTGTTACACTTCAACCAAGACCAAGTTTAAATCAAATTAGAATCGATTAGTAATCAAAGTGGAAATCCCATCACGTTCAAAAATGCACTATTAAAGTTCTAAGTATAGAGTGATTAAACCAAATAGGGAACTGGGTGTTTTGCGTGGGTGGGCTTTCCAAGCACCAACGAGTATTCAAGGTATTGGTACGGCAGTCGAACTATAATCAAACGCTATTTTTCTGGCTAGGACCGAAGGATATGGACGTGTTTTCGTCGAAACAATAGCGAGTTTTGCACTTAAAATGCAAAATATGTGCATGTCTAAATCGAACTGTTGTGCTTTGGATTTAAATCGAATAATTTGTTTGGTTTTAACAGATTTGATAAATTGGATAAAAAATTGCTTAGTCAGGACTCTCGTATTACTCAAGCGACCCACGCGATTATACGCGTGTCACTACTTTTGGGAATTGAACTTATACATCTTCTCATTCAGATGAGCCATCTAAAAATGAGTCATCAGATAGTACTACGAAAACAATGTTAGAAATCTTTTCGGTCGTACCGACTTCCGGGCCCATATCAGCTGTTTGATATGCTGCGCTCATACCACATGGCTCAATTTCAAAAGTTTAATGACTGAATATTTTTCATGTTCTGTGTGGTATCTATTCGCGATAGTTAAATTTAAATATTAACAAATTTGGGACTTGTTCAAAAGATCTACATTAATTCCAGACGGATTTCATTTGACTTTAAAATATAAATTTGCACTTAGTTTCTAAATAGGATGAATTTCGTTACAAAACAGAAAATAAAAAGAAATCGACGATGATGGTGGTGTGGTCAGGTTCCGATGATAATATCGTCGAAGCATGTGCGGAAGCAGATGTGATTATTGGGTCAGCTGTTTTGAACAGCTGCCAAAGCGATATTCCTTTTCAATGCTCCCTTTTTAAGGCCCACTACCTGTCTGAGGGTAAACTTCAAGATTCAAGCTACAAGAAAATTGTGAGCCAATGAAAAAAGGCCCAAACATAAATTGTGGAAGGTCGTGAAAAACAATGTAAACGTACTGTGACGAGATCGTGGTGGGTCACACTAGGGGCACTGGCCTGAGGTGTGGTCGTCGAAACCAAAACGCAACAAGATAGGATGGCATCGGTACGACTGAGGTATAACCTTGGCAACCAGTCAATGACCGCACAGCTACCTGCTGTCCAAACTATTCTTGACCGGCTATCAATGCCTTCGGCTCTGCTTCTTCTTTGTTATTTGGATGCAATAATTAGGTATTCCGCCAGGAATTAGGCGAATGCGTTCCCCTATCCACGTTTTTCAAATCAGTCTTTTAAACATGATAAACATAGAACTTTTATGGCTTAAGACGCCCGTCAACGCTATAAATTACTTGACAAGAGTGCGGGTTGGGCCCTGTAGCAGCTGCAAGGTATTACACACAACTACTATATCTCTAACTTTTCAATATGTTTGAATACCAGTAGTAAAACCCTCATGGTTAGCGACTGTCTTATAAGAAATATTTAATGTTTTAATTACTTGCATCTATTGCTTTTGGTTACATTCATGACCATCAAAGTAGTAGTTCAACGACTCAGTGACGTAAATGAAACACACGTCCTTGTGGTCTGCCAAGAGAGAGATCTCCTGCATCCCAACGACTATTTTTGACAAAACGCATATCTGTATGTGTGCAGTTCGTGGGATATTTTAAGAGACCTTGTCTGCGACAATTTGACTGCTGCTCAGGTAATGAGTTTAGGAAGCTATTTTTGCCTGAAGTAAATGCCATATCCTGACGATTTTTATCAATATTACCTGTTACCTATATTTAGAGGGATTTTTTTGCCTGAGCCTCTTAGATATTTAGTTAAATTTATAACAATATTTTCAAGATCACTATGTACATATTCTGGGTAACAACACAAAATGGGGCCATCTCTCTGTTTACTTAGTAAAAAATACAATTAAGAAACCGTCCATCTGCACGAAGTCATCGGATGCTTTAGACATCTGTATTCACTAAAGAACACATAAACGTGTATTTTCCTAGATAAATTTCTTTTTCAGTAATAATTAACCTAGATAACAAATTTACAAATGCAAATTCGGTCCTTCGGTTTTTTTAATTATTCTTTTTTAGCAACTTTCTTCTTGATTTGCCTCCTACAACTTGTACTTCCCGTAGACCTTCAAGCAATTGTTCAATTCTAGGATTTTACTAGTAACTTAAATCCCTTCACAATCTGTAACAATTTCCGGCTTCTTATCTTCTATTTCAATTACCACTATCTTTGTAATCTCTTGCCTTCCATCAGCCTTTTCCTTTTTTAATGTACGTTTCTTCTGCATTCTCTTGTTAGAAACTCTTCTATCAATTACCAGAGGTTCCTGTATTTCAACTAGTAGCTCTTGAATTACATATTGCGGTTTTTCTTCAATTATCTCAATTTCGTGCATAGTCACAGTTACCTCAGGTTTTTTACCCTCAATTTCTTTAGTGACAATTTCGGTTATTTCTTACGATTTTCTTTTTTATTCTTCTATCATTCAGAGTAGTTTGTAGTATTTATTTAGGAAGTTCATTCATAATTGTGTAATTCATCTATATTGTGAAAGAACTTCCTATATAAATATTAGAAACTACTATGAATAATATCTACATAATATAAATGGATAGTTCATCTATACTGTGTATTATATCTCTACTTACTAACTCAAACAGTAACGGTACTTTAAGGGGTTTGGCCAGCTTCTTTTACAGTGACAATTTGAGTAGTTTCTTCTTTGCTTCTAGTCATTCTCTTAATTTTTGGTTTCTTTGTTACTTTAGACTGTATTACACCTTCATTGATCACAATAGTCAGATATATTTCTTCTGATAAATTCAATTTGACTTGGTTGTCTTGGTTAAATACTTTTGCAATAATTTACCAATCGAACAATTATCGTCCTACTCTAGTAACATCACCTTTTTTATAGGTGACTAAAACTTGTTTTTTTTTTTTAATGAAACATCATGGATATTATTATTACTCCATATATGAGGCTATTCATTTTGATTTAAAAAATATATGATTTAATGATATTATCTCTAATAGTTTTCACGCAAATCAAGAATTTTTATTCCATAACAATAAGGTACTAAACAAAGGAAATCGTTGAACTCATGCGAATATTATGGATCATAAATTCATAATGGGCTTCCTTGATTATCAATTTTCACGCCACTGAAGAGTTTTTGCACAATTTTTTTTGTGTCATAGGTAAAATTAGAACATACAGAGTTTTTCACTTGGAACATTTAATTTGGACATTTTCTTCAACTTCTTGATTTTTGGACAATTATTTGTATGGAAACTTAGTATCTTCCATATAAGTACAGTCCTCAAATTCATCCTCATTATAATAGCCCTACAAGTCAATCTCAGAAGTTCTTGGTAGCCGCATTTTATTAATAAAAACTGCAACCACAAACTTACAAAGCGCTGAATAATGTAACTGTATTCATGGTCAGACAGGTCAACGGCCGAATTACTTCTTGTTTAGGTCATATTATTATTATAAAACTGATATCATTAACAATAATTCAGTCGATTATTATACAAGCTTATGTTTTTTACTGTTAGGTAATCTTTCTAACCAAAGAATACTCGGTAAATGCCATACATGTCGAATAATTAACATTCCAGTGGTCCACTGCATAGGTACCTACTGCAACTGCACTAAGGTTTTTTGCAATAGTTAGTAACAAAAGGAGGTCAAGCCATTTAAATGGCAAACAATGCATTTCCTCGTCCCAGTTTAGTGGCGCAATATTAAAATACGGCTAAGATTGCAAAGCGATAAATAATAGTGTGCTGGACTAAAGGGCTGTTTATTGTCTATAATAATTAATTTGATTTATTAAGAGAACCTTGAGTGATATATTTAAGTAATAAAGGTGACACTGTAATGCAGTTGTGCAATAAGAAGGGGTCAGTTCATAATGTTCCCAGTTGAAAGAAGAATCATTATACAGTAACAGCAACAGACTTGGAATAGATTGGGTGAATAACCCCTCCGCTGAATTAGACAGACCGTATCGATTGACAGTGATAACAGTACAACGTCCCCTTTATAACTAACGTGTGCATAACGCCGAAATTTTACTGTCTGAGAGCGTTCCCTCTACATCAGACGCTTTATATAGCTCCCAGTTTAACGTCCTGAAAATGTTAACTAAAATCGACGCTATGGCCTAATTCAGATAAGTTTGCATGGCGTCGCAGCTTTAATGAAATTCCGGAGTATTTCAGATAGCTAGCACCCATAAAAATTAATTATGAAAAAATTCTTGTGTGCAAAAGGGTGAATAATTGGCGATTAGGCCATACATGCTCGTATAGGGGCTCCTAGGCTGATAATAATCTCTTGTTATATGCATGTAGATACCTGTTTTACTTCCTTACTTTGACATGCAATGGCGTCCACCTGGAAGAATTTTTGGAACTTGCTTTAATTCTGTTCAGCATTATCGTGATTGTTTCATGATACAGGTAAAAGTACTAGGAGGTTTAGATAGTGATAAAAGTTTAGAAACTAAATCATTTGCAATCAAAGAATATCTTCCTAATAAAAGATAACTTGTTTGTAGTTCTATTTTGGGACAAGATAACGGTACAAATTAATAAATATTATTATTTACAAAGTTATACTTTTATTGTCAAATAGGAGATTGGGAGAGTTAAAGCTTTGTTTTGCAATAGGTAGAATCTGAAGCCTGACATAAATAACCTACTAGATAGAGTAGAAGTTAAGCAAATACTTTTGCTTAGTATTAGCAGCAAATTATGTAATTATATTGCTCAATGTTAAAGGAGGCTCAAACTATTTCCTTCTATCTATCCTTTCAAATTAATGTTTTGGAAATCCAAAGATTTTTCAAAATATCATGAGAACTTGAAACTATTGCTCCTTTGGCTCACAGATAAAAGCTAATTCTCTGTTTTGGAATGGGGAGCACCTTAAGCCTGACACAAATGACATGCTAGAGTAAAATTTAAGTAAATATTTTTGGTTTGGTATTAGTAACAAATAATATAATTAGGCCATTCAATGTTAAAGGTCTCTAAAATTAGCAAAAACATTTCTTTCTATCTCTCTTGTCAAATAAATGTTTTAGAACTCAAAATATATACAATACCTTTCCAAATATAAGGAGAAAACTTGAATCTGTGACTTTTGAAAACCATAAATTTATGTTAAGGTCATAAAATTGCTCTCTATGTAATTCACTATATTTGTGACACCTTGTTGGACAAAACATGTTTTTCAAATAATGATGAATTATTACAAGTTGGCATCCAAATTCAAAATGACAGCAAAAGGCATTTTTAAATCAAGAGGGTTTTCAATGGTAACAAATAATGTTTTTCAAAATTTTTAAATATTATTAAGAAATTTTATCATTTTTCAAGTGACATCAGCTTGTGAAATGTCACTGCAACATAGATTTTTTACTCTAACAATACATAAGGGGGATGTAAATCCTAAAAAGGGGTTTGAGAAATAATTCTGACAGTGACAGAAAATGATTGATTAAAAAATAATTGCCAAAGATGTTAGTTTGGCATTAAGGTATTTATTATTCAACAAATTAAATTATGACTGTGAATTTGGCAAAAAAGAGTACAAACAAGACCAGTATGTAGTAAAAATCCACGTTTTTTCAACAAAACATTAGTTTCCAATTTAATATGCTGTGTCAACATGTTTTGATAATGCAGTTATAAAAATTGATAATGCAACAAGTTCTATTGGTAAGGATTAAAAAAATCAAGCCTAAAGTACAACAAACAAAAACTTGCTAAAACCGGACAAGCAGAAAAAATATATGAACCTTTGATCCAGGGTTATACACGAGTTCAGAGATATCTCATTCATTGATAGGTCAAAAATATATTTATCTGCATAATATAAATATTGAGCGTATTAATAAAATGAGTCTCAAGGGAACGAAAGTGAACTAGTAGGTGGACAATACCAGCTGCATCATCGATGCAACTGCATAGCTTTCTACTAGTTTGTATATAGACAAAGGTATTTAATAGTGACGTCACGAGTTGCGGAACCAACATCACAGGGATGGACGTGAAATATGTCATCGCGGCAATGGCGGATGTTTTCTTCTAATTTAAACATCCGCGGTAAGCGTACGAGATGCTGTATGAGATTAGTTTAATAGATGCGACTTACCATTATAACTAGGTAACAACAGTATCTGCTAATATACATATACAACAAAGGCAGTGATGATGTGTGTAAAGGACGTTCAATATCTAATTTCCTAAATAGAATTGACGTGACATTCGAGGTAAGCACTTCAGTCTCATTCACAAGGTGTGTAAAGAGCACTTGATGGTGTTTCCTAAACACTAAATTCTAGTGAACACTATAAGTGGAAAATAAATAAACAAAAAAACAGTTCACCCGCCTGCGCCAATACAACCGACCCGCACGCCTCTATCCGACTGAAAAAGGAATCACCCTAAATCCACGGTTGATTCAAGGGAACAACGATAAGACGAAGCGCGGGGAGTACCGTTGTTCGGCTTGAACGGTCCTATGTTACGTTTCCTTTCGGTGGATTTTCGCTTGTTGCGCTCGAATACGAACGACCTCTGTCGGTTACGTTCGTGCACTTGCACACAAGCATTGATGGAGTGGGCTCGCCCGCTCTACGTTTTTCTAGGAGCTAAGACCTCTTTTTGATTCGTCCCACTGTTGTCACAATTTCAGTTTTCCGCTAAAACTCCCATTTCATCGACAGCTTTTTTCTTCTTTTACTGATCTTCTTCGGGTATTCTTATGTCTCACTAAAAATTAAACATATCCCATTATCTACTTAGTAAAAAACATGAGTGTCAATCAAAATCGGATCTACCATTTTTTCAGTTCATTAAAAAAAAATAACCGAAAAATATCTATGACGTACATGACGATCTCGTTTACTAACAAAGTGGCCCGTATTTCAAAAAACATATCTTAGAACATTAATAAAGTGTTAAATAAATATAATTCACAAAATTTTATGAAAAATATGGAAATTCCTTATGGTGTCTATAAGAAAATAACAGATTACATAACTAAGGGAAGATGTTTTTTTGCTTTTTACGTGAGCTTTGAGCTATACATATAAGAACACTTTCATACTAGTGTATACTTCTATTAAACATTTTATTTACAATCACGTTTTAACGAAAATAAGGAAAATTTAAAATGATCTAAATGTGTCCCTCGATATACATACATATAATATGTATACACATTATAATCAGAATGGCACCGATACTCTGTATTGTTAAAAGCGGCATGACAAATAAATTTATTATTCAAACGCCTGACGTAAATTTTAAGAAAATATGTTAGACGTTGGATTTTTATAGTTTTTTTTGTATATATTCTACAAAATGAACAGACCGACAAGAATTGTTGCATCGTTGAGGTATCATTTTACGTTCAACCAGGATGGAAGTGACATGTAAGGTACTCACTTTCTACATAGATAAATGTAAAAATAAATTTTTGTAGTATGTTTTGTATTTTCAAAGATCTTGGTGGCTTTTGAACTAAATATAGGAACAACCTGAAAAGTTTATAAAGTGCATTAACACTTCATTATAAGTCTATATTCCATATTTGTTAGATTTATATGTCAAATCATTCTTGGACTTTCCTTGTCGTCATTGAGATTTTTATACTACAATTTGAGGAGCGGCATGTTTGCTTGTTATCAAGTGAAACTTAATAAAACCAATGAACATTCAAAAATTATCATTAATAACAATAATTCTTGGAAAAGAAATATATAAATGCAGGACTCCAATACTTCAATTTGATAGAGTCAAAATGACACGCAGTATGTGAAATAATATACTACAGTTGTTTTCGAAAGCATTGTATAAATTCAATTAAATATGAAGCATACTAAAAATTCTGTGATAGGTCAGTTATACATATGTGCATGTTGAGATATGTTTTTCTTATCCTCCTTATATTAGCATTTATTTAGGTTTAATGTTTCTAAATCAAAATCTCATTGTTTCTAATTGTTATTGTATTTACTAATAGCTTTTAAAATTGGTAAAATTACATTTCATTTGAAACTCAAATACTTCAAAAACAGTCGAAAACTCCTTAGAATTACAAGCTGACCTCAATAATAATAAGAAAAAGAGGATTTTCTTTTAAAAAAAAGACCTAGCTTTTATAACTTTTTTAGATCTGTATCGAGTAAGGCGCGTGAGAGACGTGGCAACACGGCCCGCCTGCACTTGCAGGATTATTACGCAACCAATGCAAAGTTGTATTTACGTGTACATTGTGTGGTTTAGTTAGTCACATGTGTTGTTCAAATCGAATTACACTGTTGGACAACTGGTGTGAACCGTTTTACTTTTTTTTATAGTAATTTTTGGCTTTTTCCAATTTTCACATAAGATTATGTTAAATTTTATTTTGCTAGTAGTCTTTAAGCTTGCGCTCTTCTAAGTTAATCCCATAACTGTTGTTTAATTTCAAAACACACACTTTCCTCTTCACAATTGCTCTTGTACCTGGTCCTATATTTTAAATAAGTGTTTACGCACTAATTCAACATCTTGTATGCATTGCAAAACTGAAGTAAGCAATTTCTTATCAGATGGTCTCTATAACTGAGTCATGGTCAAGGTCTTTAAAAAGTGACACTTCACAGGTGGTTTAATGGCTTGCTTGCGTGCGACATAAAAGCTTATCGTCATGTATTTGATGTAAGGATATTTCCTAGTTAACTCCCTTAAAAGCACAATTCTTCAAGTTCATGGAAAGGTCTTTTGTATGAGAGTAGAGGCCCACTACCTGAAAGCTTTTATAAGTTCAGGTAAAAATAATTACAGATCGGGTCCACCAGACCTGAGATTCGGTTCTTGAGCTTTTAGAAATAGATAATTTACCTCCTGCGAAAACTGGACCGGTTTCTTTCAGTTCAAAAATTTTGGGGTTTTGGCTGCCTGATAACAAATGGTTTATTGTCCTGAACAAAATACATGTACCTGGGTTGGGAAAATTTATATCACGATTGAAAAAAAAAACGTGAAAACAAAAATATAGAGCATATTATAGTTCAGAAAGTTTAATATTCTAAAAATGAAACGAAAAATTCTTATAAACGCATACAGAGTGCCATGATTTTACACTATTACACTGTGACAGGTTGTTTATTTTAAACGTAAGATTACAGATCTTTTTACATAATTTATACTTATAATGATGTATTAAACAGTGATATTTGGATTCAAAACGACGGCAAAACCGTTTTATTTTCTAACAGTCAAAATTACAGTATTTTTATTTTTCATGCTTCATAAAACTGATTGTCGCACTCATGTTTATTACAGAATTTGTTGTTTTGTAAACTAGACTGGTGGAACAATGTGCTGCAGTAAAAACATGAACAAACAAATACGTCGTTCTTTTGACATTTTGAAAAAAATTATTTTGTCACCATTTTGCATTCAATTATCAACTTATAATATGTCACTGTAAAGTAAATTTTATGCCCTTTTTGAATATACAGTGTGACCCACTTAAGAGCGGGACACCCCTGTAAAATTTTTATTTGTGGTTCGATTTTGATCATTTTTTTATATGTTGTAGGGCATCAAAAACTCTATTTTGTGACAAGTTCTTGTTACGCTCGCTTAAAATCTAAGGTCTACTTTGCCCCTTTCTTATGACGAAATTTTAAGAAAAGACATTAGGGAATTTTTTATTTTAAATTTAGCTTCAGTAATAACTTTAGAATTATTCAAAATGGCTGTATTTCAAATTTCGTTAAAAAATGTTTATCCATAAAAAAGTTGTAGAGCAATCCAATTTTAAATTTATTGAACCATCTGGATGTAATAATTTTTGGTCAAGTTGGCTGAGTACGGATCCAATAAACATAGTTAAGTCACTTGTTTTATCCTTGTCATTAAATACAATGCAATTGTCTTTTTGTAAATAAATAAACCAGTTCTTGGTGGTTTAGAAGAAAATTTAACTGTTTTTGATTGAAGAAAAAGTTCAGATATGAATAATCAATTAACTTTAAGGGAAAAAATTGAAATAGTGCGTCTTTCTGGTGACAATGACAGAAGTGTAAGGGAAGTGACTAGAATATTTAACACAAGATATCCTAATCGACGTCCGATTACTAAAAGTACAGTGAATCGAATAAATCGTACATTTAATGAAACTGGAGCCGTTGATAGATAATTGTTAAAAAACAACCGTCCTGGAAATAGAAATGAAGGTGATACAGAAATCGCAATTTTAAATTATTTTACTAATAACCCACATGCTACATTAAGAATAGCAAGTTTAGATTTAAATGTACCGAGGGAAAAGATTCGTCGATGCCTGAAAAAGAATAAAATTAAGCCATTTAAACCAAAATTTCTGCATACTTTGGAGGAAGGAGACAAGAACAGAAGATTGGAATTTTGTTTGTGGGCGCAAGGGGAGTATCAAGATAACAACAATTTTCTAAAATGTATTCTATTTAGTGACGAAGCTACATTTACTACTAACGGGATAGTTTCTTCACAGAATTGTAGATTTTGGTCTCATGAAAATCCACGCTGGATTATCAACTGCAAAAGTCAATATTCCCAAAAAGTAAATGTTTGGTGTGGAATAATCTATGACAAACTTATCGGTCCATTTTTTCTTGAGGGCAATATGAATTCTGCAAGTTTTTTAGAACTATTGAGAAATGAATTATCCAATGCGATTGACAATCTTCCACTATTATACACAAGTAACATGTACTTTCAACTTGATGGAAGTCCTATACATAACGCGAAAATTGTTCGGCAGTGGCTAAATACAAACTTTCCCAATCAATGGATCGGACGGAATAGTCCATTAATACAATGGCCACCCAGATCACCGGACCTGACCCCTTTAGATTTCTTTTTGTGGGGTACTCTTGGGCAAAAAGTATATAAAAACCGCCCCAGAAATAGAGAAGAACTATGCATAAGGTTGAGACGCGCCTGTGAAGAAATTACTCCCTTATCTCTCAGAAAAGTAATGAGTAATACTAGAAGAAGATACGAGAAATGTATCCAGTTGAACGGTAGCTTAATCGAAGCAAGTGTTTTTTAAAATGAATTAAATCTCTTTTCGTTACAATTTTTTTTTCACATTGAATCATTAATTAATTTAAATTAAATAAAATTTAATTGTTCTACAACTTTTTTATGGATAAACATTTTTTAACGAAATTTGAAATACAGCCATTTTGAATAATTCTAAAGTTATTACTGAAGCTAAATTTAAAATAAAAAATTCCCTAATGTCTTTTCTTAAAATTTCGTCATAAGAAAGGGGCAAAGTAGACCTTAGATTTTAAGCGAGCGTAACAAGAACTTGTCACAAAATAGAGTTTTTGATGCCCTACAACATATAAAAAAATGATCAAAATCGAACCACAAATAAAAATTTTACAGGGGTGTCCCGCTCTTAAGTGGGTCACACTGTATAAAAATATTTGGAACCTTACATTTCATATAGTAAAATTGAGGATACTTCGATTACACTGGAAATCATAAATACCTATCAAATATGTTCGAAAATGGCAAATTATAAACATGACGAAAAATGTAATTTTAATCAAAAACATTGTGAAGTAATTTGGGGGAATCACTTTGCAAAAACACTCCATATATTATGATTTAATATAGAAAGTTAAGTCGCCGTCAAGCTTTGATTTGGTCAAGCACAATGCCGATAGAACTGACAGAGACCTGCATTCACACTGATGAAATAAAAATGGTTTCAATGAAAACGTTTTGATCAGTTTTCATGGAAAGCCTCTTTTCAGCACATTACCCAACACAAATTAATAAATAAAAACAAATAACATTGTAAAACATACTAAAAGAGCCTCAGACAAATTTTGCTGGAACGTGTTTTCGTTTGATTAATACGTTTTTGAGTAAAACCAAAACGTTTTACTCTTCAGAGAAACGGTTTCTTAAACTGCAACTTGTTTTGTCAGTGTGTTTAGACTGACGAAATGTTTTGACATGCTTCGTCCTGCTTGACGTGCAATCACGATCTCTTGTTTTATACAAAAACATTTTAACGCACCTGTGTTTGTTCCTTGCATCGAAAAGTTTCCCTTATAGAGCAACGCTACAACATGGATGTAGAAAACGGGATGCTATTAATGTTAATAGAAACTATATCTGCTTCTTATATCCTCTTTTCAGCAATAGGGCAAATTCAGTAATGTCTTCCTTTACTAGCTTTTTCTTTTTCCTCTAGTAGAAGCATTTTCTTTTGAATTTATTCTAATTACTAATCATGTATCATGATATGTATGATGCTTCAAGACAGTTTTGTACAAATGTTTTATCTCAGCAGTGCGTTAATTAACGAATAAACATTTTTTCATATAAAAACTTACTGCACAAAACCTATTTGCCTTTTTAGTGTGTATTAGAGCGTTTTAAAATTGTTGCTTTCGCCGTTTTCAGCGGGTGCGCGAAAAAAGAGGTAGATGCAGTCCAATTATTAAGGACATATTTGGGTTAACATAACTAAGTGTCCTTTCTATAATACATATATGTGGAATGTAGGGCAGCAAAATTTAAGCCGATCTGGAATTGTAAAGGACTTCTGTGCATTGTCGCCTTTCTCCTTGACATTTTGTTATTTTTGTATTGTTTTGTCCAGTCTAATTTTCACATAAATAAAACCATAAAAAAGTTAAGTTCCCAAACTTTTATGTTTTATGTTTTTTGCTGTATAAATGGTTAGAAAGTGATACTTTTCAGGGGTCAAACACCAGATTCAGATGTCTTTAATCACAGATGAATAAAAAAATGGGTATACCCACTTTTTTTCAGGTCTTAGAATTGGTTTTTCAATTATTTGTTGTTTTGACCAGAGGACAAATTAATTGCATTTGCATGAAGATAACAATATATCTAAAAACTGGTTTTAGTCAAACTGAAAAATCAATATCATACATACAACGCCACCTACAGACCTGCGTCAAAGCTAAGAAATTTAAAGGCAGAAGTCTGTATTAATACGTATTATGTTGCCATTGCAGGAATTTTCAATTTTGATTTTAGAATCAACAGTAATTTACCATAATTTGTAAAATCAAGAAATTTGTAAATATAAATTCATTTTCACTAAAAATACTGCAGGACTATTTCAAACCGAAATCAGAATGTAAATAAATTGTTTGACTTACCATTGGTAAGCCTTAAAGTGGTAATACACCAATCCCAACCCATACAGGAAAGTTGTGTTTTGCCAGTGGTTTTCTGCTTGGATCTTGTAGAACATTTGATAGGCTGACAGAGCTGAAAAGATTAAACATTTTTCAGATTTATGAACTTTAAAAGTTTACATCATTACCTTTTTGGTACTCCTCCAGCAGCAAATGAAAATGGCCAAGTTTGACCCAAGTTTTTGGGTCAATACTGATTTGCTTTTTTTGAAAATTGCTAGGCTCATTTTCATTTTGTTCCTTCTGGTGCTTGCGGGCCTGAATTACCATAAGTTGTAGGTATTTTACCGCCTTAAAGTGAAAATTTATTTAAATACTTCACATAACCTTAAATGCTGGGCCACTGTACCTTTTGAACTAAGGCTTTCTTCTTGGCATTTTCGGGCAGATTAAGCAGCAAATACCCATACTGCCGACTGAAAAGATGTATGGAGGCTTTACTTTTTGAATGGTATTGAAAAAATAACATACCTGTCAAGCTCAGAAAGAATATGAAGTTCTTGGGCGGTCATAGTAATATCATCCAGATCTTGGGTGTCCCGCATCGGTTTATTCATTTTAACAGGAGGTGTACGGAAAATTGTTCAAGAAAACACACTTAAAAGTTAATAATGAACTGCAGTTCATGAAATTACGGCACTACGATAATGAAAATAGGGCTATTCAACGAAAGTTGCAGAAACAACCACCATTTTGTTTATAACATTCTAAAATGTAATGCAAAAAGAAAAAAAGGAAAACATTATCAGCCAACGCCATCTATACATCTGAAGCAGAAATAGCTTTCAGATACCTAATAATCTATTCCGATCTGTTTTTATCAAACGTCATTGAAGGAGTAACACTATACTCTATAATATTCGTCGTAATAAAAAAGGGGGTTACGTCAATGTCAATATTTGTTTCTACTGTCAAAAGAAAATAAACAAATGAATAAGCTTATTTGTTGTTATTCAATTGTTAAAACATTGTGATTTTTGGTAACATTTTTTTCTATTTTTGTTCCAAATTTAGTAATTCGCTTTTGTTTGTTGTTTTGTTTTTTTTTAATTCTTGACAACTCTGCAATTTTCGGTTCGGCATACTATAAAGCCCTGATCTATAAATTTCCACTAAATTCTTGCTCTATACTCTAAGCCTGAAACAACCCCGGATTTAAATAACACTATGAGTTGTAATATAACCGATACCGAGATCTATTTGGATAAATATGACTTAACTAGATAACTCAAATGGCCCTTTACTGTAACTCCCCATTTTGAATTTAAGCATTAGGCCTTTCACCGCCAACAATTATATGAAACAATAAAGAGTGCTTCTATGAAAAGCTATGAGATGTACCTTTTTGGTTGAGTGTAAAAAAAGCATCAAAAATACTTTATTCAAATTTAATTTTACAGTTTATGCTTGTTTTATGAGCTAATCATGAATTCATTTTAGGGCTGATAAATTGATTAGACAAATTGATTATTTATCACATTTTATTTTGAAGATGCCCTATTGTAGACAGGGGAAATGCACATGAATGGTTTATCAAAAAAAAAACTGGATTGGTTCCAAATCAAGTGGAAAAACACTTAGACAGGTAACATGATGCACACCTAAATGAGAAGTGTTTATTTTTGTTAGTTTGTAATTATGTGCACAAACATAAATTATTTTATATGTTACTGTTTTACATTATATTTTGCATAGCAAAAAAGGTAAGTATAGAATGCTTCAAATTTGAGCCTCACCACTGAGAGCTCAGAAACTATGAGAAAGGCAGGCACAATTTTATTTAGGTATATGGGTGAAATTTGCAATTTTGGTACTTGTCAAATTTTCACAAAAATTCCAAAAGCCTAAATATTTCTTAAAATATCATTTGAAAAGTAGTATCTATTAGGACTTTAAGGCTTGCCTAGTGATGATTTTGGTAGTTAAACTTTGGGAAAATTTGAATATTGTAAATATGGAAAAACAGCTATTTAAGTAGGCACCTACATCTTCAAATGAAGATTATCTAGTTTGCTCGATATAATTTTTGCTTTAAATATTTTTTGCATCTTCATTCATTTTCTCCTCTGTCGATGATGTATTACTGTTGCTATTGTCCACACTTAAAGCTTCATTAAACAATTTTCCAATTTTTTCCTCAATATCACTTATTTTTGACCCATAAGTTTCTTCACATTTTTCAAAATCCCTATTTTCAACTCTTTCAGATTTAGATGTCTTATGTAATGGAGAATTAAAATTCCCAAGATCAATCACTTCTGATTTTAAAGAAGCAGATCTCTGTCTTATTTCCGAGATGTAAGTTCCCCTATTCCATTCCCTGTTAGTCTGTCGTTCATGAAATCTAGGATTACTAGGAATTGAACTGGTGGAAGAATGTGTGCGAGAAGCTTTCATTTGTTTGCAGAGGTTGAAGCAACCTCCGAATATTTCCGAAAGCAATATGCTACCTCCGGCAATATAGCCTGCAGCAAGCAGCAAGAACATGCCTTGTGTGTCATCTAGTGTCAAGGCGCGATCTTCTGGAGGTAACATTTTTAGGCCCCCACTGCGAGAATTGGCCTGAAATTGATTTAGAAGATAATTGATCTCGTAAGTCTAAACACTATGGCTTACTGCTAGGAGTTTGCCAGATGCTGATCTCAGCACGTCCCATTCTACATCACTCTTCATTTTCAAATAGAAGCCCGATTGCAGGATCATTTGAATACCTTCAGCTATAACTTCACTGTATACTGAATGTGATGGTAAGAGAATGCCCACTTTGAAGGGTACAAAGCATTGCTGTGTTATGTGAAACAAAGCTTTTTTACTTCTAAAATTATTCATATGTAAGTTTATGTTTCATTGGGTTGTTATTTATTAACTACCCGATAGTGAAATTTGTCTTTACAATAAATTGAAGTTCTTCGCGAGACCCCAACATTGCGTAAGGCCAAAAAAAGGCTTTTGTTACATTGACTAAACCACTCTCGACGGAGGGGACATAGTCAACATGACTAAGAATCTTCTCACTACTTTTGCTCGTCACATTTTTAAACCAAGTGGGCCAGCCTCCTTTGTCCAGCATTCCGATTTGATATTTGTTATTTAACAGCTGCTCAACAGTGTCAATTGCAGCTGGAAATGCTGGTAAGGTCACAAAAGCAATAATTGAACCTGTGTAGCATGCTGTTATTATAATTGTGAACAACCAGTAAATACCTGAAGGGTTTTCTATCATAATAGAAGTATAATGCAGAAGTAAATGTCTTACCAACCAGCACCTTCGTAACACCTTTGTTTGCTTTTGTCCACGATTTTGCTCCAGTAAATGTGAAGCAATTTGTAAACGTCCCAAACATATACCAAAACATGTTTTCAAATTCAAGCGGATCGCTGAGTAGATATTTTAGAGTTAATCTCTCTGAATATGAAAATAATGGTATGGAGCCAATATACACTCCAATGAGCGCCAACCAAACTGACCAATGGAAGGGTCCCATAATAGCCCGATACCTTGGTAATGCTGTTGAAGCTAAGGAAATAAATGCGGCACAATCTTCCCCATGCCAGTTAAGAGTGCCTGCGTTATATCTACTATCTGTAATGTAGAGTCCTGCTATAGCCATATTTATATTTCCCCCTTTAAGAGTCTTAATAACAGCTTCACCAGACCCAAGTTTTTCTGTTTCTGAACTCTCTTTGAAGTCAGTGCTGAAGTTATACATTTTTGAGAGTAAGTTCACTAGTTGGATCTCAATGCCGGAGTACTCAGTTTCATCTCTCTCATTTCTCCTCCTAAATAAGAGTTTTGCCTATTGGAATAAGATACACAAATTGTTTCTGAAAACAGTGTAATAAATTTAACCACGTGGAAATTAGATATACAAGGTGTGAAGTGTCAGTTTCTAAGGATGTTTTTTAATTGATAGTTTCAATACATGTTTAGATAAATGGACGGAATTTTGTATGTTGTTATATCTTTCGGCGCTCTTTGTGAATCTTGAAAAAAAAATGGACACACTTGTCTAGGGATGGGCAATAGAAGGGAGTAGTGTACCTTTTATTTTACTGACAATTTAATAGCGAAAGTGAATAATTTAAAGATTTTTGTATGTAAAAAGCATTTGAGATTTGTTTCCAATAAAAAATTATTTTAACTTATTGTCATTATGAGGTTATTACGAGGCATTTCCTAAACATACTGCAAACATTTACATACATATGTTCGGCATAGCTTAATTTTTGAAATACAGGATGTTTAATTAAAAAAGGTTATATTAAATTTAGATAAAGTTTTTTTTCTTATTTTAACTTAACGAATATCTTCTTAAATTTATTCAATATGTTTAGGTAACAACCTGTAATGTTAATTATGAAATAGTATTGAAATGTTATTAAAATTATTTTGTCTTGTAATCTATTACAGAATTTTTGCAAATTATTGTTGACTTTCAGGAAAGGTTTCGATAGTTGTTACGCACTATCTTCCCCTCATTATTACCCGCCCATGGATACATTTGTCCATTGTTATTAAGAGTGACAATTGGCATAAAAAGATATGATACTGTACAAAAGGTCATTAATTTATCTCAACACGTTCTGGAAATATTAATTAAAAACGATCCTCAGGAACTAACTTTTTCCATCCAATATAGGGAAAACGAAAAGTTGTTCGATACATATTTGTATGAAGTCTTCATCCAATTCATGTATTAATATTTTTGAGTGTAGAGTAGTAAGTAGTTTAATTTATGGCGTTAATTTCAAAGACACTTGCATAACAAAGTGCTAATTACGTTTTAATGACGTAGGGTGGTTGATGGGCAGTAGCTATTATAAACCTGTGTCCTGAAAAGCCGTGTTTTAGTTTAGGCTTAAATAATTCAACACTTCTGGTAAAATTTCCTTTGATCCATGATGTTATCACTACAGGTTTGCTAGAACCCAGGGCATCCACGAAGAGTTTGTGAGTATAGAGAATGTAAGGCGCCTCTTGCTAAAAATAATTTGTAGGTTTTTGTTTATGGATTCATATATAAATAGTAAATATAGGGGGTGATGATAGAAGGTGGGTCTACTTGTTACAGAGGGGACCCACTTTCTTGACACTTATATACTTTCTTACCTTTTGGCCTATATATTTCTCAGACTTCACAATTATAAGTAAATTTGCAATTTCCCTCGAGAACTCGCTGTTTAAATACTCTTGGACTCTCCACTGAGTAGATTTTGCCACTACCACCACTTTCTCACTTCGTTTACTTACCACGTCTTGACATCTCATTACGTCTTTGATGAAAATGATGAAATGGACACATTTTTTGTCTTGCTGGTTTACCAATTCCCCTATCTGAATGTGATAGTCACTTGGAATGGTTCCGTGTACATGTATTAGGGGGTATTGTTGGAAAAGCTTTGACAAAAACACCTTCTCTTGAGCGTTTGTGAAGTTATCGTACAAAATGGCTGTGGTGCAGTCAGACAGGTATTGCACTGCGATATTGTTGAGTAGGTTTATTAAGGAAGCGTCTGGATCTTCCATGTATAAATCCCGTTCCAGAAACAATTCGGAGAGTTTCATTATCCTTGATTTTTCGTGTGATTTTTGCAAAGCTCTTTTTGTTATTCCAGGGTAAACGGCTTCTGAATATTCTATATTTGCGAAGCTCGCCGAGATTACCAACGTTGAGGTTACTATTAGTAGTCCTAACATTGTCAGTTAATGTCTTCTATCCGACTGAGACTGAGCGGTATAGGAAATATAAAAAAAAATCCTTTTTAGTATGTATTGAAGTGAATTCTTTATCACGGTGCAGGTGTTATTTCAATGGATTTCGTGGGATCCTTGACTGTTCCAAAATAAAGTTATTTTGAGGAAAAATGAATTGAATTAATCTCGAAATATTTTATTATTTATCACTCACTGGATTCGTCTCACAATTTATTCTGTACACGCAACAAAAATTTATAATAAATTAGGAATAATATAAAAATTATCTAATGCTTTTGCCTATTATAACTTGATGTATTAGGCAGTGTTTTCATCAATTACAGCTTCTTGAACACCTTGATAAAACTAACCTTCTTGGCAGTATTAATTATTATAATTTATTACATCCTAGCCGATATATACATAAATATTCACTAAGGCCATGATTGTTGATGTTATTCAGGTATGAATTAGCTGATGGGCTAAGCTTGACACCTAAAGAACATCATTTGCTAATTTGTCGCATTCCTAAATAATCCGGGCTTGATTCCCAAGAAATCTTTGAAATTAACATCTAATGGCCTAATAGTATCCTAATAACAAAAAAACACCAATTGTAATCGCTCAAGTGCCTAATCTTCAATGTCGTTGTCAATTTTGCTACTACGAATACCAGTATTGCCAGTCCAAGGGTAAATATCAGGACAGGGTTGACAGGTCCTCATGTATCGAACTCCAGATTTGTGCCAGAGATTGCAAACTTTAGGGTTGTTACATCGTTTTGGACGGTCCTGAATTAAAAAAACAAATCAAAACTCTTATTCTGCAACATTAAATAAGAGTAGTTACCGCATAATCACATTGGAATGGCTGGAAATTGTTCAACCTTGAAATGGGAGTAGGGTCCCTCACCCACTGAAGGGCTTGCCAGTTGGTTATCAGCCACACATCTTTCATGGTCAAGATGGTGTCAATAAAGTTAATGAAACCTTCTTTGTGATGTGGTTGCGTGAACCACGCAGCATGATAGAAGAGCCCAAATGGAGCTCTAAAATCTTAAATTCGTATCAACCCAATTTCAAATATTTAAAACATGCCTGTTGGTAGTGTAGTGCCTTTCAAAATTCTTGATCAACATCTTAAAGACACCGTCGGCATCTGGTGGATTGCTGCAAGCGTCACCCATAGAGCACCTTCCTCCATTTAGATCTTGCCACATCACCATGGGCACTTCCCACACTCCTGGGTAAGATCTGGTTGGGCAAGGAGGAATCATACAGTCGTGGAATAGCTTGTAATCCAAAGTGTAAGGCCAGCTTGGAGGTTTGTTTTCATAGATGGGCATTGAGGAGTCGTAAGTGAAGTTAGAATCGTAGAGCATTTTGAACATCTTATTTCCTCCCACCTAAATTGGGATTGAAAGTTATAAATATTTTCATTGAATGGAAAACCTTATTTTCGCAGGTGTAGGACTGATTAAAACAAGTTCTCTTCTGTGAAAAAATAATGATCGATGTTGCGACTATATTTTTAATTACGGTTAGCAGAATTTCTTGGATTTCAAGTAGGCATTACCAGAGGCTATTTGTCCACGACGATTTAATAGGTGCCAACAACCACGAAACCGGTAACGGTGTGGCCTAGCATTCTGGGTCCATTGATACTGACACAGTGTGTAATGGTTTTCAACTCGGAAGCGTAATCTTATATGCCAATCAAACAAAAGGTTAGTGAAATTTCTTAGTTTTTCTATATTTTTAATTATACTCTACTGTTATTATCGCTTTAAATTATGAAAAATGGCAATCAGAAGTGTAGGCTGATTGATTCCTGTTGCTTGTTCTAATTCGAGTTAAAAATTATACGAACAAAAACGTTCAAGGAAAATTCTAAAAATTAAAGAAATCTTCAATTTTGTCCGTTTAAACTCTCATTTATCATCACTATTTGTATTGACCTGTGAATATAGCCAATGTTCATTGCTGCGTAATATATAGCTATCGTTTCTGTTATACGCTCTTAAACGAAAATGGAACATATTTCATCCACAACTTATTTTATCGTTTTCCTCCAAGTTTCAGTTTCGTTTTTGTCTAGTCCCATATAATAAATAAAGACGGTTATGTGACGTGGGGACATAACGCTAAATATGATTTGATGTTGATATAGTGGTAAAACTTGAGAATTTTAACAGCGAAAACTGCAATTTTAGCAACAATTATGGCTGCACACTTCTAATCAAATATACTTGTATATTTGATTAGAATGTTGTTAATTGGGCAATAGTCGGTTTCCAAATACTAAATTTTGTGTTTGAAGCACAAATTTTACGGCTGTTACGTTAGGGTAAGGGGTAATCCTTTTGGGTATCGGCAGGTTGTTTAAAAAATTTAACTGAAAATACACATGGAATTACATGATATTTTTGTGTTCGTAAATGCGTGTTGGTGTACATAAAATGGTCAGCGATTTAAAAGTCATAAAACATTAAAAGTTGAACAAATTTTTACTTTAAAAGTATCAAAAAATGTTGGTGGAAACCACGTTTCAGAAACACCTAGTATAATTCATGTGTGTATTATTCTTCTATAGATTAGAGGTTGTTTTAATACATGCGAACTTGCTTTATTGAATAAGGATATTATAACGTACAACAATTTATTGAAAACTCACCGATAAGAAGGGCGCTCTCATTCCTTTGACATCATCTAACTTGACTCCTCCATAGGCAGCTAATATTTCTCTTTGTCCAGCAACCTCTCTTGTCCATTTCTTTTGCGAAAATTGCTCTCCAAAGCTGTGCCTAAATTCGTAGATACTCTGTTAAAATCCATGAAGAAATTTCTTCTGCGGTGTTTTAAGCATTTCCCATTAATTAGTAGAGACATTGAAATTGTTAGTGAAATCATAAGGGTGCAATGTAAATCAAGCAATATCTAGCATTGTGCAAAATACTGTCTTTTTGAACTTACGATACGGTGTGAGAGGCAAGTTCGTGGCCATCGGAATACAGATTTTGCACTTGGCTATAATCTGTCCACTCGTGGGACACATAAAAGGTAGCAGCGATGGGACATCCATTCGGATTGGTTCGTCCTCTTTCGAAGAGATCTTGATATAAACCTTTGTTCAGGTCGTTAACAGAGTCGTCGAAAGTGAGAAGGACGATTTGGGGTACTTGTTCAACCGGTAAGTCTCCTTTAAGTTAGTAGGCACAAGAAAAGAAAGAAAAAGCCCGATGAAAAACATTACATAAAACAATGAATGTATACAAATGTAACATATAAATAGCAGCATAATGACATGAGGAAGAGAATAGTGTAGGTATAGTGTATTCAGATTTTAAATGCCCACAATGTAGACTAATAATATGTCATTTTTGTTTTCAGAATGTTGAAATGTTAATTGATCATAGAAATAGACGGCTTTTCCTGTCCCAAAATGGCCAAAAAGGGCCACTTACGACACTGTGTGGGACGCCAGTTCGTGACCATCGGCGTACAAGTTCTGCACCTGGCTGTAATCTGTCCACTCATGAGAAACGTAAAAGGTGGCCGATATGGGACAGCCATTGGGGTTTGTACGTCCATTTTCAAATAAGTCGATATAATACGGTTTATTTAAGTCATTAACAGCGTCATCAAAAGTCATTAAGACTATTTGTGGTACTTCTTCCACAGGAATCTCTCCTAGTTAACAAAAATACCTTCAGGAAATCACGTTTATTTTTTTTAGTCTCTAGAACCTCGTCTTTTTCTCTTTTTTAAACGACCCAGATTTACTTACCAGGAATGTCTTTTCCACCGCAGTAGCAATCGGGTAACAAGCAAACGTCCTTCCTACACTTAGCAGCAGTTTTATCTGGTTGGGGCTGAGGGTATAAGGCATCAGGTCTTCGTGGTGGATTCCTGTAGATATCTATAAATTCTGAGGCCTTGGAAACAATGGAGGTCGAAGGTTTCAACGTTGGGCGAGATCGGCTATAAACGAAGTTTACTGTCCATCATTTCGCTCGACAGTAAAAAAAATTAAACAGAGTAAGTATTTGCAAAAACAGTTACGTCAATCCTGGTCGTACTTTCATGCTTTTTTTACCATCTTAGTCACTGTATACCGCATAAGTGTAAGGGACAAATGTGTTTAATCTATCATTTAAAATCGAGTCTGTATAAGTGTGTTTTTTTGGTTTAGTAATGTAAACTGTTCCGGTAAACTTTTGCAAACACGATACTGCAGGGTTTTACTAGCACATTCGTTCATACGGATCTTGGAAACAGTGACAATTAAAACCTTTTAATGAGCTGTCTCTCGCAGTTTCCAAGATCTACACGCAAATCAGCTATTCCCATGCGGTCAACTTACGGAGCTGGAGTACCCCTGTTAACGTTAACGGTAACTTCGTTACTAGCAATAGAAGCAGAGTTCGTGTAATGGGATGTACCTCGTCCTCTTGAAGGTGTTCTAAAATTAAGTAAACTGTAATTTAGTAGGTTGCTGTACAATTTTACAGTGTAACTCCACCCAACAAAACATGCGGAGCCGTATACCGCCACTTCTATGACTACGGGGTTGTCGGTTATAGGTGAACATCATTTTTAGCTTCTTTATTTAGAAAATTGAAACATTTGATACTGAAAATGAAGAATATACTATAGTTGGAAAAATTTGGACATAAAAATGTGTATATTACACTTAGATCCACAATTTTTTCTTGCTTCCAAAAAAGTGATGCATCGAATAGCAGGGATTAATGAAAAGTCTTTAGAATTTAGGATGTTTTCGTAAATTCCTATAAGAAAGAATATACTGAATATATCTTTCAAAGTTGTAACTGTGGTATTATGAAAGGTTCCTTGAAGGTTTTAAAGGTTGATATTGGATTTCCAGTACAATTTTTTGAAATTGTTACTATGATTTTCGGGTATTTTAGGAAAATTTCTCAAAACTTTTTTAGGCGATTAAGGGATACCAATAATTTTCAGCATTTTTCTGGTGTTTTTTTAAGTATTATTTAAGTTTTTGAAAGGACCTTTAAGCTTAGAATTTTTGCTGCTATTATTGAGAACATTCCTGGATAATTTTTAGGCATTCTTAGTGAGCTCTTCAAATATTATTTTCAGATATTTTTTGTAAGGTTTTTGATCCTTTTATTGGATTTTCATTAACTCTTAGGATTCTTTCGGATTTTGAAGGCGCGATTCAGAGAAATAACGCGTGCCATTTCCTCCCTGTGTATTATGAATTAGAGTTGAACCGACGTGATGGAAACTAAAAACTCTAAATTGGTGTTACAATGGATGCTAAGTTCGATCGAAGCATAGAGAAGAATGTGATACACTTATACTGCGGGCGCTGAGTTTCCTAATGACATAAAATAAGAAGTTTAACATGTTCATTGCTATTATAACCCGATCTGCCACCATCTTGAAATTTTGATTCCCCAATCAACTATTTTTTTAAATAATCGCCAAATTTTTATTTTTTACATAATCAATCAAGGCAGTTCTTGGAGGATCAACCTGTGTAGGATTCATTAATGGGCCTTCAATCTCAGAATTTTTGAGTAGGTTTCTAGACAGATTTGTTTGAATGTCTTTAGATTAATAATTACACTTTTGGAGGTTTTTTTTATTGTTTTAGAGGAGAAAAATAATTTCTTTTCGGCTTTTTTATGAAAGATTTTATGTAAGTACACTTAATAAACTTGATAAAAATAAAGCTTATTAGTTTATGTCTCATTCTAACTCTGTGTCTACATGAGGACGATTAAACGTAGAGATGGGATGAAGCATAAAGTCATATTAGACCATAATCCTCTCAAAGTTTTCCTACGACTATTATTGCATTCATCTTCAATGCTCTTGTCTCTAAGAGGGTTCTATATTCTGTTGCTCACATTTAAAGGTTTAGTCTAGATGCAGCAAAAAAGACACGGCAGATGGTGCTGGTGGGATTTTTGTCTGCAAGCCCAACATATTCGTTGTTGACATAGTCGATTTTTGCCTGTGTTTAATTGTTTCGAGATGAACCGAACTGGTAAGATTTAAAACAGAATATTTTTCCTACTGCTATCATTGCATTTATATTAATTAGTTAGCAAATGTTTCCATTTTTTTACATAAAAAAGTAAAAAGGGGTGTTTACTTATAACCAGTACTACTGCCTATATACCTCTAGATCCTATGAACTTGAACTTAGCTTTTATACATTTGTGTACGTATATGTAGATATAATAGTGCCAGCAAGTTTGCTACTCCAAGGGATGTGCTAATTAAGAGCAGTAAGCGAAAGCAAATAGCCTTTTCCTGCAAGTAAGAAACTGTGCTGCCCTATAGGAGGGATGTGTACCTAAACTGTTCTAGTGTGATGGTGTTAATTAGGTAAATATGTTACTGGGTCCGAGTAGGGAAGGTCCAGAGTCAACTTCCAGTCTCACTAACTTTAAGTTAAAAGTCCTTGGCTACTGAAAGCGTTTACCAAACTCGGTTAAGAAGAGGTGCAAAATCAGGAAAATCGGTGCTATTCCATGCAAATTAATTTGCAGAAAGAGGACGAATATCAAGTACCTCTGTTTCGCCTCGACCTTGCATTTCGGACCTTTGTTGGTACATTTGGTTGGTCCTTTAGTTCCACCAATAGCAATGAGGGATTTAATGGCAGCATTGACCCGGGATACTCTAGCGGGGAGGGACGCCGTGAGAGGAGGTTCTGTTTTAGTGTCAGGTCGTGAGAACGAAGGTGGTCGAGGTTTGTAGGACGGCGGTTGGTCCGGTTCTGCTTTTTCTTCGTCTACGTCAGGAAGGAAGTCTTGGGGAGGCGGAATTTCTACTGTTAGTGAGAAGTGCTTTTCACTTGAGGATTTGTGATTTTCTATGTACGGTCTGAGTTTTTCTTTCGACAGTAATTCGAATAGTCGATTTTTGAGTGTTGTTGTGGGAATTGAAGTCGTAGTGGATGATGTTGTCATAGTCGTAGAAGCAGTAGAGTTATTAGAGTCTTGGGGTTGCTCCTCTAGATTCGAAACAATGTCCTCTGCTACTTCATAGGTAGCCCCATTTGACTTCTCCAACTCATGATTCAAAGATATCGGGTTTATCAACTTTCGCACAGCTTTCAATGTTTTGTACTGATAAGTCGGGTTGGATTTAGTTTGATTTTTCTGCCTGAAACTGAACAACGAAGGAGAAACTACGGAGCTGTTACGTAAAATGGACTTTCGTAAGTATTTAGGAGGTGAGTACGTGGTCGGAACGATAAATTTTAGCTTCACTGAGGGCTGCACCTCTACATCAACGTTCTCATTGCTAACAGTGCTAGAAGAGACCTGGTGAGTTGACTTGGGTGCCTTGGTGATATAGTGAAAAGCGGGTTCAACTGTAGTTAAATGCTCTAATGGAGTAAGTTTGGTTGTGTATGGTTCATGCAAGTCAGGCTCGAAGTCCGTCGTTGATTCGAAAGGAGTATTTAAGGAATCAGGAACATCTATGTGTCCCGGGTTTGTATTATTTGACAGTGCAACTTGTGTTTGGTTTTCAATCGCTGTGACAGGCGCTTGGCTAGAATAAATGATAATGGTTTTAGAATCCCCTTGATTTTTAAAACCAATGAAAGCAAAATATAAATTTCGCGCAAGCTTGATGAGATTTCGTATGATCAATATCAATGGCAATATCAAAGATACTACAAAAATGGGAGCAAATAAGCATTTTCTCGCTAATTGGCCAATGAAGTGAACTCAGCTTGTAGTTTTGTAGTACCTTGAAGGGGTAGTAGTGATCTTTTGTGGGGATAAGGTACGTGCTTGCGCCGTTGTAGTAGAAGGTTTCCTGATTGCAGGAGTTGAAGAAGTTCTTTTAGTTGTCGCAACCTCCTCAATATCATTTATTTCATTCCTGTCTCCCCTGTGGCTAAAGCTTAACTTAATCTCGGTAAACTACCTCATCGACCAACTTACCTGGAGGGAGCTCTGCTCGATTGCCGGTAGTCAGGATCCTCTTCCTGAAAATTACTGCTGAAGCTAGTTCAGGTTATAAAGGCAAACGTACCTGATAGGAATTGTCGTTGTAATCACTGACGGTAGAAGATTGCTGATAAATGTTCTGATTTACATTATTGTAAACTATATTTCCACGTTTTGGAGTCTCATCTCTCACCGCTGCAGGAGATCCGCGGTATACGCTGGTGGTACTGCCTCTGGTGTTCGGAGGGTTGGTTTGATAGTTGTTGTTTTGGGGCGTGTAATCTACGAATGAAGACGCCAGCTCAATTTAAAAACGAAAGGCATCATAGCTCCATTTTCTATAAATCAGTTAATCAATGCTTTATTGTCCTAAATTGTTATTGACTTTAATTGACAAAGCCTAAAAAATATTAAAATATGTACATAGGAATTAAAACGATATGAAATGACAAAAAAAAACGATATTGAAAACAAATAGAAATTAAATTATACTTAGTATGCAACCAACCAATAATACAGCCTAAGGTAAAATATTTTGTTATGGCAAGAACCTGTTGAAACCTCTTAAAATCACTGCCTAAAATACTTACCGACTGTATAAAAATCAAATGTCTCAAATAAAATCCTACATTCTTGTTTGAACATTTTTAAAGATGATAAAAATTAAAAAATTAATTAATCCGAGTTGAGGAACGTTTACACCAATACTTTTTCCAAGTCTTAAACCAAAATTTTTGCGCACCTTGAACAGGGTTCTCCACGTCTCAGAATCCTTAACGTTGTTGAATATTACTTCATAGCTCCCCTCTACTGTTAAACACGGATTTGTTTGCCAAAGAGTTCAAAAAAACTCAAAAAAGACATCTAAATAGGTTCAATGCAGGACTTAGTGGGGGCCACAGATGTTAACTGTCCTGATTAATTCATCGATGTGGAAAATTGATATCAAGAACTTTTTTATATACAGTGTAGAAGTTTTGGATGGAACAGTCCATATAACTAAGATACCGAACATATGCGACTAAAATCCTCGGACATATCGATTTTTATTTTTTCTTGCGGTTTTTTTAAGGGGTAAAACTTGATATGTTTTAACATTTCTTTGGTCTGAAAAGGACCGATTTAATACAAAATAGCACCTCCTCATTACCACGTTGATGTTAGGGCTTATTAAAATGACATCTTTTTTTAATGCTGTATTGGGAGATAAGAGGTAAATGAATGGCCGGCACGATCACCTGACTTCACGCCTTTAGATTACTTTCTATGGAGTTATCTTAAGAGTAAGGTATACTTTAACCAACCACCAACTATCAAAGCCTTAAAAAAAAATCCGTGATAAAATAAGAACAATTACCTGAGCAATACTTCAAAATATCAAATAGGAATTCATTCATCGTCTTGCTTACTGTCAAGAAGTAGGTGAGATCCAATTTGAATATTTAATTTAATTGTTGCTTGTTGTTTTATTTTGTATTAAATTGGTCCTTTTCAAAACCAAAGAAATGTTAAAAGGAATTAAAAGTTTTAGTTTTTGATGTGTTCAATTGGAAATTTCTCGAGAGCTGTTGCGTTTAGGTATAGGACATGGTATATGAAACACACTTAGAATTTTGCGTAGACTTCAAAAATGAAATAAAAAATTGGTGTTTCCATTTAAACAAACAAAGTTGGTAGTCGTACCTGATTGTTGGACTACCCTGTATACATGAATTTATCATTAAAAAAACTACAAGAAAAAATAAAAATCGACGTGTTTGAGAATTTTGGCAGTATATGTTCGGCATCTTAGTTATATGGACTGTTCCACTTAAAACTTCCACATTGTATATAATAAAGGAGCAAATTAACGAATTGATGGTATTCATAAATCCTTGGTAATGCACCCAAAAATTAAATGGAAAGTATCTAGAAAAAGTTTAGAGTGATAATTTTTTTTCAAAATACCTTTTGGATGTAGTAGAGTACCAAAATTACTAAAAATATTGAAGTTATTATCACTGATAAAAAAGTTACTTCGATTTTCTGAATTTTGGTAAAACACAGGTAGTGCCATCTATCAACTAGCTTGAAACATAATTTTTTAATGCATTTATCATCGTACAAACGCTAGCACGCTATACTCACTTGTAAAAATATTTCTGGGACCCCCTGTATAAATGGCAAAAAAAGAAAAAAACTTATTTCCGTGAAGGTAAAGTTGATCGCAGTCCTCTTATTAGATAGCCAAAATAAACGTAATTATACCTCCATTCCATAGTTTTGGCGACAAAACCTTGACACCATCTGATAGCACAACAAAAGGTTCCGCAGTCTCAAGCCAATGCCCCGTCAATGATACGACATAAAAGCAAGTTTGTAAATCTCAATCTTATCATTTTTATTTATTATTTTAAAAAGATATTCCTTTGACAAATTTCTAGATTTGTTCTGGCAGTTGTTATCAAACAAGTTTCTTCTGTCAGACACGTTAAAGCTATTAGTTCATTAAGTGGAACGTCCCTGATCATTTGTAACGTCAATGTACCTTTTGCAGACCCTCGCAAATATATTTAATCTACAATTAGTCCTGATATGCAACACTGAGTCCCTGAAAAGCGTTTTTTATCCAATATAAATTTTGTTTCCACTTACATACATCAGTCTTATCGAACTCGTGATACATGACATATACTAGAATCCAGTTGTGTTTTTTAATTATAACACAAATCACTTGTTTTCAAGCCTACTAAGGCGAAATGATGCTTTTGTTTATTTTTTTTACTTTAGTAGGTCTAAGAGCAACTTGTGACAAATTTCGTAGAATTTACTCAAACGGTTTCCACATAATATATGATTTTTGCTCATATTTTGCCAGCCCCTGTGCATATTTTTGATTTTAGAACATTTTCTGAATGGGCACAAAAACGCACATTTTCTTTCTAATTGAATCACCTTGTATCTTTTACCATTTCCATAATCCCCAAGGAACTCACTTTATTTGGGACAACAGGTATTTCATATATTTTGGTTTGTTTATTACCAAGATATCAGTGAGAAAATAAGATTCTTATACTTTCTTACAGGAAACGATTTCCTGAGTTTGTATCTATCTACATTCTACCTACTGCGCGGCTCTAAATTTACACCCCTCCCTCCCCTCTTTAAACTTTTTAATAAATTATAATTTTTTTTATTCAAAAACGGCATTAAATAGGACAAAAACACTATCTTTTGAAGTCAGTTTATTGCTCTAAATGTTATAGACGTCACCGCTAGGGAAAAATGGTGGATTTTTTAAAATTGAAGTATAGGTCACGTGACACCTTAAATTAAAGGTGTTTCTAAACTACATTTAATGGTGTAATGTGATTTAAAATCGATCAATTAGTTTTTGAGAAAAAGAGCTGTAAATTAAAAAAAACATTAATGTAAAAGATGCAATACAAATTCAGTTTCATAATACATAAACAATAAAAAAACTTGTTTGTTAATAGGAAATACAAAAAATAAGATGATTAATATGATTTATAATAATAATAATAATAAGAATAAAATTTGTTTTCGGTTTTGTGCAAACAAGCGGTTTTTGGTTATTTTTACAAATTACTAAGTGGTATTCAAAAGTGCTAATAATTTGTTAGTTATATGTGCATTAGAAGAAAAAGTTGAGGCTATATTTATTTTTGCTGAAGCTGGTCGAAACTACCATGTTGCCGAATGGTCGACCAACGAAAAATTTGTTTCCGTTTTTTATTTTATTATTATTGTAAACTATATTAATTATCGTATTATTTGTTATTTCCTATTAACAAACAAGTTTTTATTTTGTCTGTACTATTAAACTGACTTCGTATTGCATCTTTTACATTTATTTTTTCTATTTATAGCTGTTTTTCTCAAATGTTAATCAATCTATCGTAAACCGCATTACCCCAGTAAATGTAGTTTCAAAACACTTAATTTGAAATATCACTTGACCCATGCTTCAATTTTAAAAAATCTTCCATTTTGCCCTAGCAGTGAAGTCAACAACATTTAGAGAAATAAACAAACGGCAAAAGATAGTACTTTTTATCCTATTTACTGTTGTTTTTGAATAAAAGAAATTTTGTTAAAAAGTTAATATGGGTACAATTTAGAGCTGCATGGTATGTTCCCACTGACCAAAATTCCCGAGCCTCTATTACCACTTGGTGGTAACTTCACTGATGGTACGCAAGTCATTAAGATAAAATGTTGTAAAAATCTTTCTTAGAAAGAAGCCTATTTTAATTTAAAGAGAAGAGTAAAACAAGCATTAAATTCCTAAAACTAATTTCTCAAAGGATAATACGAGTTACCAGTCTTGTGCAAAAAAATGTTGTTTTGTTTGTGAACCGCAAAAGAAGAAAAAATGATTTTGAATGTGTTCAAAAGCGCTATCGATTGGCGTATTAAAAATACTTAAATACGAATGCAACTGCAAATATTGACATTATTTACATCGTCTGAAAATACTCACCAACATCTTTGTAAATTTCAGCATCCTCGTCATACAGAGCGTAAAACGGATCATAGCGGTTGTCATTTTGGTTTATATTGTTGTACTGACTGCTGTTGTACAAAGTCCTTGCTGTTGCTGTAGCTGTAGAGATGGGTGCTTGAGACACTGGACTCTTTTCCTCACTAGAATATCACATGAATTTAACAGGTAAATCTACTATTCGTTTTATAATGGAATAATTCTGAAGAGACAATTTAATTTATTTCTTGGGTTTTACGTGATTGACATAGAAACCGCAACGAGTCTGTAACATCCACTTAGTTTGTCACAGTTTGTTTTTCTAGTATTCCATCATGTTGCTGGTACTACAGGCACCATACTGCGGTCAAATATTTTTCAAAAAATAGCTTTCACTGATTAGAATAATAATTATTAGAATGGGTCAAGTTTTTGTTCCAATGCCGGCAAGGCAAGTGAAACAAGACGGATATTACAAAACCACTGTTAATATTGACTTGTAGCAATTTATATATTATCCTATAATTAATCTTAGTAATTCTAACATTAGCGTAATCGTAAGTATGTAATGGTCATATTTAACAAAAAATTTAGGAAGAAAGTTAAATTTACCTGGGAATGATAATTGATTGTTCTTGTCTAGAGTCATGTTCGTACGATTCTGTGGTCGACTTTTGTTTTCGTTTTTGCGTAGGTAATAAAGTAGTCCTTTTTCGACTTGGAATCTTAGTTTTCTTTGATTTAGGAGTCTCAGTTGTAATATCTGAGGTATCGATAATAAAGGGTCCAGAGGTATGAGCAGTAGAGGTAGTAAAAGGGGTGGGATTTGGAGTGGAGTTGCTGGAATTTGTCGATACTGAAGGCCGCAATGTGGTTTTAGGTTTATTTTTTTGTGAAGCTACATTATATATTACTTTCGACTGTTTTTTAGTTGTATCAATATTTTTGGGGTCATCCTTGTACTTCGCTGAATATTTCACAGGTTCAGTATCATTTTTCACTTCACTGCTCGTCACATTTGGTTCTATGTAATCGTACTCTTCCCAGTAATATTCATACTCAGGAGTTGTTGTCTTGGAATCAACTTCTGCACTCGACGCGTCTTCACTGGGATATACCTTCCTGTTACTACGCGACCCGCCTTCATCATAATCATCAGTTAATTCCTCATTAACAGGTTTGATGTGGATATGAGGTGCAGGCGTGGCTGGTTGTATTATAGCTTCCGGTGAAACGGTTATAATAAACTTTTCCTCTGGAACATATCTCTCATTTGCAGGGACAAATTTTTGTTCCAGGACAAACTCTTCTTTGAATTTCTGGTTTGGCACGAATTTTTCACTTTTCGGGTTCAATACATGGTACTTATCAGTTACAGCGATTAAAGTAGGATCATGACTCTCATTAGGCACCTCAAGTGGTGGAGATTCCTTCTGAATATTAACAATGTGGGATGGTCTTTGCTCTTTAACAATAACGGGCCTAGATTCCTCTATGTACGGTTTTGGTGTTGTTGTTGTGGTAGTTGTTGTAGTTGTAGTTGTAGTAGTGGTGGTAGTAGTAGTAGACCCTAGTTTTTCTAAGAATTGGTCAAAGTTAAAATTTGGGTCTTCAAAGGGATTGTAAATGTTTTCATATTTGTTAGAGCTTTTGAAGAATTCTGGGGGAGGTCCCAATTCGTCATCGTCATCGTCATTGGAGTGATATTCGTAGCTTGATGTGAAGTTATTGGGTTTTCCGTCATTAGGTCGTTCACCTTCTTTTCCTTCAGCTCCCTCAGCTTCCTCCCCACTGTTTACTTCTTCACTGTTTGCATATCCGTCTTGCTCCTCCAGTTCCTCTTTGGTTTCCTTAGATTTTTGATCATCTTCCTCTTTTTTCTCTCCTTCTTCCCTTATAATTTTATCATTATCCCCTTTTTCTGAATTCGTCTCAGGTTCTCGGGGCGTAAACCCTCTTGTAACAGCTTCAGTATGGCTCCTGACATTATCTTTGAAATCACCATTTTGAGGCTTAACAGTCTGAGAAACCACATTAGAAAATGCCGATTCCAGCGTATTTATTGGGAATTTATTATGATAGTGTCTCAATGAGTCTTCTTTGCCATCTCCTCTAAACTTAAAACTGTGTGCTGTAGCCGATGTTACAGGGGTTTTAAAAGAGTTGGGATGGAAGTGTTTAGGTGGAACATGCCGAACCGTTACTTGATTCGACGGGAGTGCGTAATTAGGAATGAACGGTTGGAACTCGTCGTCATTTTCATAGCCAACAAGTGTGACTTTTTGCCTAAGACCATTTCGATGCTGTCTTTGGGGGTACCTCCTTTGAGCGACATGCCACAATATGGGTTCGTTATGTGTGGGTCGACTAGAAATTACCCTTGATTACAATTAGAATCGATTGGTCTTTATTGGGAGTTACTTGTTACCTTCTCTGTGCGTCTCTTTTGTGTCGTCTCTTCGTTGTCAAGTCGTTAGTCAATATTTCCGTCAAGTCCGGTGCATGACTAGTAGATTGAGCCGAGTGAGTTTCGTAATTTTTAGTTGGTTTGACACTTACCTATAGTGCTGCAGCTGCGACTGGGTACCAAACGAAATTACGCCGATTTTTTCCCTTGTCTGAAAGCAGGTATTAATTACCAGGTAGTTTGGAATAAGATGCCGCACCCCTCTTATCTGGATGTCTAGCAAGTTTTGGAAAAAACGTTAAAATGCCAAAGTTGTACGATTTTAGTAGAATTTCTATTTTCCATATATACATATGGTGTTCCATTAAACATCCCATTGTAATTTTTTGACGCTACCAGTGACTACCTAGTGTGCACACCACTGGAGTGAAAATTCCAAGTCAAATTTTATTGTAAAAAAGGCGTTCTCTTGTCACTGTCAATCGTTACCCAACACTATAACATCTATATAAACTTTAAAAAAATACCAAGTTTTCTATTAAATTTTTTTAAAATCTGCACATAAGAGGGGGCGTCTTCTCTTGAACACATACACATTTCATTAGGGGGTATAATAAAAAAAAACTTACTGGCAACACATTACTATGCCTGTAACCATCTCTATCCCTTTGAACTTGACCTATTGTAGATGGTTGACCTCTATAGACTCTTTGTTGTCTATCGTTTTCTACTTCTTCAGCTGGAGGCAGAGACTCTTCTACCGCGTCATACAGTTGCTGTTAATTAATAACATACAATAGAGAATGTGAGAATGTACAGAAAAATAATAAATAACCTTTATAATGTCTTGTTGGTTCTGGAGCTGTCTGGGCTGTCCTCTGGATGTAACCACAGCTTTGGGTTGTGGTGGTGGAGGTGGGGAATACTTGGTTCTGGAATCGGTTATTCTGGAGTCATCCTTTTCTCGTTCGCGCGATCTTTCTCGGCTCCTTTGTGGTACCGACGCAGCAGATGGCGCCCCAGGAGCTAATTCCAGGCCATCGCATCCAACATTCCTTGGCCAATCGCAAGTTTGAAGTTCGTGACTATAATATCGATTAACGGTTTTTTAAATTTCATTTGAGAGGCTCGTCTTGTAGCATTTACCTATACATAAGGCCTCCAGTACAAGATTCCAATAAGGCTCCTCCGAAAACGCAAACATAGTACTGAGTACAGTCTTTCGGATGAGGATAATAACCGAATTCTTCAGGACAGTCGAAATTGGCTCTTTCTCGTTCTTTGGCTTCTGATGCAGTCGGCAGCGGTCTGGCTTTTCTTTGGCCTTCAGCTAAACCTGGAACCATAAATCGTCAAACGTGCTTCGCAGTACAGATCCAATATTGAAAATTATTGAAATGGAAACTCGTTTATTTGAATCCCGAGAATGCGTTGGTTTAATGTTAGCCTAACAACAAGCAACTTTGTACCAAGAAAGGGATCAGTCGTTAAAAGTAATGAATTAAGATATTGTTTGCGTAGGGAGTATTGATATGGAAATAAGTTATTGACCGAATAAATCGAGGTTGTAGACTGGAAAATACCACACAATTCAGGGTTTTCTTTAAAAAAATACCACCTCCATTTAAAACGACCTTTAAAAGCATATGTGTTTACAGTTGGTGTCCTGCCTCCCTCGATATCCCACTTTATGTGTTTTTGGTATAAACCAAAATCTGCTTTTTCTTTAACAAGTTTTTCTTCCCAAAGTTCGGTTTGGCACGCCTATGTTTATTACTTGATTAGAATGCAAATTTCTATATTCATAGAGACAATTTTAGTCTTCAGAAATGTATAAAACATACTGGTGTGGTGTGGTTTTAAAGAGTTTGAGGTTTTTCTTTAGACAAAATTTTACTCTTCGAAATCATTATTAAAAATAGCATAGCGTGGTTTCAAATGGATGTTCTTTCAAAAACTGACTAGAAAAAAATACATCGCATCCACAGATTTCCTTTATTTAATTTGAAAATATAGAGGTTTATAATGCAAATATAATGCTTAAGAGCTGTATAAAAACCCATTAACGTAGAGTGAGTTCTAGTCTAGCACACCTCTGTTTGCTCCTGAATATAGAATATAGATTGGTCAACAACAACTATATTTGTTAAAGGTTAAACCGAATGGATCAAGAAACAATCGTTTTAGTTGTAATTGAACTATTTTTTTTTACCTCGAAATAAGGTAATCGATTGTGTAAACAATGTGCAGTTTTAATCCATTGTTAAATCACTATCTTTTTTTAACAACCATCTACATGGTAGTTTGAATCACTTTCAAGATGCGTTATCTAAAAGCTAACTGGCTATATAAAAAATGCCTTAACGTTGCAAAAGCTTCGGCCGTGGGGAATTCACTGATGTGTGGAGACCTATAAAGTATAATATTTTAGTTGTAAATTAAGTATACCACTCTGAAAAGCAGCTTTCTAAGCTGCTAAATCGAGAAAAGTGCACCAGCCAAGGTTTTTCGTGATAAACAACGCCTGGTACATTGCACAATGGATCCCGAAACGTCGTTCGTGATGCATTTTGTTGTAAATAACGTGCTTATACTTTTTGTTGACCCTTTTGCTGTGAAATTTAAATGTTAACCTCGCCACTGACCACACCAGTAGGTCTAACAAACCCCAGGTTGCGATACAATGGGGCAACCATCAACCATCAGTAGATCATTACTATTAGTTTTGGAGAACCAATTTGTGCAAAAAGTTTCTTAATATTTGTGGAATGTCACAACCGTTGAGGTAATAGTAGAGCGCTTTTTTCTATTGTGGTTTGCCTCAATTAAAATTAACAAAATCGTGGGAACTGGCCTCATTATGTTTAATTACTATTAGTTAAAACACTGTTGATTTCGGTAATGATTTGTAGACGAGATGGCAGTGGTGAAAGTGATACGATTGCATAAGTAAATTTCCCCAGAAAATATTATTTAGAGTAGATATGTATTTAAAACAGTTTTTCAGGTTTTCATTCAAGAAACTGCAATTCTTACACGGTTTGAGATAGGACAAGGTATTGGGATAGGACAGTACGGTTGTTTATTGCAGTTTTCAAGCGAAACGACAATGATATCAGTTTTAACATTTTGGAATATTTCAGAAAAATTTTAAACAATTTTAGAAAAGAAGGATTTTAGAAAATTTCACAATCGTGCATTTAAAATGATTACTAATCACTCATAAATAAATGCGTTAGTTTCCTAACATTGTTGCATCGACTAAATTGCGAAAAAATAAATAAAATTTTAATATTTCAACTTTCAGACTTCAAAGTTACTGAAGTTAGTTTGCATTTGCACTTTCACCAGAGGTTGAAAATACCTAATGTCAAACATGAAGACCTCGATAAAAGGTACATGATAAATATGCAATGGCCATCGATTGGTTGGACGCAAAAAGGAAGTGCAACCTATTTTTCGAATTAGAAAAATTGTCCATTAACAAGGAGCTCTGGCTGTCCAATTTCGAAAGGAGAACCCCTTCTGTCCAAGTCTGACAGTGGGACCCCAGCAATCTAGATACGAAGGAGTGACTCCAGGGCCAACAAGGAGGTAAGTGACTCGGCCTTTCAGATAATAAAGGAACTTGTTAATAGTTCTATGCAACATTGAAAAATTCGATAACATTTTGATAGCTAATTTTGGTTAGAAATACATTGAAAAAAGTTAAAACAAGTTTATACTTGCATATCACGTCTCAAAACTTTAATAAGTGAAATCATTTAGTGACACACACACTCTTGGTTTGGATACGTTTGTTGGACGTTTCTTCTAAGAGTAAACCTTTTTGTGACTTAAAGTTATAATTTTTGTTATTTTAGTTACAAAATTACGTAATGGCGCGAGTTTGTTTGAATTCTTCTGATTTATTTTGTTATATTTGTGGTCAGTTTACATCGAAAAGTGTAAAAAAAACAATTTCCTCATTACTGGAAATCTGTTATGAGGCTTATTTTAATATTAAAATTAAAGGACAGGACAAATCGTGGGTACCCCATATTTGTTGCTGAAAATGTTATAAATATTTGACAGGGTGGTACAATGGAACAATTAAAAAAATGCCTTTTGGTGTACCAGTGCAGTGGCGGGAACCTACGAATTACGTCGACAATTGCTATTTCTGTTTAACGAAAGTGAAGGGTTTTTCTAAAAAATCAAAGAGTTAAGTAGAATATGCCAAGGTAACATCTATAATAATGCTGTTACCTCATTCTGCAAAACTTCCAGTTCTGATAAGGTACCCTAGTTCGGTAAGTTCAACAAGTCTCCCTTCTAGTGAAGAGGTGTTTCAAGAAGCAGTTAATAGAAAACCGCGTTTAATTAGTCAATCAGAACTAAATTACCTTGTCAGATGTTTAGGATTGATCAAGGAAAAGTCTGAAATATTAGGATCCAGATTGAAGCAATGGAACCTTTTGTAAAATAACATTAAAACAGCAATGTACAGAAAACGATACATTTCTTTAGCTGAGTTTTATTCGAAAGAAAATGATTTAGTTTTTTGTACCGATATTAATGGATTAATGTTGACATTAGGTCATAGTCATATATCAGAAGAATGGAGACTATTTATTGATGAATTGAAGCTAAGTTTAAAGGTAGTTCTACTTCACAACGGTAATATTGTAAATTGCTATCTGTAGCTATATTATATGGTGCTCACTTAAAAAAGACATGAAATTTTAAAATTTATTCTGGGAAAGATCAAATATGTAGAGCATAAATGGCAAATTTGTCCAGATTTAAAAGTAGTGGCATTAATTTTAGGACTGCAAATAGGATACACAAAATATGTTGTTGTTTCCTATGTGAATGGGACATTAGAGCGCTCTTAAAGTATTACATTAAACAGGACTGGCCTCTAAGAACTAGATTCGTTTTTGACTAGAAAAATGCCAAAATGACCCATTGGTATCTCCTGAGAAAATAATTTTACGATCATTACATATAAAACTCGGACTGATAAAGAATGTTCTTAAAACACTACGCAAAGATGGACCAGGATTTCAATTCCTGATTTAAAAATGTTCTACATTAAGCGAGGTCAAAATTAAAGAAGGAATTTTTCTGGGCACTGATGTAAGAAAAATAATGAATGATCCCTCCTTTTCATTAAACCTGAGTCTTATAGAAAAGACGACATGACCAGCATTTGTAAATGTGACAAAACATTTTCTCGGAAATTATAAATCGCCAGATATCCATGGAAAAATTACATCTTTATTAAATGCTTATCATCAGTTAGAATGTAATATGTCACTGAAAATTCACTTTTTATACTAATATTTGAGTTTTCGGTAAATATGGTTGCAGTAAATGTTGAACATGGAAAACGTTTTCATCAAGATTTTGCGGAGTTTGAGAAACGTTATCAAGATAGATGGGAACCCGTAATGTTTGCAGACTATTGTTGGTGCCTTCACAGGGAAACTGCAGAATCTGATTACAAAAGAGGACTAAATCGTTCGAGTAAATATAAGTTTTCTAGTGAGAAATAAAGTACTATTGATGTAGACAATAATATCATGAATAAATCATTTTCACTATGAAACCTGATGTGTGGTAAAATATTATTTTCTAAATCTCAACTAACATTAGGGCAAGGAATCATAATTACATATTGTAAACCTAGATAAAATGATTTTTTTAAATTTTGTTGCATAGTGTAATAAATTGTAAACGTTTAATATTTTTATTATTTAATTACATACTTTTTCTCAGTATTTATATCGGTAATGATCTTGCGTCAAAAATTCAATTTTCGTGGGCCATTATCATCCGAATAATATTGGCGTGACTGTCAAACCTACAGAGTTATGAAAATGTGATTTTTATCTGTTTTCAGTGAGGCATACTTGTAAACGAACACGCCCTGTAATTCTACGAAATTAACCTTTACAAAAATTTTACTTTTGTTAAATTAAAAAAAAATTAACTCGAAATTTGATTTTTTTTACTTACAAGATGGGTGGAGATGCAGGGAGGCCATTATCGGACGTTATTGTTTTGTGTGTCAAGCCTACTTCAAAGAAATGACGATGAATTTATGTAAAATTGACCAAGTTTCTATGAAGTATTGAAATTCTATTTAGCGCAGTTTTCTTTTGGGCTCTGGATTCTTCCACTCCATGATTCTTTTTCAAATATTTTTCAAAAATCCAAAATCATTCATAGAAATTTGTAAAATATCATAACGCTAGTTTCTTGAGTTTTCTTAAGCTGCAAAATTCAATAGACACAGGCCAGTGAAAGGGATAAGAAAGTATGTTCGCCCATAATATCCTGGGTTCATGGCTGCAGAGGGGAAGAGAGGGTGAAAGCTCGATGTGAGCGAAGTTGAGGCATATTAAAGAGAGAGCAGTGCACTTAAAAGCATTTTAAGTTTGGCCTGTCTAAGCGATGCCCTTTTTTTGTTCCATACAGATTTTATCGGATGTTTCTTCATTTAAACAATGACATGACTCATGTCAAAGGCTGTCATTCCTTGGCGATTGAGACGAAGAGTTTTCGCAGTGTTTCCCAAATTTTGCATGCTCACATTCCGTATACTTTGGTTCTGTTAATTTTCGTTTTTATAATAATTTTTTCTTATGCAAATTAAGTGAAACAGTTACAACGAACCTCAATTAGCCAAACGTGCTCAGAACAATAATTTTTACAACGATTTCGAGTGTATCCTTCTTGTCGTAACGTTTTTTTGTAATACTTGAATCGTATCACAAACCGTAAATAGGTTACCGTATTAAATTAAAATTCTATGCAAATATAAGCTGTCGGCTGAGACTAACGTAGTCTTAAAAAACGAAAGTGAATAACAGTGAAAGTTCAATAGATTCTTGCACTCATCAAAATTTGTTGTGTTAATGACATCCACCCGCACGTTTTGACACCGATTGTCCTTTTTTGGTGGTCATAAGTTTATGTAAGAGATTTTTACTAATCACGTTTCATAATACTAACTGCAAAATCTATTTTCGTGTCTTTCGCTATACATGGGAAACTCGCATTGTCAGACTTTCGTGATTAAAGGTTAAAAAGACACGAAATCAGCGATTGCGGTATTTCGTAATTGTTTATGAATTATATTAATAGTTGTGTATGCACGTCGTTCATAACCCAATTCCAAAACCTGTCTCTGTGAGTGCCTACCTGCATATGGAGGAACCTAAAAACACTATCGTTTTAATTAAACCAATTATATAACTCATTTCTGTACATTGTTTTCGTTTTTAACTACTTTACATCATATGGCTATTGTCTTGTAACTTCATTTCTTCTTATACCTGTTATTAATGAGTGCCCGGAACTTTCGATATTTTAATAACAATTTTTTTTCGACCATACGCATTATTGTGACACCTGTTCGGAAATGCGAAACACAAATCCCTTCCTGCTGGATAATCCCACGTTTTTATACTTTTAAAACTGGACGATTTCCTGTTAATTTCATTAATGCGTACATGAAATTTATGGCTTGAACAGTTTTACTTTCTTCACATGGCGGCACATTGGGCAATTAACTTTATATGCGAAACTAGTGCAACAAACAAGAAATTGTTACTTAATGTTCAATGTTGCGGTAATCACTTAGTTCACTATGCAAAAATGTGATACTTCAGTAGTTTTGTTCAGTCAATTTTTGCCATAATAGTGAATGTGAATAATTACAACACAAAAAAGCAGTTTAAGAGTTTTTCTGGTTACGTTCATAATTACATTTGATTACCACTAAATTATTCTTTTGGGACAAATACCTGTTATATTTGAATTCGATCGCTGAATGCTTCAAGTAAGCTGTTTCTACCTGTTACCATAATCCGTTTTAACGTATAATACGAGACCTACTTCGAATACTCAATTAGATTCCGTGGTATTAAAAGTGAAATGGCCATGAAAACACTAATCACTTATGGCCAAAATTATGTGAGTACCTTTTAACAGTTGAGATTTCTCATAAATGTAATTTATGCGATTTTTAAGATGCTTAATGTGCTTAATGTGAAACATTGTTCCATTGTCCTCGTTTGGTCCTCTCCAAATGAAAGTGGCGTTAAATAAAAAATAGAGGAAGTCTGTCCAGTAAAAGGGTACCTATTAATTACTTAACAATGGCAACTAACTTGAACGTGTGTTTAGTTCGCATATGGCACCTTGTATAACGAGTACGTAACAACTTGTCGGAGACGTACATGTGTAAGCAACTAGAGCGGAAAACAAATAATATTGTCTTCGATATAAGAGGTAGCAGACAAAGTGAAATTTGAATTAAATCGCGTTATTTTAACGGCGAGACAAACTTTATCAGCCTTTCACTATTTCACAAGAAAATAAAAATATTTATTAGAGTGAGCGAGATTCGCGTTTTACAATTACTCTTCTGAAGATTTTTCAGAAAGTCACAAAATGGGTGAGTCAGGAGGAGTATCAGTTCACTGAGTGAAAGGATTAAAAATATAGAATGACATGATAGAAAATAAGATAATAATATTGTAAATTATTAATATGACGCTCGTTTAACAAAACTTCTCCATCACTGCCATTGATTTCCATCATTTGCTCTACAAGAACTGACAAACAACAGAATTGAATGCTGTGAAAGGATTCAAGTGAGCTAAAACTTAAATTGAACATAGCTTCAGCCTTATTTGTATAATCGCGTAAATTATAAGGAGTTTACAAAATTATAAACATAAAATTTTGTTTTACTACATTATCATGGAGTGCTCAGTAATTAGTTCGTTTTAAGTTCACTTCTGTGAAGTTCAATGTGAAATACCAACTAAATTGGTCATTGGCGAATTTAAGTACTGCATTGAAATTTGGTGGCACTTATTTATAAAATTCGTCCCTTTGCTATGGGTACATCAATGTAAGTAGCATTTGTAAACAAAGCAGAAAGCCACATATAGACTTGTTTCGTTTTTTGCAACTAAACATTACTCGCCTCAGATTTCCACTCAAATTTTGTTTAGAAAAAAAATCAGAAATTAGAATTAAGTGATTCCGAACATTGACCTGCAGACGGTGATGGAGAGGTGCGCTGAGCGCTCTCAAACATGTTTACGGTCATGTTACGTTTAGCCGCGTACGGATTTGCTTTGTTCCTTGTAACAACAGCGCGTTCCGAGTGCTGCAACTTGGGCGATGCTGCAATAGCCGTGTACGGATTTGTTCCCTTCCTTATTCTAAAAGATTGCTTCCAGTTCCGAGAGTTGCAATATGGATGACGCTGCAAAGACCGCATACCAATTTGCTTCCCTTCTTGCAATTGAATCTTGCTCTACTCACATTGTATTTACTATTTGCATGTTACGTTCAATGCAATTTTCGCTGCTGCGAACATAAATGTAAATAATGACGGTGGGGAAGTAGTGTACTCTATACTCCTGAGCCTGTTTACGGTCATGTTCCGTTTCGTCGAGTACCGACTTGCTTCGCTCCTTGTTGCCGAAACATTGCTTCTCGCTCCGAGCGTTATAAAATCGACGAAGCAATCAATGCTGCAAACATTTTGATTGTGAACATGTTGAGAAGCGCGAAGCGCAGTACTCCGGCGGCTATCGGTTTTTCATCTATGTTCGCTAAAGTACAAAAATGTTTTTCGGGTAATTTTCAGTTTCAGGAGTCAAAGATGCTGTGGATCCCCGAGAAAATTTCGTTTGTAGACTTTACCACGCTGTGCAATATTCATTTTTGGACTTATAATAGACGTTACATTATCTATGTATATGGTTGAACACAAATTAATAACTGATACTGAATATTCACTTCGAAGTACTGAAATATTGCTTAATGAAAGCAGGAAACAGAACGTGTTGGGAAAACACAACATGTCTTCCTTTAATCAATTTTACAAACAAAATTTTATCACAAATTTTGAGTTGCAAGGAGCAGCTCCGTGTTGCAGCGCTTGGAAGGCGGAGCAATGTTTTGCTACTAGAAGCGAAGCAAATCCGCACTTGGCATAATGTTCCGGCAATGATGTCTTCCCTTGTATTGCTCGTGGAGAATTTTCAAGTTTAGGTACAGACCATTGTTCTCTCTATACTCTAAACAGTGTTCTATGAAAAAAATAAATATTTATGTTTCATTATTATCCTTTCCTTCGTCATAATGGCCACTAGTTAGTTACAACTTTCAACCAACCTTTATACAATTTTTTCTCTTTGGTAAAAGTTCATTTGAGCGTTATGCAATTCGCACAGCCGTTACCAGCGCTCCAATCCGGGTTCTCACCATGATAGGCCAGTGGTACTACCTACTCGACTATTCCACCGGTTCTCCATTATCTCAAAAACTGTTGAAGTTAAATATAGAACATGTTTGATAGGAAATTTTGCAGTGTCACCCTCAAAATATAAGTAAATGAAAATGTTGACGGCTAATAAAAATATTACATTAAAAAAACATGATTTATAAATATCACACTTCTTTGAGACACCCTGTATACATTCCTATAAAATTTAAAGGTGTGTACCATTTTTTTTCTATGACTCACATTTGACTACTGAATATTTGACCATTTACCTATCAAACATCTGTGAAATTTGATAAATTTTAATCAAGTAAAATAATGGACAGATTCAGGTCATCAAAGCGTACCATAGCCGCTTAGACGGAGCCTTCTGAATGCTTTGTTGAAGCGGTCACTGTTTACATGAACTGTAGTGTACAGATGTTCGTGCAAAAGTGTGATATGTTCGTTATGGTACCCTTTTTTGGTTACATGTTTGACACGCTTGGATATGGAAAAGCTATTTTTTCAAAACTAGACTAAATTAAACCTAACCGTAAATGAACGACCTACTTTTTCAGCGCCGACTTCTATTTTTTAATGTACAAAATTTTATATCGAAATGCCAAATAGATTACAAGCGTAAGCAGCTCAGACATAGCTGTAAATGTTTACGTTTTGATGCGTCACAACAAATGACAGTTCAGCCCATTGCGCTTCGACGTGCAGGATTCACGCTGCGTATTCGAGACGCTCCAAGGCCTGATCGGTTGCTTTTAACATCAGTCAATAATTTCGTTTATGATTACTAGACAATTCACATTACTTTTAGTATTTTTTTGAAAGTTTGTAGGCTTGTAAAAAGTAGTTTTTTTTTAATTGCTGTGTGAACAAGTCAGAAAAAACTACCCACTCCTAATCAAGTCTCAAGGAAAGCCATTAAAATTGCAAGAGTTAAAGAGGGAAAGGGTTTGGTAGTGGTTCAATTAACATAGATATCAGACGTGACACATATCGGTCGAATTTTACTTTTACTTTCTGCGTTGAACATACCAGGCATGTGCGCATTTTTGCCGCAAGTACTTTACGAGGCAGTAAAATGGACATTTTCAATTTTTTCTCTTTGCGCACAAGACAAGTCGAGAGTCCTATTTGCACACCTTTTCATGTTTTCCTATTTGGTGACATTGGTTCTTACAGACTGAGTAATCTATAATTAAAGCGGATCTTGCAAGCAATGGGCGTAAAATTGCCATTCAGAGGTTAACAATAAATAACATTTTCTTTGTTCGCATAAGGAAAAGTTTGTCTTGTTTTTCTTTAAATATATCATGTTATACAGTTGAAAAAATCACGTATTTTTGAAGTAACTTTTAACCTTTTTCTAAACGGTGCGGTTCTCACGTAATGCTATGTTTGGTAGCTGACGCTTAACCTTCAACTTTACATTCAAATGCTGTATAATAAACACCTACGAGCAATGCGCTTGATATTTCTGAATAACCCTAAATTAATTTCCGCGGAATATAGGACTTACATATGTACCTTAAATGTCGAAATAATCCCATGGAACAATAATGAATCTTCGTAAACTTGCAAGCATTGTTCTGAATTTTGAGTTAAATGTGTGTTATTGGAAGAAGGTGCGTGGGCTCTTTACGTAACTAGTGTTTCATAAGTACCCATCTACCACCATATTAGCCATGCTTATTATATGCAAGGTGAATCTCTTCGTGCTCATTAAGTCGCTCATTAGAATGATTATGGCAACTTTGGACAGCGTTAGATAACTGTCACATTGATGCAACTTTAATCGTCTTAAATCTAGGGAAATGGTCGATTATGGCATGCAAACCAAAACCGAATATTTCACAAAAGCTTGCAATAAAGTGAGTGATCAAAAGTTATTATTAGTTAAAGAAAAAGTGATTGCGGCCGAAAGTAATAGTTTTCAGAAACCGCATTTAATGGGATGCAATGTACAGGGTGTCTCGAATTTGATGATTTTACGGTTACCATAGTTATTATTGAAGTTGGAGACATACGGATTTCGTAATTCCGTGCTCTATATTTATGGAGCGCGAGTTGACAGAGACAAAATAATAGTCGTTGTAATTTCGTGGATGCAAGGTGTTTTAGAAAACTTTACATTTTGGAGCTACTAATTACCACTTGTGTCTTTAATTTATCCAACGAGATATAAAAACGGATTCTCATAGAGTTTTTGCCACAGCGCCCGTTGTTCTGTACCACACCAGTTAGGCACAATTAACTCTAATTATAATTTTTGATACACTATCTCTTCTATATAGTATTAGGTATTTTAAACTGCCTTGTCAATAGCTTTTGAAAGGCGAATATAATTTTTAGTTTTTTTTTAAGAAACAATAAAAAAGTATTTGTTGTCTTTTTTTAATGCTAGTGGCGAGACGCTACAGAATATTTAATAATATACAGGGCATTTGGTAGATCGATAAAAACCTTTCAAAGAAAAATAGATGGGGTTATTTTGAATTTATATAACCATATTTATCTTCATACAAAACCGCATCGTTTTTGAAATATTGGTTAAGAGGGGAGAGAAGGGACGGCAAAGAGTAAGAGGGACAAGTAAATGCATTAGAAATGAAGGGTCTCGTTTTGAAAATGAAATTAATCAATAAAAAAGTATTGTTTAAGTTAGAACTAACGTTATAAATTTTAAATTGATTAATACTTATTTAAATTTAATGTCTCTTATTTTTTTATTGCGAGTAATTTTTGTTTGTTTTTAGTTTTGTGAACTATAATTTTGTTATAATGTCATTTATTATTTGAAAGAATATACAGCAGAGAAGTTTTTTAGACTATTTGAATTTTTTGAGCTAGTGCCGCATTGGAGAAAATTTCGTTAAAAATGGAAGAATAAATTGGAACCAAATATTTTAACGCATTAATTTGTGTACATATTTGATTGTAATAATGAAATTTAATGAATTTTTGTTTTGCTTTGTTACTATGCTTATTAAGAATATTTTTAAAATATTTCCAAAGACGGAAATTAATAAATACTAAAAAATATTAACTTAATTTTAACAACTCAATTACTCAGCATAAAAAACCTAAGAACGTCGATATTTCAAAAATGGTCAGACTTTGTGTAAGGATAAATACGGTTACATTTATGCGTAGATTCAATATGGCCCCATCTATCTCCCACTGAAAACTTTCTATCGTTCTACCAAACACCCTGTATAGCGTGTCCCGTTGAAAAAATCATAATTATGGTTAATTGCGGCTAAACTATATCGTGCAGAAGAAGCGAAACGCGCCGTTGCATTCTGCGGTATTTGAGACACTCTGTACATCAGAGCTTGTTTAAATAAGTACTTAAGGATTATTTTCGGTTATCAGGATGTCCACTGCAAGATTTTATGTAGTAACATTAAAATCTACAAAAGAAACTTTAGACCAAAACCGCTAAAAGCAATTTATTTGCTTCCATCGAGCTTCGATTGGCCGATTATATAAGAATCGGGTATGAATGAACTTTACGGCCGATAAATAAATGGTCTTCAAACCATTTAAACGAGTAGAAATTGAAAGTGTATCGCTCGCTCCATTTTCAAATTGCCTAAAGAGAACGTGAATGTGATTTATGCCACTGGGTGTACATATTGCAACGTTATAATTTACTTTTTTGCCACAGTGACCACGTAGGCATGCGCGACTTCTTTTCCACCTGAATAAATAAATACATAACTAAATACAGACCGATACAGGACTTCTAATGATTGTTGTGTTGGAGATGAAGGTCGTCAAAATGAGGCGTGGTCCATATTGGCCTTCCATTCGCTAGGTATATCCGTATGCAAGTCTGATTCTGTATCAACCGTTAATAATTGTAAGTTTAATGAAAATCTGTGGGAAAATTACACCATTTACAAAAGACTAATTAAATTAGCGTGGTATCAATACTGAAGTGATTACACATATTGAAAAAGTCAAGGTTGACAAGGACATGAACAACAATTACACGCATTCAGGGTGAGCATGTGGCCGATTTCCAGCCCAATTTGTAGAATGCATTCATCAGTTACGTGGCACTCGAAAGAGTGATTAATAGAACGAGTGTAGTTAAGCATAATTACATAACCCAAATACTCATTGAAAGTGATTTTCTGTTACATATTTGTATACCCACCGTGTTATTTAAGACGCCACGATATTATTGTATTACAGCTGTATTTGTCAGAAAAATACGGTGGGTGTAGGCAACTAGAAGTGAATGTCTTATTTGCCGAGCAAGACCAAAGGACGCTTGAGGATATTGTTCTTTTCGAGCTTATGCTAAAAGTTGCGACATAAAAATAATGAGCATATACAATCAAACAAAAATGTTTTATTTATCTGCAGGGTGCCCGAGCTAATAAATATACCCCACCGCTATTTATAAATATACAGGGTGTCCGTTCCTGGAACTCATCCATAGAAATCTCGGCAATCATAAAAGATTAGAAGATTGACTAAGTTGGAGCAAAGTTTCGTAATTTGGAGTTTAAGAATATGTCGCCTTAAAATTCTAAAAATTACGATGAGTTTCGGAATTTAATATTCAAAGAAAACCTAAAATCTAAAGTATCAAAAATGCTGTTTTGCAAAGAGTGCCAGGAAAATAACAAAATAAGAGACAAGCAAATAAAAAAAAATTATAAAAGGCACCCAACGGATTTGCCATCGGGTTTCAAGTATAGCTATATGCGTCTTCAAAAATTCCGGATTCATTTTAAAACGTCTCTTCTTATTTCGGTCTTTAAAGATGAGACAATTTGCCTTCGCTACTCATTAATATCTGTGCTTACAGATTTATAAATGAGATCTTTCATAATTCTCCACAAACAATAATCTAACGGGGAAAGATCTGGTGAACGTGCCGGCCAACGTATGTTTTCATTGTGTGAAATGACTTTGTCAGGAAGTATTTCAGACAAATAATCAGCCACTTTCCTAGCGTTATGTGGTGAAGCACCATCTTGTTGGAACCAAATGTTATCCAAGCGGTTGAGATAAGTGTTTTTATTGATGTACATAATTCGTAAGATAGGTCTTTAAAAAGGGAAAATACTCATCTGCGGTCAAATTGTCTTCGTAGATGTACGGTACAGTGATCGTATCACCAAATAAACCACCTCAACAATACATTTAGCCCAAAACGTGCTTGTGGTCGACATCTTTGGTGTTAGTGTGGATTTTCAGTGGTCCTAATATGATCATTATAACGATTGAATATGCTTGAGTTAGTAAAGTTGCACTCATCCGTGAATATCGCATTTAAACAGAAAAAGGAGATTTTGCGCCAATAGTGCCCTGGTATTCCTGCGAAATACTTCAGTATCTCTTGGACACAAGACTTGAGTTATATTAATTTTAAACTATATTTTAGGCTATATTTATGTTTTTTCAAGACTCTTCACATTGCTCGATGATTTATACAAATTTATTCTATTATAACTCTTGTCAAAGCAGAAGGATTATCTCGAATCTAATGAAATCTACTCGGCTAAATTTCTATGCAGGAATAAAATATACTTTTGAGCTGTTGTACATCTAGATGCTGCTGTACACACGTTTGCGAGGTGACCTGCACATTTCGATGCGAGGCGTCATAAATTTTTAATACTCTACTAACTTACTTTTCTTTACTTGAAAAAAGCATTTTTTTAATGAATGTATACTAATTTTGTATCTGGAGCCATGCACTGCACTTTACACGTTGGTTCCTAATATGATCTGGTTCCTCACGAACCTGACTACTTTTTTAAGTGACATCTTATTTAAGCCTCCTGGCGCGATCATTGCTTTGCCCAACAGATAAAATTTTTGTCTGGCAATTGCTGCATATTTGCATAGCACAAGTTTCACGATCTCCTCATTCACAACGAACAGCCGATATTTCGATTCTTCAGGAGAGATGCCTTACCTCTTGCAAGTGTTCCAAGTGCTAACCGTGTCATGTGTGATGCTCCATGGCAATTCTTACTTTTTAAAAAGTCTTTATTTAACAATTTTTGGAAATTTCAAAAACAACTAAAATATGCACGCATGAAAAAAAGGAAAAAAAGTGGGTTTGTAAATAACCAATTTTCTAACAGGTGAATAGTCATAGTGAACCAATAAGATGGATCACGAGACCACTAGACCTAAATCCACGTGATTTGTATCTGCGGAGTTATACGAAAAGTTTGGTACTTACTACTGATATTCACACAGTAGCAGAGTTGCATTAGCGGATACAAAATGCCGCAGAAATATTTCAAGAAAAAAGATCTCTTCCAACAACATTTACAGTTATGGTTAAGGCGAGCTATGGTTTGTGTAAAAAAAACCAATGTCGACAATTTCGAACACCTTTTGTAGCCAATTCCGAAATGAGTAGTAATTAAAGATTTTGTTATTTAATTTTCATACGTGCATATTTCAGTTGTTAATAAGTTTAATAAGTTGGAATGAAAATACTTTTTTTGAGTTAACAATTGCACATTTCAGTCAGAGGCGTCACATATAGGGAGTCTCCTACGTAAATGTTTCTCAAACTTTTTGTTTGTAACATTTTTTAATTTTTGAAATCAAATTATTGAATTGTCAATATTTTTAATTCAAAAAGTCCTCTTATTTCATCTCTTTAGACTAGACCAGATTTTCAGAAAAATAGGCATTTATGAAATGATGTATTTTAATAAACATAGTAGTCATCTTCCTAATAGAAATATTTTTTATTAGCCAGCAATAACAAGACTAATATTATTAAGAATTTATCGTCAGATTTCGAGGTTTATGTAATCGTCCAACGGTTTATAAACTCATTTTTCTGGAAAACGGTCTATCCTAACGAGATGACATAAGAGGACTTTTTTACTTAAAAATATTTGTGATTTAGTAAACTAATTTGAAAAATTAAGAAATGTTACAAAAAAAGTTAAGGCGATATTTACATAGAAGACCCCTTCTATGTGATGCCCCTGACTAAAATCTGCAATTATTAATATCCAAAGTTTTCCGATTCCAATTTACTACAGTATACCTAATTTAATCGTTTTAGCGCACACCATTTCGAAAATATTGCGAAAAAACATTTTCAGAGTTCCACCCTTAAAGACGCAGTTTTTGGGGTATGTTTCTAAGAATTTTTTTTATTATTTCTAAAATTACCCCCCAAAATATTTCAAACGTTATTTCCGGACACTCTGTATGTACGATTGTTTCTATAGCTTATACACGAAGTTCCCTTGACCATGTGGAGAAATTATTTCATTTTTTTCTTTTGTGGGAACATTTTTTCTCAGTGCATTACTTAATAAAAAGAATGTTTTCTGTGTAATTTAATTTCCCCGGTCTCAGTCATAGTTACCACACTAAGTCACGTCGACCAGGAAAATGTGGATGTAATCGTGCATTCAAAATCTAAATGATCCCAAAAGTTTACAAATTAATTTGAATCGTTAAAATAATCGTGACAAAGGCTTACGCAAACGTTGACGGTTAAACAAAGCGAATCACAAAATATTCATAACTAATAATTGGTTCTTGCTAAGTTTTATCTTTACGGTAATTAATCGCTAGATTCCTATAAAAATTCATTAGGCATTTAAATTAAACATACACGAAATCAACAAATATTGCCCAACACAAAGGCCACGAATTTTGTATGCCAAGTATTTTTGTCGTAGACATTTAAGACCTGATTAAGGCTCGATTTCCACATTGTTACTCAAGGTAAGCAATATGGAATTAACAGGTTGTCGATAAAATAAAATTTTGAGAATCAACTTCCTAGTTCCTGATGCGGGTATGTACTTAAGTTAAGTTGCATACATGCGCTTTGCGTAAGGCTTACGAAAACTGAGGCTTTGAAAGCGAAAATATTCGATTGGAAAGAAAATCTAGGTCGAAGTAAGAACCAGCGAGGTGTCTATTATGATTATGTACTTATAATATAGCTAAAACCGGTTTTATGCAAATTAGCAATTCAACAATCACCCGTTGATCGTATGCTACTGCTACAGTCACATGCAAAGCCCTGTTGCACCGGCGCATGAAAACCGAAAGTAGTCGCTGAAACAATAAGCGAAAACGAAATTATGCTACCGATGACAAACATATAATAAAACTAAGGAAAGTGTGAAAGTGTTACAATAATCGAGATGTGGCCGGTTTTATAATTTTTTTTGCGATCCGGGACGAGAACGAAATAGGTCAAGGCCCAAGATACTTATGGCAAAATTACTTTCTCCATTAACATACATGATCATCGCGCCCAAACGATGTACATCGCGGTAATTGATAGTGACCTTTACGGTACAGATACCTAACATGCCTATTATATAATCTTCGGCTCTTCTCATAAAATGTGATATATAAATAAGCGAGTAGTTATTGAAACCAACAGCATGAATAAGCTCCTTGATTGTCTGTTGCAAGTGTTGCGCATGAATTGTTATATTACCTACGTCTTTAAATCAGTCGTTGTGTCATCCTGGGAAGGAACGACTTAAAGAAGATTTTAGTCGAATGATTGGAAAAAATTACATATCGCTCCCGCGATTGCAATCAATACCTAATTTGTTTGTCTACAACGAGCGAAATGCTCCCATGGAACGACGATGGGCAAAAATCTTACTTAAGTCATGTATGCTTAAACAAATTAACTCTACAAAAAGTTGAGGAATTATTCTTTTTACATCTTTTTATCATAACGCTTTAGGATCCAGCAATTTTCCAATATTATTTCTTCTTTTTTTTTGGTTTTGTTGCCGGTGATGTTGCTTTTAATGAAATCAAACACAAAATTTTTCAGTTTATAGAGAACCTTTACAAGATTAGTCTAGTACTACGAATCATTGGTGTATCATAATCTTTTAAGATTCAGCAATTTTTCGAAGTTATTCGTGTATCTTACATTTATGTTTTTTGTTCTTGCTTTTTTTAATTTTTCATTTTGTTCTTGGTTTTTATTTCGACAGTTGGATCCTGTACGCCTATGTTTTTACTGAATTACAATGCATGTTTTACCATGTCTATGTTTATTAACCTTCAAAGAATTCTGATAGCGCTCAATATACAAAATCATTAGCATTCCAATTTTTATGAAAACCAGGGACGTATCTGTTTGATTTCTTTAGTTTTTGAGATAACTTTCACTTTGATATTTTGTCGATTTTAAATTTCGTGTGGGTACATGTGCCTCTATGATTTTTGAAATTGGTTTACAGAACTGAAAATTATAATATTTAAATATTTCTAAAAACCTGTGGCGTATTTGGCTTTACAGAACTTTCATAATTTTTACAAATTTGGTAAGGTTTAATCGAGTTTTATACCAAGAAAAATTCCGTTATTACTGTTATTTCCTTCTTCATTAGGTTCTCGTTAAAACTCTGATATTCCTGTAGCGCTACTATCAAGTTTATAGAGCTATCAATATCCATATGATGATCAGCAGTGTAACTTGTTTTTCAGTCTCCTCCATGTTTCACAATTTTGAGTAATAAGCAACAACTTTTTTAAGCTTTATTTAAGCTAACTTTTTTCAACCAATTTGATTTTTTATTATAGCATGATTCTTTATTGGGAATTGTGTTCCATAGGCCTCTGTTTTTAAATTTTTATTCATTCTCTAAAACTCGTTGGTATATCATAGTCCTTTTTGGCGTATTTAGCAATTTAGTAATATGTATTTTCTCATTTCGCTGGTTCTTGTTTAAAATGAATTGTGATCTGTATTGCTTGGGTTTTATGGATTTTAATTACATATTTCTTTTTAATTACAGAACATTATCTTACAAGAACTGGCTGATTAAGAGGAATAAATGAGCCCCCAGGTACACTATCTAAATGCTCACCCATCTAATGGCTGCCATGGTAAGGAGTTCTTGTTCAAGCTTAGATAAAAAATAATGAAAAAATGAATGTATAGGAATTTAAAGCGGATATAGAAGAATGGTTGAGAAATCGCCCAAAGTCTTGGCAGTCCGGATCAACAGCGAATTAATTCCGGAAATGGGCCTCATCAAATTTTAGGCTTATAAACGAGATATTCTTACATTTGACAACGTTATCTTTGATCAACGTTCAATTCCCATCAACCAGCATGGGAAACAATGTAATTTCATTGGAAAGAGGACGATCCAGTAAATACTTGCCGGAAAAAATCCTAAGAGAATAATTAAGATTATTTTCTATACAGTTTTGTCAAAGTTTGCCTGCTCCGGGTGAACAGATTTACGAAGACGGCATTGTTACGAAGAGCGTATTCTTCCTACGGGATCCTTATTCCACCGATTTGAAGTTGTGCAAACAAACATCTCACGAAGCTTGGAAATTATTTGGTAAGTGATGTTTTCTTGGTTATTTAATAGAGCTGTCTATTATTGAGCATAGTGTAGTCTAGATAGTCGTGCGATAAGATAGCAGCGATGCTAAAGGCTTTACGACTAACAAGCATTTTTTGCTTCTATGTGCTAATGGAAGAATTTTCGTTTTTGACCACTTTATCAATCATACGTCCCTATACTTGGGTTAATCAATATGTCTCTGGGTTGACAAAAAATAGTTATCATAGAACGCTATTCTTATGGTGACTGCTTTTCTGACTACTGCGGTCCTGTTATGTGTGGAACTCTCAATATTGGGCATTGCCGCGCTGATTGCGATGAGCATGAAAGACGATTTCGATAAATTGAAAATGTGGTTTCGGAAAAAGAGTACGTCATGAAAAACCCTATCATACTTTCCTCGATCTTCACAAAAATGTCTTCAATATTCCTTTTTATCTCTTCTTGAAATTTGTTTCATGAAATTTTTCCAAAAGCGTCGAACGCAAGACGGAAGCACAACAAGTTAAATTACTCGCTTCTCATTGTATTGTTAACCGAAGATTTGACATGGACCAATTTAGCAGAGCTGGATTGCCTTCATTATGTACAGGAGGTTCTTAAAATCATTGGCCGTGACATTTAATTCGACTTTTAGTGACGCCCGTTTTTAATGTAATTTTGAAGCGCCACAAATTGGAATTTTAAGGCGACAACAGGAAACCTAAATGAACTTTAGAATCACATAATTCCTTACAAAATTAATACGAGGGATTATTTTGTCTTGTTGCGTTTTGTACAAAACCTTAAATTTTTATTACAAATCTAATTAAATTGTCACATTACTTAAAACATCCTATATATAACTTGTACCGTAAATCGCCGCTCATTCTTCATTGTTTCATAACACGTATTGTTTGATCCTAATCAAACTGATGAACTTATGTCATTAAGTCGTAACCTTTACGCATTAATTCGGCTCTTTCTTCTCATGGGAACTAAATGGCATAACGCATCTGAAGGGTTCGCGTTGATTTGTACTGATGACCTCGAATACATTGATGAAAGCTGGTGGTTTCGTTTAGCCCTAGGGACTTCCTTAATGCGTTTGATCAGATTTTAGTGAACATGCAATTAAGGTATAAATAGTAGAGAAACGCAGACATTAACCTAAATCGAAGTTTTCCCACCACATATTTTTTCTTAGCGGATTAGAGAATCACAAATTAGTTCAAATCACAATAGTCAAGTCCTTGACATATAACAAAAAAGAATTTACAAATACATAGTTCCATGACTGGCCTTGCTTTCTATACTCGCATTCGCGGTGAGGGATAAACGGCTTTATTAATTTCTTCGCCTTAGTTACGTAGTGGGTACCTCCGATCATTACAGTTTGCTCTCTCTCTCTTACATGTAGTATTTAAATAGCCAAGGAGGTTCCATGAAATGTACCAGCTGACGCCTCATATCCGCAATGTAAATTTGTTTTCACTTCTTAAATATGTGCCATCATCTATTGTATTTCCTGAACAGGCGGTTTCATGATCAAATTTTTTTCGGTGTGCATAAGAAAGATTAAGAAGAAAAACGTATTGGCACCCCAAACGCGTCCATAAAATCATTTTCATCATCATCCATTATTGGTAAATTAATTCAGGAGTACTGCATGGCACCCTTGTTGTCTGTATTGTTGAGTAAAATGCTGCATAACTGCATTGGATATGCACTATTTCTCTGAATAGAATTCGGCACTGTGAAGTTGTTCCGGTGAGTGTTATAACAATTATTACGTCGAAGTTACTTATCAACAAAAACCAAATGGATATTAAATAAAACAGGCGAGAATGTCACTTTCATGCGTAAAATTATTGTCAAATAATTTCCGCTCTGATTCCAAAATTCTAATTTGATTAACCTTGTAATAGGCTGATTTGTAACAGCAAGAATGTGTTGGAATTTGTGATTAGGTTTTTACGCTAATATGGCAATATTTCAATTTTTACGCCATGGCGACACATAAATTTGAGGGAGGTTTGCAATCGTTTTTAGGTCAACACCTGCGTTAAAATTTTTCATTTGTTGCGAATAAAAATTCAGCGATTTCAACGCACTGCACTGCAAAAAGTATGCGTGCTTGACAGTGAATGTTCATACACGTACATGAAAAGGCTCGGCGTCGCGACGCTGCGCGACTCGTCGAGCTAGACCCAGCGTCGCGACGTTGCGCGCCTCATCTAGCTACTTACCGATGAGCAAAGTAATCTGAACAGCTGAGAGAAGAATCGCGGAAACGACATGAGTCGACACCATGTTGATTCCACTTGGCACTTAATATCCAGGGAACACTGATCACACGCAGGAGCTAATGCACTTCACCCATGTAGAAATCGACAAATTCTCCCCAAATGTGACAGCACAGAACGCGTTTATGCATTGACTGGGTTGCCGAAGGAATAAAAGTGGTTCTTTAATGATCAGTGAAATGTCCCAAGTGGGGACCGAGAAGAGAAAACCCGAGGAACCCCCACTAATACAGCGCCGAGACGTTCGGTACTTATTGGTTCGCGAATGAATGTTTGTTGCTCATATCGATTTATTAAGAGATTTTTATCTAATACTAAACAAATTAGTCTTCGAGTGCTTTAATGTAAGAGTTAGAAAGCATTCGTGGGGGACAAATGTCCTTCTAATTGTATGACCCAAAAATTGCTTATTCGTACCGGTTTTAAAATTTTTCGTATATGAGAACTATACAGGGCGTCCCTGATTTTTTTTACAATTCTTCAGTTTAACTTCCTTTCACTGTTTCAGAAGGTTTTTATTATTATCGCTTTCCAATGACATCAATGTATTGTGGGCAATTTTTCTAGTTATAGCAAATTAATTACTTAATAAAGTCAAAGGGTAAAATCATAACCGCCTATTGCAAAACGCCCATTATTTTCGTAAAGGTCAACTATAATTTTCTTATATGTGTCCATACACAAGCAACGAATGGATTTTAGACTGAGGTGGAAGATTGCAACAAATTTGAAGACCTCGGGTCCGGCAGGTTCATCAATCTGCAGATCAAAATCGCAGGAACCACACTTGTGTCCGTTCAGATCCCAAACGGAAACGGATCTGCTCGAGGTCTGATCGCCTTGAATTGTGAAGAAATATTTATCCGATCCGGGTAGATAATGAAGAGTATGCGGAACCCTTTATTTGCCTAGAGTTGCTATCTTGAGAGTATACATTGTCCTGTGTTGTTTACTTTTTAAAAATAAATAATAAATATGGCTGCGGACGATTATCATCAGTTTTCGCGGGTTATTTTTCATCCGACCGAGGCGCTTGACAGCGTAGATCTTAAGTGCTACACTCCCTTAGTGGGATATTTTATAATACCACAAAGGAGAACATGTTTTATGTTCGGTGTCACATTTCTGCCTTTGGCACTAAATTTAATTTTAAACTAGATAAGCGAGCGGCCGTACTGAGCCTGGGAGTTGCAGCTCTATAATAAATCAATGAATGGGGTGGTCTCCAATGTTGTTTACGATGCCACAACCTATAATTAACCATACGACATCTTAGAATTAAAGAATAGCAATCTCAAATTGATTGTTGCGAAAATATCCTTTTTAATTTATCAAACTTGTCGCCTCTATTGACAGTTAAATTGCTTTTTGTTATTTAAAATGTTTAAGCAAATGAAAGAACACATAAATCTTACAATTTTATTAAAGACTATTTATCAACATTGAAAAAATTTATTGAACATTCATTTTACGAATACTTACAAAGATTGCAGTCGGTCTCATTCACATAATATAGGGGCGAGTGTAAAAAATAGTCAAAAAAACTTGTACAATGTAGGAAATTTGGTAGAAGTTGCCCAAAAAAGACTCTCTCTAATTGGCGAAACAGTGTCTTGGCATCACTCGGTATATTCAGTACAAAAGACCTCATATATCACAACCCTTAGTGTATGTTTAAAAAACAAAGCATCTTGATCTGTATCAAAAAAATTCTTTAACTAAAAAACCAACAAGTCTTGTCGGACGCAGCAACCGTGCACTAAACGTGAATAGTAAACTGTTTTCTTTCTTCTTCCTTCCTTTCATGGTATCTAAAAATGCAAAATATAAATTCAATAGTATCCAAAGGCTATTATATTCAAATGGGGTTACTAAAGAGGAAACTGGACGTCTAAAAACTATATCGATGATTTGCGGTTATTTGTAACCAAGTGCGGCTTTTATTTATGGCATGTTTAACGTGAGCCTAAATGAAGTGATGCAAAAAAATTCAAGAAAAACTATATCAATGTAATATAAATTCTTTAAAAATTACAAAAAACTTATCTAAAGTGAAATTCACCTCCGATCTCCAACGTTTATATTAACTTTTATGCGTCACTGTTTTATGTATATAAGTTGTGGTATTATTTTTTAAAGTATATTTCGACCTTGAATGGATACTGTTTAATTTTGAAACACCCCGTATTTGCTCTTACATTCACATTTTTATACATATTTTAATTTCTGGCTTAGAATTTTTTTTATGCTTCAGCCTTAAATTTGCTTTGTAATTGCTCCGGTGCACATTACTATATGCCATTCTTCTTGCAAATTTGAACCAATTTTATAAACTCTAGGAATAGTAAATTCCATCTACAATTTTAGAAAATGCGCTTAAAAGCAGTAGGCTCAACTATTGAAAAAATCACCAATTCTGATGCTAAAAAATGAATGTAACCCAAATTTTACCAGATCTGTAATATTTTAAAATCGGTTTTTAAAAAGAGCGTTCATTATGTTAATAGGTTTTTAATGAAGTGGACTAAATTATAGCGAAAGGTAATGAAACTGGGAACTCTTCAAATACGCATGTGCGGTAAGTACTTTCCCAAGTCTTCTTTTTTGGGGCTTATTGTTTATTTATTTAATTTTTAGAGAATACACTAGTAGGGATCGTTGTTGTCATTGGAATTGCGTTAGAATTGTACATTATTTTCAGTTGATATTAACTGATTATAACATTCACCTTTTACTTGAACAAAATCCTTCTTAACGTTTCGGCGACAAATCTATCACTTCAAAATTTGGGAAAAAAAAGTCGAAAAACGAAAACCCACGGTAAATTGAAATGGGTAAGAGGTGAATATTTAAACTGTATGAAAGATCCGTAATTCTTCTTAATTGCTAAAGGATTTCAAGTAGTAACCAAGTATTATCCGGGTTTAAATGAATATTAAGTTTCAATATATAAAAAATTTTAGTTGTTTTTAGAAAAATTAAAAGATACAGATTTGGACTCAAATGACATGTTTTTAAGTTTTATTTTATTTTATTTTTTTTGTTTAAATGGGGAATTGTGAAACGTCTATATAATCGGGAAAAACTAATATGAAATAAACCAAATTTCAATGTCGAACAGTTTATAATGAAACAAAATCAAAATAGGTCTTTTATTACAAATCTATATTACTTACTTTTTTTACCATACCTAGCGTATATATTATACCACGTCAAATGATTGGGAAATAATTTCAATGTTAAAACAGTTTTTAGAACAGAAAACACATTGCGCTTAAAATTAACAATTCATGGAACATTTGAAAAAAATTGTTGGTGTGCTTTTTTTTCCTTAAAAATATGTCATGGCATGGCCGTATAAGAACTGTAACATTCTGTATCTTGGAAACTAAGCGTTTTCGGATCTGGGTTTATATGAACTTTTTTACTTAAAAAAACCTTAGCAATCACCCATTAAAATATTTCGTACTTATTTACTAACATCCTGTATAAAGTTTTTTGGAAATGTGAGAAATTTTGTAATGACGAAGCATCTAGACCCTTAAGAAAGGAAATTTAAGAATTCCAAAATTACATTAAAAATAGAGAATTTCATAGGTCAATTAAACAATGATCACAGAATTCAATTGAATCATACTTTCACCGTTACCAAGGAACTATTAGCAAAGACTCGTTTATTATCAAAGAATTCGGGTCAACTTTTGAAGTTGGGTGATTGAGTTGTTCTTTTTGAACCTGGATGGTCGGGATTCCATTTTTCATTTCACATTTCAATCAGACCTTGGCAGTCAGGGTATCTAAGTCAGACCTGAACGTCTCGGGTCCCCCTTTCTGGCCTGGAGGACCCTGGTCCGTCCGAATAAAAATCAAAGAAAATGCACGTATTTTACTTAATGAAAAACGATATGTAGCCTAGTTGTTCAGTAAAAATGTATAATGCTTGGTTACCTATGCTTCAACATAAAGTCAACTTCGAACACATAAAAAAAAATTAAAAATTACTAACACGGGATAAATGAAATGAAAATAAAATACAGGTTTAATTAAGTACAATGATCAAACGTCAATCATTGACCTCAAATTAAGCTTTTAGAATAATGAGATGACTCGTGTCAAAGAAATTATTATCCCACAGCGATTAAGAAGAGGAATTTCGAAGTGTTTCACATAATTTAAATATCCACCTCCCATACATTGTAATTTATCGTTTATTTTCATCTTCTACTCTTTTTTTTTAAGTTCTGGCGACTGTGACAAGTAGTTAACTTAAACGTTAACAAGAGTTATGGTCCAAGCCTTTAGTAAAGGGTGAATGTTATTCGAAGTTAGTTTTAATTGAGAATAGTGTACAATTCCACCATTACAACACCAACTTAAGTATGAAGCATTATTTCCAAAAAAAAAAGATTGATTTTTTTTATTTCGTATTCGATTTATTGTAATAACATCTTAATTCACTTTATTTTTTAAAGTTATTTGTTACGCATGCGTATACAAATTTATTCGGGCAAAACCACAATTTATTTTCGGGGGTCCTTTTCACTCTTTTTAACATGGCTTTTATGGGGAATGCATACCTTCTGTAATGTAAATTTGGATATTCCCACCTACCTATTTAGTATATCTGAAAGTTCTGTAGATATAATTTCTGCAATTTTTAAGTCCCTGTCGCATTCTGCTTCGCTCAGTTCTCTGCTATCGGAAAAGCAAGTCGGAGGTCGGATATTCACCTGAGCTGCTTCAACTTTAACATTCTCTGAACTACAAAATTGAAAATCTATTACTTTGGAAATGGTTATAACCTTTCAGCAAGTTTTTTGTGTGAATTCGTGTACGCTCCACGCCTTTTACCGATTTTAGATTGTTAGAGGAACCGCCCTGATCCGCCTGTTGGAAGGGCTTAGATTTGAAAAGAGAACTCGATTCTAATTCGCTCTAATTCGATTCGAGTGATCGGAGTGTGTTTTCATGGGTAGTTTATCAATGTATAGTGTAATTGCATAATAGTTATCCTTTGTCGAGGCAACGGTGCCGACTGCAGTTAATTTTTTTAAAAGTCGAATAACTTACGTGCACTACACCTTGATCGTTATATAATAGAATGTAGTTCGAAAATTGTATACTCCCTCTACGCGTAATAAGTTCCTTTCACCTCGTTTACATGCTCGTTGAAAACGTTTCGCAGCGCATGATACCTAATACTTAATCGACCTAAAGTAAAGATAAGTATAATCAACATCAAATAATGTACCTTGGCTACCTGCTACTACTTGCAGTCCTATAATGTCTCTTAACCGCCGGTTGTCTCCTTTCCGCCAATGGAGACAACTCATTGGATTCCGTGCTGGAATCTTTATTTCTGTACAAATCAGCTACCAGGAGGGTCTCGTAACCCGTGTACCCTACACCCGAGTGACCCCGTTCTCTTTTCTTTGTTGGGCGGTAACTTGTACCCGTGGTATCTCCACAACCACCACTACCGCTGGTGTCTTCCGAATCTGAGTCCGCATTAGGTTCATTGTGGTGCAACTGAGGCCGGTATAATATTTGGGTGGGATGTGGAAGTAGAGCTGCTGTAAAGAGAATTTTTATAACCCAACTAAAAAGTTTGTGCTATATGCATACATTCGTTGTTGTAGTAATGCTGGTTTTTATGCCAGGTTCCTTTGCTCGATTGGTTCTTCGAGATTATTCCCCTAGATCGATCACCGTCTTCCATATGGCTGAAGGTCTTGAACTGCATGGTGTAATCTGAGAAGAATTTTGTTGAAATAGTGGAAATGTTGCCAAATATTGCGGAATTTTTGCTTTCGAGACAATGTGAATAAGTCTATCGTAACGCAATCTTATAAGATTATTATAATAACCTTCGTCGGCTTTGAACGTAAGTTTGATATTACTGATGTCCTTTCAACAATATGTTAAACAAATTCCAAAATACCGGCAAGGTTGGTAATTATACGCGGTTCTATATGCCGTGATTTTTTCAAAACTTCCCTCCCAGCAAAATATTTTATAAATCATGAATATATTTCTACGTCAAAAAAGCAGGTTTTCTCCGGTTCACATCTAAAAACATACCGAACAACCTTGGAATATTAAGTCACATAAGCGGACTACCAAACTGACAAATATTTAAAATTACCGGCAATGTCATTCTCCACGACTTTATCGGAACCCTTAACTGGAGGTGGCAAATACATTTGCTGCATATTAGTCCTGCTACTTTCCCGTTCTGCTAATTTGTCTTGCACATGTCGATGACGCAGGTGACGTGCAGAATGAGTTTCAGTCTTGCCATTATTGGAATCGAATCTTCCTTGTTTACGATTACTGTAAATTTACACCATTAAAATTTTTCATTTCCATATAATAAGTCTCAATAGTTCAATGTTTTTTAAATTTAATCAAGGAAGTGTGCTGCGCATATTTTAACACGGAAGAAATACTGAGTGATTCAAAACTTTTTACAGTTATTTAAAGTAGTTTCTTAACTTTTTGAAATAAAGAAAACGATTTTATTTTTCCAGTATCAGCTTAAAAATATTGGGCCGTAGAAACATTATTCTAAGTTAGAATTAGAATTTAAAAAGTTTCATGCTTTTTATTAATTAATAGTATCTTTAATAATATCTTCATATGATTCTCGCACAAGAATCTCAAAAACAGTTATACATACGAATTTTTATTTAGCACTTATTTGTGTTTCATGTAAGCAAGTTCAGAATATGAGGTTTAGTAAAAATTTGGAATTGATTAGAAGTGTTAACTTGAGTTTTTGTGGATATGTGTGTTATCTAGAAGCAAGTGGTAGTTCAAAACCCCTGAGATAAGTCCATAATTTACAAAATTAAAAAATTGCTTAAACACCCTGTAAAATTCAAACAAACGTATTGTTCCTTGATTCACGTTTATTCCGCTACCCTATTTTTGTTCCTATATAAGGACGAAATAAAATGATTTTTTGAAATTAAAAAATTTTACGATTTATTCAATTTTTTTTTCATTTATTTACAGATAGATGACAGGAATGCGTAAATCGTTTCTCCTATGTCAAATTATTTGGCAATACAGGTGTTAACATCCCAAAAACACACTGTATATCCTCTTAAAATTTTCAAATATGCGTTTCCTAACTCTTTTATTTATTTTTTTGCTCTATCTTTTGTGTTAAAATAGATATCTATATCGATTTTTGACAATTTTTGGGACGCCCTATATAACAGTACATACCGTTTTTTCTGGTACATGACAATGACACATGACAGGACTACAACTGTGAGTCCCAGCAGGACTGATGCTGGTATTATGAAGACTTTTTGTGTCCAGAAGCGGTCATCTTTAAAATCGGTGATTTCTTCCAACATTTTTGGAAGCATTGGGACTTTACCTAGTGGGAAAAACATTTATGACCAAATATGCTACACGAGTTTTAGCTTTGGTTTTGGTATTGCGAAGAAATTTAAAAAAGTATTATTTTTTTAATATTTCAATAAAGTGAAGATAATGCAGATCGTTTTGCTGTCTGTTAAGTCGTTAAAGATTCGATTCTTTTGGTTATTATTATTTTTAAAAAGTATTAGAATTAATTCCAACACTTTTTATGGAAACTTTTTTCTTGATATTCTAACTTTTTTAGTTTTTTTTGTCATATGGTTTATAATTTCTAGTATACAGGGTGTCAAAAAAAGTCTAGATACATCAAAATATTATCTTAGTAGCAGTGTTGGTAAAATGAGGAGCGAGGGATGCCTCAAGATTAGGCTATTACGATCCCTTGTCTCTCCCCAATCCATGCCCCTTTTACTCCATGTGGGCTTTCTCTTCCTCCAGTCCTTTTTATGAAGAAGAGTATTCTGTCTCATCCAAGAGTCGGAAGGTCCCCCTTGAGAAAAAAGGCGACTCTGAAAATATTCTGTCGAAAATTTGCCCAACTCTTCCACACTTTCAAGGAAGCATGAGGAGATGAGGAATCATTTCCTGCACGACAGTGTTTGCAAAACGGGCTGTCTTCCATTCTTGAGAGGTGCATATGTTTATTTAGTTCAAGTTAATTCAAGTTTGAATTAACCTGAACAGGATAATGAACTGTGAGGACTTCCACAAGATTCCCGATGCACTGCCGACTTCTCCTCACTAGCCACGATACCTTGGATGTTTCCAGGTTGTCCAAAATTTGTTTGCTCCCATGCCTATGCGTTTGCAGCCTAAATAATATTCTTTTGTTAACCCCTGGCCATGGTTCAGGTCCATTCAAGCATGATTGGGAAATCATCAGCCCTCGTCGGTATCCTTCGATGCCCGTACGGTCCAGGACTCATCCTTCTTATGTCCAGTTCCTGAAGAATGTTTCTGCATTCCTAAATGACCTTTGAAGTTATTCAGCTTCTATAGACAACTGATAGGACCCTTTGACTGTCGTAATACGTGTAAACCTCCCATTTCAGTCTCTTCTAACAATTCGCCCCTTCTACGACCAGCCTTGTACATCCTGGCTCCGGACGACTCTGCATCAGTCAACCATCATCCATAGAGTGTAGGTTATTGTATTTGGAGTTGAGTATTTCTTTATCTACTTAGTTCTTGCCTATATACATCAGAAAGTTTACTTTTAATGACATATTTTGAATATATTGACGATTATTTTTAATGACTCTTGTCAAAGTAATGACACAATGATCCATTCCTTAAATGGTAAAATACTCGTGTGATACCTTCGATGAAGGGCTTTCAATTCTGAATAAACTTACAAATTTCATTGAATTTTTTTAAGCTCACCACATATAGCAGCGTACTAAACATTTCAAATTCTTCATGTTAATAATTATTGTTAATTTTAACGACAAAGGAAAAAAATGCGCAAAAATCCGTAAAAACCAATGCTAATACGGCAAATACGTCTATATCCTGTTGATAACAATTTTTTCCTAAATGTTACAAATTTTTTTTCATTGTTGTAAAATTTAATGATTATTAACATGTACACTTCGGAATGGTTACACGCTTCCACTTGGGATGAGCTTAACCAAATTCAAAGAAATTTCCAAACACATTCAGAACTGAAGAGCTTTCACTGAAAATATCACTGGACCCACCTTATCATTAAAAAAATGTGTCATAACTTCACATCTTTGAGAAGTATTGATAAAAATAAGCGTCAGCATAACTAAAATGTGTAATTAAATGTACCTCTGGATTTTGACAAGAACAAATTATTAAAGGAAAGTGTCTTCAGACTTTTTGGACACCTTTAGTAAGCTTTTTAGTGGGTGTACACTATCGAAATCTACACTAGATACAAAAATTTTGATTTATATTGCATAAAACCACTTTTATTGGATTTGTGCTCTCACTGTCAATTATTGATCTCTTGAAAATATCAATAGCCGAGCAGAACAGAAACTTTTCTATATATGTAACGATTACAAATGGTATATTGAAAATCTGTAGAATCAAGTACGTAGTAAATCAGATGTAGGATGTGACCGCGTTTGGTGATAAACCACACTGAAGAAAATCATTCTTTAACATTTCTTCGAATATTGCAAAATAAACGGTCACTAAATTGTGACCTAAATTACGACATTCTTATATTACCAAAATGTTTTGTACATTTTTGCCAAGTTAAATAGTATTGCTAATGGAACCCAGACAGAACACGCCTAGCCCAGCTAAATTATCTGTTTCTTTGTTAACTCTTTCTAACTCCAATAGTGAAGAAAAAGAGTTCAAATAATTTTTCTAGGAAGAATCTTTTATAGAATTGATCAATTGGTTTTCATGCGCATTATATTCCAGACCCGTTCAAAGTAGAGGTTTGTAATATACGCTTTTTGGCCTATGAGCCCAAATTATTAATGTGCTTTATTAATTGTAAACTAATTTCCATATAAACTCTTTATTTTTGCTTGGCCAAGTTATAATTATAATTACCTAATAAAAGCTATTGACAGTGTATTTTACCTGGGAAACCTCCATTATATGCATACAAATTACAAACGGTATTTAGAAAAATCTATAGAATCAAAGAGGTAGTAAATCAGATGCAGGATGTGCCCGCAGTTGGCGATAAACTACAGTGAGCAAAAGTCATTCTTTAGTTCTTTTTAGTAATGTTGAAAGATAATCGTCCACTAAATTGTGACATAAAAAGACTGTTTATTCTTATTTGTTCAAGCTATAAACATCATTAGCTACTAAAAACCATTTATAGTGTATTTTACCAGGAAACCAGCACATAAAGCCACGCCCTGGATCTACCGAGTAATCGCTGATATACCCAATAAAGATCGTGTTTAAAAAGTCAGCTGTTACCAACAGATTGGCGTTAATTTTTCGACATTTCAAGGTGATCTTTTGCTCCATATAACGACCTTGCCGAATCCACATTTGTTCTTGTACACATACGTAAATGCAGAGAAACGGATTAAGTAACGATCGTTTAGTTAATACGGCGCGGCTCGCGACATGTCGAGGAAGCTAAATTTCTTAATTTGTCACAATTTGGAAAGTTGGTTGGACAAAAGTGGCGAGATTTTAGTGTTTATGTAAACGTGGTGATCTATTTTTTAAAATCTTCTATGAAAGCGAAAAATCGCTGCCAAATGAGTGCTCTAATTTGCACGAAAACAATACGAGATAAATTAAGAATTATGTAAAATTTTCATCAAAACGGATTAAGCATAGTTGTCGATTATGAGCAAACCAGAAATAAGTTGATGAATTTGTTTGTATAATATTCGAATTGGTGTTAAATAATTTGTTATTTACAAATACAGCTCGGCACACAAGTCGCTTCTATTTATCCAATTTTCTATCTATAATCGATGTTTCGCCGGAAAACTTGCGATTTAACAGTAAAAGTAATGGACAGACATTGCGCAAGTAATTGTTACACTTACTACCATCGATCGTCAAAGTCGCCACGTTGTAAAACCCTCGAACCATTCCTGCGTCGTTTTGAGCGGTTATTTTAATTTGGTACCAAGTGCCAGGGGGCAGATTCTCAATCACAATCTGTTCCTTCGAGACGTCTTTAGCCACCAACAACCAGCTGGATTCAGTATAACTCTTATATTCCAGAGAAAATTGCGTGATAGGACATCCACCATTGGGCCAATTTTTTAAGATCACAGTGATAACTGAGGAATTGCTTGCAAAAATCTGATCTTCCTTTGGCAAAAGAGGAGGTCCCCCTAGAGAATTTTTTTTTTAAAATAATAATTAGGCTCTGAATGTACATCACTCAAATACCTTTAGTCCGAATACTAACAATAGGGCTAAAAGTGCCCCTTCCAACTCCATTTTGGGCAGCAACGTACACGTAATGGGGAGAACCGCATTTTAAATTCTCTATTGTGTATTGTTGCGATTCAGGCAAAATGTCTATTCGAGTCCAATCTGAATGTTCATCTTTTATGTTTAAAGCGTAACCTGAAGAGTTTTATGAAACGTAAAAATATTGGAAAGCGTTAGTGATTAATTATTGTTGTTGATATTATATACAAATTTTACGGTATAATTTTTGTTTCATGGGTTCTACAAAGCGACACCGGTCAAGAATAAAGGCGTTGTGCAACCAATTTTATCGTGGACATTAAACTATCCAAACGTAGGTACTTTATTACGAAATAGCTGGACAAACCGCGGAAGAGAAATTACCAATGAAATTAACACATTAATATGAAATATCTTCGAAAGTTAAACTAGTTCATTAAAAAGAATATTACTTTTTAAAACACGAGAGTAAAAAGTTAATCGAAACCAAATATTAAAAACTCAGTGAGCTTAAATGGTTATTCTTCGACCTTTAACGAAACTTAGTATAGTAGAATGTATGTGGTTTAAAAACAAAATCTAAAGTGTACTCATTTCTTGGTTTGTATCTGACCCGCCAAGCAATCACTTTCAACTTCGGTCCCTTATGGCAAGGTCGAAGCAACCATACAGGTCCAGCATGGTTCGGTAAAAGTAGATTTGCAATCTAGTTCCGCAATACTACCGTGGAAAGACCCAAATTTGAAGGTGATATTATTAACGTCCAGTGTAATTAGTAGCTACAATGAAGCTCGAATATGTGTGCTAATAATTTACCTTGGATTTTGGCCCCACCATTTTCAGGTTCCGTCCATTTTACTTTAATGCTATTGGAGGTGGCATACTCTATTTCAATATCTGGAGCTGAGGGAGGCATTAAAACTATGAGTGAATATGTTATTGAGTCTTTTCCATATACGTTTTCGGCTTTACAAGTGTAGTTACCGGTTAGGGATACGTCTACATCTGTAAGAAGATTAAGAGATTTGCTGTTATACCCTAAATTATAATTGAAGACATAATTGTTGGTTATTGATAAAATGTGCTCTAATTTAACCGATTAACCCTGTATCTATTATATAAGATGCCCCGAATTTCAAGATACATAGAGGGTCTAATAAATCGTATGATAAAAATTACTTTTGAGACGCGCTTGTATTCAAATTTAAATGTCGAGTAGAAATTTGAACACTTTAAAAACATTTTTTTATTTTCTTTCGATCAGATTTAAAACTTCAGTGAGGTGTACAGTCTACAATTTAACTACAAAACGTCCCGATACTTTTAGCAATTTTTCAAATTTATTGAATTATTTTTTCCATGTCTGTTTCAGAATTTGAATGTTAAATTAAAATTACAAGAATGTGAATTATTCGGTAAATTGTTAACTTCACATTGAAATTTTGAGTGACATTTAAAGCCATCCAGAGTTGCATGCCTTTTTACAAAAAAAAAAACAAAAAAAAGTAATTGAATAATTAGGTGTCGGATCGCTTCTGCAGGTATCTTACTCTATGGAACTAACTTCGTGGGTTCGCTGACCAATAATGGCAGGAACCAGAATATGCTATAAATTTTTTTTTGCAGAAAAGGTTTATGGCTCTTAGTAAAATATCTTGCTATAGTCTATAAATTACAAAATTGGAGGATTGGTTCCTTTCTGTAAGAACCATTTATACTTTCTAATTTTTTTTAAATTATTGTTATTATATTCTCATTTTGGAAATGTTGCTGTTTTTGGTTTGACTAAATTTACACTTCAAACTGAAATCCACAATGTTTTCATAGAATTTTTCAAAATTTCTTCAAACTAATGTTTTTCTACTTTTTTGAGACGTAAGAAAATTTAAAGAACTTGAAAAGTATTTCTCATTTTTGAGACATATGTATCGGTATTTGAACGTCAAATCGAAGTTTCGCGAATATGATTATTTGGAACAATTTTAACGTAAAATTTAAGCCTTCAGTGACATTTCGTAACTAAAATTTCAACATTTTGGATATATTTTTTTTTGTTTAAAATTGAGTCTTCAAGAAACGTCCCAGGACGAAATTTGTTAAAATGTGTTAATTTTTTTTACTTTTTGGAACTACCTTATATTCAGATCTAGTTGGCAAATTAAAATTTCAACATTTTGAATTATTCCAACTTTTTATATTTAGAACTGAAACCTTCAGAGGCATTCCAACACGTCTAGATTTTTTTTAAATTCGTCAAAATGCCTTAATATATTCTAAATTTTAAAGCGCCCTTGTACTCTTATTTGGACACTAAATTAAAATTTCACCATTGCGAATTCTTTTGATTTTTTTATGTTTAGAAGTGAAGCCTACAGAGGCGTCCCAAGACGATTAAATTTTTAGAAATGTATCAAAATGCATTAATGTTTTATAATTTTCTTGAGGCCACGCTATTCTAAAAGATAGACGATAAATTTAAATTTATATAATTAAAAATATTTTGTGACTACTTTTTATTTATTTTGTATTTTCAAGTAGAGACCTATAGTACTATCGGGACTTTAAGAATTTTTCTAAATTTCCTTTTTTCTTTAATTTTTTTCACCCCTGTTTTCCTATTTTCATCGATGAGATTCAAACCAATATCGCTAGGTTTAGATGCCATTCATATATATATATAACTGTATATTCTAACATGGAAAGAGGTATTAGGAAATTGAATCAGATAAACTGGGTAACTCCTTAATAAAGATAAAGTTCAATATCATTTTATAGCCCTTTTAAGCCCTACAAATATTAAATTTGATATTGAAGTACTCCATTACACTCTCCATTTAATTTATACTTTCTGTAATTTATTAATTTTAATCTACAAAGTCACCTAAGTTTCAATTCGAAGTAAAAGTGCTAAGTCGACGTATTAAATGAAAAATGTCATAATTTTTTCCAACTCTTCCAAATTTTACAAAGTGATTAGGTTTTATATTTCCGATATTTCAGAAGGGTATCTTTTTAGCATGGATTTTACGTATTCCATGATTTCAAAATGTTAGAAATGTAATTAATTTCACTTACTTCTATAATTATGCCAATCATACCTCCATAAATAAGTAAATAAAAAACCCCGAAAGCGTTTAATCGTGAAATCTAAATATGTAATTCATTGCAACATCCCTCGGTGATACCGCTGCAATTATACAATTATCACTTTCAATGAATAGAGTACTTAATTTGCGTCGGTAAATTACTAGGTCACATAATATAAAAATACTAAAGAGCGCTTTAAAACAAATGTAATTTGTGTTGTAATATCGCTTAATTAGTTATATAAAGCAATAACGGTTGATTCGATTAATTGGAAGTGAAGAAGGATGTGGGGACTATATTCAATTTTTCGATATTAGAATCCTTCGGTATATTAATTGCTGTTGGTTATCGTAATGCAAATTTTATACGCATTTCATTAAGTCTGAAAAGGTTCCTAATTTTTTACCAAAAGCAATATCGATCTACGGCATATAGCACATTGATCTCTTGGCGCCATCTAACGTTCAACATCATACACATTCACAAGAATAGAAAGAAAACTCACCGTGAATATGCAAATGCCCCTCTATAGTTACAGCGTAAAATTTCCCAAATGTGATTGGCTTTTTTTCATGAATCCACTTAGTATTGGGCCTGGGCATTCCCACTGCCAAACAAGGAAGAACTATTTCCGATTTAATGGGTTGGTATATGATTTGACTGAAGGAGGCGACTTTAGGTGGCGCCGTGGATGCCGTTTGTTGGGCCACGATAGGAGTCGATTCACCTTCTCCTACTTTAGTCGTTGCAGAAACCTGTATGAAAAAGCCTTCCTACGAAATCAAATAATTCAAAGTCTGCTTAAAGTCGTTTCCTCCGATAAAGTGACACTTAACGACGAAGCCCCTTTAATAACGACTCACTCTTGTGGTCTATTGGATCATGACATTTTAAATAGATTGACTCGGATCATCAATAGAGCTAAGCGAAAGTCCATGTAATCTTATAAAGCCTTTGTTGCTCTAGGTCGAATATATTATCGATTTACTCAATACTTCTTACGGTAAAGCAACAATGTGATACATTTGATGATTGACAAACATGTTGATGATAATGAAACTTACCCAGAACTCATATAACTGATGCTCGCGCAAATTTCTGACTTCATAAATTAGGCCAATTGCTTCGTTAATATCCTCGATTCTTACATTGTAACTTTTGTGATGACCCACACGTCCAGCCTCTCGACAATAGACGGTATAAAGGATGATGAGGCCGTTTCTTTTTACCGGGGGTAGCCAGGATATTAAGATAGATTCTGCTGTTACAGCACTTGCTTTGAGACTTGCAGGCTTTCCTGGAACTACAAGGAAACTGTCGTTTAAGATAAATTCATTTAAAACCAATTATACTAACAATCTTCTTCAGTGCAACAGAAAAGTTCTGCACTCGCGACTCCATCTCCAGCACTAGTGTAGGCGAGGACTTTAATGGAATGATTGGTAAATTTTTGGAGGCCGTGAAGGTATGTTTCAGTGCTTTGAGTGCGTTTTACTTCACCTCCTACTGATGAAGATACATCTAGAAATGTTACGTTAGTGGTTGAAGTGTTAGATAATATTTTGCAGTCCTGAGACAAGAGATCATAAATTATATAACTTATTGAAATGGGATCAAAAGATTCATACCTGGTCGTAAAATTTTTAGTTTCCGAGATATTGCATAAAAACCCTCCCGATATTCACCTGTTATTGTCATTTCCAAATTTTCCGAAAGAAAATGTATTAACAGTGTTAAGTGGCAGTGGTATTTTCGAACGCAGCTTATGAAAACAACCGAGGACTGATGTTCTGTGCCCGTAGTGGAAAAATATTGTCAACTACGTTCAAAAATTCGAATGGCATTTCATGTGTTTTCTAAACATTGCGGTTTTGGTTGGTGCGCTCTAAATTTTGAAATTTGACTTTAAAAAATAACCAATAGCGATAAAGGTTGAAAAAGAGAGAAGACAGTTATTTAAGATTACAATCGAATTTTTAGGAACTTGTTATCAGAAAACCAGTTTTAAAGAGACTTCACCTTTTTAAAATTTTAGCTGTTGCGTTCTTAAATTTTACAAATCAAGGTCAAAATTTCAACTCGAAAAGAGATTTTTTGTGATCAAATATCCATTGATATCAGTGACATAAATGTACATGTTGTAAAATTAGTTAAGACAAAAAAAAAGTTTTAAGAGCCAATTATTAGAAAAATTGTTTAATAGTTATTTCACTCTTTTAAAATTCTTACTCATACGCTCCTGTTTTTAACAAATTCCAAGTATCCTGGAACACTTGTCTTGAATAAGAATTTAAATTAATCATTTTTATGGGATCTATAACCTTTCCAAAACCGGGTTGGTACAATATTCTTTACAATTTCTAAGATATGGTGTTACTTTGATACCTATTTTCACGACCCAGTTCGACAAACAGCACTTGAAAAATTCAAATATTTTGCAGAAGAGTTTCCAAACAGGGAGGGGAGTGCTACGATATCTCGAGAATTTGTGGGCCTAATGAGGAAAAATACAACAAATTTGACCAACAATCTTGACCACGTCTATAAGCCTATAAAGGGTTTTAACGTATCTAAATTAGTTTTCGAGATAAATAGGAACAATGCAGTTACAATGTCTTATTAAGCCTGACTACATTGATCTCATACCTGTGACACTTTGATGATTTTCCACAGGTTTATAAAAAACCTTATATCCCTGTATAAGTCCTCCATGTAAGTGCGGCGGAGGTATTTTCCAAGAGATTTTCATAATCTGCGAGGAAATCTCAGAACACATGACATCTAAAGGTGGTGCCTCTGGAACCCCTTCCTTGGTGGTACCAATAATGGTAGGTGACGACGGACCCTCATCAATACTGTTAAAGGCGCTAATGGTGACGTCGTAGGTGGTGAATTTTTTCAAACCCGGCAAATGGAACTTGTTCGTCGCCCATCCGTTTACCGTGTGTACGTTAGAATGATTCATAGGGCCGTGATGCTCTTTCCAATTTATTTTGTATCCGAGCAATTCCCCATTCCAGGTGTCCCTTAAGGGTGGCGTCCACTGTATAAATAATTCTGTGGAACTTACTGAATCTACTTTGACGTCTAGGGGCGCCCCGGATGGTCGTTCTTCTAAGGTTTTTACTACTATCGGTTCGGTGAATTCGCTCCTGTCGATGTTATTTACTGCAGCCACTCTAATCGTATATACGGTGGCCGATTTTAGGCCGTTTATTACTGCTTGCTCGATAATTTCGCTGTGGAGTAAAAATGATAGGAGATGTGAGAAATAATGGGAAACAATTTTGTTACCAACCCAGGATGGGTGCTGGATGTCATGCTGAGATTGAGTATTTGATTTTTTTCCCATGTAGAGTGATGGCTATCCAGCATTTTGTATTGGGCTACGTAGCCCACAACGGGCGTGTTCCCATCGAAAGACCTTTTCCAAGAGAGTCTTACGGATTTCCCTAAAACCTGTTTTAAGGTGAAATGCAAACTAAACTGAAGTATTGTTATGGCGCACTAGCCGAATAATCCTTAAATTGCCTTTCTCGAAACAAAAGTTTAAAAAGTTGGAAATAAAAATGACAAGAATTTATTATAGAGAACAAACTCGGTACTGCATAGCAATTTACCTCTATTGCCTCTAAATGAGAGGGAGGATCGGGTTTCTCCTGAACGGTAAGATTGATGACATGCTCGCTCCGGCCAAAATCATTCTCCGCGAGGCACTTGTATATACCCGAATCTTCTCTATCACTCCTACTAATGGTTAACTGCGACTTTAGTTCTTTTTCCTCTTTCAAACTAACGTGAGAAAACCTGAAATGGGTTTTTCGGGGATGGATAAAATTGATGAAAACATCGGCGGAAGAATGAAAGCCACCGATAAGACGTCTCATTTAAACTGCCAAACTTTAGTAATCTCAATGAAAATGCTCCATTGAACACTCTGTAATGGTGCCACAGGGAAATATTACTCTTATTCACCAAACAAAAGGCCTTTTTACCTTTCCGCTTGTTGATACCCAAGAACCACAAATATCCCCCATGCGATGACTGACGGATTAAAATTCAAGAGTCTATATGACCTCTTCTGTCAGCTGCAACCGGACCGTGCATAATTAAATCGATTTAAATGCATAAATGCAATATTTTTCCTTTACATCCCGTTATTTTCGAATGCATTTCGTTCCATTTCATAGAAAAACTTTTGATTTCAAAGCTGGCATTCCACGAGCTGTTTTCGAATTGCGAAACGGCCTGTGTTGTTCATGGTATTTTGTTACGGATTTTATTTACTTCGGAAAAGGCTATTGTGTAGTTAGTTGAGCAGCAGAGATAACATCTTCGATATTTCAAAAAGAACAGGGTTTGAGATAATGTTTGAACGTTGGAATTATTTCGCTGTATTTCGACTTTCTTTAAAGTGACTTTCTTTAATGCTCGTCCATCAAAACTCACACTAGAATGATTATGTAAGGTTCGCTTTATAGCAAAAATTGGTACTATGTACTGAATTATTTATGGTTTTCGAAGTAGTGAGCCTCATTTTTTTATCACTTTCGCCCATAATTCTTAACTTATACCAACATCGTCTTTGGCACTTTGAAATTCCGAAGTATTTAGAGGTAGGTATACCTATACATATAGGGGCAGGAAATACCTAATATTCAAAATTGAGTTGTAAAAATCCAAAGTTAGACTCATAATAAGGGACCTAATTCTGAGCTAAAAAGTTAATAAGAACATATCTCGGTTCGTAAAAATTGTGTTGTCGAGAGAGGCACAGTATGTTAAAGATGAAAAAAATTGTTGTTTGTTTTTTATTCATAGTTTCTATTATAATTTTTGCAGTATTTACATACTTTAAATTTGTTGCATTTGCTCTTCAAACTCTATACTGTTAAACCGCTTAAACCATTATGAAAATAGTTATATTTTTTTAAACGGCGGCAGTCGGGTCCTCTTTTACCACCCGAAACTTTTTTGGAAAGCACCGGTGACTGCTGCTGGTCTTAAATTTGAATTATGTGTTTCCTTTAGAATCTTTTTGTTGCCTGTAAGTGCCTTTTTCAGTTATGCGCAAGTTTTTAACAGTTAATATTAATGAATACATATATGTATAGATATACAGCGTATCCGGAAATAATGAAGAAATATTTTTGGAGGTGATTCTAAAGATTAAATAATAAAGAAATATATGTACTTAAATATATACTCCAAAAATTCTTTTTTCAAGGGACTAGAACCCTTTAAAGGGGGAACTCTGCAAATGGATTTTTAGCGATATTTTCAAAACAGTTTGCGTCAAAATTATGAAATTCGGTATAGTTTAATAAGTCGGAATGGAATTTTTTTTTTGTGTTAACAATTGCAGATTTCAGTTAGATGCACCACATATAGGGAGTCTCCTACGGAATGTTGCCTTAACTTTTTGTTTATGATATTTCTTAATTTTTGAAATCCAATTACTGAATCGCAAATATTTTTAAGTAAAAAAGAACTTCCTATTTTATCTCGTTGGGACAGACCCTTTTTCAGAAAAATGTGTCTTTATAAACCGATACACAATTACATGGACATCGAAATCTATAAAGAAAAGAATTAGAGAATCCATTAAGATAGATGCAGTCCATTTTCAACATTTGATGTGAATAAGTGATAAATCCTTAATAATAAAAAAATATTTCTATTACAAGGATGCCTACTATGTTTACTAAGATGCTTTTTGATACTTTGGTATAAATATCAAAAATCCTATTTTTGTTGAGAAGATCTTGGAAACGATATCCATACTTTTGTTTATAAAAACATTTTTGACAGTTTATATGCTAATTATGTTAATTAACACATAAACTGTATTATATGCTAACTGCAGAATATGCTAATTGTGGTTGCCGTACGTAACGTCTGTTACGTACGTAAATACGGTAACAGACGTTACGTACTGCTACCTAATTAGCATAAATTTATTAACAAAATGCAGTTTTGAAGTGAAGCAAAACAAGGTACTGTAGAAATTAATTACGCTTCGCATCGAAATATGCAAGTTATTTCGGAAACATATCTACAGCGCTATCCAGAAAGAACCACCAGCTCAAAACTATTTTCTATACCTTAATAACTTAATAGAAATTTGGCCTAGTTGTTCATTTTCTAAGCCATTCATAGATCAATCAAGAATAAAGTGGAACTGAATAAAACGTGGTGAGTGAAATGTTAAAACTTTTTCAAAAATAATAAACGGTAATGAATTGAATTCTCTATTAGATTCAAGAGTTGCCCTGAATGTGTTTGGTATTTGTGAAGTTACAATGTCGGTTAAATTAGGTTGAAATTGCGTAATTTATAGCTGAATATAATGCCAGAACTAGTCGAAATTTCTACTTCAAAAACCATATACAGTTAATAAATACTAAAAGTTACAATTAAATGTTACAAAAATCGGCAAAACTTGACTCGCACCACTAGACTAATTGGCGCTATTGCCAGGTTTAATTTCATAACGTATGTATTATTGACCGAAGCATTTATAAACAGGCGATTTTGGCTGATGATTGGTAGGCGTCTAGTACTTTAAATTGGTGTTTTTTTCCTTATTCCACCCACAGAGTTAAATAAGGATAGAACATACCAATTTAGTGTATCAAACGTATATCACTTGCTAGCCGACATCGCTTGTGAACATGAGCCATTTTGATTTTCTAGCGGACAAATCACGAACTTAGAACTGTGGCATCGTAGAAAAGCATCGTACTTGACACGTTTTTGCTAGAGTTTCGTATTTTGTTAGATTTAATATACGCTATACATGACACATAGTTGAAATTTTCATCCCAGAAATTTGAGTCGCTCCAATCTCGCCAATATTCGGCACCCGGATACATACACTATACAAAGTGTACATTCTACGATCAAATCTCTGTTGGAATTTTTAGCGTTTACGCAAAAGTACATAGGTAAAACGAATATGTAGTAAGTGATGAAGTAATTCTGTTTGTCTCCTTCAAAAATCATTTTTGGTTGTATCTCTTATTACAATCAATGGAAGGGTCGCAGAGTAAATTTGTTTGGAAATTTTCATTTTGTAACTTATAACTTCCTTCATATTCATTTTTATTCTCTTAATTTTTTTTTCTGACAACTTTGATAGCCTTGAAAGATGCATCAAAGTCAAACATAATTTAAAATTTTATTATTCAAATTTAACTAGAGAAAGGACACTGACGAAGCAGAAGCACTTACGCACCTACAGAGAGTCATTTTACAGCCACTCTCTTCAAAAATGGGTAAATTTTTTATGCATTTGTAGCTTGCAACTTTTCATTTTGTAACTTTATTACGTATTTCATACCCATTGTACCTATTTTTGTGTAAATACTAAATGTCCCCAGCTTAAACTACTTCTCGCCGAAAATAACAACCAAAGAGAAAGAAGAAAATTTAGCCAATTATCCAAATTAAAAAAAAAAAGTTATTAAGATCAAAATTAGTAACCATTCGTAACTAAACAGAGCTAATCTTCAAATAACTGAGACCTCGATGCTTAAGTTTTTTCTTTATACTGAAGTAGAACAATTACGATTTTTGAAAACAATATGAGCATATAGTTTACCTTAATTTATGAAGGTCTAGCGGAGAATCGTTGAAAATCCATGCCAGTTCTATAGGAGCATCCCCGTGAACATTGCAAATCAACGTAATCTCTTCTCCTCGTTTCACAGACATGTTTTTAAATGAAGTGTCAAACCTAACTGGCTCTAAAAAATATTGATTATTCAATTCCCAAATCATATAATCAATTGCATGGCTGTAAGTCTTTAAGCGTTAGTTAGATAGCTAAAAAAGGGCTTAGGGTGCAGACATAAATCAGTTGACTTAAATTTAAGGCACATATGCAAAAAAATGACTCATTTTCATAGATCGCCGGCGTAATAAATCACCACCTCGAATCCGGCTTTTCGTTCTTCGGTCTCAGAAAGAAAATGACTTAAATATGTGTTAGCGGGGAATGTAGAATATAACTAAAACGGGAACAGGCCTCGAAAGGTGTGGGAATTCAGTTTCGAGAAACAAATTTTATATGCCCTCCAAAATAGGCCGTAAATACATGTTTATTCATAGGACTAAATTTATCTCCGGGTAAAATATACGAAACTAGAAGAGTAATGAATTTGTCTTTCCATATATGAGGAATAATGTGCTCCGAAGGTTTTCGCATCTTTCGAAGGTGGTTCTGCCTGAAAGTGAAACGATTTGTCACTTTTAGAGCGTCTGTTGGCTTGTGTGTTACGTATATGTCTGCATATATCTTTATCTCCCATATATGCCTATTACCCGAATATCATTATACGAACCATCATTAATCGCAAAAAGATGTCGTGAATATAAAAAGTTTGGCAATATAAAGAAATTTATTTAGGCTTTTATTATAGGCCAAACCATATAAAAGATTCCCGAGATGGAACGTTATAAATCAATCTGCTTTCACGGATCACCACCTTACGCGAACAAAGCGCTCAGTTCTTCAGATGGGGTAACACTATGCATATAGAGACTGAATTCATTACCTTTTACAACCTCATAAATCACACTCTCTACCAAATTTAGAATTTCAATGCGTTTCCATCCTAGTAAGACGATGCTCTGTTTGTTAATGTTTAAGGGAAGATTCACAATTATAATCTGTAGTTTAAATTTTCCTATAGACAGTTTGTTTATTCAGATACTCTCTAGTTAATGTATTTAAATCAACGACCTGTATGCACAAATGGAAAATTATCGACTATTGGCCGTCGGCTGAATACTGACGGGCTGAAGTCGACATAAACAAGGGCGATTTTCATCAGTGCGGAAATTCTTTGAAAACATCCCAGGGAAATATTTGCAAATCGTGAAAGTGTACCTTTAATGGATACGTCAATTACTTTCCCTAGTCCAGATCCAATACCGTTTGTGGCTCGACATAGATAATTTCCTTCATCTTCAGATGTGACTGCCTCGAACCACAAAGAACCGTTCCCTAATTTAGTCACCCTATGAATTCCAGATATTGGTCTGTAGTCTGTTGATTTACCTGAAAATAGAGTGAAGATGTCAATTCAAAATTTCATTTCATACCTTAGAAACTTCTTGCTGTAAACTTTCATGATCGTTTTTCAGGTACTTACTCAGGGTATAGTTACTCATGGTGTCTTCGAAACGAGTATACAAATGGGTATTGGGTACTAGAGAGTTAAAAAAAAGGTCGATTGAATTCCGAAATTTACCGCATAAAATATTTCGTACCCTAAATGCAGTTGCTAACTAAAATGGATAGGTGATCTATTATGCAAGGCAGAACCAGATTTTGCATTCTACAGGGTGTCCTAGAAACTTTCGGTACAAACGATAGAGCGATTCAGCTGAACTTGCTTTATACAAAAGTTGTTTCTTTTCATTCTGCAGAAGGTCAAATAATTTTTTTAATTCATTATGAATATGTATCAACTAGCTTGAATCACGGATTTTAAATGAATTTATCATATCTAAATACTCTCCTAGGAGCAATTCCAAGCCGATAAATAAAAAACTGTGATATTTATTCTCAATTTATGAAATAAAAAAATACCTAAGCAATCTGTGGAATAAAAACAAGCAATTTTTTATCATGCAACTTTAATTTGCTGTTTGTTTTATTCGCGAGCACGTTATACTCATTTGTACCTACGTTCCTAGGACACCCTGTATAAATTGTACGTGGAGTTATGCGAAGCCTGGAAAGGGTTTAGATCTTTAAAAATATTATATGTAAATTTAATAAATTAATAATGCCTCATTTAATGGAGTTATCAGGGGCTAGTCATAAAAATGTTAAAAATAAAAAGTTTTCGGCAATATTATCTCAACAACGGTTGAAGACATATATCTTCATAGATGCTTAAAGTGGCTCTTTGGATTCAAAAATTATAGGTATCTCATTTAAAATAAAAGTTTTGGTAAATATTTAGACCGAAAAGTGGAAATTTCTTCAAGATACTTTTTGAGGTGATAAGCCGTTTTCAGCCCTTTGGAAAAACTCTTATATACAAAGTATTCCAGATTTAAATTTGCAGCAATTATCTTAAACTACAAAACTATGGAAGTGTGAACTACAAAAAAATGATGTAAATTCTTATTAATTTTTGATAGTTTCCTTCTTCTTATTTGTTGTGCGAAAATGAAAATTTCTCCATCTATGAAGTTAATTGTGTTTAATTGAATATTCTTTATACTAGGTAAACTAAAAATAACAGGTTTCCTGGAGGTACCATAATGATATTGCAAATTATCTATCTAAATAAATAAAATTTTTAGATCAATTTAAGGGATCAAGAATAAGATATTCATGCTTATGGAATTAGTTGTATTTGGAACAATAAATCTTAATCTGCCGGATCTTAAATATCTAATAATAGATTTCTTGGAATTTGAATGTGAAATTGGATTTTGTAAAAAAGTTCATTTCCATAACATTTTTGATGTGCTCTAATTTTTGTATTTTTTGGTTAAAATGAAAATTTCAGTGTCTATGAAATTAACTGCATTCGAAAGCATAGATTGTAAGCTATCGAGACTAAAAATATAATAACCGTTTCCTTGTGAGAATTACGATGCGATTTTCAAAAATTTTAAGTTTTTGGTTGAACATCAACTTCTAGAAAGCTAACTGTAAAACTGTAAAAATAACAGACTTTCTCCTCCTTTTTCCTTAAAATGCGGAGCGGAAAGGGCCCTAAGAGACTAATCGCAGAACTTCGGTTCTTCCGCTTTGCTAATACTACTACCGTAAAAAAATTTGCATGTTCCTTTTTTATTTTTTATAAAGCTTTCACATTTGTCTAAAACTTGACAAATATCAAATTCAGGATTCCGATTTGTCTTAAAAATTTAAGATGGGAATGTAAAAACGATTTGGGCATGACTCGAGCTATTCGCAAGTAAGATGTGAGAAAAAGTGCCATATTTTAAAAGTCGATATTTCGAAAATGTATAGAATACTTTAAACAAAATAATATTGAAAATGTACGAAGAATCCAAAAATGCAATAACATATGCGCTGTTTCATTTAAAATTAAAAAGTTGAATTTTAATACACTTTTTTGACCCACCCTGTAGGTTTAAAAAAATTATATTCAGCCTACACCTCTGCCTCCATTTTATAAATGTGTGTTTTAACCGTTTTTCGTCCTCTAATCTAAAATCTGAGGTATCTTGTATATTGCAACTAAAAAAATAAAAATATTTATTGTGGAGGAAAAATTCCCCGAAAAAATATCTGTAAGGAGGGATTAAAACTCGACACAAGACAGAAAACTTTGGTGAACTATTTCTATCGATGTATTGAGCTGCTTCACAAATATACTTACCATATCCTTTTAGCCAAGATATCGTGGGTTCGGGAAAGCCCTTGGCCAAACACTGGATAAGTACTGAATTGCCGAGTAATGCGGAAATATCTTGTGGCTCTATAGTCCATTGTGGAGCAACTAATAAGAAAAGCACGATTTTTCGCTGAGAATATTTTGTGATTTGCTTAGTTCGCAGCTCGACTAAAATTACCTTTTACCATGAGCTGGGCCGTGTAGTTCACCCTGGCAGCAGAGTTGCTGGCCACACAGGTGTAAGCCCCCGTATGTTTTGAATTCACGTTTTTGAAAACTAAAATACTATAAAAAGCAGCTTGAATTTCCTCCACCTGAAAAAAACGTTTTTTTTTTTTGGTGTTTTTTTAATGCCCTCTATATGGCAATTTGGGGAAGGAGAACGCGGAAAACATTAACGCAGTAACATCTCCCAAGAAATAATAACTTTCCTCAGTTACAAAGTTTTCTGATTTATTTATAGCTCACTTTGGGATGAAGTTCATCCCTAAGTATATTAATTTATCATTTTACTCTCAGGCGTTGGGTGCATTTATTTTAAAAGCAATTGAACCGGCTATGGTTTTAATGGCAAGGGGCATAAATTCCGCAGAAACAATAAAGATTCTTGTTAGATCGGAAATAAAAACTTTTATGGGTGCCACTAAAGCGTTCCCAGTTTACAGTAAATAATTCGGGACAAGGCGTGATTTGGCAACTGACCTCTAATGACGCTGAAATGGGTTCCTCGTCTTTGTACCAGAAAAAGTGAATTGGCAAATCTCCAGCTGTCACGCTACATGTTACTTGGGCTCTCCCCCCTTCCTGTATGCTGGTCGGAAAATTGAAAGGTTCCATTACCGGGGGGGCATTAACAACCAGCTGAATTTCCTTCCGCGCTACGTGCCCTTCTTTGTTTGACACGAAACACGTGTAAAAACCTTTGTCCGTATTTTGGTCAACTTTCATTATTTTTAAAGCCCCACCTGCAATAGCGAACACTTTTATTTGTTCCTTCCCGCTCCGAATAAAGGGATTTGAACCTTCTTCTAAGCGATGCCTCACGTCTTGTGGGAGCTCCTGCCCATGCCTCTCCCATCGCACAGACTTTATGGGATATCCCGAATAGGGACAATGTATTATTGCGTCGCTTCCCGCTACGGCTTTCGTTGGGCCGATAGATCGGATAAATGGGGGCCCTACGGTGACATTTTTACGTTTTGCAAACAAACGTGACTTCTAATGTTCTCTGCCATAAAAGAGCAGACACGAAGTCGCATCAAGAATCGAAAATGTTTTCAACGCTGTGACAAGTCATCTGCCAAGAATAGCAGGGCGAGCAATTTTAATAAATTTTACAATAAAATTCTCCCCTTGCGTCCGTTGAAATTTCGTTTCTCTTTGCACCGTCAATATCTTATCTAGTATTCAGCGCTTTAAAGATCGTCTCTAAAAAGGGAATACAGTGAGTGGCGATGAATAAAACATATTGAACACATTCTACTCGAATTTTATAGCGAGCTTTCCACCACAATAATCAGTCAGCCGTTTTTACACACACCGCCAGCATTTGATTGCATTGAATTATGCATTTCTTCTCAGAAAAGAAATTCCCTCGTACGCGAAGAAAGGATTTTCAACGTTTTGTTTTTAACATACAGGGTGAATCACTATAACTGCACTAACGGATATTTTGGTTATTGTTAGCACTTCAAAAATAAATTTTTGCATTTTTCACAACCCCTCCTTTTCAGATATTTAACTCAAATAGTCGTTGCTTAACTTGATAATCCATACGTTTTGATTTAAAACTGGAAAATCTACAATGTGATATTTTTCCTGCGGACGAACCCCCTATTAGCTCAGCATTTTTTTGTGTTGCGTCACCGATTATTTATGTACATTCAATTAAAAAACATTTCTGTACATTTGCCTCTATACACAGTGTCACACATAATTGTACATGACACGGGATTTTTTCCTTATGAATTTAAGTAAATTTTGACTTCATCTCTCGGTTTTAGTCTAAAATGATGAGAAATTACATTAAAATCGAAAAACAAATAATTATCAAATTGCACTAAAAAAACAATATTTATTATTACTTCACAAAATTTGGCAAAAATTACAAAGGGAAGACGTTTTTTGATTTCTTAATTCCTGTCCATATGCTAATTTTTGCCAAAAATGTTTTCGTATTTTCGCATTTCCAAGGTATTCAAATCGGTCAGCAATTTTGTAACAATCATTCTCTTCAATCATTCAGTCATTTTAAAACAATCTTTTACCTATTTCAAGAAAATGCATTGTTTTGGAAATTCGATTAATGATATAACGTTGGACATAATAGAACAAAAATGTTTTCTTATCAGCAACTGTTAAAAAGAAAAAATATTATGTTCCCTTGTGCTTTCCATCTCGTTCAATATAGTAGTTATCCGAGAAAAGAGAGGGACCCGTTCGAAAAGAGAGAAGAAACCTCTGTCATTGAATTCTTGATGGCCTGCAGACTCATGTTTAAAACACATTGTCGAATATCTTTCAAAGTAATCGACATCGCCAACGGATATTTGTTTATAAACTTTATGTTTTAAAAACGCCCATAAAAGAAGTTCAGCGGAGTCAAAACAAGTCACCTAGGGGACCAGAATTGCTCTATGTCGTGTTCAATTATTTTGCCTCAAAACATATTCTGAAGGCGTTCTTTAAAGTATTTTAAGTTATGTCGCACTGGTACTACAAAGATTTCCTTTTTAATTTCTCATATTTATTAATTCAGTATTTAAGATCTGTTTAAAAATTAAGCACCAATAATTTGATTATTCAACATAGTGCAACACACATTTGATTTGAAAGAATATTGATTTGAGTAATTTAAATATTGATCAGTTATAAAATTTGGATTTTATTGGGACCACCAGGTACAGTTTTGTTAGATTACTACTCCATTAGGTATGAAGCAGGCTTCGTATGTATATAATATTTGATAAAAAAACTCAAGACTTTCTTCTTGTTTACCTTGAAACAAAAAAGATAAATTTAGTCTCATGGGGAAATCACATTTTTTCAAGGTATTTATAAATTTTGGCTTGGTATGAATGAAATTTGTTTTAATGTAAAATGTGTCTTATATTCTTTCGGTTAACACCTGTTCTTTTGACAAAGGCTTGAATACTTGTTCTTTTGATGTTAATCACATACTTGTGATTCTATATTTTTTTGTCGTCTGAGTCATCTTAAAATTATTACCTGATGAATCAGTAAATTTAAACTTAGCTATTAACCTAGTGACCATTGAGAGCTGTACTTTTCTTGCTGAATGTTGGTCATTAAAGACAGCAGCTCCTTCTCGGTGAGGTGTATTTTCTCCACAAATCAACACAATTTCAACTTTTTTTGGAAGAGATAACATATTGCTCATAGTAATTTGCTGAAACTTCCAACTTAACAATTTATTGATATGAAAAAATTCTTTTTATGACCCTCTTACAGATTTCGAAGTTCGGGTTGGAATATTAATAACGTGTGCTTGGGGAAGCATTCAGAATTGCTATTTTATACAGAATGTAGCCATTTTAGGTTGACATTTGTTTACACATCTATTTCTGTGTCAATTAGCTTATGTTTTGCAATTTCTCTAAAAAGTTTAAAAAGTCTTTAATTAAAAAATATTCATTCGAACAAATACTTTGATATAATAGAATTGTTATTATAAAGTTGCTCATCGATTTGAATACCTCGTAAATGCAGAAATACAAAAAAAATAATTGAATGTCGCCATAGAAACTGGAAAAATTGTTAAACTATCTTTATTCTAAATTTAGAGAAATAATAGTAAATTAAATATTTTTTTTCAGAAACTGAAATTTGATAATTATAGTCATTTATTTTTTGATTTGAATGTCATTTATCATCATTTTTGAATCGGAAGACAAGTCAAAACTGACCTCAAGTTTTAAATTAAAAAAAATCCCATATGAGGTGTAGTTTTTTTATATGCTCTCGATGGAGTTCCGCAACTATTAAATTACTCTAATAGATAACACCCACGTCTAGTATAGTTTGCCATAGAGGCCAAAAAAACCATGAAAATTTCGCTTCTTGACACTCTACTCACACATGCCAGAAACTCATTGTTTCTGGAATGATGCTCAACTATTAATTGATACATTCCTCTAGCCAAAAAGATTGGTTTAAAGAAGCTATACGCTCTCTAGTTCACATCTCAGACAAAAGAATTAAAATGATGATAAATGAATGAATGAAAAAAATCCTTAATGAACAATTAAACAATACCAGGGTCAACTAAATAGTACCTTTGATACCCCCTTCACCTGACCCAAAATATATTACATATTTATATATATTATATTTATGTATATTACAGATTCCCATTTTTTATTACTATCCAGTAGTTTTGCATTGACCACAGAAGCCGCGACATACTATTCAGGTTGCTAGTTACTCGTAACGGGAATCCACTTTTAAACACAAAAACGTATTTGTCTATTGTTTCTGCTTCAAAAAGGTATTTGTTAGACATGTCGCTGTGAGCAACCACTTTCGAGAAAAATGCTTTTGAACTTCTGAATGTACGAGAGTCTCTAAACAGTCCCCAAAGGTTTGCAGCGCTTTACCACACGTTGCTGGGTTCAAAATAAAACGATTGAGCCGTATGTACCTTAATGCTAATTTGGGTTATTTGGTAATATACAATAAGTAAATAATAACAGAACTTCATGATGGCAAAGTTTAAAAATCGATTTTTAACTATAGTTCTGTGAATCTGTTGGTTACGGTTTAGAACTCGGTTTACAGACTCATGTGCATTTACTAATTGTAAATACTTTACTTACACCTTTTTTAGTCACGGAAAAGTTATATTCAAAAGCGAATTACGGTTAGGGACAAAATAGTACGAATGAATTAATTGAGTATCATGTATGTCATGCCCTCTATGATTATTATCAAGTCCCCAGGAAATGAATTCATGAATTTGAATAGTTTAGTTTAAGTGCTCTAATAAAGAATTAAATTAAACATTTTAACTTTGATACCTCGTAGCTCGACACTCATCATCGCGTAGGGCTATGAATGAGAATATACGAGGCTATTAGAGTGTATGCAATGACACATTTGGCATTCCATAATACCCATACAATGAATGTAGTTTTTTTTAAACTCGAAAACTTCATATCACTTGAACTAACATCCAATGTCATTTATAAAATCTCTTGTACAGGATGCGACTTGTTGACTGCGCACGTCTTCGACTTTGGCGGTGTTTCAATAATGGAGAAAAAACAGCATTTTGGTGAATAAAATATTGTCGACCTAGAGCATGTAAAGTTGAACTAGATTGTTTAATTATAGGGTTGACACGCAAGGTCTAGGTAGCTAGTATAAGCATGTACTCCTTGTAACAAAACATCTTTGCGATAATATTGGCAAGGAGCAAAAACTGAAACTGATGCATCCTTTATTTCAAAATAATAATTAAAATCGATGACCACTCTCAAACGATATAGCCTTTATTCTCAAAATGGCATTCGAACAATTTCGTACTCGATTAATGTCAAATTGACAAATTTTGAAGAATTCTTAATATCTAATGAGTGATGTTACTGTCAATTCTGACATCATCCTGTCATTCGAATAAAGAATCGTTCCATTCGAATTTCAAGAATTCTGAGTCGAACTGCCAGTAACCATTGTGAAAAATTTTTATACATAAACCTGGGAAAACCATAAAATCGTTCTATTGTGTCAGTAGATCTGTTCTAATAGGAAAGAAATCTAATCAGAAGCAGTCAGAAATATTTGCACGGAGTCCCGACCATATATTGCGTATATTTATAACTACGATATTTCTGACGGTCCGAAATCGGGTTTCCTCTTTGCTCGAACAGACTTAATAATGGTTTAAGGCTTATACTAGAGCTTCGCGAGAGCATGCAACTAATCTAGATCATGAACTCGAGACTAAGAGTGAGAATCTATTTGCTGTTACGAGACCGAGATAATGTAAGTCTCGATCTCGGTGTCAATATATGTACAAGATCGAGATTTAATTGTAAATCTGAAACTGAGGCCGATACTATACACATCTCAGTATCGGGAGGTTTTAATTTTGACCAAAAATTACTTCAGAAGATTAAAGCCTATTATGTCTCACTCCAGTCCTACGTTGAATTAACTCGAGCATCCTAAAAACAAGTTTCGATCCTATAAGATTTCGTCGGTTTGATTCATCTGTAGTCAATTAGACGCAGGTGAAATTAACGGCGAGTCTGTTGAGCCTGCAACAAATCGTCATACCATCTACTTTTTTTGCTGCCTCTTGAGAAAATCTTCGAGGGTAAGCAGCACAAATTAATATACAGTGTCGACTTATAGCTAAGACTAATGGAGATGAATGCGAATAGTTGTAAAAAATCTTAGAAGATTTTCGAAATTTTTTTCCCGAACGAAGCCAGTCTTATAGGTGGCCGAGTTAACTAAGCGAAGACTTGGATTGAGGCATAGAGCCGCAACAGTCTCATATTCTCAGATTTTTTTCTATGACTGTTAGCATTAATTTTCGTCACTCTTTGTATAGGTTGGTCCAGCGTATTAAATTTTGTTGTTTACAATCAAAAAATTGATTGAGATGCAGCAAAAAGGACACAGTAGATGGCGCTGGTAACATGTTTTCCTACAGGCGCTGCAAGCTTGCTGTTGACACTGCCGATTTCGCCTGCGTTTAATTGACTTAAGATAAGCCGAACTGACGAGATCCTAGAGGATCAAAACCGGTTTTCGGGATGCTGAAATTAATTAAACACAGGGCTGGAATGAGGCACAGAATCATAATACGCCATTATTTTCTCAGATTTTTGCCTATTTATCATTATTTTCAACAAAATATTTATTATAACAAGGACCGTTGGAGTTAGATACAGAACATTATTCAAAAATATATTTATTTAGATTTTTACGTAGAATTTGATTATTCAGAACATATGCGAAACTTTTCTGTTTAAAACATATGTTAGGATTCATAATAACGGAAATATCCGTTAGTGCAAATACTGTGACTCACCCTCGATGGGGCTGAAGAGCAAATAGGGATTTTCATTAATGAAACCTGCTTAACTAATGACGTACCATAGACGTTAAGCCTGGCAGAGTGTTCGACAATTCCTAAAGCGTTTGATGCCATACACGTATATAATCCTCCATCTTCCACTCTAACGCTGGTTACATTAAGATGTGCAATGACGTCGCCTGCGTCATTCAAGTACTGGCTGATGGCATATCTGCAAGCAAAGGGCTCTTCATATTATTAAGCACCGAATTTAATTACTTTTATCATGGATGAAAATAGCTAAAAATGTGTTCGAGAGAGTAAAACGTAATTGATTCCTTCGGAGCAGGGGCAAACAAAATGTAGATTTTCCCCAAGGACAGTGTGTAGCTCCAGCACTTTAATTTAATTTCTGAAGTTGGGATTCGTTTTAAAATACTCCCCGTATTGAGTGTGGTAACTTTCCTCTATTCTGCTCATGATTAAAAGTCATAATGCCTAAACCTGCTTACAATTAAAACCATTAAAAAATCTATTTTAGAAAACAGATTATGGCCTAATTTAAAACGGGATGAACTGAACTAGGAAAAAGTAAAGATCGCCCCATTCCCGGGGGCTCCCTTGGCGAGTCGTCGAAACTAAATCCAATTTAACGCGGTCCAAACACAAAAGCTAGCTTTTCAATTGACTCCTCGTAAAAGCTTTCGTTCCTAGAATTGTCACTTTAACATGGGAGGAGAGGAATTCTAGAGTTGTCTACCAAACGATAGCATCCGACATAAATACTGTTTTGAGCATTATTTAAAACTCAAACACAGCCCCTAGACATTTAAATTCAACGTCTGCGGGAAAATATGGCATGAAACTTGTCGATTAAAATTAGTAATTGTCACCACTGTGCAGACTTTCCATATTTTAACATATTTATGTCAATGGTTTTTAGTAATTGATATTGTCTTAATTCCTTCCCATATACGTTTCTATGAATACCGTAAATTATCCCTTCCCAAACACCTAAAAAAAAAAATGATTTGTGCCCCCACTGAAATAATCAATTGAGAGTTGTGCTGAGTATGAAAAGTGTCTCTATGGATGCTCTTTTTAGCCTCGTAAACGTGAGTGGCCTTGGTACTTTAAATCAAAAGTAAAATAATTTTCTGGTTGGAAAATTTAAAAAAGTCAACATTTCACCCAAACATTTAAACAAAAATAGTTTGAGCCGCACTAAAACCATCAATTAGGTATTGAAGGTTGGCTATGAAAAGTACTTTTAGAGATGTTTTTTTAGTCTCCTAAGCTTCAATTACGTTAGTATTTTCAATAAAAATTTATAGAATTCTTTAGGTTACAAAAATCGAAGAATTAGATATTTTAAACGAGAACTTCGACAAAAATAACTTCTGACACTACTGAAATTGTTAACTTATCCTGAATATGAAAACTCCGATAAATCCACCTTTTGGACTCAAAAACGTAGTGTTGTCCGTATTTTCAATTCAATTTTCAGAATTATTTAGGGTCTTTAGGCCAAAAAAGAAAAAATTATTTTAACCAACTACCTAAACAAAAATAATGTACGAAGCCACTGGTATCGTTAACAGAGAGTCCATTCCGAGTACATAAAGTGCTCCTATCGGTGCCCTTTTTGGGTCTAAAATATTTCAGGGGTTTTGTCAGTTTCAATCAAATTTTATAGAATTTTTTTAGCTTACAAAGATAAAACATAAAATGTGGGAACCTGCAGATCTATTATGCTTATATGAACTTCTTTCTTAAATCATTCTGTATACAGAATGCAGGATGCCATAAAATGTAAAAGATACGAATCCAATTAAATGCTCAATACTTGGATTAAATAAGCTGAGTATAGTTTAGCCTGTTGAAGTACCGATAATTTCGAAAAAAATATATTTGAACGTTGAACTAGAAAAGCTTCGTTACTGAAATACTGGATGCTGTATACTAATGCAATTTTATATGCAGGGTGTTCGTCAACTTACACATAAACTCTTATTTTAAGAAAAACATTTTTTTTAAAAGTCCTCGAATGCGGCAAATACAATCCACTACATTATTCGCTCATTCTTCGTGAATATCTTCATTAGATATTTCCGAATTCATATATTGGAAGACGTGGTATCACCGAGGCCTCTAGACCTTAATCCACTAGAATTTTTTCTCTGGGGCCATCTTAAAAATGTAGTGTACAAAAGTAAACTAGACAGTATTGAATATCTGAAAAACGGGATAAGAATCCTGCGCAACAACATTGCACAGAAGATTTTACAAAGAGTTAAGCAGGCATTTACTGACTGTTTATGATACTGTTAAATTCAAAATGTTTTTAATTTGAATATTTTATAATTTAAATAAAGTAGTATATTTTCGAATTTTGAATTTAATTGTCTTGAAATGTTTGTTATATAACATACTAATAATTTTGTGTAGTTATAAAGTAGAAATGACGCACTTTCACATTTCGTGAAAAAAATCGAAGGTTGTTATTAAAAAATTGTCGATGACGTCATATTTTAAATACGGCTGACGTCACTGACACAAACAAAATGCCAAAGAAAGTACATTTAAAAAAAAGTGACTCATTTCAAGATTTTTTTTGAAAAATTTCTTTCTTCAGAAAAAGTGAATTTTTACGTGACTTTACGAACACCTTGTATATCATTTTTTAGTTTTTACCAACGAAAGGAGAGAGAATTATCTTGTTTAATACATGCAAAACAAGCTCCGCTCACAAGACACATAAACTAATTACTAATGGTTAATTGCGTTTTGTAATATTTGACAAAGGTAATTTTAAATGGAAATTGGATATATTCTATTACCAGAAGGATCTAAATTGCAAAAACGTCACATCGCTCTAACTAATATAGCCCAATTTATAACCAATAATTAATTTTGTTTAGTGAAACCTACAATTCAAGAGAGGGAATATAAGTACATTGACGAACACATTATTATAATGCTCTCTGATTATGATAATGAATATCGGAATAATAGATTGATCGGAGTGTCATACCAGTTGGTGTTATGCATACCTGTAGTCTGGTTTTAAATCAGTCAAAATCTGACCATCCAGAAGCCACTTAAATTGCGGCGGTGGAAACCCGGTGGCTGAACATTTCAGGGACACCTGAACTCCAGGTTGGACAGCCTGCTCTATAAAATAGTTTTGCATTTCTGGGACAGTGTCTGAAAAAAAAATCCTTTTATCTCAAAAAAAAAAAAAAAAATGAGAAGGCATTTTCAAGTTAATGAATTCATTTTAGGTTAACGTTAGTTTTCAAGTTTCCCAACCGCAAACCTGTTGATATTTAAAATCAATTATGCATGACTTGTTATTTAGGAAATGGGGTTAGTTAGTTAACGTAAAAGGTTTTGAGACCGTTTTTTTCCTTTAATAGAAACACTCCAAATGACCCTACAAATAAATATGTATGGGGGATTTTTTATCAGCCTGGATTTTTATTTTACCAGATAAAATATTAGGGTTCGGGGTGATGTCTAAGGACCCTTTAATCTTCTTTGTTTAAATAGGTTTTCAAATTATTTTAACTGAATTTTGTTCGGTTAAAACCTTTAACATGGCTAAATAAATAAAAACACGTTTGTGCTGAAACAATTTTAACCATAGCTTTGTAGTGCAGTAATCCACTAATAAATATTTATAATAAAGTTTCTGTGGAACAGCAAATTGTATAAACATCATGGTATTCCTATTTAATTCAAACAATGCCATAGAAGATTGTCTTCACCTAGCATCGGTGTTATTCGAGTATTAAATTATTTTATGAGAAAAGAGAGGAAACTTGGCCCACGTGATTTATTGTTGACGGAAGTTGGAACTCATTTCCGCTGGGGTTTTTCCCTCGACTGTCTGTTCGCGTTAAGTGCTGAATACAAGTCCATTTCTGTTATTAATTTTTTCCAGGCAAAGTGCGAAATAGATTTTAACCTCTCGAGTTTAAATTTTAGAAAATGGTAATTACAGACAAGATAGAACTTACCACCTAGTCTTAATTCAGCGCTGCCTTGTGCATTTTCTTTTTCGTTTTCTACCATACATTGGTACATGCCTTTATCGTGGCGTGTCACACCCGCTATTTGCAGCACCAAGGGGTCTAGTAATTTTAGTTTTTCGTTCCTATCAAAAGCGATTGGTAGCCCATTTTTCACCCATCGCACCCGGCCTATGGGTGTTCCTGACACGGTGCAGTTAAAAAGTGCATTTTCTCCGGAATTAATAACCTGAAATTCGACTTTATTAAATATTCGACTAAATGAAAACATACTTATTGCCAAGCGCCCAATTATTCGACTAAATTAGTAGGTATAATCCGGGAATAACACCGTCGCGACAAAATAAAAGGAAAAATGAGCTTTTCCGTTCCTCAATCAAGCGTCCCAAAGGGTGTCTTGTCATAGTCGGGCTGAAAATTACTTCATCCCAGAGTAGACAACCTTTTCGAATTAAATTTTGTTCCTGGACGGAAAATGCCGCAGTGTAACTAGTTTTTTAAACACAACTCGTTGTTTTGACTTTTTTAATATAAACATCCAATTAAAAAACATGATTGTCCCAGCTCCCTTTAATCCGATCCGAAAACTGGATATTACAGAATACAGGCCTGGTCGTTATGATTATACCAACAATGTACCACAGCCCTTTTCGAAGACAATATCTCGTTTCTCTTTCTGCACAATAAGGAGCAAAGCGCTGTTATGAAGATGATATAGCTAACACCAAAATAAAAACACTAAGTCGGTTCGTTTATGTCCCTTGAGATGGCTGAATATGCCATGAAATGAAAATTGTTTATCAAATTACGTGAAAACCTACCTTTGTATAAATACGCACTTACCTGCAACTGAGGCAATACATGAACACTAAGATGAGCTATTACGTTTAAATGAACGTCCAATCGCTGTTCACCAAAGGAATTGAACACTTTGCAAGTCCATCTTCCGGAGTCTTCAGGTGTTAATCTCTTTAGTAGCAAAATATCTTGGGATGGTTCCAATCTGGGCGAAGCAAGCACCGGCTGGAGGTAACCTTTTACATCTCGATACCACCTAGTTTATGAAAAAAATCTCTACTTCAAGGCAAAATCTCAAGATTTGCTTTGAGAAAATTATTTTAAAGATGTCCAAGTGAAAATATAAGCAACGTTCGTGAAGATATTATTACTTCACTCAAGCATCAGATTCTTGTGATTATCTTGGTTCGAAACATACATATAATAGAAAATAACGTTGAAAATCGAGTGATTGAAAATTGAACTGACAAAAGTATGGGAAGAATAGGAGGAGATTTACCATAATTATATGAGAAAAAATTCATATTGAACGTGGGTATACAAATGGTTAGCTTTCACATTTTCTGATATTTTGCATTCTGTAGCATCTAGAGTTTCTGAAATATTTAACTGAAATTGTGAATTCTTACGGTGTGCACAATTAAACGTCTCACATGATTATGAAAATCGATAGGATATTTTTCGTCGGATCATCATCACTACTATTTTTTATTTTCTGTTTAATTTAAAAATCTTAATTTTGTTAACATTCTAAAGGTACATTCTGCATTTAGCCACGTACCTCAAAAGCTTTAGGAATTATGAAGAACAAGTATATATAAATATGAAACTTCCAAACTTTTAATCCATCATTTTTTACGATAAGTAAAAAATAGTAAATTCGCCTGTTCTTTAGGTTACAAAAAATGGACAACTTCGACATTTCCATTGAATACTTAAATGAAAATAAATTGTGCCGTCACCGAAACTATCAACTGGAACTTGTTCTGAGTATAAAAAATGTTCCTATCGATGCGTTTTAGTCTCATAAACTCTAGTGGCGCCAGAATTTACAATAAAAATTTATAGAAGTAAATTATAAAATTGCAAAAAATCGACAGTTTTATCTGAACATCTAAATAAAAATAATTTGTGCCACCATTGAAACCGTCCACTGGAACTTATTCTGAATAGCAAGAGTTGCTCTCTAGATCCTTCTTTTAGCGTCACAATCTTCAGCGGTGTGACTATTTTCAATTAATATGTACGTAAGTCAGAAACTTATGTAACGCCACTGAAATACACACTATGTATTTCAGTGGCGGAGAAACATAATTTGTTCTCCATTGAAATTGTCAACTGAGACATGTAGCGAGTATATAAGTTTGGTCTAAAATATTCCAGGAGCGTTGGCAATTTCAGTTAAATTCTATTTGATTGATTGAAACAACGGCTTACTTCTGAATTTGCGATGGGATTAAGCACTCAATTTTCATGGAATTTAAAAAACAGGTATCATTGAGACGAGATTTTGAAAGTCTTTAAAAGATAGATTAATACCTCCATTTGATAAATGATAAATTTGAGAAGGTGAAAATATTCGCAAATGTTTTCCCCTTGAATGGAAACTGGGGCAGATAATCTCCATTTAAAAGAAAAAATACCTTCACACAACCTTGTTTTGTTTTCGCTGGGACATTGTATAAGTATTTTTTTAATTGCAAAACACTTTCAATTTCTATTCCAATATGTAATTTTTTATGAATTTAAAACTTCGCGTGAAAAGTGATTTTTGAACGTGTTTCGCACTATATTTTTTGTGACTTGTGTGAAAAGTGCATTTGAGGATGTCTGTGAAATAAAAGTGTGATTTTTTTTTGTCAAGATATACCTAAACATAAAATACCTCAATAATTACCCAAAATTCGGAGGCGGGTTTCCTTGTGCAGTACAAGTTAAATGAATATCAGTCTCTTTATAGGCATCGAATGATGATGATGTAGGGTTTAAACGTGGAGGGACGTTTCTCGTCGACTCTACAATAGTACATTAAAACTTGGTTTATATAGAACAGTTCTTTTGCTCATATTCTGCAGACATTCAGCTATTAGCATGACGTAAATATTTCATTTTTCATCCTCTAAATAAAGGAACACATTTAAAAACGCCTCAAAAAGTTAACGAACAGGCTCTTGAAAACATTTTAGGAGGTTGCTCTTCTTTGTATTGTAACGAAAACAAGCCTGAGACAGGGAAAATTTAAGCAGTGTTTTTTTTTTACGTTAAAGCAGAAAGTTTGAATATAATAAGGCTAGCGGTATTTGTGATTCAGTTTGAAATTTATGTTTTTGGAGCTTACCAATGACAGTGAGTCTGGCGGCTTGAGATCTCTTCCTTTCCTGGGTTAAGGCGTGAATGGTCAGGCAAGAGTAAGTGGGTAAGCTATCATCATGTCTAACGGACCTAATTAAAAGCTCGCCGGTTCCGTAAGTTACAACAATTCTACCACCTAAAAAACGAATCGAACTATACAGGATAAACTATTTTAACGAGCGATGACTTAATTGTGATTTGGTATGATTTATAAATTTTATTTTTCCACTAATAAACGCTAGGTTGTGCAAAAAAATCTCAAGAAAATTTGAAATTTTTGTTTATTTTATCTAGTCATCAATATTCTTAATTAGTTTAGACGTTTGCTCTTAAATGAAACCTAATATTATTATTTATTCCTTTTTGGATCTAGACTGGCGGGATACATAAATCTAATACATCCTTTTAAGAGAGCACTTTAGAAGAAGTTGTAATAAAGTTTCCTTCTAAAATTGTACATGTAGACGAAAGCGAACTATCAATTTCTAAAACGCTTTGCATAATCTCTTAGGACCCAAGCTTTAATTAGGACACGTTTTGCGAGAAAATATGTTTTATTGTATTAATTCAGACTACAAAGACAACATAGAATTGAAAACAAACCAATACTTTTTTTTTAAAACAGCGTATCATTGATGATACTTTGAGACTTAACAGAGCAGAGAATTTAATATTAGAATTTATTGACAAAATAAAGCAAAACAGTTTCTTTCCTCTGCACAACATAAATAAGCTTCAAAGAAAGAACATTTTTCAAAGGTAAATTTTTTACACTCACTGTATCTACATTTTGATCTTGATTTCTGTTTATGTTTCATAAAAGCTGGCATATAATAACTGCTTTATCTGGATAATATGCTGTTTAGCAGCGATCGAACTTTTCGTTGTTTGCGAGGTGGTCCGTCTTCGTTTGAAATTTCTGATTCAGAAAGAACCCGTTTATTTGAAAAAAAAGCCAGCGATTTGACCAGCTGCAATTTGAAATCTAGATGGTCTATAAACATTTTTGTGATAACAGTTGTCGATATATCATATTCTTGATATTCCACCAGCTAGTAAAATTTAAAAAAAAATGGAAAATAGTCTTAATGGTCCATTTGTTGGTTCTTGCACGCATTTAATGTTTCCCTATCATCTAGTTTAGGAAATGTAGTTCACCCATGTTGGCATTGTACGCAGTTACTGTAGTAGGCTATTGGACAGTGATATAATTTAGTATCAGTCTTTAACCATATAGTACATGTACTTTCTGTTTCCACATTAAATTTTTAACTTGTAAAATGTCCAGGTCTTAGGTCAAATCATTTAAAATTGTGAGATGGGCCCTGTCCTAATTTCTTTAGCTCATTTTTTTTTTAAAAAGAACTGTATTTTTAAAAATTCAGTCGGCCATTGTTGTACCACCTAAGGAAATCTATCTGGCAAATAGAGCATTAATTAAAAAAATTTATATAAAATATCTGTATATGTAGGTAAACAGAAACTTCTATCAACAACGTATTAGAAAGCTTCTAAACCATTTAACCGCCTACATCTATTTTTTCAAGTGTTGAAGCAAAATCTCGTTTCAGAGATGTTCCTTTTTCTTCAAAGAGACCAGAAATTAAATGAAATACCTCGTGGGATGGTAGTCACAAAGTTTATTAAATCCACTTGGTAAGGTTTTTCTCGAACATATTGGCTCATGTGTAGTTTTCCTGAAAAAAATGATTGGTACTTTGGTTTCTCGTGCTCAAAACATCAAAATCCTTATTAATCCGTACACGCTCATCAACATGGAAACACCAAAAAAAAAAGTTTTTATATCCTTTGAAGAAGTTTCAAGGGAGCAGCTTCTTGTATAACTTCACGCATATTTTTAAAAAGGGCAGATTTTTTCCAAGGTAATTTTTTAAATATACATATTTTCTAAAGTACACATCTGGTAGAGCAAGTTCCCATAAAATTTAACTCCTCAGGATTAAAGTTGTATTTCTTCGGCGTGAATACACGATTTCTTGTTGAACTATTTTCTAGATAATACGCTAATGGTTCATTATTCAATGGAAAGTGGTTACTCTCATCTTCATCTTCTCTCGTGTCATTTTGGCAAAAAAAGAACACAATCTGCATCATTAACTTCAAAAAGTTGGTCAGTATCTCAACTGTTAGAATCCAAATTTGGCGTGGTTCCTTCTGCGTTAAATGTTTTAATACGAAGATTTATTCTCTTAAAAGCGTTGAAATCCTAAAGACCTAACGTATCTCCGGAGATATATTCACAAATATCCCATTCCAGATAAAGCTTCGCTTTTGTCGACAAGCTACAAGATGTTATTCATTGACCAGTGTTAAACCACTACTTTCTAGGTCAAATGATAATAAAAAGCTTATTAATGTAGGGTTGTCTAACTAAGCTGCAGTTACAGTTGGCTGTGGGTCTACTCTTGTATTATAGATAGGGATTACTTTTAAGTTTGATAGATGTTAGATAATAGCTATTATTTTTAAGAATGATATACTCCTGAGGTACTACCTTGGTAGGCATTAGTTGGAACAGGGGAATTTCCCATGCTATATTTTGTCGGCATTGGAATTCCCTGCAATAGATTTTGTCGGCCCTATAGTTGCAGTTCCAATTCTCGGTTAAGGCGTCACGGTTTAATGTGGCGGTTAGTGCAAATGGCACCCTAGCCAGGGTACGCCCATGGTCCATCACCATACGCTTTAATATTTAAGGATTTGCAGGGCATGTACAGGCTCTCTTTTCTTCTGGGTTTGGTAGGTCGTTGGCGACTCAGAAGCCGCATCCTCACTCGCAAATTCATAAGGCATTTTGTCCTCCGCTTTGTTCACTTTGTATTAATAAACGCACATTTATAACCCTTTTCCTGACCTGTGATTCCATTCAATAGATATAAAGACCTATATCCTATATCTACAAAAGTACCAAACCCGATACCACATTAATTACTTGGTTTTGACTTTGAAGTTATCTTAAGGGATAGATGTGGCGCTGCGACGCGCATAGGTTCCAACGCGTAACAATTTTGTACCACACGTATCATCCATGACACCTGGAACCTGAAGAGGGGAAGGGGGAAATGGAACAAGAAAAAATCTGGACAAAATAGCAAAGAAAAGCTTTGTACATTTAAATTCGGGCACTTTTAAAAAATTAAATATTGAATAACAAGACGAGAATTTATGCATCCCTTCTTGATGAAAATACGCAAAAAACACTCCCTGAGATAATGGCATACAATGACCTTCAAATAAAGAGGTTCTTCAATAATTTATAACTTGCCGCACTGTTTCGCTTTCCTTTTACAATTCAAATCTTAAAATTCGGTTCACATTTTATGGAACGAGCAAGGAACACAATCCCTGGAGAAATGCATTCGGCAGATTTACCCGGAATATATTATATGGAGAAATATTTGTTTCCGCTCTTATCCCATGTATGAAATCTTTAATTTCGATATGGATCCACAAGACTCTTTTCATGAGTCCCGAAGAGAGCTTTGACTTATTTTAGGCAATCCTTTAGCGGTCGATTGCGAATATCTTCGAAATGCAGAGTTTAATGCGACCCAACCATACAGAATAGCTGCACAATAAATTCTTCGGTAAACAACGGCTTTATTAATTGTTTCCCGTATTTGCCAAGTCTGTTTGACCTATTGTCATGCGAGATGGGCTCGTAACAATTGAAAATTAACTGAGCAGCGATCGATTTGCATTTATTCCGGCAAAAAAGGCTGTAAATCACAGGGTACTTTGTTATGATTATTACTGCTACTATGGTGAACTTTTTATGATGTTGTGGGAGGTTCGTATCAATTTTGATTGAACTTACCCATGTTGGGACCGGGTAAAAGGATACTCTCGTCCCTCGACCACGACGTAACCGTAACATGTTCCTTGACTACAGGAGGAATGACGCAGGTTAATACTGCGGTATTCCCGGCTATCACGTGAGAGTGATAAACGTTTACTTCATATTGTTCGCTCACCACTGAAACAATACAGAGACATTAAAGAACCTATAGCGACGTAATAAACGTCACGTTCATGCCTGCCTTAAGTGTAAATAAATGAAGCGACAACAACTTTGAGACTCCTTTTGCTTTGATAAACCGAAGTGTCATAAGAGGTTTCGCCTTGCAATCTACTGGGAAAATACCGTGAGCACTATATGGCCCCTCATTTTTAATTGGTTCTAAATAGTTAATGAAGGAGAAATGAAGTATACAAGCCCGACGTGTTTATGGAGCCGAGGGATGAAGAAGTTTTGCCCATTTGGCATCGGGGCCTCGATTGGTCCGCAGCAGCGTATGAAAGTCAACAATTTTAGCTATTTTGTTAGAATTAGTGGCGATATTTTTTATGGTTTGCGACCCACTGGCATCACCGAGGGAAATTAAAACAACACAGCTTTATTATTATTCATTCGCAATTGCAGCTCCTAGCGGTTTCACTAGGATGCTTCGGCACGGGGCTTTTAATCGCATAAACAGGGTGTCTGTTATGTTCTAAAATTTAGAGCACAACGTAATAAACAAATTAACGGAATTTAATCACGTTTTGATAAAATAGATTCTTAGCGATGAACCACTTTTCATTTACAAACGTACATTTTGAATTCAAATCACAATTCTTTCGCCGACCTCGTGTCACCAAATTAGGAATCGAACGATCAGCTAAAACAAATCAGGGAAAAGCTTTTGCATGTTCTTTATTAATTTCACTTCTCATAATCTCCAGGTATGTGTATAAAACTGACGGATGGTTAATGTCTTTTCATGTTTTTCCATTTTACTGATGGAAAGCTAATTATTAGAAATATGAAATCGACAGTGATGGAATATACTATTATAGAATATGTAACGTCAATCAAAGTCCCCCATGTTTGGACAAACCATGAATTTTAGACAATACGTTAAGGCACTACATGAGCTTTGTTAATTCAGACACAATATGTAAACATGCAATTCCCATCAAGATAATTAGATGGTTTCGGATTGCCTTACGAGTGGAAAGCTTTTTGCCCTGTTATCCCGCCACTAGGACACACGCTCTAGTAGGTATTAACAAGGGTGATTTTTTATAAAATAACCCTTTAGTTGACTTTTAATGTGGAAAAGCACCATATACCGCTTTTAGAATTAGAACTCGAAAGAAGAATTAAAGCAAAAAAAAATCGAAATTATTTTTCGATATACAGAGTGTATTTTTTTATCGAATACCTAATATAGTAGTAGCATATTGCTTGTGAAATTTTGCATCTGGGGATATAATTGCCTTTTCATCTTTTATACTTTTGTCAAATTTATTAGACTGCGAAGGCTCTCCAGACCGGACAAAATACCACTGGAAATATTCTCTGGACATATAAACCGTGGCCGACTCAAATTATTTCTTAAGGTTTCGTTCACAACTGCGAGGGGCATTATCAAACGTGATGGGGTAATAAAATAATTTTCGATGTCTTTCGATGTTAACTGACCGAAATAAGCACGGAGAACTATCGATTGCACTATTACCAACACTCGATAGTTTTGATTATCGATGTTTTTTCCGCTTTATTTTCCTGCGTCTCTCGCTCCTTCTTTTTCTTTTTGTAACACCATTGTACATTTTACCCATTACTTCTTTCCTTCTCTCTCTAAAACTTTATTATATAAAGACCTAGATCTTCTATTAGTAGATTTATATTTCTCTATTCCTAATTCAAATAATATTTCGGCTGTAGTTACAGATTAAAAATGGGAAAATTTTTTAATAGAAATGTCAGTCATAAATGTATGAGTTTTGTAAAGTTTAAAGTTTCTTTTGTTATTAAATATCTAATAATAACAATAAATATTATACTATTTAATTTTAATTGAGCACTTTTCATTCATTTTCATTCAGAGTACATGTTTCAAAAGCTTTATTTACAGCTCACAAAATTTATAAAATGCTTTCAAATTTTATTATTTTAAAGTACCTACTTTTGCAGTCGACAATACTTCTTCCTCAGCGGCTACTTCTAGTGAATCTGAGGAATTTCAAAAGAGAAATACCGAAATCGGAACAAAATCTGAACCTTCTATTGTGGTAATCTTAAGCGTGAGCAGAAGAAGAAAAAGAGTTAAAATATAAAAATATGACAAAATAATAAAATACGAGAGGCAAGGATCACACTTTGGCCAAATATCTGACATATAACAAGGAGTATAGAACTAGTGGAAACATATCTAATTTAGTTGGTCAGTTAAAAATGTTTCGTACGATATTTGCACGTAATGAGGAAGATGATACAGGTTAACCTTTTTCGATCCCTATTTCTAGCAGTACACATATCTCTGCAAATTGTAGTAATATATGTATCATTCAATTTTTTAAGAGAACTAATGAATATAATGTCAAGTTAAAACGGGAAAAAAACTCTAAATCGTTCTTTTAATTGTGCTGTGGAATAGTAAAATCTTGAATTTTGAAAGCTCTCGCAAATGATCATTAATACAGATTTCCGATCTGTTAATATTGTAAATGACAAAGGTTTCATAAGTTAGTATGTTTAACCATATGCTTGACCTTTGATTTGTAATTCCAAGGAAATTTACAGTGCGTGAAATATTACTTTTCAATATGTATGATGAGTGTTCTGCCAAGTTGCAAGAAATACCTACCAACAAATGCAAGATGTGTGGTAATAGCATGTGATACTATAATGATCATAATATTTTATCCCTCTGCAAAGAAAGTGTTGGATATTTCAAAAAGCAGTACAATAGCTGCCGTTATGTTCAATGAAGAACAACTTACCGTTCAGCGAAAGGAATCACAACTGAAGAAGTTGATTCAGGAGATAACCACTCCATGGAACAGCTCTTCATATATGAACAAAGAATTGCTCAAACACGTGATGTTATAGATCCTTACTAAATACGAGAAAAGCACCATCATCCGTTACTAGATCAGTTATCTATTTTAAAACAATTTCAACATTCCTTGAATTATTCAGAAGAAGCAACCAAAAAAGTTCCGATTCAAACTATGTTGCTATATTTCTTATATTATCATTAGAAATTTACACTGTATTGTAAGATTTCCTTCAGTGTCTGGTACAACTCACAGGAGAGAATTTTGGGAGATTTTAATTGAATTTACTTGAGATAGACTATTTCAGTAGGAGATGAGATCAGTAACAAGAACCACAACACCATCAGTTCCAAGATTTAAAAATGATGATTTCGGGACTATTAAAATTGCTGGCTAATCTTCACTTTTATTGGATCAAGAAATAATGCAGATTCACAATTGTAAGAACAGCTTAAATCTGGGATAATCTGACGAGACTTTGCTTGCTATTCTTGAAGACAGAAAATATTTTTATGGTAGTTGCCTAGATTCTTACTTCCAAGCATTTATGGATATTTTAGGCAAATGCTAAGAACTCCATCGACCCCAAAAATAAACATAAAATATTTGTTTCTCTGCATCTTCTATCAACCCGAAAGAGACTTTAATTCAGCAGCTTTAATTATTAATGACCGAAGATCTCGACTTACGTTAAAAAATGGAAATATGATTTTATTTCTAAATGAAAATTATTGGCTCTTGTAAATGTAAATAAAAACAATTAATATTAACTTAACCAGTGTTTGGAGTTTTAGTAAACGATCAACAGTTATCGATAATTAATTATCAGACAATCGGTAACTATCAAAAGCCGTAAATATCGTTAGTTCTTCACTTTTACTTCCATCTATCTCAAGGTTGATTGACTGAAGTAATAACTGAAAAGTTCGATGTATTTATTTGTTTCTCTTCTAGCGGTTGGGGAAGAGCATCGGCGGATATAGAGCGTAACGTAGTAAATAGAATGGCCCCAGTCCGAACTCAACATAACGATTTCTTCTTCCCTGTTAAAATGTTAGTTATACTTGAATATCTCTGTAACCTTTCGTAAATCATGGATGGTAGCGTTGGTATTGATGAATGTTGTGCATTGTGTTGAAAAAAGTTTGATGACCATGCCAAAAGACAGTAGACGCTGAACTATAACAGATATCTCTGTCAGTTTCAGGCGGGTATAGTTTTTATTCATCGTGACCCTCGTGTTAATTCTACGTTTTGTAGTGATTATACAGACTAAATCATGGTACTAGGTGGATAGGGAAATCAAGCCGATTTAATAAGCGTCCAGTCTAATATGTAATGGAGAATAACCCAAACCTAAGTGTAAGAAAATATTCCAAAAAGTTCAGTACAGCAAGTTACTTGTATGATTATCAAAAATTTTAGTAAGCTGTAAGTCCTGGCGATCCTGCGGATCAACTAAACATGTGCAATAGGATTTTGGAATTACATAACGGTGATGAAAGTTTCGTGTAAGGTTTGTTCAGAGCTATAGTGGGATTTGGACACGAAGGCTTAATAATTTTTTAAATGATCATCAGTAGATGGATGAAAATCGTTACTTGATCGTTAAATGAAATTTTCAAAATAATGTAAATGTATGGTAAGAATTCTACCAGATCACTTAGTTGGACTACATTTCATTCCACCAAGACTCAATAGTGAAATATACTTAGATATTTTTAAGTCTTGCCAATTCTTTAGAAAGATGTATCCCTCCAAGTTAGGAATTCTATGTAGCTACTTAATGATGAAGATCAACTACATTATGGTATCGAAATTTAAAGATTTTTAACCGACACGTGTCCTGAAAGATGCAAAGAACGCAGTAGGTTTATAGGACGGACTCATAGGTCATCCGATTGAAACCCAATGAATTATCGCCTCTATAGGAGCTATATTCTTTCTACGGTTCTTCTTTCTCAGTCTCCAGTATATTGCACTACCGTGCATAAGGTCCAACGATTTACAGAACGAATTATTAGCCGTGAGGAAATTAGACAAAAGAGAAAACATTTTTTAGAGTCTGAAAGTAGCTTCTTAAGAAGAAATAATCTATGCATAAAAGCGCAAAGACTCTATTTTGAAAATGTGTTATAAAATTAGCAACTAAATATTGCATTTTTAGTGGTAAATAATAGTAATAAAATTAAAAATTTGAAAAAGTTGATTTAAACATTGTCCAAAAATTGTGTTTGTCTAATCTACCTCTACCATAACTCTATAAACATAGAGGAACTTTAACGGAAAGAAATGTTCTCCCGAAGTCTTGTTTGCCATAACCATTCCAGCTAAATGTTTTTTCGGTGGGGAAGATAATCTTAAGGTCTTCTGAAGCTGAAAGTTAAGATAGTGACTAGTATACATTAATTTTCGGTATACCGTGTATCCTATCCTTTCTATTTGATCTTCTAGACATTGATATCATTTGAGAAAAGTAACCGACCGTATCCTCTCTTCCCTTGGTGAACCGAATCTTTGCATTTATGGAATTGGACAATAAACTAGTTAGTGACTACCGATGTAGTGAGGAATCGTTGCTACTCCATTTATTTCAACACAGAAACCATCCTGCCATTGAAATTGTTCGCTAGGATTCCCGTTCCATGTATTTTATTATATATGCGATCAGGATCATCGTGAACGGCGAAACGACATAAAAACTAAGCCAAAAGTTGGTACGCCACCAGTGGGTTGGACGTCCCCTTCTTGTTTGCTCAGCAAGTTACATCAACAGTAATGAGCAGTAGTGACATTTTTTGTTTGAAACTTTGGTACCACACACACTACGCCGGAATAAAACAACTCACATGGCTTTAAAAGACTTTGTAAAATCAGAAAATTGTAACTGTCTACAGAGGTCATCTGTATCTTGATTTCCTCGGTACCTCGAGTAAAGTATCTCGGTTTCCACAATCTCTGTAGAATGAAGAATTAATGTTAATTTACATTAAAAATTTACAACTTATTGGGTAGAAAAACTGTGGCATGATGGAGAACATGAAGTTACGAAAAACCAACGCACACGACCTCAAAAGACTATCTGACCAAATTGACCATCTGCATATGTGAATTTTATTCCAAGTAATCAGTCCAAGATAGCTTATTAACAATAAAATGTGAATACGAGGTGAATTTTTTTAAATGTTACAAGAAGGTATTTGGAGAACAGTTTGGCTATTTAAAATGAAAATTCAGAACATTAATATGCTACAAGGGGGACGCATTTTGACGTTTTAATTAAAAATTTATGACATACAGTTTCGTAAGGGGTGCATTTTTAATCAAATAATTAATCATTTTTATAGGTAGAAGGACGGCATTTTGAACGTATTTTGGAAGATAGAAGATGAGCAACAAAAATGTAATAATAATAATACAAGGTGGCTCGTTTTCATTGTAACGCTCAGTATTTGACTTTTTCCTCCAACTTAATACTAAACGCGATTGGTACCCTCCCGTACTAGAAGGCCTCCTGTACGAACGATTTAAAATCGATATAACAGTTGTGTTTGACCTATTACGGCTCGTTCATTAATCACGGGCCCCATACTATTGTTACAGGACGAGTAGCAAATTTTGAACTTAAAAAAGTTAATAATTTAACTGTAATGGCCCCAACAAATTTTAAAAACGTGACAGCTGGAAACGCCACGAATTGCAAAATCTGTTGTTTCACACTTCACATCATCTATAAATAATGAGCTAAATAGTTGATGCGGATAGAGAGATAGAATGGGAGAGAATCTATACGATGCATCTCATGAATATGCATGAGGACCCTTTAAACTTTGCATTCGCACTCTTTTATACCCCGAATTCATCAATTTTTCAACGTTTGTTTTAGCTAGGTTTGTTTTTCTTCGCCCTTAGGTGTTGATGTGTTTTGTGTTTAGAGGGAAGCGCACATGACTACATGGCTTGCCTTATAATCACTCTCATTGTTTATTTAGAGCCTATGACGGGGGCGGGGGGGTTATAGCTGGAGATATATATTGGGCTCTGAATTTTCCTCTTCCACGAAGCTGTCAACATTTCAAATACGTATTTTCCTCTTTCGGTTCTTTTATTCCGCGTCCCAAATACCTCTTTAAAATTGTTTACTGAAAGTGATAAAGTGCTAGCTTCTGGTGACATAATAAATATCAGAGGTCTTGAAAGAATTCAGCCAGAATGTTTGCCTGGAAACCTAAAAGGAAGTCAATATTACACACTAGACAGTTTTCTCTTCAGTAAATCAGACATCTCGCGTACTATTACTTGTCATAAAACACATATCTTCATTTGAAATTTCAATACGGGTATCTATTTGAATACCCTTGATTGACATGCGGGGGTTTTTTGTACAGCTTATCGGTCTATCTGCATGTGGAGATGTGGCAAATATCATTGTCATATTTTCGATTCATTTCTTATCTTTTCAATAGTACAGTATTTGAATTTCGACGAAAAAAATACTTAAGTGCTACAGGGCTACACCTACACAATACTCATTACAAGGATTACTTTTCATTGTCATGTTTTATCGTGGCAGTAAAACGATAAGTATTATTGTACTTAACCATCGATAAGTACTTGGGGTTTGGGTAAATCCAGAATATTAAAGATAGCAGACTTAAAAAATCTATTTCGCTCAGTAGAATTAACAAAGTAACGGAAAACTAAACGTTCGAAAAACGTTTTTAAATTTTAAAGGTGGAGATGTTTTTTTTTATCATTACACCCATTTAAATTGTATGTAATCATTTGCTAATCCAAATATGACCTCCCGCAGTATAGAGACCGTCACGAGGGAAATCAGAATCGCTGAGGCTCTATTATTTACTTGGAATTGAATAGACAAGCTGTAGGTACAGGGTTTATGGTTATTTTAAGGAGGATGGATTTCCTTTTTCGGTCTTAAGACCTTTGAGAAGAATACAGAGTTGCTGCTCACCGCATTATGACCTTTTAAACGTGAATATCCACGTCTATAATAATTACCTTTAGGTTCTCGTATATCGAAGGGGATCCCGCTCGAAAAGCCCTCATCTAAATTATATTTACTTTGGGAAGATAAATAGAAAATCTAAACCGCAAATTTCCGAGATCGAATACAAATTTTCACACACTAGCGTCTTTGAAGGCGGAATTCCATTTTCCTTTTGAAGGGAATACGAGACGGATTTGAAATCTTACTCGTTAAGTTCGTGTTATTTTGTTATATATTTTTTTGTTCAAAGTATTCCTCGATATTCCCCGTCAGCCGAATTTCCCTTTATTTGGGGAACGGAAGTGCTGAAATTTAAAATACTCGCTTGTAGAGGAAAAACTTGGAGTAATTGAATCGCTATAATCTAAGTTCGTACGAACACACTCCACAAAAGCTGCCTCGAAATTCACATAATACCTCTCGGTTTCATAGCGGGATGCATCGAAAGAACGTACAAGGTAGTGTTTGTAATTGTTCGCTGGATAACTTCAAAGGGCCACATCTGCAGATTTGTTTTCAGATTTTTTCGTGTTGTCGTTCTTTGTCGATCGATTTTCCTTTCTCTCCCACATTCGCATTATCATACAGTATGTCAAAACAATATTCTTACCGGCTTGGACATGTACTTCCCTACTGAGAATAGTTCCGGCAATGTTGGATGCCCGACAACGATATATCGTTGAATGGACGTCAGCCCTGTAGTCCTCGGCCCGAAATGGTGGAAAATATAAGGTTCCATTGCCAAGTGATTGCCTGAAACAACATCCGAACAATAAATTAATTTTATTTCATTTCACATGACCGGTTTTTGTCGATATATTTCTCGATATATTTTATTGCTCTCGAGAATGGACGCGGCTTATTCATACATTTGAACGTTTTCATTTAATTTTTAAAACGTGGCGATGACAATAACAAACATTCGGTGATTATTATTTGACCTGTAGTCTCTATTGATCTCGTATTCGAATAGATATTTTAAAATCTGTCAAAAGCAATGCGCAAAATCGATTATTCCACCAAACACAAAATTAGATATACAGGGTATCTTAGAAACAATGGTACAAACGAGTATTGGATGCTAGAGAATACAAAATTAGAGTCAATCAGGTAAATTGGTAAAATGAATTTTTTAACTGTGTAAATTGGAGGTAAATCTCACAATTTTTTATTTTCAGATTAGAAATTGCCCCACCTCTTAGGCAGAATAAATTTATTTAAAACATCTGTTTCCAGTTAACTGATAGGTAAGGTCACCGTACCGAGGTACAATAAATCGACTTAACTTTTTTATTAGTGTCCATAACATCAATCTTTTTAAGAATTCTGATGCTCTAAACTTTTTCACGCAAAAAAAATATTCTGCATAAAAATCTCCCCTATCTAACCATTTTCGAGATATTTTCAATTAAGTTTATGATTTATAAATATCATGAATTAATTGACTGCATACATTATAAGATACATAGAATATTAAGATGAAAAATATAGTTTGTACTTTAGAAAATTTTAGAAATCGTGATATTGCTGAAAGATGTCTGGAAGTTTATCTAAAAAATAGACCACCAGATCATGAAACTTTCAAACGACTTCATGATAGATTAATTGAGCCTGGTTATTTGGTTCGAATCCAGGTAATGGAAGATCAGAAATTCTCACTGTGGATAAAGTAAATGAAATTTTCATCCAAATACTGAAAGATCTAGAAACTAGCATCAGACGTATCTCTGAAATGACGGGAGTTAGTAAATTATTAATTTATAGACTCCTCCGGAAAGAGAATCTTTATCGATACCATTTCACGCCTGGGATTTAACTCAAAACTAAATTGTGGAATTTTCTATTGCAAACGCAACATCATGATTCTTTATTTTTTAATAAAATATTGCTTACCTACAAGGCAACATCCATAAGAAGACATATATTTAACTGAAAAACTACTTTTACAACTTTACAACAAAAGCTACTTTTACAACACAGAAAATCTTCACTTAATGAAAGAACATCACTTTTAATATGAATGAAACTGGCTTTGAGACATTATTTTTGCCGTATGCAAGATGACGCACGTATTCATTATCCAATACATGTAAGGGAGCTCTTAAATATAAATTTTCTACATCGACACATTGGCCGAGATGGTGAACATCTGTGACCACCACGATGTCCTGACTTACATCCATTAGATTTTTATTTTTAAGTTTTTTTTGGAAGTTGTTGTTATATAAAACTGTACCCGACATCACAGAAGATTTGCGGGATAATATTCAAGAAATAAATTGGTGTAGACGGCCGACATTTTGAAAATTAAATTTAATTAATTTTTTGTGATTTTCAAGACGTAGGAAAGGTTCGGATTTTGTTATATAACGTATACGTTAACTGCAAATATCTGGATTGTTTTCTAATATGTTATGGAATAAATTAATTCAAATAATACTTTTCAATTTCATTCAAATAGTACTTTTTACTCAACCAAATCAAGATTGGAGACAAGTAGATTGAAAACTTACGAAATCACTAAATTGAAAATATCTCGAAAATCATTAGAGATACGAGTTTTTTTGACAACACTTTTTTGTTGTAACAGTGTTCGAAGTATCAGAATTCGTCAAAATATTGAAATTATCGACACTGATAAAAAAGTTAGGTCGATTTTTGTACCTTGGCAAAAAATCAGCTTGAAACAGATAGTTTAAATGAATTTATCGTACCCAAAATCGATCGTTTGTAAATCAAAAACTGTGAAATTTCTGATCAATTTACAAAATTAAAAAATCGACTTTCGCATAAGGCAAGTTCAGCTGGATTGCTCTATTTTTTGAACCAGTGCTTCTGGGACACTCTGTAGAATACAAAATCTGCTTCTACTCTGCATATTAGGTCATCTATCCATTTCAGTTAGAAGCTGCATTTAGGGCACTAAATATTTTATGCGGGTTATTTTCGGAGTTCAATCGATCTTTGTAGCATTAATTGTTTCAATTTCAAGCACCATACTGAATAGTTTTAATATACCATGATGCCGGAGGCAATTTGGCAGCGTAGTTTACGCAACAAATAACTTCGTTTGTATTACATATCTGTTTCTGTTTAGGGTGGTGTTAGCATACACTCATATCAAAAAGTGAACAAAACTTGCATGACATAAAGCCCTTAGTAAAATATGCAACGAGGAACGGCGTTTTCATTGAAAACAACACCAAGGGGGACGCCACCATCATTAAAATCAACACATAAAGACGTTAAAAGAGTCCCGTAAATTACTGGAGTTACAGTGTAACACATTATAACCCGGTTATATACGGTTCTCCGCTACAGCAGTGATCACATTTCTATGGCTTTGTACAGTTTTGTACAAAAACTTTTATATAACCAGGAATAATGGATAAAAATAGGACGGGTGAATCATCAACAAAACTAAGCGAACAATAGGTTGCCATAATAATAATGGAGAAGGATGTGACTGCCATGTTTTAAGGTTTACATAATATTTTAGGCGGTTAATGGATGCGTGAACTGTTACAGAGAACTTGATTAATCCCGAACTACTATTAAGGGATCAATATGTTATATACCACACAATATATAATTACACCGCAACTCTTAAATTTCTGTGAATACCGAATTCCTGTTATGGACTCTCAGGGTTGACGATCTATGTATTTTCTTACTTTCACCCATTAATTATTAACCCGGCTCGATGCGCAGGTTTCGCTGGGTCATTCGCACATAGTTTGATTATGAGGTCAAATTTAACCCCATGATAACGATTAATTCAGCACCTTTTCAGTTAGGTGCTACACAAGAATGTTTCGTAACAATGTAATAATTAGCGGTTTTTTATAACTTTTTAGAGTCCTTAAATGAAACCTGAACTAACAGTCATTATAATAAAGATACGTAAAAAAACTGGTCGTCTAGTTTTGGAAAGTCATACACAATAGCAACGGGAGGAATTAGGGCAGGCCCTAGGAAACACGAAAGACGGTCAGTCCGAGACCGTCAAGCTACGGAGCTCATGTTCATGCTCACGTGTATAGAAAAATTTAATTAAGAAATAAAAAATGATGAGTTCCTGCAAAAGTTGTCGAGACTAAACGATGATATTGAAGTAGAATTATATCAAGCTGTATCAGACAAAATAAGTGTGATCCCAAGGAAACGATGCTAAAATGCATTCAAGGAAAATTGGATTCTTCACACGACACCTGACGTTGCAAAGTGATTCCAAATGTAACTAGAGGGGTTAACATGCAAATTTTGATTTGGTAAAAGTGTATTATGTATATGTATACTCTAATAAAAGTTAATAAAGTCGAAGTGATTTATGAAGCACTTTGTGCATAGGATCGTGCACAAAATACATTCGCGACAACGACTTACCTGTAAACCATGCAACTGCTTACCTATTTAACATCAGATAATTTATAATGATGTATTATTTTCGGTTTCATATTGTTACGAGTGACGGCAAGAGCTCTGTTAACCTATTTGTAAATAATTACTCTTTTCTTTTATTTATTTTTTGCTTTAGGCAGTATTTTTTACTTCCGTTTCCATAAAACCGCACCATATATTTGCTTTGTGTAATTTAAATATATCTGAAATATTTTTATACAGGGTGTCCCAGATAAGGATGAACAGCATGGGGATCTTGGAAACGGTAATAGATACAAAATGGTTTAAATTGGGAAAAAGTTGGGCAATTTAAAGCAAATTAATAATCTGTTTTTATATCGACGAAATTCCGAATGGTTACGAAGATATCCGGAAAAAAACGAATTTGGCGGTTTTCGTTTTTTGCAAATAACTCTTATACGGTTATAGTTAGAGGAATAAAAGTTTTACATTATTAAAGCACTTTTTTGAGAACTGTTTAGCAGTGTTGCCAGTTTTCTTGTTACATCCTTACTTTCGGAGAAAAATGAGTAAACTTTTGATTTTCATATGGGCGTGATATCAATTATTTATATTTTCAAAATCGTCATAAAATTCCCTTTTCAGCCATGCATTACATTTAATATTTTTCTCAGAAACTCTATGAGTTATAGCCATTAAAGCATTTTTTGATAAGCATACCTATGCCTGGAAAATAATGGTGGTTTATTTGAACATTTGTTATAATTTGAGATTTTGATTCGATCCAAGTTTAGCCGCATTGTTGTTATTAAATACATAATTTGAAACAATTATTTTTTTAATTTTAGGGTGATACCAGTAATATATTTATACTTTTAAATAATGTTGACGTTTCCACAGCATTCATTTATTTAATGTGCACCATTACTATAAGTCAAAATCATGGCCTACTTATCAAAAAATGCTTTAATGGCTATAACTCATAGAGTTTCTGAGAAAAATATTAAATGTAATGCATGGCTGAAAAGGGAATTTTATGACGATTTTGAAAATATAAATAATTGATATCACGCCCATATGAAAATCAAAAGTTTACTCATTTTTCTCCGAAAGTAAGGATGTAACAAGAAAACTGGCAACACTGCTAAACAGTTCTCAAAAAAGTGCTTTAATAATGTAAAACTTTTATTCCTCTAACTATAACCGTATAAGAGTTATTTGCAAAAAACGAAAACCGCCAAATTCGTTTTTTTCCGGATATCTTCGTAACCATTCGGAATTTCGTCGATATAAAAACAGATTATTAATTTGCTTTAAATTGCCTAACTTTTTCCCAATTTAAACCATTTTGTATCTATTACCGTTTCCGAGATCCCCATGCTGTTCATCCTTATCTGGGACACCCTGTATATTCATACATTTATGGAAAATATAATACAAAACCACAAAGTATATTTTTCCATAATATTTGAACAAAATATAAATTGGTGTTGCATGTGACTCCATTAAAGCAGTTATGGGAGGGAAAATGGACGATAATAGTTAAGGGTCAATACGTTTCTTCGTGTAAGAGCAATAGCCAAGAGCTCTCCTAAAAGAAAAAAAAATGTTACTGGCCTCGCTCAACTAATAATAAATTGTGTAAAGCAGAATACGATCTAAGTGATGAATGTTTCAATTCATCTCACTTTTTCCCATTTAAAACAGCGTTTACGAAACAGCGACATGAAATAAAATGTACATCATATAACTTCATGTTATGATAAACGACAGTCTCATTATATGACATAGTAAATTCTTAAATTTTTCTATTATTTCTACGAATTGTCAAATTTTAACCATCAATATCTGAAGAATTTGTGACTCAAAATTGCTTCGCTGGGCTCTACAAGTCTGAACAAACCTGGTTGTAATATCTCTTTTAAATTCTAAGATACGATGTTATTTTGATACCTGTATTTTCGTAATTTTAAAAGTGCCTGAAAATGGAGTTACTTAACCAGGATCAATTTAAGAACAAAATTAAACGCTTCGAGCCAAAAAACCCCATTACAAAATAAAATTTTAAAAAATGACAAGTACTTCTTGTTAAATTTCAAATTTTAACTGTTAATATCTTGAAAATCTGTGGACCAATTTGAGTCAAAAAATGGCCGAAATTATGTATCTCGACAAACACTAAATTTACACAAATGGGATTATATTGATACGGGATAATTTCGAAGCCTATTTTCGCGATTTTGAGAGCGCCGCAAAGTTAAAGTTTCTCGAACTGCATATTCAAGCTCCAGGATCATAATTCAAGTGTCTGGGATACCTACTTTTTGTCAATTTTCAAACTTTGAAAAGATTAATAAATCTACACAACTCGAGTTGTAATTTTTCTTTTACTTGCTGAAATACGAGGTAACTTCACTGATTCCTATTTTTACCATTTTGAATTTCGTTCAAAATAAGGGTAATTTAGGCTGGATTTCCAAGATTTCTTAGTGACCATTGAAGCCTCCAGGGTTCATAAGATCATCGATCAGTCGATTTAATAATAATAAAATCAATGTGCTCTTTTCGAAATTTCAAAATGTCCAAAGAGAGAAAGGAACGCACCAACCTTTTCTCAATTTTCTAAATTGTTGCAGTATTTCGGCCCCTTTAGGGATGCCCCTGGATGTTGTTAAACAAGAAAGAAGCTTAATAAAGTGTCTCGTTATAATGTTTTAACCTTCTTAGAGACGGCCCTGGAATTTGTAATATAAGTCAAATTGACTTTTCAATATTGCTACTCCTGACTTTTTTTCCTTTTCAGATTTTCAATTTAAGCCTTTAGTAGCACACCAAGAAATCAATTCCGGTTAGTACAGGTTCAGATGAAACAAAGAAAATTCTCAAAGAGGCTAAATGAAGTGCGTCGTTGCAATATTTCAGCTCTCCTAGAGACGTCTTTGGAGTCTTCAGTCTTCAATTTTTTCAAACTGTATTTTTAAGGCTCCTGGCTTTGAGTTAAAGAACCAGCAATGTAAGTATTATATAGGTATTTAGATAACTTTTTCGTCTCTTTTAAATAAGAAATTAGGAAATAGTTTTGATTTTGCGAAAAAAGAGTGGCAAACTCGTTTTTCTTTCTTTAGAGAGAACCAGGGATTTGTTGGTACTCGCGCCACTAATAAAGCTACAAATATTTCTTTCAATTAATGCCTACAAAATTCCATTTAAATATCTCGAACAGTTGGCAGAAATTCAGAAGATTAAATTTCTTCAATAAAATTTTGCATTTTGTATTTTCATAAAGAAGTATTTTTGAAGCACGATTTAGAGAGCAAACTATAGCGCCATTTTCTAATATAAAATATGTGGTTATAATATAGCTATTTATTCTCGGGACACACTGTACATGATCCAAACATGTGAATTTAGATAAGAAAATGAAAACAATAAATTAAAAATAAAACACAGAAGGTTTAAACCTATTCATCTTAATATCAGACACATTCTTTATATCTCCTGGGAAAATACGTTTGCCTTAATACAAGAAACATTAGCTTGGAAAACACTCACCTTAATCCTGGTACCGCAGTGACGGTATTTCCATCGTGCAACAACCATTCTACTTGAGGACTTGGAGACCCATGGGCTGAGCAGCTGACTTGAGAACCGGTAGTATTGGAAAAGGTGAGCTGAGCTGGCGGTTCCAAAAGATACACCGGACCATGGTTTTGAGCCTTTACCCCTGAAATGAATCAATAAAATTTAATATATATTTTCCAGCAGTTAAGTGCCAATCAGCGTCACTTGTAAAAAATCAAACTGGGGCAAAAGGCAAAACAAGATTGGATGAAAAATGAAGAGAACAAGTCGAAAACGTAATTTACAGTTATTGAATTTCGGTTTAAAAGATTTTTAGGTGTCAGTTGATTCAAATAAGCGAGGTTCATTTCAACGCAGTGGCAAATGCGGTAGCAAATGATTTTTTACTGACTGCATTTACTGACGATTCCATTCAGCATCGACCAATGCATTACATTTTTGGTTACTGTTTCGATGACTGGTTTCAATAGATGGATCAGAGAACAGCTGTAATACGTTTCAATGAAAGCCTACAGAATCGAACAAAACAGTGGCAATTATTGCTGAAATGTGTGGAGTCAGACCGCATTATTTTAATTGTGAATATGAATTCGACATTTCCATCTAAATACACCCACATGCTGAATATAAGCCCAGTCGTGATTATGAAATCTATTAACGCTATTGAATATGCATTAACGGCATTATCCAGTGTTTCCTGCAGGTGCAAAGGAAATTGGAAGGTTCCTGATCGATTCAGTGGGCACTAGCAAAAATAAGCTGGTCTGAATGGGGTGTTTGTTAGCAAGTTCGGTGTGTAAGGGTAAACTTGCTATGCATAGACCCCTATCTCATCAGTCGCTAATTTGCATGCAGTAATGCAGTTTGTTTATGTCCATGTCGCCGTGCCGACCATGCTAGATTAAACACGTTAATATGAAATTTACACATCGCGGTATACGCAATCGAAGTCTGTAATGGGTTATATTCACCACTACATATATCCCATATAGTTTAATTGGATTTTTATTGATTTATGCCATATGCTGGGTTAATTGAGTTGCTGTTTACATTCTGTTTTCAATCAGTAAGTATTTCTGATTATTCACATAGGATACACACGAAAAGTACACAGGGGTAATAAATTATCTCAATTTGACGTAATCTTGCAGTATAATCTCTCCCAAAAAGGGCTTTTTGAAGCGAAACGCCCTTTTTCTTGTTTTTTTTTCTCAATAAGAAGACTCCAAACAACCCAATGTGGAAACAAAAAGATGTCATGTACAGGGTGTCCATCGCCGAAATTCAACCGTCAAGATCTTAGTAACGATTAAAGATACCAGGGCGGTTAAATCAGAACAAAGTATGGAGTTCAAAACAATGCCGCTTTAAAATTTCAAAAGTTTCAATGATTTTCGGATGACTTGGCAAAAACTGAAATTTTGGAAAAAGGTTTTTATTTGCCCTCAGTTAAACAAATCTTTATTTCCGAAGAAACAGGCTATGGACCACTTAGTCTTTCTGCCTATGTTACAATATTAATAATGTATCTTATAACATCATCCTTAAATCTCCACAGCCTCTAAAAAAAAAAACAAAACAAAAAGAGGTGAGTACATTTTCAATCTGAATGATGTTCCAACAGGGCCGTGGGAGGGAAGAGGTATCGGGATTGTTTCGTCCGCCTTATTAGGCAAAGAGGATTAAATATAGTCAATTATGATGGTTGTCTTTCCATTTTGTCTGTAACTTTAGTAGTCTTCCTGTTATTCTAGTCATTTGTGTCCGTTTGTATAAGAATTCGTTAAATGAGTTTTGAAGGGGATTTCCGGGGTGTATTACCTTTGTAATTAGTCTCAGCGCAATCTGTTTTGCAATTTGTATGTTTCCTTGTTTTGTCAGTAATATTTGCTCTCGGAATATGTCCGTAGTCCAGTAGCGGTCTGCAGATGAAATTGTAGATTTTGATGACTGTTTTTGCATTAATACTTGTGTCTTTATATGTCAGTGCTCTAAAGTGTTTAGTCCTTTTAATAATTTCTGTTTTTGCCTTTTGTACGTGTTTGGTGAATTTCAACTTGTTTATTATTATCCCCAAGTATTTTACGTAATGTTTTGCTTGAGTTTGGTGACCGTCTGCTATTATTATTGGGGGAGTTTTCTTTACTTTGATGGTTCAGCAGTAAGAGTTGATTTTTGGTGGCGTTAAGTGTTAATGTCCATCTGTAGAACCAAGTAATTGCGTTGTCTGTCAATAATTAAAGCCTTTCTTTAAAGTTTTGTCGTGCACGATCAGTGCCGTGTCATCTGCCTATTGCAGTATGTAGGCTGTTTTGTCAAAATAGTTTTTGTCTTGCAAGTTGTGATTATATATGTCATGGCAATGTATGTTGTAAAGAAATAGTGATAGTGGTGACCCTTGTGGAAGCCTTTGTTCGGAGGGGAAGGTAAAGGAAAGGGTGTTGTTTATGCGTACTTCTAGTTATCTGTTTTTAATTAAATTCCTTATTGTATGTATTAAGTATTTTGATGTGTTAAGCTTGTGTAATTTGTATAAATAGTTCTTTGTGCCAAACACTGTCGAAAGCCTTATTAATGCCCATGAAGAGACACGCTGTTTTATTGTTGTCGAGATGTGTAGTTTCTATGTTGTTGGTCAGTATAAAAAAGGGATGTACAGCCGAGTGTTTAGGTTCAAACCCGAATTGGTACGGTGGTATATGTTGTCCAGTTAGTTGTTGAAGCCTAGTTTTTATGATATTTTCAAATATATTGCTCAACACTAAAAGTAAGTAATAGGTAGTTTTGTGTTTGTTCGTTGCCCAGTTCAGTTTTGATGATTGATATTATTATTCCCGTTTTTCAAGTTTCTGGTATCGTGTTCGTTCTAATACATTGGTTGAGTAGATTAAGTATGAGTTTGTGCGTTTGTGCTCTCACTTTATTTAATGAGGCAACTCAAAGTGATTGAAACCTTATCGTTTTCCTCTTTTATAACGTGGTGATCTCATTTTTGAAATCCAACGTTTAGATTTTCGACAACCATCACTACCTTTGTTTTTTCTTATTGACATCATCTCGGATTTTCACATTTTTGAACTCACAAATTAAATTTGAAGTTCGAATTGAATGAAAGTGTGGGGAATCTTGGAAAAACATTTATATCACTCAAGCCTTGCATCCAGGAAATACTGATCACAGAGTAGCGTTTTGTGGGAACATCATGGCACTGTTGGAGCAAAATCCCCAATTTCTTTCTAATGTGATATTCATGAATGAGTTCAAGTTTACCAGCGCAGGCATGTTCAGTCATTACAATAAACATGTCTGACCCACTCAAAAACCACACGAACACAAAGGGCGTCGACCACGAATATGTGTCTGGCTAAACCTATGAATTGGTTTCTTTGCTGATACGATAATTGGCTAGAACATTTACGAAGACAATTTCCCTATCGATCGATGTTTAAAGCTTGCAAGAACCCATCTTACGGATTACGATCATCAATAAAAACACCTTACCCGCTTGAATAACGTTTGGTTCCAACGAGATGGTGCTCCGCCACGTAACGCTAGGAAAGTGGCTGAACTAACCTGAATTAACCTGAAATGCTTCTCAGTAGAGACATTTCAAACAATTCACGCTGATTATCAGATCTTTTCACATGAGATTATTGTTTGGGAGAAACTATGAAAGACCCAATCTAGAAGTCTGTATCCATCGATGTTAATGAATTGCAAAGGCAGATCATCACAATTTTAAGGACGTTGTAGAAGAGGAAAAATTTCATTGATTCGTTGTCGATCATTTTGAGTTACCTTGCCAAATCAACGATTTCTAAAATCTCAGTTTTTTCGTATACCTTCAAATTATTAATTATAGAAACTTTTCAAATTTTAAAACGGCATATTCTTGAATACTAAATTGCGCAATTTTGTCCCGATTTAATCGGCCTCTTATGTTTTATGGCTGCCTCTAGTTGAACTCCACAAAGTGACACTACACCTCTAAATAATGTTTTTTGAGTTTTCCAACACATCAGACACATAAATTGTATAAACTAAAAGACGTAGTTAAAGTATTTTTCAAGCAAGCTATGGCCGAATCTTATTTCAAAAAAACCGGAAATCAATAATATCCCCTTAGAGTAGGTAACTTCTGATTTCCACTGGGGATTCAGGAGTCTGGTTGAACCACTCAGTGAGATTGTTTTCAATTGCGTTACCTGATTTAATAATTATTATTGTTGTTTGATCGATTTTTGTTCAAATCCCTTCTTTGGGCCAGATTAAATCCTGCAATAATTTATTTTCTCTCAACTACTCGATAACAAGCGAAAAACACATGTCCCGATTTGCAGTTATAATGAAAGCGTTAGTTAACGGCAAATTCTAATATTTAAGTTCGTTAGCTTATTTATCCATTTAACTAAATTAACAATCGCTCTGCATTGTGTGGTGCAAATGAACCTTCAAAGAGCTGTTAGACTCGAGGCATTTCTTTGTATTTATTGAGTAGTATCAAAAAGCATTCAGGCGAAATTTAATAAAACCTTAGCTATAACGGTGAGCATCGCCCTTTGGAATATTCTCTATCAAAAATTTTACTCATCAATCACTTTAAATGGAAAAGGAAGAAAACAAACAGATAACAAGTGATCAATCATCTGCTCATTTTCAACGAATTTACGCCTATATTATTATTTTCTAATTTGGTGATGAATTTGTACAGGAAATTTTAGAAAGCAGAAACATCGACTTTCCAAGGCTCGCAGAAAACTTGCTTTTTTTAATCAAACAATCCCTTGTGGCCATCGCAAGAGCATCCTCATACTCGAGCGATTTTCTATCACGGCTCCTAAATATCCACTGAACTGTTTATTTTCCTTTAGCTCGTACGTAATGCGTCCTTTATACATAAAAGTTCTTCCTCAAGAAGAGCACGAATTTCAATTTAAAGTCGTTATATTTATGTTTCGAAAAGAACTAATTCTAAGAGAACATCAAAATAACATTTATCAATATAAATAATTAAAAGCCTTCAGAGAAGAACTCCCTACTTAACCAAGTAAATTCCTCAGATTTTAATTTAGCTTCAATTTGCCTTATTATTGTCCCGCGGAAACTTAAATTAGAAGTCGCTCATCGGCAAACAAGTGTTACGGTAATTTTAGGGAAATTAAATCGTATTTAGTTTTCTCACAGGGTAATTTAGTCTTATATTACCTGTCAGTATATTGGCCCTTGGCTACGTGCGTGTTTCTAATAGCTTAGAACATCAATTAAAGGCATCCCTAATAACGTGGGGATCATGATTTGGAAATTGGATAATTCTCGTTGAGAGATTTTTCATACTATTCTCAAATTCCGAAAAGTCTTCACATCAACAGCATTTAGAAGCTGCCTATAACATTTGTCCTCAATTCCTATTTTCCTTTTTATTCTAATCCTTCAAACTGCATTTCTAAAGCTAGAGGACCTCAATTGAGGTATCCGAGTTCAATCTAGGGTCCATTATATCAGTCGATTTCGATTCGATATTTTCCTGAAAATTTGCAGTGAAAGCAGTTGAGCAGAGGAGTGGTTTAGGGGTGTAATTTTGGGGTGTAGGGGCGGTTGCAAGAGAAATTGAAGAGTGCAAGACCAAACCAAAGCTTTAAGAGTACTTTTACTATATTCCCTTGGTATTTTTCACAAAACTATAAGTTTTAGATTTCAGAGAAATAAAATTTTGAAAAATCGTATTCCAAATTAAGTAGTTTTCTGTCGCGATTTTCCACAATTGTGCTTAAATAAGAAAAGTTATGTGTTGGTTGTTGTAGAACTGTTGCGCAGCGTAAGGAAAGTATATTAGATGACGCGAAAATTTAAACTGAAAAATATTTGAATTGAAAGCATTCCGCAAAGGGAAAATTTTGGGAGATTATTATCACAGACACAGGAACTTTTTGTGCTTCGCTTTTTGGCAATAATAACTCTAAGTATTGCGGATAAATAGGAAAAATTTGTATTTTGGTTTGCTGTAGAATGGTCGAGTAGGGAATGCGAATTGAAAAAGATAAAATTCGAAACTGGAATGAACCGTAAAGGAAAAATTCTGAACAAATGTTATCGCAAAAACGAAGTATTTTCCGTTACATCATTACAGGCAACAATAGTTGTTAAAGTATGGTGAATAAATATGAAAATGTTTATCTTAATTGTTACAAACCAGTGGCGTAGGGAGGAAGAGTGTCTTCGAAATCGAAAATCCGCAAATGGAAAATTTGTACAAATTCTTACGTATTAGAAATACAAAAAATTCTGCTAAGAATCCTTCTTAATTTGTTATTATACAGAGGCGCCTACATTTTTTCGTTACTAGTTTAAATTAATAATGTCGGTGACCTTTATAGTCTACATTGGTGATGCAAATCGAATTGTAATATCTCTTTTGGTTTCTGATATACGGGATCATTTCGCTACCTATTCCTGCAATTCTGAAAGTGCCTCAAAAATAAATGAGCTTCAAAATGTATTTCTAAGGCTTAAGGACGTCAATTGAGGTATCCGAATTCAATATAAAGTGCATATAAGACGAAAATTGTAAAGGGAAAAAGGTATCTACTTTGTACCACTTTTCCAAATTCGATCGCCGATATCTCGGGAATCCAATTTCTTTAAAACACAAACTGGGTTGTAATATCTCTTTTAGTTTCTCAGACATAGAGTTACTTTGATTCTTCTGTTTTCAAACTGCATTTTCAAGGCCTTATGAGACGTCATTTAAGACGTCCGGGTTCAATATTGGTTCATATCAGTGGATTCCACCGAATAGCACGATGTCACAAATTTCGAAGATTTCCTCAATTTCAACTGTTTGCAATTTTAGATCGACCAAACTATTGATTAGCTCCGTAGGCTCACACAGAACGAATTGAATCTGGGTTCAGGTTAGCGTCAATATAAATAAGCTCTTTAAGGCTGATTTTCACTACGCATACCGTTTCCATCACATAGGACTGGCGGTATGTAAACGGAATAGATAAATGTCCACACGCACGCAACTGGATGCCCCATTCACAGGTACATATGGGTCAATTTATCTATACAATAAATTATGAAACGGATATAGGCTGGACAGACTGTATAATGGTATGAATCGTCTTTTATTTCAGTAGCCATGGGACTCAATTTTTTTAAACAAAATGAGATGCTAAAAAGGAAATACAAACTGCTAAGAAAAGATGTAATAATATATTATAAAATAATATTATAAATAATGTGACATACCGTACATTATGCGTAATCATAGTATACCGATATCTAAAAACTGCGGTTCTTTACTTCAATAGCTATAACAACGCTGTAGGGAAAAAATTAAATTTTCGAGCCTGTGGTAACTGGCTGCTGTCACAGGTGTAAGGCGGTAAGGAACTTACTATTATATATTGAGGTAATGAGCCAGTCGTAAAGGAGACAATGTCATTATGGTGGTATGAATAGTTCCCTTCTCTTAAGGACAATGGAGATTATCCCCTTTGGAGAATAACCGTCAAGGAGGTGAACTACCGTATCTAGTGATCGATCGAAAAGGGATCTGTCGTGGGCCACGCTCAATATGATGTGGAAAATAGCTGGTTATACACATCTTGCTATAGCCGAAGTCGAATCTAATATAACACCAGGGTGTATAAAGCGTTATTCGTGACATATGCTTCCCCTGTGAAAGAAATCATTGGCCTCCAATGTTAAAATCTACAGATAAAAAAAATTAGTGTCACTTGTTTAGTGGTTTCATAAATAAATTTAAAATTGCCCCCTTACCCCGTGACCTTAAAATCAATTAACTAACCTGAATTAACCCGAATTAACCCTCACCTATTGCACTGCTGTACTGATAAGTCGAAGAGGGGTCGGTTGTATGCAACCTTCAGGGTTTTGTACATAATAGCTAGTTATATGCAGTCTAGTGTGGTCAGTTATACGTGACCTGGTTGGGAGTTAACCGGCTATGACGTGGTACCGAAAATGCGTTTGAGCCGTGTACTTATACACCAACTGCTTTGTTTGATTTGCGTTGAAGCTGACATTGACATTGAATAAAACGCAAGGTGCACATCTTCAAATCAAAGATAATATGAGAACCAGTGCAAAGTACTACCGTTGGCACTACGACTCATATACCGACGTTAAGATTATCGGTTTTCAAAGCACCAACCGATGAGAAACTGAACAGTCTTCTGTAGAACAAGACACTAAATCGTTAAAACAAATTTTAAAGAGAAGAAAATCTAAGTGTGAGCCTCGCAAAACACCAAATTATTCATACAGACCATTTAGAATGCGCAAGACTTGTTAATACTCACCTAATGGTTCGGTCTAATTTGTTTAATGGTCAAAATTTTTATTTGGACACTACACATATAATTAGACTGAGCACTTTATCAATATTAGTTTATCATTTAATTTCATACTTTCCATTTCTATAATTTGAAAAAATGTTTAAAGAGAATTTTATAATTAAGGTGGCGACATTTGATTACTCTCCTTAAGTTCTTGCGATCCTAGACGATAGAAAAAAAGTTTAATATCGATGATTTTGATTGTTTAAATCAAGTTGGTTGGGATGATGTGTCTGAAAGGTCGACAGGCTGTTCAAAAGTGTTTGGGATTGCGGACAAGATTGAACATTGCCACAGGACAAGGCGCCAATTCACTCTTCCCAAATGTTAATTGGATATAATTGAATGATTATAATATACTCAGTTTTAGAATGGCCTGCCACTTTACCTGATTTAAATATCATAGAAAACTTGTGAGATTGGACAATCAAACGCATCTATATCGGCGAAAGACAGTTTAGCAACAGAGAAGACCTAGCTGTTATTCTTAGAACCGCCTTGAAATATCCTTGAATCTTTCAAAAATTCAATGCCTCCTCGAATGTTGGCAGTCATTGAGAAGCGAAGTGGACACATTAAATATAAAATTTAAATTTAAAAGAAATTACTAGTGTTATCTTATTTTTCCAGCTTAATTCTTTCTCTCTTAAGTTCTAATAAACAATAAGAGCGTAATCAAATGTTGCAATAAAGACTACAAACTTCAACTTAAAAAGTTCTCAACGTTATCGAATTCACAAATATAAAACGAGATGTTAAATAGTTTTGTTAAAAATGTTTACTCTAATCATATATGTACATTGTGTCCATTTTATTTTGGTACACTTTTAAACGACTGTAAAATAATTATTTCTTGAGATAGAGGTGTCACTAAAAAATGAAGTTAAATGTTTTTTTTTTCAAAGTTTAATGTCGTAATTTTAGATTTTTTTCTATCGCGTTTTATTTTTATGTTGTTGTATGACTTCATTTTTTTCAAATGGGGCACCCTTATATTTTGGTATTTTTCAACAGATATTATTGTTCTGATTTTAAATATGCGTCATAGAAATATGTCAGTGTTAGTTCTCTGATTCAAACTAGAGCTTGAGCTGGCTCAAGCTCTTTTTTTCCACCTCATTTGAAAAAAATGAGATTATGCGACAGCTGGAAAATCGAACGCGATAGAGAAAATGTCAAATTACGACATAAAACTTTGGAAAAAAAACATTTCACCTAATTTTTTAATGACACTTGTATCTAAAAAATTATGATTTTACAGTCGATTAAAAGTCTACCAATATAAAATGGACAGTGTACATATATGCATAACTTACATTCTTGACTAGTTATATTTGGCTAAATTAGTTAAATTTATCATTATTTTCATGATTTCTGGCAATTCCTTGACATCCAGTAGTTTTGAAACATTTAAGCAGAATATTCGCCGTTTTAACTTATTTAAAGCTTGATTTGATCAACGGATATGTAGGAATAAACTACCGGCATATAAAAATTTAGTTACGGGTACGTGATAAGTAAACTACGAGTACGCATAAAGAATTCCCGGGCCCATAAAAATAAACGCACACGTGAACACGTGAAAAATAATCTTGGAGCATGTGAAAAGTAACTAATCAGAATTGTAAACAATAAAAAAGGTCAGATCAAATCACTGGCTGAGAGTAATCAAAAATGGCGTACTCTCTCTTTGTTTATTCTACATATAACAATACGGTCCACCAAGTGTGAACGAAGAATCCCAATTAGGTTGCCAGAGAAACCAAACTGCTGCTTAAGCTTAAATAAGAAACCATCATAGACAATCTAGTCGAAGGCTTTCTGGAAGTATGTACAAATTATGTCCACTTGAGCTTGAGCATATAGAGAGTCACATACGTGATGAGTACTGCAACACAATATTTGTCGCACTTGATCTGCCGGAACCCAAACCATGCTTAAAGGGTAATAACAGATCTGTATAGTATCGGCTGATTAAGGCGAAAAACAGCACATGAAAATGTTTGACCCTCTTAGATGCAACAAACTTAATAAACTTATTAATAGGACCGCTCCAATAAAAATTACTAATAAGGTTAAATTTCGCACTTTCCCGACTTAATCTACTAAAATCTTCAATCTACTGAAACTATAATCTAGCCTTCTCTGAAATTGAGTAATTTGTTCCTAGAAACTCACTCCAAGGGCATTATTTATAAATTAAAGTCCGGCGATCAACATCGAACACCTCAGAAGTTATTTTCCGAAAAGTTTCCGTTCGAAAGTTCGTATTTCTCTTTTACTGTCAGTTTAAGTTCTTCAACCCAGGAGTTCATGTATAAAATTTAAAATTTCATCCCTCACCTACTGGTTGGCGCACTTTGATATGCCACTTCCAGGGTAAAAAGCACTAGCCGTAAAATTAAGTGCTACTCTCACAATACTGCAATATCGTCACAGGTTTGACTTACCCAATTAGGTATAAATCCGTATATTGCAGAATTATTCGATATTCAGAGAATTGTAGTTGCGGCATTGAATGTACTTACATAACAATAACGCTTAATGCCAAGCAAGTGCACGTAGAAAATGAAAAAGTAGCGGAAAAGGATAGAATTCAATTTTATTTTTCTGACCACAAATATGTATGAGTGGTGTCGTGTTCGATTCTGAACGAGGCTACATCCTGAGAGAAAATATTCGGGGGCCGAGTAAAAATTGATTTTTGCATCAGAAAGATGAAAAGCACTTATTAATCAATAAGTAGACGAAAGAGTTGTGCTTGAACACTCAGATATATTTAGATGAATTAAACACACGGGGAATCTCACCGGGAATCCCACGATAGTTAATTTAACTAGACTGTTGAATATGTCAATTACCAAAGCAACTTACCGAATTCCGAAATGAGCCGAAATAGCGCATTTAGCAGTATTGTTGTTTTCCATCTCTCCATCACAAATCCGAACGCGACGAGATCTGAAAAGGAGAATCCTTCTTAATATGGCTATATCCGTAAAATATAAAAGTGTATGAACCGTAAAGAGCTTAAATCAAGAAAAGAAAATCCTATGTCAATTGGGTAACAGAACCCAAAATGAACATTCAATAAATACCTCAATTTATATGTATACGTCGAATTTTCTATATTCCTGTAGCCAAAATCGGAGCCCTAGAGATATCAGAAAATTACGTTTTATTATATTTATTTCCTTTTTCCATTATTCAGTTTGGTTGTTATTGAACAAGAGCCGTAATAGGATGTGACAATTTATTTTTGTACATTCGTTCGATAATGGCCAAAATATTGAAGGTTCAAGGGTCCCTTCTTACATGTTCGTTGGGCTGGTTTTTGTACAGGCTTATTGATATGCGATGCAAATGCTGAAAGACCAATCGATACAGAGATATACTGATTGCTCCTTCCGTCGGTTTTGCATGACGGCAAATGTAGTTTCTATTTCTCAGTCCAGTGCATTTCGAGCTCACAAGCCTTATAGCTTCAAACTCTGTGTTAAACTTATTTAATCATTACCATAGGTAATACATATTTGTATCGACTGCCACTTGTTGCTTTGGATAGCTAGTTAGTTATATATGGATAAGGGAACATACGCTCCAATACAGTACGTCCAAGATAGAGATGTCTAGCATGGAGATCTCGTAAACGGTAATAGATACAGGTTGGGTTAAAAGGGAGGAAAGTTGACCATTTAAGTAAGTAGTCTTTCACTATGAAACAGATCCATTAAATTACTTTTAGTTTTTCAGTTATTTCGAAAAAGATGAAATTTTCGATTAAAAACATTTTTTTCCCAAATTATCGGAGATAGATCGAAATTAGAATCCATTTTTTTTTCAGTTTTTTTTTAACTTCAACATGAAAGTATTGGTTTTATTTTACTACATTTCGTTTGTCAGGAATGAGCATGAAACTCTTTTTCTAAATACAGCCCTGGTAAGTCTTTGGACGATTTTAAGACGTCTTTTTATTACAGATTCATTCGTGTATCTTACTTAATAATTTACGCAACGTTTTGGTTTCTCATCTCCAAGCGGAGTGATGTCTGGGTGCTTATTCATCTTTCAAGAAATCTATGTGATAGATATTCCTGTGCAACTCTTGCATTGTACGAAAATATAACAGTTACATCTTAAAGCCAATGGAATATTTTCTAAGGCTTGAATGGTTGTAAACTAAGGACTAGTTGTTCTAGTGCTATATATTCCAACCCAATGTGAAACTCAAAGCGATGCTGATAATATGCAATCTTATCGGGGGTTCTCCTTATACTAGTATAATTCGTATTTCTTCTGCTAAAAATTGCTTTAGTTGCCCCTTGACTCTCATCTCTCTAAATAATTGTAGATGGAAATTTTTTTGTCATCTGATCGTTTCTGTGTACCATTCGCAAAATGTTCTTTGCCCTTCGTTATCATCGGGCCAAAGTACCTGACAAATTCTAAATTTCAAGCGATGGTACTCATCTGGAAAAGTAGAGGAAACCCAGTTGGTAATTTTGGGATATATTATATGGTATGTTCAATTCATCAAGCGATATTTCAGAATTTTCAGTAACCGATAACTTTGCATGCTCTTCTTATTCTTCATCATCTTACGGGTTGTTACCGATTGATAAAATGATTCATATACTTTAAGACTTTTTACGAGTACAAAAACTTTATGATTTAGCTGTATTCCTTCGGAGTGAACCTCTTCATATACGCGTTCTACTTCAACTGTATTATTATGACACAAAAAGTGACACTTTACCAAATCAAATTTTTCGTCAGAAGAAAAGTTTTGTGCCATTTTATAATATCAGAAGATGTTAAATGGACAATCGAAAACTAATTAATCTATGAAGATTTATTAAAAACCAAAACATTTCATAAATTATAAAGTGTGATGCATTAATAAATTTGTAAAAAAAATTGTTTTAAAATCGAGAAAACACTTATTACGGTCGTATTTAAAGAAAAAAGTTGTAATTATTAATGATAAACGAAATATCAAAGAATAAAGTCAAGACTGTCGTGTTGAGGCTTATAAGAAAGTGTAAAGGAAAATTAATTTTAATTTTTATTTGTCTTTTCCTATAACTTGAGAAAAAAATAAAAAATAAATTCGAAAATTTTGTTTTTTTCATAATAATTGAAAAACTGAGAAATAATGTTCTTGATCTATTTTCATCGTAAAATATTTACTCCGTTCTCCTTTTAATGCTTTTCCTCTGTTTAATCAAGTCTGCGCCTATTATTATTTACAAAATCCCCATGTTCGACATCCTTATTTTACGAAGTGTATGGCCAATATTTACCTTCAGTTTTGGAAATAAAAAAAACCAATGAATTATTTTGATAGGTCTACTTTTGTCCACATTGGGAGCCGGTATACAATCTTTTATTGAGGCTCTTCAACTATTATAAGTTATAGCCAAAAATTAAATCATACCATTTTCAGCTCCTTTTGCTGTTCCATCTTCACATGAGGAACTCACCAGGGCTCTAGTTTTCAGCCTCGTCATTTACGAATATGATTTATTATTCAAAAACGTAGACATTTTGGCTCTCCTTCTTTATATATTCATCTTGATGTGCTATGGATTTGTTCACCTCCTCGGTATTATGCAGACTTCTCTTAGAACCTCAAACTGGAGGCCGCATTGTCAAACATTTACAACAATACATTATCTCTGGTTAAAGAATAAAACATCTTTTTTTCTGCGACTTTTGTACACTTATTTGTAAGTTACTTCAGTACTGCAAATCGGACATATGAATTTTCGTTGAAACAATCAACCTACCAAAAGTAGTGAAACGGAGCGCCAGGACTGAAACGGAATGGGGAGACGAAATTACAGGTCCAGCTCTAATAGCTGTACGGTTCTCTGTCCTCCACTTAGGAGAAGGCCACATACCAAAAATTGATGTCCTCAGGTTTCTGCTCTTGATAACATTGGACTCAGAGTTCCAATTTGAGCATCGCAAATATGTTTCCTTAGTCTTGCAACTGAAAGCTGGCAAAGGTTTAACGATCTGCGCTTCTGCTATTGAAGGAGACTACACTGAATTGGCTGTAGAGGTCGTGAACGTTAAGCAATCGCTGAAAGCAATCATGCATAAAGCGAGAGTCAAAGGCTTTGCCGAGATTTTAGTGGCTAAGAACGTCCCCGATAGTTTATGCAGTTTATAAGTTGCGTTTCCTTCTAATCTATTACCATAACTTGGAAAAAATTCTAAAAAAAAATCGAAAATTTTGTTTTTTTTTCGAAATAATTGAAAAATCAAAAATAGTTTTGTGGATTTATTTGCATCGTGAAGCTAATCCCACGAAAGCAAAGTTCGTTTCCATTAAACCAAGTTTCTACCTTTTGCCGTTTACGAAATCCCCATGCTGGACATTCTTCTCTTCGAAACACTATATATGGAAGGTAAAACGAAAAAAATAGTAAATTATTCAGCTCAAAGGAAAACTACTGAAAACGCAATTTCTTCCAGACTGCCCTTAAACTAAGTTTAAAAAGTATGGAAAAACTTCCAGTGCGCCAACGGTTTAATTTTAGGTTCATTTTACGTTCCGAGGTCGAAGCTTTCTTTTATAGATCTATTTATCGATAGCTTTACATCTGTCTATAAAAGGAAAGCTCCAACTCGAGCGCCCCATGCATTCCATAACTTTTCACATTTCTGTATGCTCCGAGTTATTTATTTAATAGCTTTCCCTCAAGTCCTTTTACAAAATTCGCCATTAATTGATTCGTATTTCATTTAAGATGTTTAAGAACACACAAATATTGTAATGCCTCGGAGCTAAAACAGACCTTTAATTAAGCAATTATTCATTAAAAGTTATTTTGCGACTTTAAAGCGAAGGTGAGGCCCTAGTCAAAAGTTTATAGTTTGTTAGCGCCGAGACATTTTCTCAGTAAAAATAAATTTAAATAAGTGATTATAAAAATGCTTATTTCAGATAAAACGCGAAGAGCCACTTGAAGCAGAAGGATTTTTCATCGAATTTGCCTTGAAACAATACAACATCAATCATTTCCAGATTGCTATACGATAAGTCAGGATTAACAGATAGCAGATCAATCAAATTTTGGCTAATTTCAAGTCTCTATAGAAATCCAATATGTCACTCTAGTAATAAAAGATTTAGTTTGAATACTTTTACTGGTAGATACATATTGGAAATACCACAATTTTATGAAAATCTAGTTATAAAAACAGGGAAGTCCAATGTGAATCTGAGTATCTAGATGGAACATACATAAGATGGAAAAATGAGACACGATGTAACCAATCACCTCTGGCTGCGCACGTGAACATTCGTAATTTGAAAGAAATTAATCAAGTTAAGGCTTCCTATTAAGTGTTCATGACATAAGCTTAGAGTAATTAAAATAGCTTCAACGGAGCTCAAAAGAGATGAGAGAACCCCGGGAGATTTTGTTTTTCCGAAGTAACATTATACTTTTAGACATTAAGAAATTAACGTGTCATTAACAGATTTTGTGCTTAAAGGGGGAATCCTGTGTGGGACTGCAGGTACGTTTACGGTTATACAAGGTATTTCAGAAACAATGGTACAAATGAGTGTTGGGTGCTAGAGAGTAAGAAAATAGAGCGATTTAGTTAAACTCGTCTCATATAAAAATTGCTTGTCTTCATTCTACGGGATGCTTAAACATTTTTTATCTTGTAAATTGGGAATAATTTTCATGGTTTTTGATTTACAGGGTTGAAATTGCCCTTAGGGAGGTTTTATGTTCGATAAATTCATTCAAAACATCTGTTTCAGGTTGGCTGATAGGTGGCGCCGCCTGTGCCTGACCGAGGTATAAAATCGACCTAACTTTTTATAAACTCTAACATATTTTGAAAATTCGAATTCTCTCGGTTCTTCTACATCAAAAAAATTCTGGAAAAAATTCGTCTCTCTGAGGGTTTTGGAGATATTTTCAATCGAGTGATTCCGTGCATTTTCAACTTTTTAACGTTAATATGGCTTTCTTGATGCGCCTCTCCCGTCAGGTGAAAAGTGAAAAAAATAAAATGTTTATTTAGTTTATTAAAAAATTATTACCAACTATTCTGTGAAGCAATTGAGTTCGTTAAATATTAGGAAACAATCTAGTGATCTATAGTTAATATATATTTTATTTCACGAAATCAATAATATCTTTAGTTGAACTAAGAGCCTCACCTACATTTTTTGACCTGTCCAAGTCTCAAACTACACTTTTGTCGCATCTTGAAAAGGGTTTGATTATTTTTTCTGATTTTGTTTATACCTTCTCGAATATTACCCCATAATTGTTCTTTGCTGCTAGGTACAAATTTGTATACCTATGACTTCCAAAAAAATAAATCTAACGAATGTAAGTCAGGACTTCGTGGTGGCCGCAGATTTTCACTATCGTGACCAATCCATCGATGTGGAAAATTCATATTCAAGAACTCATTTACATGTACGATGTAATAAGCGGGGGCCCCATCTTGCATGAACCAAAAGTAATGTCTGAAAGTCAAAGGAATATCTTACAAAGCTAGAGGTAAATCGTTTCTCAAGACGCTCAAGTACCGTTCTCTATTCAGTTTTGCCGAATATTAATCTCATTATGAATTTATATCTCCTAAAATCCTATACCACATATTTATTGAAAATTCATGTTAAAAATGATGTCCTCTCATTAAATGAGGATTTTCTGTGCTGTAAAAATTGCTGTTTTTCCAATTAAATATGCCTATCCATGTATTGTAAATGCTGTTTCGTCGGTGAACAATATTTTATTAAAGAACAAGGGTCATGATGTTGCTTTTGGAGTAACAAATGGCAGAAATCAATTGTGGGTTTAAAATCCCTCGACAACACATTTTTAACAGGCGTAAAGTGATATGGAAACAGCGTTTCTTTCCGTAGAAGTTTAGATATTGATATTTTGCTGGTCCCCGTCGCTTGAAAAATGCCTATGCTAATTTTTGGATCCTCCGGGATTCAGATGAAGATTTCCTCTTCTTGATCCACAGTGAAAATTTTTGTTCTTCTATTATCTGGTTTTAACTGAATGACCAATCTTACCCAGTTTGTCATAAAAATTCGATGATCTAGCTGTCTATGATTGGTATAATGTTCCATGTACCTTTCAGCAGTACAACGACTTCTAAAATTTGTTTACGCATAAACACAAACCATATTTATCCTCTTAATATTATCATGTTAGTGAATTCATGTGTCGAGGTACTGGTGAAAGTATAACAAAATTTACTTATCGCACTAATTAAATAAGCTGTTAGTACAATTATGGCTAATTATCGATATTGAAAACGTGAGTAAACATGTCAAAAATATTAAAAAATGTGAAAAAATGTGAAAAAATGTAATACAGGCAGCGAATAAGGTCTTTGGCAGTGCAGCGAAAGACTTAATTGAAATTTACTCTCTATTTTTATTCCATCTAGTACCCAATACTCATTTGTACACTTGTCTGTGGGACGCCTTGTATACCACTAACAACAATAGTGATCAATTTAGATCAATTAAGATAACATTAATTATTTTATTGTTTTTATGTTAATAAATACCTGGTATGATATCTCCAATAGTTGTAAAAAAGCTTAAAAAAGTTAAAATAAGTTTTATTTGTGGAGTTTGGATTGGTGCCGCCGAGAGGCAGGAAAGGCAATTAAATTTACAAGTCAGCAAAAGTTTTCCAATAGACTCACCACGTAAACTTCCGAAGTTCGAGAAGTACGCCGAGATCTCACAGACCAACGCGCATTAAATTTCTAACGCGACTGAACGCTGGAATTGAAGTCCCGAAACGATCAGCATCCCTTTTTCGGGAAACTGGAAGTCCAAAACGCGCTTGTCTATTTCCCTGTTCAAATAAATACAACGTAAAACGTTTTTCGATTTAAAATGTGATCAGGTTTTTCGGTTTTATTTGGTCAACACTGGAATCCATATCCGGCGTAATAGAAATTCTCAGCGAATCACAGCCGAGAATTTAATTTTGTTTTTCTTTTCTAAAACGTTTCCACTATTGATGTTATGTTAATAAAACCTTTCGTTCTTATTCGGGGATTCACGTAAATCTATCCAGATTTCGTTCTGTCTTATTAATGCTAATCTATTCGCCTTTTTATTACATTACTGGCCAAAAGAGCTAAATGGACATTAAATACAAAAAAAGAGGATATTTGATTGCAATGTCCTGCCATTGCCCCTATGGTTGATACTCCGCGAATCGAGCATAAAAATAAATATCATAATTTTAAGGCATTAATGATGAAAAATAAAAGTCAAAAGAATTCCCATTCCTGCAGCAGGTAAATGTACCTTTGACTTTGAAAAAATACGGAACAGCTTCAGAATCATTTGCATTTGGAAGAAACCTACGCGTACTGATCAAAAATGTCACGTTCTATGTAGTTTTGGTTCAGTCGTATCGAAAACTGGCGCAAAATATTTTATTTATTTCGCGAAATCTATTGATACCAGCTCTGCGTGATTGCCTTCTTTTAGTCTTACCTCTTCCTTCACCTTTTAACGTCAAAATAAATTTTGTCTACAGCTATGTAAAAATATGGTCATTATGCATCAATTTACCAACACGTAATGAGTCTTGTCTTTCACTGTAAATGAAAGCGTCGACAGGAATATGAAATAGATATTAATAAAGATTGTCCGGAAACTCATATACTAAACTTCCGGAAGTGATTTCATTCTACATTGAAAAATTTGAAAAAAATTACGTGTAAACGTTTTTCTGAGAATGCCCCAATAGAGGGCTAGAGCCATAGAACCTTTCAAATATGGCACACACTAGATTTTGAAATCTCCAAGCCGCTATGCAGCAGCAAGAGTGCAAAGTCAAAAATATTATATAATATATTATTAATTCCTTAGTAATATAAGTCCGAATCAATTAGGAGCTCTAGAAACAAGAATCTGACAAGGAAAATTTTTGAAAATCAAAAAAGTTAATTTAATTTTAGTCCATTTGTGCATTAGAATTGGGCATTAAGGCCAGATTGTATCACCGAGGGTTAAATTCGACCTGAAATTGGACTCCAGATTTGATGTATATGCCATTGATTATCTGTCGTTATCTTGAGTTTATCTTTAGGTGGAGTTTAAACTGAAGGTATAAAACCGGGCATAAATCATAAATAAAAACGAGTGAAATTTAGGAAAAAAATTAGTTATTAATATGTGGAGCGCACGGATATTTAATCGTGCATAAGTTGAAACACATTTTTTAGACTCATATAATAGCTATTATCCACTCAGGATAATCTGATGATCTTTATCTTTATTTCTGATCACGAACTGAAAAAAATTAAAGAAAACTTAGGAAAATAGAATAATCTCAGAGAATGTTTTCTTTTTTAACAATAAAATGTCACACACTTGTGAAACCAAATGTTTACTGAGACTTTATGTTGATATAGCAATTCAGATAACCACGTTTTGGTTATATGTTTACTTTATACAAATGTTTACTAAGTCATAGCTATAAACTAATGCAATTGAAACTAAAATGATGTAATTTTGAAAAAGAAAATTATTCAAAAAAAGTTTGTGTAATAAAATATTAATAATAAAGCATTTATTTATTTACTTTAGGAACCCTGTCGCGTCGGTTTTATCACGATAATATACTACGTGACAAAGAAAGGTAAACACCCATTAAAAACCATTTTATTTTGATAATTTTTTGCATGTTGACTTATCTTAAAAAAAGAAAGAAATTATCAAAATTTCAAGTTTATCTGTTAATTTTTTTTTTAGTTTCCATGGGTCGTTCCTCAAAAAAATAAAATTTTGTTTAAACATTTTTGTTCACATTTGCATCGCAACTTTTGTGAAGTGTGTTGCAATCGGTCATAATTTTTACTCATTATGGCTAGAGTGCGTAGAATTGAACAGATCCGTCAGCTTAGTGACTTTGAGAGGGGGCGGATTGTTGGGTTGCGCGAAGCAGGTCTGTCGGTCAGAGAAGTGTCTAGAAGAACTAACAGATCCTTAGGAACCATAGTGCGGTGTTACCAGGCGTGGATTCAGGAAGGCTGTGGGCACAGAGCCAGAGGCACTGGGCGACTCAGAGGAACCATAGAGCGCGAAGATCGTCGATTGCGACTTTTGGCTCTTAGAGACCGATTTAGCAGCAGTCGAGCTATTGCAAATCAGTGGTTTGAAGAACATGGGAATAGGGTTGGTATGCGTACAGTATATCGCCGAATACGAAGTTTTGGCCTTTTGTCCTATCGTCCGCATTGGGTGCTGCCTCTCACTCGCGAACATCGATCTAACCGCTTACAATGGTGTAAAGAGAGGATTCAGTGGGACCAAGAATGGACTCAGGTGATCTTTAGTGATGAATCCCGCTTCTGTCTGGGGATGAACGACGGTCGGGCAAGGGTGAGAAGGCGACGGGGTGAAAGGCGAGATCCACAATTTGACATAGAGCGTCATGTCCACCGTACTGTAGGCGTTATGGTATGGGGTGCTATCGCATATGGTAGCAGGTCACCCCTAGTTTTCATTAGAGGCAACATGACTGCCCAACGCTATATCCAAGAAGTGTTGGAGCCATACGTGATTCCATATTTTCGAACTATCCCGACCGCTATTTTCCAGCAAGACAATGCTAGACCTCATGTTGCTAGGCAAACAATAACGTTCATGGATCAACATCAAATCAACCGTTTACCCTGGCCACCTCGATCGCCGGATCTGTCTCCTATTGAACATGTCTGGGACATGATTGGCCGCAGACTGTTGAGTTTACAGCACCCTCCACAGACTTTAGCAGCCCTTACTCATGAAGTTCAGATTGCCTGGAATGAGATACCTCAAGAAGACATTGACAATCTTATTAGATCCGAGCCCAGGCGTATCAATGAGTGTATAAGGAACCGTGGATGCTCAACACACTATTGAAAAAAGAAATGAAGTTCTTCCTCTGATCTTGCTGAAAATGTAATCATTGAATAAGTATGTGGTACTGAACACGTACAAAAAAAATTATCAAAATAAAATTATCTTTAATGGGTGTTTACCTTTCTTTGTCACGCAGTATATAACCTCGGATGCTCATTAACTAATACGTTAATGATTGTTATTCTATAACTACTCACAAGCTGACTTGATCTAATCAGAATTAACCTATTTACCGATAGAGGAATACAACAACGAAAATCTATTTAGTTAAAAATTTTTCCCTCAAGCGTACATTGAGATTCGATCTATTTTTCATTTACGATGAATTTGAAAGTATGACTAAAATTAAGGAGCCTCAAAGCTTAATAATTGAAGCACTATACAGGTCCAATATAAGATCCATATCAGTCGATTAAAGTAAAAAACCAGACACTCCAAAATTAGATACTTTATCGAGAATTTCCAAAATAGTAGTACTTATTTTTGTGTAGTGAGGAAGTATTTCTTTTTAATTACTTTTGATGGAGGGAAACCAGGCTGTAATATCTTTTTTTTATTTTGAAGGGGCCTCTAAAATGACGATCCTTCGAACTGTACTTTCAAAGCTCTACAACCTCAATTAAAGAACCTACGTGTAATATTTAATCAATATCAGCCGATTAGACTGAATATAATAAATTTTTTTGAAAATTTAAAAAGTAGAGGTTTTTAGAGTATTTACTCTAGACCTTCATTGAAAGTTTGAGCATCAATATCTCCAGAATCTGTGGAGCAATTGCCTTTTTTTCTAAGGACTTCAATTAACGTTTTCAGTTCTAATATATCTTTCTGAGATAAAGATTCCCCACTAAACATTAAAATTCCGTTCAGGTGCTATGCGCATTCGTAATGGGTTTTTTATAGAGCATGAACTTTGTAATACGTTTTTCACTTGATATGAATAAGCATCCAGTCTTGTTCCGTATAGAACATGCTATGACTATTCTCATAAGAATATTTAGTTGATATGTTCTTTTGACATACCTGTCATATGCTACTTCTTGGTATTCTGGTATTAATAATTATTTTTATTTTATTTATTATTATATTATATTATATATTATTATATATATTATTATTAATTTTATTTATTAATATAATTAATAATTATATTACTTTTTATTTTTATTTTCTTCTAATTTAATTTTCTATAATACTCATTTTTTGCAAATACCTACAGCAGTATTTGCGTGTATTAAATCTATTGTTAATTATTATTGATTAATTCTTAAACGTTTTAAATATGTTGATTAAGAAAACAATGCAGATGGCAGCACGTGGAGGTTCACAATCGTAAATGAAAATGCTATAAACGTGATAATATTCAGAATAGCTGAAAATTAAAATTGAAACGTATAGTCTTGAATATGACTACACGATTCAATGAGTCTAGACTAAAAACGAAACTATCCAATTTGGGTGAGTTGGAACTTCCATCTGGGTTTGGGGAACTTGGAACCATGAACCATATGGTATCAATAGACGATGAGCTACGTCATCTGCCAACTATAAACCATATGCTTCACAGCAGTTATGGTAAGGTAGGTTTTGTGCAAATTTTTGGGAATGTATGGCGGCTAAGTTTTTGTAAACTAACTAAATTTTCAATATTGTAAAATGTAAATAAATTAACGTAGATAATTCCAAAATCACGTGAATTCATATCTTTCAAACACCTAATATGCATATGGCTATAACATGGCATATCTCATGTATACAACGTGTCTCATGATTTATGGAACCACCTCCATGTTACAGGAACCGCTTACGCGATTTGCTTCAAATTTTTATTCATTTTAATATCTTTAAATTGCTACTTTGATTTGATTAAGATCATTTCTTTTTGCCATTGGTGTATGTTTTTATACCACAAAAATAGGTGTCAATTTTTAGAAAAAAACTATTATGGTAATTTTAACTGCATTTTTATTACATTTTATGAAAGAGCATCGTCAGAAACTCCCTGATGTACAATTTTATTGAAACAGGACCGGTCATCTTTGAAAAGAGAAATTTTAAATGTTTAACTTATTTGTTTAGTATTAGTGTTTAACCTTATTTTAATATGCAGGTCATGTAAATTCTCTTGTTACCAGCGTTAAATAATTTTGTTGGCTGATATCTGAGGTTGCTAAGAGAAATTTCATGTTATTTCCACTTGTTGAATTAATACTAATTTTTGAATTTAAAAGAAGAATTGAAATTGTTTGCAATGAAATTACTCTTATACAAACCAGAAAAATATTAGATAGTCAATTTCTAAACTAAAAAGTGAATTTTCTCTATTTTGCATTTAATAATTATCTTGGCAATGGTGCGCCGATTGAATATTCAAGAAAAAGCCGAATTAATTGAATTAGTCGAACAGAATACGGGATTTTTCAGGTAGGTTGCTGAAAAGTTTAACCAACGTCATCCGGATCAGCCTTTAATTCATCAGAAACTTATAGCCGCGGTAAATAATTTATTTAAGAATTCTGGCAATGTCTCAAAATTAAGAAGTAAAAGTTATAACGTGAGGCACAGCCAACATACAATCGAAGAATAAATTTTGCAAGTGTTTCGAAATCAACCACAGTTAAGTGTTAGAATTGTTGCTCGGGAGTTGGGTATAACTAGGGATAAGGTATGGCATTGTTTAAAGAAACATCGATAAAGTACATTTAAGCCAAAGTATCTGCATATCCTCGAAAATGGAGATCGTGAGAGAAGATTAGAATTTTATTTTGGGGCTTAAAGGGAATAGTTAAATAATCCAAAGTTTAAAAAAAACATAATATTTACAGACGAAGCAACATTTACGTCTAGTAGTATAATATTTTCTCAAAACTGTCGGTATTAGGCATATGAAAACCTTCATTGGTTTATTCCTTCTAAGAGGCAGTACATTTTTAAACGTTTGATGCGGTTTGTGGAGAAACAGAATCATGAATCTTCTAAATAGCGACATTTTAAAGTTTATTGAATAATGAGATTGAGCCATATCTTAACAGACTTCCATAAGACGTAAGAGATAATTTATACTTTTAACTGGATGGTGTTCCAGCCCATAATATTGCAAGGGATTGGTTAAATAGACATTTTGGTAATAAATGGGCTGGTCCTAGGAGTCTGAATTAAAAAATTTCACCCAAATCTGCTGATCTTAACCCTCTTGATTTTTATTTATGGGGCCGTTTAAAAAATAAATTTATTCAAATAGACCACGACCCCGAGGAGTGATCCAAAGAGTTGAAATAACTTCTATATAAATTGGAAAAATTGCACGATACCTTCAAACTGCAATAGATAAGTTGTATAGAAAAAGAAGGAGGCTATATTGAAATATTTTTATGTTGAACCATGTAATAAATTTTTCTTGAAAATTGGAATTTTATTTTAAGATGCAGCGAGAATATTTTAATAAAATATTAAAAAATATATGTAATGTGTACCTTGTTTTCAATATACCGTTCTAAAAAAAATAAGTTTAACATAAAAAATAACAAAAAAATTAATTCGAATTTAAAAAAATGTAAAAAAAATTAATGGAGGTAACAGGGATAAAATCTTGATTTTGAATATTCTAACAAGGGTTGAGCATTACTTTTTTACATTTTTTTGTGAGTAACAATACCACTATTTGCTAAAATGATTAAAAACAATAAAAATATTTTATTTGACGCATTTTATAATTATTTAACGCTAGTAACAAAAGAATTTAAATGATTTGATATTAAATTAATTTTCTCTTAAAATGTTATATTTCAAAGACAGTCAGTCTTATTTGAGTAAAATTGTATATCAGGAGGTTTCTGACGATGCTTTTTCATAAACTGCAATAAAAATACTGTTAAAAATTATCCTAAAAGTTTTTTTCTTAAAATTGACACCTATTTTTTAGTATAAAAATGTACACCAATTGTAAAAGGAAATGATCTTAACAAAATTAAAATCGCAATTTAAAGATACTCTTCTAATCACCTTAAGTTGAAACAAATCGCGTAAGTGGTTCCTGAAATGTGACGGTGGCTCCATGAATCGTGAGACACACTGTATATAATGTGTACATAACGTATGGAATAAATTAATTTTCTCGATCTAGAATTAAAATCATAAAAAATGCTTGGACACGTTGACTTTAGTTTGAAATTCTACATATTTTGATTGGTTAATATTAGCTCTGACGTCATCATTATTCTAGATATGGCGCCAGGATTAAATTTTTTTAACGCTAACCCCTATTTTTGATAATTTCATGTGAAGAGGAGCACTTTTTTACGTATAAGACATAACCTTTTTTACTATGTTGCGTACCAAATTTCTGATAAATTCTCGAAAACATATTTTTCTTTACAGTATCTAACAATAAAAGATATTCATTGAACAGATCGGGGTAGTCTATTGTTGATTTATTTGGAAGGTTTGTATATTGATTTTAGTAGAAAAGACATTTTTATTCGTCTAATACATAACATTGCGATGATGTTTCAATTTTCATGTTTGTTAGTTTTGGTTTGATTTCATGAAAGTTTAATTTCAAATAAAAGTTGTATTACAATGCGTTTTTTAATAACACAAAGAAATTGTTATATAACATAGTAAAAAAGTTTGTCGTGTACATAAAAAAAGTGAGCTCTTTTACGTAAAATTATTAAAAACAGGGGTCACTATTAAAAAAATATAACATTAACGTCATATCTGGAACAATGATGACGTCACGGCTAATATTGTCCATCTAAAATATGTGGAATTTTAAATTAAAGCCCACGTGTCCAAGCATTTTTTATTATTTTAATTCCAGACAGAGAAAATCAATTTATTTCATACTTTATGTACACACTGTATAAATCGGTAACATTTTCCAGTTTTGTAATTTTCACATTTTCCTTGTTATTGCGAAACAAACTTAGACTATGGAGTGGCACATTCGATATGTTCATATCTTATGCCGAGAGCCTGAAAATATTTACCGGGTTAAATCTATACGTTTTTTAATAGCATCTTAGTTTCTCAAACTGCATTTTCAAAGCTTCAGAGCCTCAATTGAAGTATCCCCCCAAGTTCAATGTAGGGTCTATCGATTATATACCATCCAGTCGATTAGATCGAAGAACAGCACCTCAAATATTTCAGAAATTTCCGGAAATTTTGCATAAGGAAGACAAGTACCTACATATTCTTTTTTCACTTGCTAAACTTTGTTCGCTGGTATCTCAAGAATTCGTGGAGTAATTGCAAAAAATTAAATCGCAAATTAATAAAATTAATTTGTGCATTCACCGACACAAACGAGGTTGTAATATATTCTTATGTTTTCGTGATACCGTATACTTAAAGCAAATTGAAATAAGACTTAGTAAATATATTTATCACGCTAAAGCACTAACTATATTTGTACTTAACTTAACACATTATAATATATGCAAAAAAAAACAATTTTTTTACGAACCAACTTTTTGTACAGATCGGGTAAATATTTTTAGATTCGATCTATTGATACATGTTAGTACTGAGCTTATCTGGTACTTACAAAGTACCAATTTGAATAATATAATGTAATTTTAGATCTATTACATACCTTGAATATTGGAGATATAATAATACGTATTATGATACGCTTTGTCTAGAAAACAAAGACCTGCTCTTTGTTAGTTTCTCCTAATAGCTCGAGGTAATAAATAAGAACACACCTAATATCTTTGTCTAACAGTGTATTACCTTTCACCAATAGCAATTTATAAAAAAATATACTTAAAACAAAACGTTATACGTATAATATCAAAAATATATCTCAGTAATTTAATAGTTAATAATTTACTCAAAAAAATAATACAAAATAAATTATCACATATTGAAGGTTAAATACTTTCTATTGCACATACCCCACATCTCTCATTACCATATGTTTCTATTAAGATTGCCTTGGGCATGATGTTGAAAATTGATTGGTATCTACGCCTAGCCATTCGTAACGCCATTTATGTAAGACCGGAGAGCTTCCTCTTCGGACAGTAAAATAGTGGTAGAATCAAACTTCTTCCCTTTAACTTTCTGTTCGATATTCTCCCCGGCATATGATAATAAAGGAGAAATTTCAACTTCCACACCTTCATTAATATGCCCCCCAACTTGTTCTATATAACTTTTATGTAAAGTTAATAGGTCTGTCCTAGCTGTAGAGGGACAGTCTTTTCCTGCAGCGTCCGCATTCTTGAGGGCACTGAACTCGGAAATGCGAGGTACTTCCCAGGTAACAAACTTATCAGTGAATTGAAACACGTCAAAGATGAATTTTTCTATTTTGATTCCGTTGGGTTTCGAAGGTTTTACTTTCTCCCCTTTGTCGTCGATATAAGGGATTTTCTTCTTAGCCACATGCAACTTCAACTCGGATTCGTACTGTTTTCCAATTTTCTGAAGAAAGCTAGTTGTAAAGAAATGGTTGCAGATATTCCCAGCGCTGAACACCAAATTCCCCGAAGAATTTCTGAGGTTTGCCGTTTGTTCCGTGATTTCACTGTACTCGACTACTTGGTACTTCCCATCAACCTTGCAAACTACACCGACCGCCTCATTTGGACTGTTTTTGCTGACAACTTTGGCTCCGCATTCGGCTTCTTTCTTTATACAATAACCCAGGAACACAGGGTCCGCCACTTTGACTAAAATGTTGTCCACACTATGGGCGTGAATATATTTGATGCCTCTTTTTTCCATATCGTCTAAAATGTGGTTCTCCATAAGAGCCCTGTAAATTCCCCCATTGCCATCAGGAGCCAAAGCAATCACACTCTTTCCTTCCATAAGAATTTTGCCCTCAAAGTCGAAGCACGGCAGCAGTCCTTGTTGGAATAGTTTAACGTTCTCCTTATTTAGCCCAAAGTAGTTGTTGGTTTCCAAAAATTTCTTGGTGGTTGCGTTGGTGGGACCACTTGTCATGATGTACCAAACAATGCTGCCATTTCTGCCAGTCTCCTGTTGTGCCAGTTGCATAACCCTTCGGATTCGCTCTGACTGGATTTGAAACAGGGTTTTTCCAGATGGTAAATCCACGGAATACATTCCTTTAGGATAACTAACACCAAGACGAGTTCCCTGTCCTCCCGCCAAAAGTAGTACCGCCACTTGACCTTGTGAGACCGCCTCTAATCCCAAACTTCTGTAAGTCAATACTTCTTCTGGGTCAGCATTCTTCTCCGATCCGAATTGGTCAATAGGAATAGGCTGTATCCGTGAATCGACTTTCTCTACACCCTCGCTATAAGCCTTCTGTGCCTTCTTGAAGAGTCCATTCACTTCTTTAAACTTAATTCTCTTCAGTTGATTCAGAAAACTTTCCCGCTCGTCATTCTTCAGTTCTTCGTAAAACTTTAAAATATGTTCTTGCTCGCACTCTCTGATAACTTCTTTAATTTGATCTAGCGAAATCATGACGAAAACAAACACCCGCGAATTCAGTCATTCACTTTTCAAGAACCTTATGAGGACGATGGCATACCTTCGTTGGTACCTTCTATTATATGCCACGCTTGCCGACTCCGTTCACCCGATCGGCTGGCTTCCTTTCTTATCTCTCGCATACATATAGCCTAAATTGCCGCGTTGCCGTTGTTTTTCTTATTTTATGTGAATTATTATTCAAATTTTAACATATTTAAAATGAAGTCACTGAAAACTACATGAAAGAAAACGTACAAAAGAAATCTATCTTAGCTAATTGTTCGCTTCATTTGCGCGGAGTGAAATATTATTATTATTAAATTTTGCATACATAGCATTAGTGGCAACAACGGTCAACTTTTTCGCCTAACCGAATCTTATTAGTTACCTATAAATAAATAACAATCATGATCTATAATCAAATAAATAAAATTCCTGAAATTTCATTAAACATTGCTAAAATAAATGTTAATCTTATCTTCTCCAGATTATTTTCCTCCACCAATGTGTCATCAAAATATATTATCCGCGGTAATTACAAAACGATTTTCCTTTATAATACGCCACTGACCTAGTCCCAGCCTAGCAGGAAATTATAACGAAAACATGTGAATAGTGAAAGTTCCTGGTTAGAAATGAATAAAGGTCTCCAACTGACATTAAATCTTACTAAACAGTAAACTTGTTCTTTCAATGCCTTTAACCTGGTGACCTCGGAGTATATCGAAAATCGAGCCTGTTGCTATTATACAATTATTATTACTGCATTTCACGGTTTATATGAAAGTAAGAGTGCATTCTTCAGACGGATTTAACAATGTTTTATCAAAACTTTATATCTACATAAGACGGTGATCGTCTACCTTCATAAAAATATTATCAGGTTGTAAACATCTCCTATCTTGTATTTTACAGTTTTCTCGAATTCCTATCCTAGCTCAAAAAAGTCCCTAAGTCTCTATATCATTAAAAATAATAAAAAATGAACTTATTGACTCTTGTATCTTAGTTGCGATTTCGGTTTTTCAGTTCCGAAGTTTCTACTGTTCTTGGGATATTTAGTTGAAAATATAAGACGTCTTAAATTATTTCTATAATCAGCTAAGTGATTTTTTTCTGGTGTTGTTGCCGTTTTAATACACGTTTTTTTACATCGTTTACTCTTAATTTTCATAATTTGAAATTGTATGCCCAATGTAAACCATTTCTTGTCGTTTGAGTTTTCCCGCATCACTAGCTATTTCCTAAATTTTAAGATTGTTTTCCCATACATACCTTTAATCTACGATCTTTTCAACAAGTCCTTCAAAAATTATGCGCGTTATAAACTAATAATTAATATCTTCAGCAAATTACACCTGGGAGTCTTAAGACTTTTATCAATTGAATTCTACGACATTCATGTATACCACATTGTCATACATACAGTTTCCATTTGGTATATAAAAAAAGTAGGTATAGATGTTAGTAGGTGGATTGAAAATGAGACACTTTATTTCGCAGACAGCACTTTTTATTTTCACTTTCCAACAAAAATCGAGAAAAAACTTATCTGGAGCCAAGAGGCCCGAACAAAATCATCCTTTTAACTGCCCTTACCTCTTTTCCCTAGAACCACGCTCAGGCCCTTATTTATGTTAACATCATTAATATCGGATTACACTGGGCCGTCGACCCAGTGTATTAAATCAGAAAAAAAAAGAAATAGGATCGACTTATAATTCTATTGGTAAAATATTTAATTACTCTAACATAGATTATAAAAAAAAGTGGTTCAATTTTCCAAGAATTCTCAAGCAGCAAGAGTCGACATTGTTAAATATCTCTTTCTCATCTAAAATTACTTAATTGTGATATTTATAATTTTTATATCTATGAATAAAGTTCACAGTCTAAATGCAACAAACTCAAAACCAATATACTATAAAAATCAAATTTACAACGAAATAGTGACTAGTATAAAAAACATCAAGGGACAAAAATTGGTCTACAAGTAAATGCTCCATCTTGTTACGTTGCTATTTTTTTTGGTCGAATTACTAGTATGTAGTACCCATATCTCCGCCCCTGATAATCTTGCTCACTATATTGTTTATTCTTGTGACTCTTCATGAAACCATTCTTTGTATAAAATTTGAAATAATCTTTAGATTAGACACTTTGGTAGTTTGGAAATAAAATAATAAAACGATATTTTACGTAAGTCTCTATGATGACGTATCTTTATATAAGTAACTCACTCTAAAATGTGCTTTTCTAAGCATTCCAAGCACGTCCAAGACTCCATCAGCCATCGTTTTTATTCTTTCTGAAACCCCATTGGCAGTCCGTGAATAAGTGGTGTTCTGCTCAATACGAAACCATTTATTGGGTCATACTTTTCTCTATTTCTTTGGACATAATTAGCAGTAGATAGAGATATGGGGCGATAGTTATTTGTTACAATAACGTCTCCTTTTCTGAAAATAAGCGTTAAGTAGCCATCTTAAGACACTCAGGGAAAACTGAGTTACTCATACACCGATTGCTAAGTTAGCATAACCAAGAATCAGTTTTTAGCGGTTTTGATTGTCTTCAGTTCATATATAGCATGATTCAGAGATAAAAACTCTTTTCGAGAGTAGACTAGCTCCCCACGGTTCAAAATCGTATACAGAAAGGGTCAATTTCGATTTGTTATCAAAGTACAGGGAAGTTTACATGTTTGCCAAGTTTTCATTTGGCTATCAAGTAGCTTGTATAATAATTTCAAATTTGGATGACAAAATTGATGATGTAATACACATTGAATGCCGGTCACAGAAGTTCAGGTCTGGACTCCGCCAAAAAATTGTCATGAATAATTTCTAATTTAGATATCTTATACATATATCATTTATTCTGAAAAACTAATGGAACTTCGCGAAACGCACGAAAGGCAATAGGGTAAAACGGAGAGGGGGGGGGGATATATATCCCATATCTTGGCAAATAATTGAGAATGACCCATCTTATGAGTTATTTTGAATTGTGTGGAACTACTCTACCTCCTGGTAGAATACGTACATTGAACTCTTGAGACACCCTATGTAACGCTGGCAATTATTTAGCTGAATATTAATTCCTTAAAACATAGTTTTTCTGACTGCTAGGATATTGTATTGTTATCGAGTTAAAAATGATATCGAAAGGCCCTTGTAAGGAAATAAGTTTATTTCCCATGGGTTCATACCAATACGTAACGAGTACGAATACGTAATAGTAACGAGTCAAAATAAATACTATCAACAGCTCGATGGCAATTTTGGTGACAGTTGTATTTAATCTTTAATTTTTAACAAATTGTTGTAGCAGTAGAAAAAGTATCGTATACAACTTGTACAAAATGACCATTTCCTTAGAAAAACGTTGAGGAATATTGATTTTTGTTCGTTTATCACCCTAGATTATTCTTACAATATAGGATATATTCACACCTCTGAATATTTGCAGAAGGACTTCGTCATTATTGAATTTTAGGAATTCAAATTAGGACAATAATTTCCACAAGGGGACAATGGAGTGATACATGAAACCACTAATTGTCGCTTTTGAAAAGTTTTTAATTTTTTTTTAGCGTCACTGGAAGACATCTCAGAAAACACACTTCCACAACACGCTCTATATCTAGCTTAAACTAGGCTATACAATTACTCTTAAATGCAAGGAGTTGAGCAAAAGTATTAAAAAACCCACTGAATATCACAATTTTTTTTTCACTTTTATGTGTTACATTTTTATCTATGATTTAGTATTTCAAATTGCACCAAGCATCGATAAACCAATACGCTTTATATGAACGCAGCACACTTAACCCATATCTAATTATATGCCAATATCTAAGTATACTTATAAGTTCTAATTAGATATTGGCAACCGCGTAAGACGGCCATTATAAAAATTTAACTAACTTTGATTTCTGCACAAGGTGAATTTTAAGTGTACGTAAACTAACCTGACATTTTTAATTTGTTAACACGAGTTCCAATCTATATATAGGTAAAAGGAAGCCAATTTAAACATATTTTGAAAGTTAGAAAATTGTTAAATCAGAAACGTTTTGATAATTTATTTTCTTACAATTAATTTGTTGTTATTATAAAAACTAAAAGAATAAATGTGCTCATTTTTTAAATCCGATTTATTAATTTTTGCCCAAAAAATTATATAGAACTATATACCCTCACCCCTTAGGAAAATATGTATCATAACATTTTAATTTAGGTGCCAAAATGTGTAGTATATTGATATTCTAAAATTTCATTTCATTTACGTCCCTTCGTAACACTTAAAAAATTCACCTTGTAGACATTTTACAGCTAAATAAATCAAAGAACCTAATCGACTATGTTAGTAAACTTGTACAGAATATAGTGACAAACTAACTGAATTATCTTGCTAGTGAATTTGATAATATTTGAAATGTCAAAAAAAGATCAAAACGGTGTATCAATGAGTACGGGTTACTAATAAATTACTTATCACATATTGTCCTGCTTATATACAAAACCTTAAAACTCCTTGCTATTTTCCATACGTAACTAAAACAAACCAATATAAAGAATCAAAAAAAAGACGTAAACTTAAAAATCATGTATATTAACCCAAAGCAGCTCATAAGATGAAAGAAGTGTAATAATATATAAAACAAGGCGCCACCCTCGTTTAGGTAGTTTGCCTAAGTTCCTAATTTTTCTACTATATACCGAATAATTAGAGACTTTCTGAATACCTCTCCCTTCAAGCAGTGATTACCAATTTGGAAATGAACTTTACCCCCATTTGAATTTTTATAAAAATTGCAATATTATCACTCGACATAAGAATTATAACTATTTAAAAAAATATATCCATTAGAATTAGTTTCAAGTCTACGATATTATGTTACACATATAGACATTAAAAAACAAAAGAAACAACACATTTATTTTATTGAAAATTTACTGTAAATATAAAAAAATATGAAGAGTGACGACATTCCCTGATGAGAATTGTTTGAAAAATTCCAATGCAATAAATTTGTTGTTTATCAAGAATACCAAAAAGCTTTAGAAGCAAAGAAAGAGCCTCTAGAAAAGTAAACCCGCGAGTATTCCTATAGTGAGCCTTCATATTTACATAGATGTAATCATTTACCACAACAATAACAAAAATGGAATCTACGAGTCGCAATCATAACTGATAAAAATATGTATATCTAGGCGATTATAAACCAATATGGTCCATGGCTGACTTTGAAAAATATATCAGTGATTGTTATGTAATGCCTTCTGTAATGTTAAGTGTTAATCATCAACCAAAAATATGTCAAAACATTGTACTCGATCTAGTAAATGCTTCAATATAATCAGATACGGTATCTCAAGCAATGTAAGTACCTTTTACAGCTTCAAAGGAATCATTTTTAATTAATATATCCCCAAATAGTAATATGTAGCGACTGACATGGGAAAATTGTAATTATAACATATATAGGAACTTTCTTATTTACTCAAACACAACACAAAACAGGTAAGGTTTGAGAGATTTTTTCTATGCTACATTAAATTGTACCCAATATCCACTGACGAAAAAAAATGTGCGCCGAATGTGCTTTTCCCAATAATTGACTAGGACTGCTCTTACAGAACCCACTATATAAAATAGGCCTGTCACCTACCAAAACAGGGACTACAGAAAATTATTGTGACCTTATGTTATCCACGGGGCAATGGCACCAAAAACTAAAACTAATTACAACTTTTTACATAATTTTCCCACCGGTGACGGCTATAGTGCCCTTAAAATGTAATCTTTAATATTCTTAAAAAAAAGTATTTAAAACCAAACAGCAAAACTCTTTGGTTTTAAATACTTAAAAAACAAAAGCTGCCTTTGGAAAATAGTGAAGTTCCAACTGCATTTCCCGTGGCTCAACAATTACCTTGCGAATTTTCTTTGCCTCTCCATGAATCAGTGCGCGTGCGAGATGCTTTGGTGTTACGGCCAGAACCGAAGGATTGAGTACGCGACCTTGGTTGTTTAAATCCTGATCCTGCAGGTGCACTCGTTCCAGGTTGAGGGCAGGTGTGCCCTGATGTTTCTAATCTGTGAATAAAGGCAAATACAGGAATATTTAAGAGCCCCCATAACCATATGTAAGTAGCATGTAGAGTTCAATGAAATGGCATTTTATTCGCAATTTGCCTGCATGTTTTAATCCATAATTATTAAGGCACATAGTTTAGTGAATGATGTAGGATACGGTTTGGAAAAATGAATTTAAATTCAAAAGATAAAAACCATACTTTTCTTTTGAGGTAGACGATCTTCTACTACTGTCACGAGACGTGCTCGGAACGGCAGAAATTTGGCTTTCCGATAACGTCCTATTCCTCAATTTCTGGCGATAGCCTTTACCATAAGCAGGCAATATTTCGTTAATCCTTGGCTGGAAAAAAATAAAAATTAAATAACATAACAAATTCTCTCATAAACATCTTTACTTCAACAACCCGGAAATCTTCTATAGTCTTGAACCTAGATAGGTATTTGCTAAGCGTAGAGTTGACGGACAGATGAGTTCCGTGTTTGTAATATTTCAAAAAAGCCCAAAATTTTTCAAGTCCATACAGTTGCCCATTCTCGTAATCTCTTATAGTCTCCTCTTGAAAATCTTCGTAGAGATGAGGTCTAAACTTGACTTCAAGCCCGTAGGAGAAGAACCTAAAGAGACATTCTAAGCCGTAGCGATAGCCTTGCTCGGCATCTTCAAGAGCAAGAGACTTGAATTCACTATACATGGTACGATTAAAGTTCTCCCTAAGGAAAAATGACCAGAAGCGGAAGAGGGTGTTCACCTCGTTGGACTGTCCGATACCGAACCTCTTACGTTCTGAAACACATTCTTTATTCATTCACATATTCACATTATTAAACCATTAACCTTTAAGGCACTTCTGTCTAAATTTGGAGTAAGCTTGCTGTGTGAAGTTATTTTCCTTCAATAATGCATGAGAAGGATGTTGAAAGCTGGGTAAAGCTTGCGGAACGCTTCCATAGCTAGTAGCTAAGTTACCATCGCTGGGACTAGCCCCATAGCTACTTCTGCAATAAAAGAAGCATCAAATAGGTGACAAACGTATGTACACACTTAATTACCCAGTAGAAGTAGTTCTCAATCTATGCTCTCGAACATCCATAATCCAGCCAACATGTTGTTCCACCGGAGGATTGCTTGAATGTCTAGTTTTACGCTTTCTGGGTGTAGTAGGATCAGGTCTCTCATCTTTTACTACAGCATAAAATCTGGGAACGTTTCTATGACCGCGTGCTTTGACAGCTTTCTTGGAAGGCTGAGCTGTGCTTACGTTAGACACGGGCTCAATCTAATGAAAAATGTTAGTAAGAACCTATAACAGAGAAACAATCAGCAATCTTACTATAGGTGGTGGCGGCGGGGGCACTTCTGGATTTTGCACTTTCGGTGCGGGTGGTGCCAACTTTTGAAAGTCTTCCTGGCTTATCACAGTAACAGTTCTGTAGCTTCCCACAGAACTGCGATCCTAAAAATTACCTCCCGGTAACTCTAAAGCATATTTAAAAACCACGAAGATGCATACGAAGTCGTCATGCCATAAGTCTTCTTCGTAATAGTACAAGCCGTCATTGATAGCTTGCTCCAAATCCTGGGTCATTTTAACCCTAGTAGTCCAATCTCCCGTTCTATCGTATCCTTCGTGCTTAGGAGCTCTCGAAGCTTGAGTTACTATTAAAAGTTTGTTCACTTCTCGATCACTCAGTTCGTCAGAATCTTCTTCGTTATTCCTGAAAAGGTCTATGTTTAAAACAGGGTCATAAATGTAACACAATTATTTACCATTCAGTACTAAAAGTATTCTGTCGTCCGATAGGCACATTCTCAAGCTCCTCGTCAAAGTGGAATTCAAGCTCTTCCCGTTCATACTCTAAAGGTTTCGGTTTTTGTTCCTTTTTTCCCTTGTTTTCCTTATTTTTTCGTTTCACTTGCAACCAACTTTCCTCTTCATCATCTCGGTTTTTCTGTTTGCCTACGTCTGATTCATTAGCCTTATTTGTTATATTGCTATCGCCATTAACTTGAGGATTTTCATTTTCCTTATTATTTACAGAATCTAAATTTTCTGGAAAATAAAAACTTGACACTTTCCTTTTGGCTTGGTTAGGCTAGGCCAATAATATTGTCAGAAGTGTAGATGTAGATATGCTATACAGCGTTCTCTAGAGATCGTTTCAATAGATCCCTCATATACAGGGTGAGTCAGAAAGAATGGACCAACACTAAATTGGAGATACTAGTCATCAAAATATTGTGATTGAGTTTAACATGGCTTATACCAATGTCACTGGTTTAAGAGATACAGTATGTTTAAAGGTTAAATTTTATTCTGAAATTTCTCACTAATTAAGAAAGATTTAATAGTATAAATCTGAAAATTGATAGTTTTATATTTTTTTGGTGTGAGAATTGCGAATTTTAAGCTTATTTTGACGTTGTTCTTAGAGGACATTAGTTCTACTGTATTATTTAAATAATTTGAGATATATTTTTTACCTGTTGAGCCATGTTTACAAGTCGAAAATTTAAAAGAACGCTCACTTTTACAGGAAAAATGTACTCTTGTTTAGGTTATCTAAATCTATCGGTTTTTAAGTTATTTGCATTTAAAAAGTTCAGTGTATTTTGATATGATTTTTTTATTCTTAAAAGAAGAAAAGGTACTAATTATAGGAATTTCAATTTTGTTTGATGTAACTGTGAGTCACTTTATTTTGCATCTAATATTTTTATTTTTTAAGGAAACAATAGATTGAATTTTACTTCTGAGTATACCGTCGTACCCCTTATTGAATTACTTTTCATTTGATATAGTACAATGAGTTTTTTTTAAATTGAAATAATTATTGAATTTGAAAATAATTAGTTAGTAAAGTTAGCTAGATAGGGGCGAAAAATTGAACATCGAAAATACTGCATTAAATACCTTCTTTTTAATCAAATTATACACTTTTAAGCTTTTTTTATATCGGGTTTATGAAAGTTATAAATGTATTGCAATACTTTTTACAAGCGCTGTATTATACTCAAGACACGTTTAAAAGTATCATTGGCCTAACTCTTCCAAATAAGATAATATATTCTAAGGAGACCGTCAATGCATTTAAAAATCAAATATAATTTTAATAGATTTTGCCAAGTTAGACATATACCTTTATCCGTAGGGACAAATTCTGCAACGTCAGGGTTCAAATCATCGGAGAATGGAGGGGTTTGCTGCAATTTTTTTACAACAGGAGGCGGTGGCAAAAGTTTTGAAATAATCTCTTCTTTTTCTCCGTTTTTATCGAGTATTGGCCACTTTGTTGGATCATGTTTGGCACGGACCTAAGTAACAAAATCACGTTTTAATAAAATGAGACTCCCTCAAAAATATATATTCACCTACCTTGAAACCAGCAGATAATTCGATTTTATCAGACGAACTAATTGCGTCAAGAATCAAAGAAATATTGCTTGTCAAAGCTTGTACTCTATGAAAAGAAGCTATAAGCGTAACAGGCAGATATCCTTCAGGATCCATTTTCCTTCTCAAAAAAAAATCTCGGTTGAGATTATCTTCGCTAAAGTAATACTCGCTACAAATAAAGCAAAATGTAGAAGGATAAGGTACTCATAAATTATATATTTTTACATTTGGTTTCGAATATACTCTTTAAGGGTAGGACCATCAAGGTTCAGGTAATTATTACTATTAAAGTAATAGGTACCCATGTAAGGTACGACAAAATTTTGGCCGTCTAAAGATCCACTGAACTTTGAGGAAAATTGTGAAAAATCACCACCATTCTCAAAGTATTCAGCCTCATTGAGTCCTCGGTTGTTTCTACCGAATTTAGTGACCACACGTCCTCCTCTATTTCTCCAACGACCTCGAGGAGCTGCAGACACTGGCCTCGAATGCCTATTGTTCTGATGATTCAGGCTTTCTGCCCTCCAGTCCCTATCTCCATCGCTGACAGTTGACTGCACATCACCTAAAATCATTAGTTTTCCTCAGTGCAAATACCAAAACATAAAAATGTTCTTAGTGATTACCTGGGCGATGATCCACATTATTATGCACATTTCTGCGTTTATCGTTTTTATGAGCCTTGCTTAAATCGATCTCTAGAGGCACCCATTTGTGTTTTGAGGATTTCTTTTTGTCTTCTAAGGCTGATGAGTGCAGGTCATTGGCGGGCTGTTGTTTGTCTTTTTGAAGTTGCACCACTGAGGGAGGACTTGCAGATCTTTTTTGCTGTTAAAAATTTTGACACATCAATCAAAGTTTTAAAGGCAAAAAACTTGCGTTTATATTACATACCTTTTTCCCTTCACCAGGCTTTGAAGTTGGAGGAGGTGCCTAAATGTAAATTACAAAAATGTAAAAAACTGTTATATAAACTTGATGAGGCAACTTTTGTTCAACTGAAGTAATATAGTCTTAAATAGGTAAAGAATAATTATCTATGTAAATTATTCTAGGGAGTTACCTACCAGACACAATACTTCACTTAAAATGATTGTGTTAATAATCTACTGCATATTTTAAAGGATATTGAATTGAATTTAAAGTGTATAAATGGCAAAAAGCTAACCTCATGTGAAGAGTCTCCTAGTGAGGGCCAGTCACAAATATCAGAAAAATCACTAGCCTGTAAAAAAAAGCATAGTTAATAACTCAAGATAAAGAAAAACAAATTTATTGTACACAATGCAGGTAGTATTTCTGGAACATGTGCTTAAACAAGAGTTTCCAAAATCAGATATTGTAAATTTACACGAAATTCTAGATACTACATCCGATGTTTATGAAAAATTGGAATCCAAAAAATGGTTCCCGTATGAAATAATTGTAATAACGCATAATAAACAGCCATCAAAAGAGTAAATAGTTGTTTGTATCATGTGGAAAATATCCTGTCCTCCAATATGCTTTCATGGTTGGTGGGTATTCAGTTTATTTAAAAATAATAATATCTCTTTAATATTGGATAATATAAATCATGTATATTTTTTGGTAGATCCTGCATTATTTCTTTTATTTTTTCTTTAAAAGATGCCCATTCGAAAATTAAGGGACATCCCTCCAAGCATTTTTTCTCAAAATAATTTTCAGAATTATAAATAAATATATTCCATGTTTTCGTCGCGCATTATATACACCATTCTATTCACTTGTATATGACGACAATCACTAACAACAAAACTACAATTACCTATTTAAAACTCCAAAGAACAACGTACACAGCCCTTAAAATCACAATGCTAGCATCGACATTGCCAATGGATAGCGGGGCATTGGCAATATTTTTATCAGGTATTCGAATGCAATTTCGCGGTAGTGGAAGAAAATATTGCAATATCGCATTTCAGCAGTTGTGTACACTTTTTTTTGTGAACCCCCTTTGTAAAATATCTATTGAGTTTTACCTACCTACAATACATTTACACCTAAAAATCGATTTTGACGTATTTTTCTACCCTTCTTTATTCCCCTAATTATTGGTATTAACACTATTACTAAATGATTTCTTTAACCTGCACCCTCCTTAACCCCTTTCAGATGTTTCCTAGTATAATATTTTACCTTAATAAACAAATAAATTATTAAAATCAGAGGTGTACATCTCTATTACTTATCATATTGACTAAAACACTAGTAACACCACATCATGCACCACATACCATTTTTTTTTTTAATTTAAAAAAATTGGTATTATGAACCGCTGAACAGTTACAGCTTTGAAGGTCGGCGTGTTAATAAGGACTAAAATAATGTTATGGTGCATTACTAGCTATCAGTAAAATAGATACACCCAATTTAATGGGCACCACAATAAACACAAACCTTCCAACATTTGTTGTTTTTATATTACCGGTACATTTATGACGTTCTAGAGATATAATAAATTTGTGATAACGTTTTGTAATGATTTGCAGCAACAATTGGCTACCTTTGCGTAAATGATCTCTTTTGGATTGATTATTAATAATTCAGTAGGCACTCAAAATGAGTAGTATATTGAATGTACTGTTAAGAGGAATTTTATATGAAAGCATGCCTGTAATAAGCTAGCACTAATTTGCAGTTCATTATAAATGACTTGATCCACGGAAACCATTAACTGTAACTAGTGTTGTTCCTTTGAATCCATTGGTGCATACAAGACTACTGGTTTTATGGAATAGAAAAGAAAGTAAGATATGTGTTACGAGCCAATTTCTAACTTAGTCTATTGGTCCAAAGACAATTGTACTATCTTTATTTGTTTCCGATATATAAAGGATTTTTTAAAATTGGCTATTTTCTATTTTTCATCGTATTTAAACTATTATTGTACGTAAGATAATTATAAATTGAACATAAATGTTATAAAGTTTTTCACGTAGAAACCAGTAGCGCACTGGGTATTTTTGAAAAGTTTTTCATTTTCCAGTTATTAAATTGGATTTATTTATCTCTTTTCATTTACGTTATTAGGGTTATTTTTCATTCCTTTTTAAGCTTCACAATTTTTTACTATTGATGTAGATAAGCAATAGAACTCATATTAAACCATTAAAAACTTTTTTCAATATTTTTTTAAATAAGTATTTTTTTTAATAATTAAACATAATTACATCAATAAAAAGAAAAAATAACAATATTAAAATATATTTGGTGTTCCATATAAAAAAATGTAATTTCATTTAATAACTGAAAACCACAAAAAAATTGAGTCTGCCATTTGATTCTATGCAAAAAAATCATAAGGAATAAATGGAAATAACCAGGTATTCTTTAGATCAACTAACTTCAAAAATTAAGCTCTTGACACCTATCTTACTTTTTTTCTCACCTACCACACAGTAAAACCAACGAAAATTGGCCACCCTGACAAATAAAATAGTTGAAAAAAGTTAAAGCATATTTTTAAAACTCGAAACCGGGTAGTTGATATAACTCAAAATCAACCTTATCCATGCCGTGTTTACACAAGCAAATCAAAAATAGTCTCAGCCATAACATTAATTTTAAAAAATGGAACACAACCTAAAACTTACACCTTGGTGATGAAACTACTAAGAAAAAGCATTTAAGTGACTGGGGTTAGGTAGATAAAACATGTTGTGGTAAGAACGCCAAAAATGTTTTCCTTTATATACTTCAGACAAGGGTAAATATATAAAGCAAGTATTATCAATAGTCTATGTTCCTTGAATATATCACAGGTAGGGTTGCAGCACTATTTTAATGTAGAATATAAATTATTTTACAACTAAACAAACAGAAAAAGGGCAATTAAGGAACTAGTGCTACTTAGAGAAAATGAAAAGAACTGAGAGTTTTAAAATTGAAGTAATGAGAATTCTTCTATGTACTTTCCACGTTTTCCTACATCTGAGGCATGTAGTTTTTTACATGTAATGTATAAAACAGTTGTGAATGAGTATTTATCTAACCCTGCAAGTAAGGCAGGTCTCACTTTTAATTTTCACATATTTTTATTAATGAACACACACTACTGAACAAATGGACATTGGAAGCACTATCTAGTAACTTAGCAGATTGAGTAATTCATTAAAATATAAAATATAGCAAACACAAATCTAAAACACCTCATTAGTAATAAACTAAGAATGCAAATATGTATCAAAATATGAAATTTAAAAAAATAGAACTAATTTAGAAAAAGCACATGAAGTATCATGATAAATATAGAAAAAAACAAAGCTTTTAAAAACTATGAATTTTATGAATGTAGTTTCCTTTCATAATTAGAAAATAGGTACATTGATTGGTAAATACTTCTAATTCATGCACATGTACTTGGGAGAGCCGTTTCAGGTTTAGTACAGAAGCTGAAATTTACCACTGGATAAACATCCTGAAGAAAAAATAATGACAATGACGAAGTATAGTTCAGAAAAATTCAGCCTGGATATCTGTATAACATTATTAAGAAGATATCTTTTTAAAAATGAAGACTTTTCAGGACTTGGAGCTCTCTTTCTAGAGATTTTACTACTAACAAGTCTCCTGACTCTGCGTATGTTGAGTTTATTTATAACTGAGAGGATTGAATTGGGGACATTGCTTGTTCCACTTTTAGTCTTCAAATGTTCAAAAAGCCAGTTTTCTTTATAACGCGTATCCAATTAAAAATTACCTCTAAGTGATTGGAAACATAATTAGATTTCTGAGATAATTGTTATTTGACTTGTTCAAATATGCTTGGCTTCTGGTTTAAGTAACCTTTATTCAATGAAACATATTGATCAAACTAATATATATTATCAAATTGATTTAAAGACTTTTTGGTTTACCAGCTACAACAAATAAACCAATTTACTGAATAAATATGCCTCATTTTAAATGCATTTGAAAATAAGGTATGAGACACAGTTCCTTGAAAAATATAAAACACCACTCCTAGTCATATAAAATAAAAACTCAATCTTTCTCAGCTCAAGAGTTTAGTCAGGAAGTCAGCTGGAAAAATAGTTTCCATACTTATGGATGCTTATCTAGATGCAAGACATACTTGCTACACAGATATTGGTATATGATCATCTATACTCTGCTTGATAACAAATAAACTAGTGCTTGTAACAGAGTTAAAGTCAATAATAAGTAAATGGGAGACCTATGTGAAAAATTGAAAAAAGGTGGCATACTCTTGTTCAATACCAATAATCTAATAACAATAAAATGAAAGAACCAATGCAAAACCGAATTACTGCTGTTATGTCATAGAAATAAGAAAGAACCAATGGGAAAAAATATCCTTAGCCTGCCAAGACTATATGTAAGTCCCAAATGATTATAAACTATATTAATAAGATGACATGCTTAGAGGCTTTATAAAATCTGTAAAAAAAGCATCAAATTATATAAAAATGTTGTGATTTTTTTCAAGATGCAATTAAAAAAACTGCAGAACTTGACATTTCAAAGCTACTGATGGAAGTAGTGTATATTCTCAAATATTTTCACTTTTGAGATGCTTATGGGACTTGAGTCCTAAACATTTTTTATACTGTTTTATAAATTCTCAAAGTATGTCCACGAATAATAAATAAAAAATGAATAAAAAAACTTACATTTGAGTTACTTGGGTTCTGACGTTTCTTTTCATTTTGTTGTCCTCTGGGTTGTCCATTAGTAGCAACTGAAGTTTGTTTCTGAGTCTGTGGTACACTGTCTGTAGCTGAGGGTAAAGGAAATGGTGGCACTCGAGGTGGGTCATCTTCTGAACCAACTTGAATATGTGCCAGCTGAACAACATTTGCTCTGTTCTGCCATGGATTAACTTTTGGTAAAGGTGCAGTGACAAACACTTTTTGTTTATTCTTATCATATGCTTGTTCTTCTGGAGGTTTGACTTCATGTTCCTTATCATCTCGGTCGTCACGCTTCTCTCTTCCCTTTCTGTCATTAGGTTTTTCATGGTACTTTTCTCCTCCAATGCCATTTTGGTGTCTTCGCTTCTTTTTCTCACTTTTACGTTCTTTTCTACTGTGACTGGGAACTGGAGTGAAAGATGCATCATCATCCACTGTTTCGACTTCTCTTTGATTTGGCTTATTATTGGCAGGGTCAATTTTTGCAAAGACAGCTGGTTGGGGCTCCTCTTTGAGTTTAGTATCATCTTTACCACCTACTGGAGATGGCGGTTGATTTTTAAAGTTTTGAACTGCATGTGCATAAGAGCCTCCTGCTTCAGTCTTGTCCTCCTTTAGTGAGGGCTTACGGCCCTCTCCCTTTTCCATTTTTTAATTGTTCGAGCAAAATGTGACGATGAAATATCTTTAAGGGCAACGTTGAGTAAAATTGGCAATATGGATACAAACCATGTTGAGTTCAGGAACGCATGGCACCACTATTTTTGTTCTGCCCACTGCATAAAACTGTCAACTCTACACAGAATAATAAGTTATGTAACGGACCACGCTGAATTTCCCTATCGCACTTTTACTATAAACTACTAAATACTACTTCGCTTTTTTTCAAAAACCATGCATTTTCCGAAATATTTTTAGTTGTTAAACTGTGCTTTTAGGGAATTGATTGTCCGATTGGTCCTTCAGCACACAAAATGGCAGATGACAGAGAAAGGAAAAAATGGCGATTATAAGTCAAATGTCAATTGTCTTTATTATTTTAAAACAATGGTGTTTTTTTTAATGTTCTTACGTAATGAAAGTAAACAAAGCTAAAAACTAACTAATAATATCATTCGTTATTAAGTTAAGTTTTCAAAAAATTTAAAATTTGAACTGACAGTTTTAAATTTCCAGATTAGTAATTAGACTAGAAAATCGGTTAATTTTGGTCATCCGAATAGTGGGAACATATTACGGCAATGTGCCCACTAGATATTTTCTACGTGTTTAAATGTTATCATATGTCATAATATAACAAAGATAAATGAAGTTGATCATGTTGTGAGGTTTGATTTGATTTCTGAACTTGAATGTCGTGACAGGGACCTGAGGTTCAAAACTAATTAGAACTAATCTAAAGCTCCAGGCCGCCGTCACGTATAGCCGAAAATGTAGAAAAAAGCGGAAGTCTTCGGAATGGCACATATGTAATGTTCTCTTTTGATTGGGTTAAAGGTTGATTCTCGTTATACATGTTCTTTCCATCATATCATCACATTACATTCAATTTCAGGTACTCAGTGAACAAAATCGGCGATATGTAAACAGAATGGATAAATGTACAGAGGCAAGCAAATATATGCTATATTTCCAGGCATATTCAGGTTAATTTGTGTATACAGTCGACTTTTAAATAGATTTACAGGATACGTTCCGTTCCGCTTTTAGGTATTTTCCGCTATATGTAACGGTGGCTTAAGGAACCGTTCCGCTTACAGGTATTTTCCGTGACCAAGAGCTCAATAAATGTTAACGTTGCTAGTGCCATCTCTATCTAATACTGAAGACCTTCAGAACCTCCTCTCTTCTTCTACTAAAGATGTAGCTAGAGGGCATTGACGCCATTATCCATTGTTATGGTCATGTTAAGAGAAGAGTCATGAATGAATGGTCGAATTAATTGTGTTATTGTGTATTTTTTTCAAATTCTGGCAGTAAAATTAAGGTTTTGTTGGTTATTAAATAATATAAAAGAAAGATAATTAGTCAACTGGTGTTGCAATCTTAATAGAGGGTCAGCCTTAATTTAATTAATCCTTCATAGACTATACCAGGTCGAAATTAATTGCTAGTTTGCATGCTTAGAACTAGTTATGAATGCTTATAGTCTACTAGTCAGTTGAAACCAATAAACTGGGAGCTTATGTTCTCCATAGTTTTATTTCTTATTAAAGTAGAATCACTATTTTACACTGTCAAGAATTAAATTGAATTACTTTTCTGTAGGTGAGTCCAATTTCCTTTTAAACAATAATGATAAAAGATAAAGATTAAAGATATTTTTCAACTTTTATCTTAATAGGCTTAAAAAGTTTAGTCCTTTATTAAAAGGCAAACAAACATTTCAAATACCAAAAGGAAGCTATTAAGTAACAAATATAGCTCTTCTTACCATGTTAAAGATAAGATAAATTAAATTTGCCAACTAGATAAATATCTGAGAATAACTAAATTTCAATTACAGCATTCAAATTGCACAGAAGAGGGCTCAGGATGACCTCAGATTACAGGCCTCTAGTCTTCTGTGGTCCTTCAGGTTCTGGTAAAAGCACCTTGGTAACAAGGATGATGAAGGAGTTTCCAGATAAATTTGGCTTCAGTGTCAGTCACACTACTAGAAAACCTCGGCCTGGTGAAGTGCATTCCCAACACTATCATTTCACTACTAAAGAAGATATGCAAAATGCCATTGATAAGGGCAAATTCATTGAGACTGCCTGTTTCAGTGGAAATTTATATGGAACTAGTTGGGATGCTGTAGAAGCAGTTGCTAAAGAGGGAAAGGTGATCATTAAGGAAACATTGATTTCTAAATATTTGTTTAGGTGTGTGTGCTAGATATTGATGTACAAGGAGTAAAGCAAATTAAGCAGACGTCTTTTAAACCGTTTTATATCTTTGTGGAACCTCCATCCCTAGAGGAGCTGGAAGCTCGTTTACGTGCCAGAAACACAGAGAGTGAGGAAAGTTTGAATCAGCGGTTGACTGTAGCGAAAGAAGAATTGGTGTATGGTAGGTTTCACTTTAAATATTTTCTCACAAATGTTTTTGATTTTGAACTGAATTTAAACATACAATGCACAATTTAACCTTTCAGGGCGAACTGCTGAAATGTTTGATTTGCTAATTACCAATGACAATTTAGAACATGCTTATTCCAAACTAAAAGAGTTCTTACTGAGCCACATTTTAACTGGGATTACAGACACTAACGGAAAATAAATAATTTTTTGAGGATAGATTTTAGGAAAACTATTGTTAAAATGTGTCCTATAGAGAAGATTTAAAACATAGATTTGGCATTTTGTGTCAGTTGATACTAATATACCTGCCTAGGAATAATTGAATGTTTTCTTCAGTATTTCATTTAAAGTTGAGCTTTAGCAATTATTTTAATTAGATGTTGTTTATATAATTTTTTATACATATGCTATATATTGTAATCTATTGATATTATACCTCATTATTAGAGATAAATAGAGAATTGGAGCATTTGGAGATTTTTGCGTTGAACGCCAAAAACATATTTCACATTATATTAAGAACAACTTTATTTATAAATGTATGAAAACGTCACAAACCTATAGATGAAAATTTGCACATGTTAAGTCGGAACTGTATTTTAAGCTACATTTCACAATAGTCCTAGATGATCCGAACCTTGTAATTTAACAAAAATGAAAAATAAAAACTTTAAAAAGAAGATTGAGGAAATAAATGTCTATCTCATGCATCTTTAAGCTCTGGGGGCATGTCATTCTTTGGATGCTTATTTTCAAAGTGTTGTTTGTAGGTTTTTGGGTCTGGCATTTGAGCCTGAAAACATTTAGATAGTATATCACAAAATATATCTTACTATCACAAATGGATGACATACCTTACAAACAGCACAGGCATGCACAAGTGCTTTTTGTGCAGCTTTCTTCTGATCATTGGCGCTATGGCCTTGTTGCTTCTTCATCTTTGCGGCCTTTTCTGCCGCTTTTTGTTGAGATTGAACCTTTTGTTGCCCTCTCGCCATTTTCCTTTACTACTAGAATTTCAACTAGCTCTTTTTATTTGAACACATTCACCTGCAAATGTAATGATAGCCTAGAAACTGCATCCTCTTCAATAACTGTAATTTTAACGAGAATAGTTGGTAAAAGTAGTATTATAACCTATATGTTAAGAATCAATAGGCATATACGTACCTTGGTTTTAAAGGCGTCCGAAGCCTTATGGTAGTCCTAAAGCCCTAGTTAGGTTTAGTTTTTTTGGTTAGATGTTTTTAATAATAATTTTGGAGTTATGAATATTAACGTTTATTTTCTATTTGAAAATTGAATAAATAAATTCCTATATTCTTGCCTAAGAGCAATAAAAATATGAAAAGGGAAAAGGAATGCAAGCATGAGGTTAGCCAGGCCCTCAACATTCTATACTCTTCAAATGAGCCATGAATGAAACGTATGGCAACAGTGCATATCTGCTATATTATAACCGCTATATTGGTTTTCGTCTTAGTATTGGCGCTTACACTTATAGAGAAATTGCTAAAAACATGGAAGATAATTATTTAGAAACTTAGATTTTTAATAAAATACTGTTTTCTACAGGGTTGGGTAAATGTAGTTCAATTATTTATTATATTTTTATATTTATGACATTACCGTTGTCGCAAATGTAGAATATCGTAAATTTAGTGCTGTTAATGTTATATTTGAAAATATCGTAATTTATGTGAGGTTTAGCGCCTGCTTACTTTTTACATAATATTCCTACCGTATTAGAATACATTTTGCAATTTTAAAGTAGAAACAAGGAGTAGCCGAGTAATTAAATTAATCCCTTGAGTCCCGCTGAATTAATCCTCACATATATTGAAAGACAAATGACAGGTAGTGTGAAGTCGATAAAACAGATATGTTGTTAACCGATATATGATTTTGTTGTTCTTTGATGAATGCGTGATGCTTTAGCGTTACTACAAATGTTGAATTTTTAAAGAAAATGTAAGCGGAAAATAAGTCTGAAATGGGACGAAGCAAATTTCCAGGGAGGCCTTCGAAACACTGCCATAAGAAACGGGTAAATGTGCTGCCCCCGGCAGGGGAAGCAACTCGGGAAGGCGAGAGCTCCGCGGTCACAATTATTGGAGCTTCCAAAGAGAATAAACAGGTAAACATTGAATGTTTTTGTACGTTTTTCTGCCTTAAAGCTCTTCTACTTTGTGTCCTTCTTATGTAAACTAGTAAGTTGTTTCATCTATGCCCAAAAACTTTGGTTTCAGGACGAAGATCTTTCTGAAAATGAAGGTGAAAGTACATCAGAAACACACAAGGCAAAGCCCCTTAGGAGAAGATTATCGCGGAAAATCAGTACTACTATGCGAAAAACTGGGCATCGGAGGAATTTTATTTCTAAAATTAGGGGCAAGACTGCCTTGAAAAATACCAGAGTTTCTAGAAATGGCCTTGCCAAAGGCCATGTACGCAAGGATGCTACAAATTTCACTGGAAAATTTGTACTTCCCACAAGGAGTGTGCATTCCTCCAGAGTCATTAAGCCTAACAAGAGATTTATAGATTTAAATGAAACCCTTAGTATTAAAAAGAAAGGACTGGCTAAAGGATCCTTAAAGCAGCTGGAAGACAAAGGTAGCAATTCGCCAGAATGTGATACAAAAGATAAGTTAGCATTTACAAATGGACACAGGGTGATTTTAAGACAGGCTCGTTTAAAACTACCTAGCCAAGTAAGCACACAAGGACCATTCACATCAAATTTACATAATGGGCCTGGAACAATTATTTGTGGAGTTTGTGGTGTTGTGCGTTACTACCGTTTTGTTAAGCAGGCGAGAAAATTTAACATATACAGCTGCGAATCTTGTAGGAAATTTATTTCTAAACAAATAAAACGGCAGAATGTTGGCTCAGGCACCTCAATAAATGTTTTAATCTGTTTGACTGGCCAGGGAACCTGTTCAATAGAAAGAAATCAGCATTGGAAAATGTCTAAGTGTGCTTACAGATCGCATTGTCCTGCCTGTTGGCTGAAAATGTGTCTTAAGGCCTACCATTTGCCTCAAAATTTAAAAGAGAATCTCACTCAGTTACTTCCAAAAAACATGAGGGGCATTGATTTTTCATTTGGCAACTCTATGCCTCCCATCTTATGGCAGAGGAATGCAGAAAGCCCTTTAACAACCACAGAAGTTGCCCAGAAGCAAAGACCTGTTAGATTTAAGCCTTTACAGAAATCTCAGCCAAGTATTCCTCCAGTTGGTTCGGATGTTAAGAGACAGAAACTAGACCTGAAAGGTCCTAGAGTTAAGCATGTATGTAGAAGTGCCTCCATAGTATTGGGCCAACCACAGGCCACGTTTGGTGACAGTAGTAATGACAAGAAAACTAATGTCAGTGATTTAATAGAATTCAGTAGTGATACAGTTAAAACTAGTGACTTTAATAAAGTAGAGACCTCAAGTGTTACTGATGAAGATGTCACCTCAACAAATAGTAGCTCTAAAAGTTTTCCAGACAAAGTTCTGATGGTCCCGAAGAAGGAAAAGATTAGAAGTCTTCCAATTCCAAGTAAAGAAGGGGTGAGTTAGAATTGGATACTGCTTATCTAAAAAAAACCCAGTGCCAAAATAGTAAAATAGTAAAACTTACTTAATAGAACTAAACAATCACGCTATCCATTTTCAATGTTTGTTAAAATATTTATAAGAAACTGATTAACATGACAATATCTGTCATCCATCAAAATAAACACTTTCCTTCTAAAAAGCCTCACAACTTGAAATATTCAAATGAAGTTAAAAAAATTTTTGCTCTAAGTTCCCAATTCATTCAATTGATTAAGCTTTTTGACAAGAAGTCAAAGAACTCAAGAATAAAGCATAAGCAAAATACATTATATCTAGTCTAGGGAGTTGTTTAAATATGTGGCTAAACTTCAAAGCGTAATTCTTTGAGTGATTCTAAGATGAAAAGTTTATATGTATAAAAAAAATAATATACATATACAGGGTTATTCACGCTATACGGCGCGGAATATTGTGGTTAAAATACGGGGCTTTCAATAGGTTTCACTTTTGGGCTATACGGAAATTTATTATGGTAAAATTATTTTTATATTATACAGGGTGTCCCAAAAACCCTAAAAGTATCAAAGTTGTGTTTTTTTAAATGGAACCCTCTGTATATTATTGCATTTTTGGATTCTCCGATCAAAATAAGTGTCTGTTTTAATAAGGTTTACTATACCTAAAACTTAAGGTTTTTTAAATAATTTGAATTTTATCAAAATTTGACCTAATTTTTATGTTTTAAACACTTAAGAAGTATTTAAGTTATGCAAGTGTAATTTACAGTGTAGTGTAACAATAGATCATATTTTATATCCCAATCATAATAAACTTGCTATTTTATACAGGATGTGCAAAAATTAAAACTAATCAAATAAGAACTTTAAGTGACTATAACTTGATTAATTTAAATACAATTTTATATTTTTTAACTTACCAGGATATGTAATTTTTTATTACCTATTGAATGGTATTAGGGTGTTCTTAACTAAGTCTTCGCGTTTTTACAGAATACGCTAAATAATTGTTCTTTGCGCCATTTGGTGTTATTTAGTTCAAAGTTCTAAATCACATATCAACTATAACATAAAACAAAATTTATAATAAATGTTCGAAATGTCTACCGTCCATTTCTAGGCACTTACAAATTCTTTTTTTAAAACCACTACTAACTCTGGAAAGCATTTGCGGAGTAACAGTTTCAAACGCGTCTCTTATACGTGTTTTCATATCCTGTGAAGTTTTCGGAGGCGTATTGTAGACAATTCCTTTTATGTATCCCCACAAAAAGAAATCTAGTGGAGTTAAGTCCGGGGATCTGGGGGGCCAATTTTGATATCCATTTCTTCCAATCCACCTTTTTTTAAAGTTGGCATTTAAAAATTGCCGAACCTTGCGATGATAATGAGGCGCAGCTCCATCCAATTGAAGCCACATGGTGGTTCTAATAGTTAAAGGGACTTTTTCTAACAATACTGGAAATTGATGTAAAAGGAAATTAAAAAATAAAAAATAAAAAACAAACTACGCAGACTAAACTGACAGATTAAATAAATTATCTGACATTTTGAAATACCATAGGCAACTAGATATTATACATTGGAATTTTGAACTAAATAACACTAAATGGCGTAAAGAACAATTATTTAGCGTATTCTGTAAAAACGCGAAGACTTAGCTACGAACACCCTAATACCATTCGATAGGTAATTAAAAATTATATATCCTGGTAAGTTAAAAAATATAGCGTTGTATTTAAATTAATAAAGTTATAGCCACTTAAAGTTCTTATTTGATTAGTTTTAATTTTTGCTCATCCTGTATAAAATGGCAAGTTTATCATGATTGGAATATAAAATATGATCTATTGTTACACTACACTGTAAATTGCACTTGCATAATTTAAATACTTCTTAAGTGTTTAAAACATGAAAATTAGGTCAAATTTTGATAAAATTCAAATTATTTAAAAAAACCTTAAGTTTTAGGTATAGTAAACCTTATTAAAACAGACACTTATTTTGATCGGAGAATCCAAAAATGCAATAATATACAGAGGGTTCCATTTAAAAAAACACAACTTTGATACTTTTAGGGTTTTTGGGACACCCTGTATAATATGAAAATAATTTTAAAAAGTAGCCATAATATATCCTCATATAGCCCAAAAGTGAAACTTTTTGAAAGCCTCGTATTTTAGCCATAATATTCCGCGCTGTATAGCGTGAATAACCCTGTATAAATGTAGGTTGAGTAATACTTTATTTTCAAGATGCAGGGTATTAAACTTTTTTTAAATTGTTTTTTTCTTAAAGATCTTAATAACCATTTAGCTGAATTGGTTGAAATTTGACATTTACTTATTATTAAATGTTTCTTTACAAAAAAAAAAAATGTGTACCATTTGTTTAAGCGTAGTTTTAATAAAGCAACTTTTTTGTTTGATTTTTCTTTAAAATTTTCAGCCTTACCCCTGTGCATGCTACTAGTAAAAGAAGACAAACAATTTCTAGCTTAAAAAATGTCCTTGTATTACATTAAAAACTGTCACACTGTTCTAACGTCGTATTAGTTTGCATCTTCTTGTTATTTAGAAGTTTTCTTTATATGTAACAATAAAAAAAAAATTGGCAACCTGTATCTTGAAAATGAAGCATTACCTGACCTATGTTTATATAAGCTTTTTGTCTTACAATTGCTCAAAGAATCATTCCTTGAAGTTTTGTCACATACTTTCAAATACACGTACGACTAAATAACACACTGTACAATAATTGACAAAACAAAAATATGTGTAGTGCGGTCTGTCCCTAACGGGCCAAATCTTATTTACATATTCTGTCTGTAAAAATATTAAGATTTGACAAAATTTGGTTTATATGAAAGGTGATAATTTTTATTATACAAGACATCAAAGTTTCAATTACCTGTACGTGTCCTATGGATTTTAGTAGGTACATAAATCATTATAAAAATGGTAATTTTTGGTATTTGGCAATTATAGACCTCAGAAAGTTAATCTTTAGCTTAAGTTGACAGTTGGTATGTATTTAATGTTGCTATATTGCAATATTATAAAACAAATGATCATTAAAAAGAGTTTGTAGTAAGTAGTGAACTGTAAACCTAGGGCTTTGACCATTAATCATCTAACATTGTCAATAAATAACAGTTGAATTAATCTCAGACATGCCTCTAAGATTTGAAAACTACTTGAAATTGTTTGGTAATGATAATGTTTAATTACTTTGTCAATCTTAGATTTTTAACAGATAAAATTTACATTACTTACTGTTTAAGATTTCTATGCCCTTGCAATAGTCCTTTTATAAATTCTTTCTACTTAGCGTATCCATTTCTCTTACACTTCCTATTGTTTGTACATCAAACTTTCCTAGTAGTTTAGTTTACCTCTCAAAATTTTCGTATTTTCATAGCAACAAAATATACAGGGTGTTCCTAAGTACATACAAAAGAGGGCAATTCTTTAGCTTATTTTATGATTAAAAGTTCATATAAACGTAGGTCCGCAAACGCTTCGTTACCGATCTACAAGGTGTTGAAATTACAATTTTTTTAAAGTTTTTTCATTATATTTAAATTTGGTTTTGTTACGAAATTGTTACGAAAGTATTTAAAGGACTTACTTGATTACTTTAAAAGAGTATTTAAAACAATTACACCTAACAGTTTACAATTTAAATCTTTTATTTATAAACATATGTATACGGAAGTTACTATTTCAAATGCGAACTGATAAATTAATAAAAGCAAGATAGTAAAAAACAAGATAACAATCGCAGATATGAGAAAATTACAAGAGACAAAAAAGTTCCTAAACAAAATATGAAATTCATTTTACATTTTAGAATCCACCAGAGCCGTAACACAAAAAAGTTAGGAGGGGGGAAAGGGGGCATAACCTCTACAAAAATATCTCCTTGTAGAATGTCACAACCATTGCTATATCCAATGATATTAGTCCCATGGGGTAACCTATATTCCAAATTGGAGTTAGATATCTCAAAAACTGCAGAAAATATAATGAAAAAACTTTAAAAAATTTGAAATTTCAACGCCCTGTAGATCGGTAATGAAGTGTTTGCGGACCTATATTTATATGAACTTTTAATCATAAAATAAGCTAAAGAATTACCCTCTTTTGTATTTATCTCATATTTAAGAACACCCTGTATATTAAAAATCGTACAAAGTAAATATATTCTGATAAATAGGTATTTGGTGGGGGAAACCAATCTTTGATCTGGAAAAAGTACCTGTTCATTACTTTTGAGTCCCAACATAAAATAAAAGAAATAAAATTAACACATGTTTTTCCATTTTTCTCCACCAGTAGTAGCTGTATCTGACATATTTAATTTTGGTTTTACAGACTCCCCCACTTCCATCAAAGGGCATTCTCTTGCACCACTCTGAAGACTTAAACTTCGAGAATCGCGACAAGTCAGGTTTTTCCATAATGGCTTCAAAAGAGGTCTCAATTAGTGCCATCTGTTTTCTATGTGGAAGTGCTGGACAAGAAAATCTATTGATTTGCTGTATTTGTTGCGAGCCATACCACACCTTTTGCTTAGAAGAGTATAAATCTCCAATTAGTTTTGAGAATGATTGGGTTTGCCTAAGGTGTGCGTCTTGTCATGACTGTAAGACGTGTGACAGAAGCAAAATCAGCTGCCCAAAATGCCTCAAAATCTATCACATTGATTGCTTTACCACAAAGGGGGATGTTAATGGGCCTCATTTGGTATGTGGACAATATTTTATTTTTCAGAGAAAGCTAAATCGTTTTTTAATAGATTTGTAAGGAGTGTACAAAGTGCATGGATTGCGGAACCCCTACTGCGTACAATTTATCAAGTTTCCCAGGGAATTTGCCTTTATGTCTCAATTGTTTGGACAAAAAGAAGGTGGGGAAGCATTGTCCAATATGCCAGCATTCCTTCGAAGATAACAGTAATATGTCTAAGGTTTTACTCATAATTCCTTTCAATTTTCTATCATAATAAGTTAATTATTCTAGATGTTGGAGTGCTGTAAGTGCAAAAAATGGGTACACGCAGACTGTGAAAAACTTACCAGCGAGCAGTACGATATTTTAAAACTTCTACCAGATTCCTCAAATTTCAGCTGTAGTCAGTGTATGTCAGGGGATTCAAGTTCCTTTCGTCGGTCTATTCATACGGAAATGTATAGGAATTTCCTTAGAGTATTCAGGCTATTAATAAAAAACAAGTCTGCTCGACTTATCTTGAAAAAAGTTGGAGTTAAGGGGTTAATGCGGAAATATATGCTTACAAAGATTTTAGATATCGACAACAATAATTTCAACAGAGATGTGGAGAAAATCTACTCATTTGAAGAGAGTGAGAGGCTTCAACAGGAGCCAGGCAGTTTGGAGACTGCGAATAATCTGTTAGACATTAGGCATAGGCTGTGGGAATATGATTCTGTGAAAAAATTTAACAACGACATGCAGGATGCATTAAAGTTGTACGACTCGGAACAGTTGCTATTGATTTATAGAAATATATTTCAAAGCTTGTTTCCCTGGTTTGGGGAGGTACATGAAACTAGTGAAAGTGTCGCAATTTCTCACCCTCCTTTAGAACATGTGGTGCATCGCCCTAAGAATCTGCTTTTAGAAAAAAACAAATACCATGATATAAGAACGTGCGGGCTTTGCCAAAAAGCTGGCGATGGCTTAAGTAATCAAGAATCGAGGTTATTGTATTGTGGAAATAACACTTGGGTCCACGCCAATTGTGCTTATTGGTCGGCAAATGTTTATGAACAAGTGGATAATCATCTGCAGAATGTCACAGCCACCATAACGAACTCACAAAGCATACATTGTGCGTCTTGTGACAAATTCGGCGCCAGTATTCAGTGCCATCTATGTAGATCTCCAAAATACCACTTTATGTGTGCAAGAAAAGCTGAATTTTACTTTACTAGAATTAAAAAAGCATGTTTTTGCAAGAAACATTCTCCTCTTGAGTCTGAAGGTGTTTTAAGAAGAGAGGAAGACTTTGAGGTAAATCGAAGTTTGTTCATTGAACAGTCACAACAAAGCCAATGTGAGCCTGAAAAAGTGACTTGCATGATTGGATCTTTATGTGTAAAGAATTTAGGGAGGATAGACCCGGTGGTCTCTGATTCATCAGAAGCTATTGTACCTTCCGGGTTTGTGTGTTGCAAGATTTTTTGGTCAACTAAAGAACCTTGGAAATTGGTTACCTATGTAGTAACCACATCGATTCAGAATCCTAACTGTACTACATTAACTGTGGACAGGAACTTCACTGTAAATCACTCTTTGGAACAACAATGCATTGAAAAAGCTATGAAGGAGCTCAACGACTGGCGGCACGTTTATGAGAGAAACACTGAGGAAGTCGACTCAGAGGATGAAGAAGAAAAAAATGGTACTCAACTTTTATCCCCAGAGCTAACAGATACAATATTGGAAGACTTGCCTCATGACATCCTAGATGGGATTTCCGTACAGGACATTTTTCCCAATTTTAGCTATGATGATATGTTAAGCCTGGATAATAGTAGCAGTGAGAGTATCAATGAGAAGAAATCATCTGAAGATGAAGTTTCAATTGGCCGACCTGGTAAAGTACCCCCTTTGAGTCTCACCGTCAGTTGTAAAGTGGATAGTAGTATGCCTATACCCAAGAAACGTAAATCGTCTAAGGAACCTATGCTATTGCTACAATTAGATGGAATGTTTGATGATAGCTCCAGTGAGTGTGGTTCTCCCACCAGAGAACAACATTTTTGGGGTATTTCGGAAGGAACAAAAAATGTGGTTGTTAACAAGAAATTTAAAATTTGCGATGAAGGTGCAACATCATTACTTCAACTTGATGGAACATTTGATGATAGCGCGAGCGAGTGCAGTTCTCCAACTGGAGAACACCGGCTCACTTGGAGTATTTCCGAGGAGCCAGTGACGTGTGAGAAATGCCAGAGTACCTATCGAACCCAAGCTAGCTACAAAAGGCATTTAGATTCTTGCGAGGTACTATGCACTAGTGAAAGCGATTCAGAAAATATGCCCGAGCATGAGCTTTGTGAGGAACCGCTGGTTGCTTCGCATGAAGTAACTTCAATCCAAATAAGTGAGACGCAGTCACAGCCAGTATTGATCCAAGCCTTTGAGTCGTACCAAAGCCAAGTGCATACGTCTGTAGTTAATGTATTGCCTGAGGCTCCAGCAGTTTCTGCCCCGACTCAACAGGTATCAGTGCAACCACCCACGATAACAATCCAGGAACCTGCCCCTATATCTATTAGCGTTCCGTTGTGTGTAGGGACCTCTTTAGTGCAACCATCCATTGAGTTCCAGCAATCTCAACCCCTACAAACTCTTCCTCAGGTTCTAGTACAAAGACCTCAATCCCGCAGAGAGCAGGTGGTTATTCAACAAATTCAGTCAGCTCCTACCCAGGGGTTTGTGCCATTTGTGGATGCATTCGGACAAACCCAGCAATATGTGCAGTTAACCCCGCAAGTGCAACCTCAATTGCTACAAATTCGACCCGATGGGAATGTAATAGGGATTCTTCCTAGTATACAACCGACTACGGTTATAGTTCAGCAGCCTCAGCAGCTCGTGTTGGATAGCAGTGGCGCCTTTGGTTGGGCCCAACAACCTCAGCCACAAATCTATTACGGATTTGAGACTATCGTGCAGAATACTGTGATGCAAAGTCACCAGCAATTTTTACCGACGCCAGTCCCTGGAGTTCTTGCAGCTAATAGTAGTTACAGCACTACAACTCAAGTTTTTCAGACTAGTAAATTGGAGCCAGTGCTCGATGTTTCCTCAAATAGTTTTGTTTTGGTGAACTCCTCTAGCCATGTGGAAATGCCGCAACAATTTTGTCAACCGCAACCAACTCAAACTCCTGCACTCATTTATTCATCTCAACCGTCCTCGACGCAAAAAGCAATCGCCCAAAATTGCGTTACTCTTCCGAATAACACATCATTTGTGCCTGACCAGAGGGTTCCGATGAACGTAGTACCTCCCCGTCCCAAAACGGTACATAGTCGGCCTATGAGCAGGGTTTTGCCGATGCCTACCAATGCTGTGAGACCATCCAAGAAGATCGCAGATGCCACAAAAATATTCCCTGAGGCGGAGAAACCTCCTCAAATCAAACTTGATGACAAGTTGATGTTTCCCAAAGATCTGCTGAAAGTCATTGATAGTTCGAAAAGCAAAAATAGAAAATTTGAGATATTGGACTATAAAATTGTAAAACCCAAAGTGGCAGAAAAGCCATTTAAGGAGTTTGAACCTGCGGAAAAAGTACCTAACCTTTCGACCTATGAACCATTAAAGGAAATTGAGAAAGTTAAAAGGGATTTATTTGAAAAGAGTCGAAAAGATCTGCTAGAAGAAAACAATACATTTGTCAAAAACATGCCTGTTTTGGAGACTTTTCATATGCGCGCATGCTCTCCAAAATTGAATTTAGTTCATCGCAGTGAAAAGCTCAAAGCAGATTTGAATCATCAAACTGACAACAGCTTAAGAAAGTTTAATAATAATTTTGGATTAAACATCGAGAATAGCTTACCGGAACTAGAGGACAACATACATAACACAAGTCCAAATTGCTCACCGAAAATGTCCCAAAGCTACGTCAGTTCTGAAAGTGAGTTTCACAGTATAAAAAGTACCCCACCTGAGATGCCCTTCATTAATTCAGTCGCCGTTCCTCAAGATAAGCCTCTAGATATGCCTCAATTGAATGTCATTTTGAGCGAAGAAGAATCAAATAAAGAACCAGATTTTAATGTGAAATCTCCAGAAAAAAGTTGTAAATTTGAGCCTCTAATTAACTATCCTAACCGACTGGTAGTCCCTCCGCTTTTGCCTGTGAAACCGCAGCCCCAAATTCAGGAAAGTCCCAAGGAATTGGTAGAAGAAAAGCGCCTAGACATTCCAGAACGTAAACAACCCAGTAAAAAAGAATCAGAACTGAGAGCATCTCCTTCTATAGTATACACAGTAGAAAACAAAGAAGACGGCTTCAAATGTTCTTCCACTTCAATCTCCGACTGTTGGAGTAAAGTTCTAGAAGCCGTGCAAGCGGCTAGAGCCGCCCATAACATGCCCCCTCTGCCGACAGATGGGAAACACATCAAATCCGTCCAATTAACCGGTTTGAAGTCCAGTCATATTAAGTATTTGGTAGAACAGCTGCCAGGAGCGTCCAAATGTGTCAAGTATAAGCCCTTGTATAAGTTTACTCCGCATCCTCAAGATTTGGAAGTTTGTTCGCATGGGTTCGGCGCCGTACGGTGCCAACCACATAAATCCAGGAACACAGACCCGTTTGATGTTTTCAGTTGGTTGTCGTCGAAGCATAGAGAGCCATTTGAGGCTTTGGAGTCACAAGCTGTACAGTCCAGGTAAGTGAAATTTTGATGAGTTTAGGAATCAGCATTATGAGAAATATAGTATTGATGTGTATTCATAAAGGAGTAATGAAATGCGAAATTTCTTTCTGTTATATGTTACATCATATTGAGGTTTTTATACAGGATGTTGGTTATCGGAAACGTGTTATGTATAGAAGTTTAGACACGTGCTATCTAGTGTATCTAGCATCTAATGCACATTTATTTGTGTAAAAGTTATTCGTTTTGAAAGTATCTTATGTTTAGTTTTATTAAAAGTTCAGATAATATTAGCCCTAAATAAGAGAAAACGGAATTTGTTAAATATATATACAGGGTGTCTCAAAAAACAGGCGGAGCTATTATGCTCAGTTATTTATGAACAGATTTTGATGAAATAAAAATTAAACAAAATTATATTTTTCAGACTACCAAGTAACGTCAAAGTTGATATTTTTTAAATTCAACTTTTTCTACTTCAAGTGTCAACTTCAGAATTTTAAATAGAACTTCAAAATATTTTTGATAGAAAAATTCTTCTAAATTTAATGATGTATGATAAATTAATGTAAAAACAATTTTTAACTAAAAAAATTTTTAAAATTTGACATTATTTGATAGTCTAAAAATATCATTTTGTTTAGTTTTTAGTTCATCAAAATCCGTTTATAAATAACAGAATTATAGCTTTGCTGGTTTTTATTGAGACACCCTGTATTTTTAATTGGTTTGAAAGCTAGTAAGTTAATAACGGCGTTAAACTTTCCCAAATGGTTCCTACTTATACATGCCCTTCATTCACGAAACAATAAAGCCCAGAAGTTCCGAGAAACTGTCCATGTTCATTATCCCAAAGAGACTCGAGAATTCATCGGTCTACATGAACTCCACGCCAAAGCAATAAAGTTCATGAGAACATAGTTTTATAACAAAGATCATCCACTACACAAAGCTATCTCCACATAATAATAATAACTATAATAATTACTTGCTTTGGCGGCACATACACTTTTTTTATTATTAATTGTCTGTCTTCGGAGCCCAATGAACGTGGCTCTATTCCGTCTATTGGAGGAAAGTTGCCAACAAGAACATTAAGCTGTGAATCATCTACCCTATCCCGATAATAATAATAACAAAAGTTTAACCAAAGATTATAAGAGATGTAAAAACTCAATTAGAAAATAAATAATAAATGAAAATAAGATAAAAGGAAAGTCTCAAGACGGGGCTCAACCAAATAGTGAACAATATAATTATCATAAAAGTGTATGTTTGCCTTTGTTTAAAAATAATCAACACATTTTTTTAACTTTAGGAGAGTGAACAGCTTCCCAATGGCCATGAAGTTCAAAAATTTAAAACTAACATCAAAGTATTCAGTTGGAGTCTATAGATCGAGAATTCATGGTAAAGGACTGTTTTGTTTGAGAGACATTGAGCCTGGCGAAATGGTTATTGAGTATGCCGGAGAGGTAAAATAATCTAGATCTGGGAACAATTTTTAAGACTACTATAAACATATTTGGTATAGGTTATAAGATCGATCCTGACCGACAAGAGGGAGAAGTTCTATAACTCAAAAGGAATTGGCTGCTACATGTTTCGGGTGGACGACAATTTTGTAGTTGACGCAACCATGAAGGGAAATGCGGCTAGGTTTATCAATCATTCCTGTGATGTAAGTTTATAAAAATTTCTGAATTAGGGTAATCTTCATAAAACAAATCTTACAGCCGAATTGTTATTCGAAAGTGGTGGAAATCGTGGGTCATAAGCACATAATAATCTTCGCGTTAAGGCGTATTTTGAGCGGAGAAGAGCTCACGTATGACTACAAGTTCCCCTTCGAGGAAGACAAAATACCGTGTACTTGTGGAGCAAGACGATGCCGCAAATTTCTCAATTAAGTTTTTTTCTCGAATTTTGTTATAAATGTTGCAGTAATGATTCAGAAATCTCTTAGTTTCGATCTTCCAAAAACAATATCATCTTTTTGAGTTGAATGTAAATTGTTTTCTTAGGTATGTAAGAAAATGATAGTTGCCATGCCCTTACAGCTTCTAAGGGAAGTCTCTAAATTAGCTGTCTTACGTGTAAAATATGTATTTTCCTGTATAGAGTATTTCGCTGTTTCGAGCACCTGCACGCTCTTTTAAAGCAAATCATCTTAAAAATAACGATAGATAGGTTTTGTAAAGTCAGTATTTGAAAATTCGTACGTTCGGCTGTGAGTTTAAATGCATTTGTGCCATCGACCGTGTAGGTGCTTCGCTCGTTCTTCGATTCGTTATGGTAGTCGAAAAAGCCTGTGATACTAATCGTCACGCTTTAGGCATTTTTTTTGGCTACTGTCTAAAATATCTGATGTGATATGTTATGTAGTTTTTTCGCGGAAAACCGTGCTTTGTATGCTTTCTTTTTATTAGAACATGCGTCCTGGATCTGCCCAGATAACTACTTACAGGAGCGTTCTATGTAGGATTTTTTGTTTCCTTAATTTGGTCGTCAATGAATAAGTAAATAAAATTTCTACTTAAATTTAAGGATGGTTTGTACTAAGCCAAAAACATTACTTAAATGTAAGAAATATCTACACATCATGATTCATCAATAAGTGTACATACATACCTGTATATTTAAATCACTAGTGGTCATATACAGCATGTTTGTTAAACATAAGGTAAAAATTCAAGGGGTTGTTCTCTAAATATTTGGTACTTTGATGATTTTTGAAAAGCCTCCTTATTCCGAAGATGCAGAGCGAGAAAAAAAATTCAACAATACCAACATTTTATCTCCAAATGTTATATTTAAAGCTTCTTAATTTACAATATCTGTTGAAAATGCCTACCTCCAATTAAGATGTAAGAATCTAATCTTCTCCCATTGATTGGCAAACTCTTCTAAGAACAGCAAAGGCATATCTTATTGAGTTACATACAGCAATTATTCAATTTTTTACATTTTCCTCATTTTCTACTGAAGTAATATCAACTAATGACTGTAGATGACACTATAGAAAATATTCCAGAGAGTTTAAATCCGGGGATCGAGCAGGCCATAAGTGAGGTCCATCTCGATCGATCCAGCGATCTTCTTGTGTCACAATTAAAAACTCACGATCAATCACACTGAAATGCGCTAGTGCACCGTCGCGCATAAATCAGATGGTATTTCTTATTACCAATGGTACAGATTTAATTTTTATAATTTTACAAGTTACTGCGAGTTTATTATTGAAGTTAGGAAAAAGTTTTATATATTGATGAATATTTTTATGATATGATTTTCCAAAAAAAAACATATAAACTTCAGAACCCGAAAAAATCAGTCAGTTAAGTTTTTAAATGGGACTCCCTACATATTAATCCATATTTGGATTTCGTCAATTTTTTCTTTTTCAAAAATATATATAATATGTCAAGGTTTACTCCAGTAGTTTTCAATATACTTCAGTTTAGAAGATGAGGTGTGTCTTTATGGCTCAATGACAGACAGATCCGAGGCAGCCATAATGATGGGTTAAAATGCGTTAAATCCTTAAAACAAAGTAAAAGCTTGTCGACTTTAACGCTATATTAACCTATGATGAAACATATTTTTTCAAACTAATCAAGTTAACAAAAAATGAAACAAATAATCCCAAATGTTCAATATGATCACCATTATTGTCTATGCGCTTTATATAATCTGTGTTAAATTTCAAAATCGTATTTACAATAAAATCAGAATTTACTTCATTTAAATTTTATATGTACTGTTCAATTTTATCTTGTATTTCATTTAAGTCAGCATTAGTATCGTTATAAACTTCAGTTTTTAACTAGCTCCATAAAAAATCCATCGGAGTAAGATCTGGGCAGTTTGGAGCCACAGAATAGTTCCTACTTTGCCTATTGACACTTAATACCTATTGTTTAAATAGTTTTTTACTTCTGCTATATTGTGTAGAAGTGCTCCGTCTTAGTGCCAAATTAGATTGTTGTACCCTATCTGAGGAAATGCTTTTAAGTTATTTTCTATATCATTTTACAAGAATTGTAAGTATTTTGTCTCTGTTAAAGCACCTCCATAAAACACTGGGTCAATGTCTTTGTTTCGGTGGATACCACACCAAACATTAATGGAAATATGACGTTGACATGGGATTTCCCTAATAGAACGAGGATTTTCATTTGCTCAAATATGAGTATTTTTTCTGCTATAAATACCAGCTGTTGTGAAAGATGCTTTGTTGGTCCATAGCATCTTCTCAAAAATACTAGATTCTTCATTTCTTATGCACAGCATTTTTCTGCAATATCTAAATGATGTATTCTTTGATTATCTGTTAGTTTTTGGACGGGCATTGTTTTATAAGGATGGTAACGATATTTATAGAGAGCTGAAACAATTTTTCTCTGACTTATTGAAATATCTTGAAACATTTGCTGTAGAATCACTTAGTCTTTCTATAAAAAAATTATATTCATGTTTTCTTATTTCAGCTTTAAGAACAACACGAAGGAAAGTTTTTCTTACCTTGGAAATATAATATGTTTAGATTCAATTCTTCATTTGAAATCATTCTTTTTTTTTGTCTCTTAAGAATTTTTCTTTCTATAAAGCATCGTTCAATATGATAAAATGATCTTCAAGAGGGCAGAGGAAGCTCAGGACGTAAACGAGCGTAATTGGCCAAAGCTGCATTAACATTTTTATTATTTTTGTAAACTAAACGAACAACTTCGAACTTTTCCTCTTTGTTAAACATTAGTTTTTATAATTTTAATAATTGGACAATAAGTAATAAATAAGCTAATGTCACATAAAAGTAGCAAATAATACTTTGGCGTCTTACTTTTTTGTTATTTCGCTTCTGACGACTCATGGTTGCCTGAGATATGCCTAACAGTGCTCCTCGTTTCTTCAATACTTTTTTTAAGTTGGATATCGAAAACTACTGAAGCAAACCTTGACAGATTATATATTTTTGAAAAGGGAAAAGTTGGCGAAATCCAAATATGGATTAATATATAGGGGGCCCCGTTTAAAAACTTAACTGATTAATTTTTTCGGGTTTTGATGTTCATTTATTTTTTTAAAATATATCAGAAACATATACTTCGTTACATGTATAAAACTTTTATATAAACAACTTTCTCCTAATTTCAATAATAAACTCACAGTAACTTCTCAAATTATAAAAATTAACTCTACACCCTTCAGAAATTGAGGTAGCGTTTGTTTCAAAAAGGTACGATACCCCTCGCCGGTCAATCTTCCTAATAGAAATGCCGATCCAATTAGCCAGTCTCTCACAATTCCAATTTAAGCATCGAACGAGAATGGTTGTTGAAAACGATCTTCAAGTACTTCATGTGGATTTTCTTCAGCCCGCACATGGTTGTTGTGAAAATTCCTTATTGCATTTTTTGAGAAATTTGCTTCACTGGAAACAGAATCAGCGTCATTAGTTGAGGGATTTGAATCAATTTATGCAAAAGTCATTGATAGAACGCAATACATGTGGGAAAATAAGCAGGCCTGAATGCGCGGTATGGGTACAACAAATAGTTCCTAAGAATATCCTAAACATCTCTGTTATTTACATTCAAAATATTTTATTTGCAATGTTTCGAGTAGAAGTACCTGGATCCTCCTCGATGATGTCCAGCACGTTCTGTTTCACTTCTACTGTTCTTATTGTCATTGGCCTTCCTGGTCATTCACATCGTTTCAATATGCCTGTTTCATGAAGACGTTTATGAATACTTTGTAAGGTTTTTCTATCAGGAACGTTACGGTCAGAAAATCGTTCAACGTACAACCGCTTAGCTTTTTATAAATTGCCGTCAGCAAGTCCGTAAATGAAATGCCTGTCAGTCATCTCAGCGATGGTATAGCGATTTATGGACTTCAACTAAAAAAAGTTTGACTATTAAAGGAATATCGTAATCGGAATGTTGTTAAAAGATAGCAACGCATTATAAAAAACTATATTCCGTAAACCCAGTGTAGTACGCCATACTTTTACTTCGACTACATTAATAATTTCAAAAATATAAAAAATTGGCATAGTCGAAATTTGTTCTCGCCCTGTATCATCGGAAAAAGGAGGCTTGTCGAAAATCGTCAAAGGACGAAATGTTCTTAGAATAGTCCAGGGAACAACCTCTTGAATTTTTGCCCTATGCTAAATAAACATCCTATATTACCTATGATTAGTGAATCAATAATCCTTATTTTTTAAGGTACAGGGTGTTTAACTGATTTTGCGTAATGTTGTTTTGGGCAATATTTTTGAAACTAACAAAATCTTGCTAACAGAATTATTGAGTTCCAAATGATTGATGATATGTGACCGTATATATAACGTATATATGCAGGTAAAGTATGTACACTTACCTTTGAATGATGCGCTTTTTTAAAATGTGTTTACTATTACGAGTTTTTTCATTTTTTGTTTTTCATATGAGATTCACCTTGATTCCTCAGAATTATGTGTAATATTCTTACGTTTGTGTTACTTTTGTTTGTCTGGGTAGTCGCGTTCTTTATTCTTGCATGTCGGGTTTATTGCCCAATGAAACCGTGCCTAGATTAACTGGTTTCCTCTTCACCTGCTTTTTTTAGTTTACGATGTGTATTAGCAAAAGGAAAAAAATGAATTTTTGGAACTTTATAATGTAAATCTATATTTATTATTTATTTTTGTATAGAAGATAAATACATGTTTAGACAGAAGCTTTATATACATTTAATGATCTTATTTTTGTAAACGAAATAATACAAATTTCTTCGTTGTCTACGAAATAGATGTACAGTTTATAAGACGATTAACAATATTCCTCAGATAGATAGGACCTTTATATTGGATTAACGTATTTTTAACTTCGTCACTTTTAAGAAACGAATGCATCACGGATATTTATATGTAATAGGTAAATCTAACTCATACTCCCCCATTTTTTACCTAGCTTTAATCCGAAAATTCGATTTCCCGCTTTCAGGAAATTAATAATTTCGCCCAGTTTTGCCATTTTCTAGTATTTAATCACGAAAATCAAACTGTGTTTTTATTGTTACATCACTGCATGAAACTTGATATACTTAGATGTAAAAGACTCATAGATTTTTAGCTTTAATATTTGAATGACAATATGAACATATCAATATGAATAATCCCATGGGTAGAGCAATCTACCGTGTGATATGAGGCCTTCATAGGTAGTCTATTGATTGGTTGTTGATGGGATGATTTAGTGTCTTAAAACCTGTAAATTATATTTTAATACGGCTAATCGTACCCATTTTGGTGCTTAACATTCGTTGTGTCGTTTTTCTTAAGCAGCTGTGCTATAAACATGTATTTACTATGTCAAATAAAAAGATATTACAAGCAATAATTCGGGTTTTGTCTCTGTTCTATGAAAATTAAATTTGATCTATTTACAAACTATGTGCATTGAATTTACTTGCGCTCGCTTTTTGAGCAGAATTATTAAGGGCATCTCTACAGGCCTCAATAAGCAGCACTGCGGATCTACATATAACACCAAATTGCTGCTTTTGTCTTGAAAGTCAAGGAGCTAGGACTGAGAGCTGTGAAAGATTATTTGCAGAGGCTTAATAAGCCACAACAACCTGGTTCAAGGCGCTATCTTCCTGGCAGAATTTCCGGAGCAGGTGGTGGTTGTAATATACAATGTGTCAATTTGAAAACGAACCATCCTCGGTAATTATCGCAAATATGTAAATATACAAGAACATGTCCCTTTTATTGTCAAGGAGGATATTTTTTAAGTCCATTTTCTATTAAATTGCATTCACCCTCTAGCGAGGGCGCATGCAATTTAACCATTAAAATCTTAAATGGGAAGGTTGGTAAAGTCTTAAATGAGAAAGAATTTGAAACAGATTTTATTACTGTTTAGAAAGTAATGGACAGCATTTTGAACATTTAAAATATTAATAAACATTTTTTCTGCAATACTATTGATACTGCAACTTGTTGGCAATTTGGACATGATTTTTCAAAAATCTCAATGAAAAAAGGAACATTTGGGAAGGTAATTGAAAGACCTTTCAAATGAGGTATAACTCAATCTCCTTTTCATTTAAGATTTTAGTGGTTGCTTTTACCCCCGCTAGAGAGTGCATGCAATTTAATAGAAAGTCGACTTAAAGAATGTCCCTTTTAAAAATAAAATCGATGTGTTTTTGCGTATTTTCTATAATCACCGAAATATCGAGGAAAGTTCATTTTCAAATTGACACACTGTATGTTACTTTCATCAGATTGCCATGTGAAACGCGCTGTCCCTGGAAGAAATTCTGCAAGCCGCAGGAAAAATTAGTTCTGCCATCACAGGTTGATGAGATAGTTCATGATGATGCAACTAAAGCATTCCGGATAGAAATTTTGGAGTGCTATTCATTATATCCATCGATAGTGGCTCAGCAGTTTCTGTGTTTTTAAAATCGATGATAATACACAGAGGACTGGTAGCGTAAAAATTAAAACTGTATGCATCGCTAATAACACGTTTATTGCTTGTGATGGAGAAAAATATTTTCTTTCACCATTTATTTAAGTGGTTGTTTATTGATCCAAATATTTTTCGATCAAATTTAGGAGATGATTTCTTGGAACATTTTGGGCTATCAATGGGCCTCCGGAAATAAAAGACTCATTGGCAGAACTTTAAACCTCGAAACCTAGGCAAATGGTGCCTTTCACCATGGATCTATTAGTAGTTTTTATCATTTTGCAGAGTACTATCGCTTCCTGACATGTCTCCATGATGATATGTTACATAATGTATAGGGGTATCATCAGTTCATATGGAATTAAGAATTGTGCAAATAGGAAAAGGATCGCATAAGGTTTAATGTGCTTCCGACGAAGACCAACGGAGTGAGTTGTGGGGCAGCAGCTGACATGACCGGAGTCAGACTAATTTTACCAGACCTCTTACCGTTTCACAATTTTTACTAATATAAGTTCTAGTGATGGATTCATCTTTTTTTCGTTTTTATATTGCTGCTTTTTGCTTTGATATTTTAAAAAATTTCCATCGCCATGAAGGCAGGGAAACCGATACTAATCTCATTTCGGTCGGACTCCATCCACGTTAGCCGCTAGCCTCGAAACCTGCTTCGTTACTCTTTGTCGGAAGCATATTAAGCTTCCTCCTCCCACTTGCACCATCCTTATGTTTCTACTGGAACTGGTAATACCTGTACATACCAATACTACAGTAACACTTCACGATTAAAAATGCCGGTGGTTTGTTCAGTTTTACTTGGTTTTTCAAAAGAAACGATCATTCGACGAGATTCATGATGACACGATCATCAATGAAAATTTTTGTTGTTGTGAAGTTAAATTTCTTTTTCATTGATCAGGTATTCCAAATAAGTAATCTCTTTGTTGACAAAATGGCATGTAGTTTCTGTGAAGATAGTTCCATACTCACGTAGACGTTGAAAAATTTGCTTCAGGTGTTGAAAATGTTCTTTTTTAATGGTCAACACCATAAGAATATCAATGTAGCAAAATACGAAGTCCGATCCACGTAAAATCTCCACATGGTCTCCAATAACCGGTGTGTTTAGATTTCGTCAAACGGGGTGAAGCAGATCGGCTGGAATGATTTCAATTTAACACGTTTTAGTTATTAATAGTAATTAATAATTGAAATGCTAAATCTTCAAAATGTATGTAATTAAAAATTCACATAGCCAAATACAGTGTGTGGTCATTTGAAAACTTATCACTCCATATATCGTAAAAAAGGAAATACATATGAAACTGCTGAATAAGGCGGTCTTCCAAGTTGCGAGGAGGAAAACTTTGGACATTATTTGGGTAAATCTAATAGTTACCCCTTGCCACCCTACTACTCTCAATTGAAAATTTTAAATGGCACCCCCTACCGAGTTGCACTTCATATTAAAGGTAATTAAAAGTACAAAATATCGGTGCATTAAGAAACTCGATTTCTCAAAGCGTTTTCGAAAAATCAATTTGCTACGAGTAAGTGGATGCTTTTAGCCCCATTGATAAATAACATTAAATTTACTTTTCTTTCGTTTTTCCGTGATTTTTCGGTTCTTCTGGACAGAGACAATATGTTAGATCCCAAAGTATACCCTGAAAACTATAAAACATAGCGTGTCCTCCATAATGGTATGGGATTGTTTTTCGTATTACGGCATAGGTTCGATACTCGATACTCGTTCGATATTCGTATTGAGGGGATCATGGACCAAGTTGTCTATAATGATATCCTGGAAAATGCAATGTTTCCTTATGCCGACGACAATATGCCCATCAGATGCATCTTTATGCAGGATAATGATCTTAAACACACAAGCAGAAGAGCAAGGGCATGCTTTGCCGACAATGGGATTGAGGTTTTGAAGTGGTCTGCTCAATTGCCGGACTTCAACTTTATTGAGCATTTATAGACAGATGTTAAAAAAGGAGTTTCTGCAGTAAAACCAACAAATAATGAAGATCTGTAGAAAATTGTCTAGGACAATTGGAATGCAATTCTATTTGAGAGGTGTTAATGCTTAGTTGACTCAATGCCGAGGAGATGTTTGGCTGTTATTGTCCAAAAAGGGTACAAAAGGTAAATATTAGTTTACTTAAATAAGTTACTATTTTTTAAAAATTTTAATACATTCCTTTTCATTCTCTTTAACTTCTAAGAAAGACTGCTATTTTTTTGGATCATTTATTTTTGACAGAAAAATGTAAATATTTTTTTTATTTGAATAAGGTTTTTTTTTCTCATAAGTTGTTTTGCTTTTCCTTACGTAATTAGTGAAGTTTTATGTCCCTTAGAAAAAGATATTGAAATTTATTCAAAATTAAAGAATTTTCTTAAAAATTACCTACATACTGCTACTATTTTGCACACGTATGTACATTCCCATAGTAAATTTTTTAATGAAATTACAAATAGGATTCTAAGGAGATATTAAATGGACACCCTGTATATTGCTATTTCCCCGAGTAGGCGTATTTTAGACAATCGAAGCAATCTTTCATATCCAAGTGGATGAACAGCGCATAAAATAATTCAGAAACATTATAAACGGGCAAGAATGAACAAAAATATTGCTGATTAGGCAAGAACTTATCGGTTATATCAGCAATGTAAAGTACAGAGCCATGCGAAGAACCCTGATGGACAGGAAAATCTCAGTATCTCATTCTGCCCATGTCCATTTCAATTTAGTTGGATCATTGCCGTTATCACGCGGATTTCGATATTGTTTAACTGTTTTAGATTGTATTACTTGTTGGCCAAATTCCCATTAAAGACGCAACCGCTGACAGTTTAACTGCCTCTTACAGTAACTGGATTTCACGATTAGGACCTCCTCCGATTGTTACCAGAGATAGAGAATTGCACTTCAACTCTCAACTTTTTGAAGCTGAACTAATTTGAGAGGTTCAAAGAGAATTAAAAGAACAGCCTACCATCTAGCCTCGAATGGTATATTGAAATGTTGGCACATTTCTCTTAAAAGGTTTATCGTGTGTTATCAGTCTGAGAAATGGGTTCCTGTGACCGTTCTGATGGGATTTGCTTCAAAGAAGCTCTTAACAGGTGCAGGAATGATTTATGAAACTATCTTGTAACTTCTTGGTGCATTTCTTGCAGATGTCGAAATGTTCCCTGATCCTCAGCAGGCCCTTGGAAAATTCCTGGAACACATGTAATGGATTCGTCCAATAATTCTCGTAGCTCGTCATTACAGAAAGGCCTGTTTCGTTTATAATAATTTGATTGCTTGTTTCCATGTTTGGGCCATTCCATCACATGTGCTGTTTTGCTGCTTCCATGTGATAGTTTTTACGAGCTTATTGAATGTATTTGCAATTTTGTGTTCAGGATCAATTTGAACGCGAAATCCCTCACAGTGCCTATAGAGACCTTGGAAAGAAATCAAGTCGATATCCACGGACAGCTTCTTCGATAGACTGGTTCCAGTGTTATTCTTCTTTATCGGTGCCGTTGGAGACCTATTCGAGGAAGATGATTAACTTTCGTTACTAATGCCAATTAGATGTAGATATTAACTGATGAAAGATGTCACCTAGTACGAACGCTCTAAAAGAGCTAGATGTAATGAACAACTTCGAACATTTCACTAAAATTCCTGTTATTTTTTAAGCGAAGGCTGCCATGTATTAGTACCTTTATGACGTCATTTTGTTGCCAAAGATACGCTACGCGTCGGCGTAATTGGTGCATATGTAAGCTCTAAGATGTCATTATGACGTCACTTGCTCCGATTTCCCTGTTGTGGAACAATGCCAAAAAGGTTGGATAAAACTGTAAAAAATAATGACACATCCATTTCTTTTAGATCGTTGCCTGGCATTACAAACCAGGTCACTAGCGGCATGCAGCTGGTGACCGACAATTGATCGGTGCCGAAGGGACCGAATAATAAAACCATTCCGATCCTGGCTGCCAAGTTTTAAGTTTCATTCTTCGCTTTAATTCCACTGAACCTAGTGTAGATATACACGGTCTTTTAGTACAGTTCATTCTATAATTCTATAATTCTATAGTTTTTAGGGTTTCAGTTATTGTAATTACTTTCATAAAACTCTGGTACATAAATGTCACAAATTGGTCAAAGTCTCTAAGACCTGGCTTTTGGATTTTTGGAGACAAATAAGAGGAACATAACTAAAAATGAGCGACAAAGCTGTTTTTAAAAATCGTCATAGTCAAACAATAGTTTACGTTTTTTATCTTATAGAACTAATCATATCCTCAGTTTTTGTCATTAAAATCTTTTTAACATCTTTTTCTTCAAACAAGAGATATAGCAGAGTAATAATTTTTCGAAGTTTCAATTTTTTTGCGATTTTCTATGTTTGAATGTTGAAATGAAGTCTCTTTTATATTTTGGTAAGTTGTAAGCTAAAATAAAGTCCTTTCAATCAGCTATGGAATATAAAATAATAGTATACAATGAGCAAACGTCGTGTTCGTAGGAAATGCATTTTATGCAAGTTGTGTACGATATTTTTTTTACACAATTTATAAAAAAGTAAAAGGAGTTTACTGTTTAAAACTTAAAAATTTTATTCAGCATTATTAAAATGACCGCTGGGCAGTTGGTGTTTATTTGTTTTTCCTCGTTACCATGGCTACTGGTACCAAGCGGTGGGAAATAAGCTTATTTACTTATCGCTGCGCGCGCAATCTACAGGAAATAAAAATATACGTATATCGAGGGCCTTTTGATATTTTTTCGGAGTCGGTAACAATGCCATATTCTGACAGTTGTAGAAAAAGTTAATTTTGTATTGTATAGTCTATTATATTAGTTCCAACAGTCTCGAGGCATTTTATATTGTACTGCAAGAGGATGAGCATAGCAATAACTTGGAAACGGGATAAAAATGGTCCCTTGGAAAAAGGTAAAGGATTATAAGATTATGTCAGAATTATTGCTTGTTTTTGCCTGCTTTCGTATCATTTTTGATAAGGTAATCGAGCAAGGCTTTGTTGTAATCTCAAGGACTGTTTTAAATACTTACTTATTTATCTCTAAAAAATAAAAGAAATACATACTACTTTTGAGTTCCAATAAATAATGGACTTTATTTTGCACATTTTTTTTTACTTACTTAAGAAAGATATCTGCTGACTTCGGTGACCAGACCATTTGTGAAGTAATCTCTAAGTCCATTCGTATTTTTGTTTATCGTCACTTTCTTTTTTACTTTTAACAGGTTTTTCTTCCTTATTGGACTACTCTTGAGGTTATAAGATTACGACTATAAATTAATAATCTATAGTGCATCTAAATATTGAAGAAATTAGTTATCACCGTAGGTCACACCAGAAATAGGTCAGAGATAAACATGCATTGCGATTACAATGGTTCAAAATGTTGCTGAATGGTCAAAATCAAAACCACATTATTGCTGTATTTACTTACTCAAGGTATTCTGTATATAATATAATACTAAAAATATAATCATAAAACTGTATATGAAACATACATTGAAATTTATGATTAATAAGATATTTTAAGATTTTCAATATATTGGACCACTGGACAGTTATCAGGCATCTAGACATTTTTTGCTGCTTTTTTGTGTCGCCTATGGCGTCGACTAATTTCTTCAACATATAAATGAATTATAATTGGGTTTCGAAGCATTGCTTCTAAAATGGTTAATGCTATCGCATATCGTGGTATGACATGGTCGCATTATTGATAAGCTCCTCATTCAGTTTTTGTCAATAGTATGAACATAACATATGATACATACGCGTAGCCCTTTTTCCTTTAGGTAAAAGTGTTCTAGGAATGGCAATAATTCAATTCCATTGGCGGTACCTACTCGAATTCCAGGAATGCCCCGTTGTCGAAAAGTAATAAAATAATTTCTGGATTTAAATTCCCAATAACTTCGCGTTCTCTCTCGGAATTTATCGATTTCAAATGTGTTAACCATAAATCTGGAGATTTGGCCTTTTTCTGCCGAACACTGAATTATTGCCTTTTGAACATAATTGCTAATTCATTGGAGCCTGCTTTAAATCCCGCACCACAATCTGATGGAGCTGTTTGCGCAAAAAGCTGTTTTTTTTTTCGGTTAAATTTAGACTGGATAAATAAAACCACTTTTTGGCTAGTAATAATTTATTACAGCAGTATTATTATACACTTATAAACAATGTCCTACACATCTCATCAGTTGCCTATAGAAGTGTTAGAGTTAATATTTACATTGAATGTATGTACCTAATAACATCACTGAGAGATGTTCAATTTATATACTTATTACTGATCAGTACACATACATATTTTATATGGTTAAGCTTCTGTTTATAGGCCTTTTTTAATAGCCTGCTATAGTTACATTCTGGATACACCTACTTATGTACACTAGGGACCCGTCTTGAGCCCCAATTACACACATTAGCTCTATTTTTAGGTCCTTATTGCAGAGGGAGCTTTTGTACATCAATGATACATTTATTAATTAGAGTGATTGCAAAGATGATTATTCTTTTATTGACCTCCTAATTTTGTTATGAGCTAACAATTATTGAGGTGTCAAAAAAAGTACATCTCTGGCAATAAAGGTTGAATTAAATCCTTATTTTTGCCCATTCCGATGGAATCCCAAAACGCTTTTATTGTAGATTTACACACTAGAACTTCAAATCCCTTTTATGTGTCTGTAAACCTTTGGGCTAATTTCGTTTAATTTGGAACAGGGACTAACGAAGCGTTCGTCATTAGCAACAACGCCTGAGGGGAGTATTTTTAGGTACTTAGTGCTTATTTTTTTCAGCTCAACCCCTCTAGATGGTCGTTCAATATTATTTCGGGCTGAATGGATAACTAACTCGAACTAACCTCTATACATCCTGATTGCATCAAACCTACCAAATTAATGTCCATTGTAATACACAACAATTAGGTGGCTGAATGCGTCGTTTTCCGAGCCCAATGTTATTCGAAACATGTACAAAAGAGGTGATGTTTTGAAACTTCGGAGTATATACTTACAGGAGTTCCTCTAAGGGAAAATATTTAATAATAAGTTGGCGTAGAATTTAGTGCTGCACAATATGCCACTGTACAGCAGAAACTAAGTTCATGAGATATTCAACAAGTTTGCCGCCAGATGGGTGTCTGATTTCGCAAGTCTAACTTGCATCACATAAGTTATAGAGTTTCTCCGGCATATTTTGTTGTTTTACAGCAGTTTCTTTATTCTGTGGTTACCGCTTTGTTTTAAGCTCATTAATTGCTCCTGGAACTATAAAATATCTTGAGAAAAACTGTCTCACTTGACCAAATATTTGCGTGATAAATTACACGTTAATTTTGGTATGTTCAGAATATTGGCATTCGAAGACGAATAGAGAATGTTATATTATACCACGTTTTCAAGGAGTTTTGAGTTCACTCTCGCTATAGAATTTGAGCTCAACTTTCGTGAATCGCATCTTTATTTAAACTCGATGCGACTTCAATACGATCCGACTTGCATGACGGAGCTTTACTTGAAAGTTGAAACTATAAACTGCTCTCAACCAAATTAACTTGTTTTTGTTAGACTTTTTTACTTAGAATTCTCCATGAAAATACAAACAGAACTGAATGGAAAACGATTTCAATATACCACTGATAGGTGGTAATTGCCTTCATTTCTGAAAAGTAGGCCTTGTAAACAAAACAGTGTCGTTTCCGTAATGGCGTCTGCGTGTCTTCAGTTGTATCGTTCGAGAGAAATAAATTAAATTTTCAGTGAAACTTTGGATTAATTTTAACAAAAACTATGCTATTCAAGCTTTATTGCACAGAAGCCTAATGAGGGCTCGGTTAAGACTATATCCGGTCAGAAACGTGTAAAAATCGTGTTTTAAAAATTTGGTTAGTTTGACAGTGTTGGGATTATTGTGAGGTTAAGATTCGGGACATATGACGATGGGCGGGGGCCATCATTAGGATAGAGCTGAACCCTGATATGTAAGTAGCAGTAATTGATATAAAGCGCATGCCATTTATTAAAATATTTGTTCAAAATTGCACATATTAGCAAGACCAGAAAATAAATAATTTTGAGTTATATGTGCATGACGGCATGAATTTGATGGTTTTGATGGCCATTTTAATGGTCATTTAGGCAACGTTAAGCTCCAAGTATATTTATTTTATATTTTGTACATTTTATGGAGTATTGAAATAACTTTTAAATATGAAAAAATAGGTGTTTGTTCTAAAATTTTCATCAATTTTATATGACCAATATAAGTACCTAACAAATATGTATAAGAATTTGATTTATACATTGACACAGCATAACATAATATAACATAACACAAGTGCATCATAAGGCGTTTTCTGAAATGTAATTTATAGATTTGGTTTTCTTCTTGTCGATCTTGTCATATATTTGCCTCATTTACAGGCTTTCTTCTGATTACTTATTAAATATTCTTCATTTAGTATTTCGAATGTTACTTATTTCATTTTTAGCTTTCAATTAGAACCATTTACTATACCAACATATATTATTTTATTGCATACGTTGTGTTGGTTGCTGTATATTTCCCCTTATCCTTTGAAAATAGCAATTTTTGATTGACTGAACACAAAGTGCACAGTATAGCGTAACATAAAAGATGAAACTTGGTAATGTCTGGTGCTGTGTTTGGGCATTTAAAAATTCGCCCACATATTCTTTTCTTTTTAAGTTTCTTATATTGTGTTGTGTTGTGATATGCGAATCTATAAATCCGACTTAAAAGTGAATATCTATGGGTTATTTTAAATACCTAAATGAGGGAAAACATTTTGGTGGCCTATAAATTTGTCAGGAAAAAAGCTAATATTATATCATCATGTATAAAATGACATATGTTGTTTATATTGCCATTATTGAAGTGTGATAGATAAATTGAAAAATATCCATAAAAACGGGTAGGTATTTTAAATTTTTCAAATTCAATCTGAGTATAAATCGGCCTCCTATGTCAGTTTCGACGCCCATTGGAGGTGGAGGATGGAGGGGCGAGGGCTGATGTCGGCAACTTTGAGAACCACTCGTTTATACCATTATTGTTATCTCTTAAACTATTAGTTAGAGTTAAAAGGTCATTTAAATATGATAGTAGTGATGATAATAGTTGTTGAACTTATTAGTAAATTTATGTGCTAAATTATCTATTTAATTTCATGGTTATTTATGCTGCATTTCATTTTCTAATTAGTTGTAATAAGCAGTTGCAATCAATGAAATAACTGTAAAGCAGATTTGCTTGCAACTAATCGGTTCATTCGTTTGTTTTGACGCCCCTGCGACCCTGGCCTAATCTAAAGTTACTCTTTGTGTCTGTCAGTATCTGAAGAGCATCTTTAGATTCCTTGATGAACTTTAAACCCATCCTCTCTACTTCTGGAGATAGCTTATATGGCTGCTTGAGTGCTGCAGTAGATGTCAATTTCCGTTTCTTGTTCTGCTTTTCTCTCTTGTGACTACCTACAGTATAGTCAAAACTTCATTCTGCAAGACCATAGTAGAGTTTCCCAAAGGAAATAATTTGCCCCCCTCGCAGCCAGTTCCGTATATTCCGGCACCCGATGGCTGTATCAATTATTCATCATTCGTCAATATACCCGATCTAACTTTTGTCGGATGGCGAGTAGTTTCACAGTAAATTCTGTTCTCTTTGGAATATGCACTTCAACTGCCTGTTTCCTTTGTCATTGGGGCTCGCTTCCTCCGATGGTACAATTAAAACGTCCCGTCGAACAAACTAAACAAACTTCGAATGAACCATTTGCCCTAGTATTTGCTTCCACTGTTTGCAGACCTCAATCCTCCCATGGGAAGCCATAACCTCCTGGTTGCTTCAAATTGAAAACTCCGGAAACTACAGTTAGAGACTTTCCAATTGAGCACCGCTCCTGGTAGGGTTCTAAATGTGTTTGTGGTAGTCAGGTAGACCAGTCTCTGCAATCTGGTCAACTTTAGAGCATAGGAGGTCTTCCCCATAGCTAGAAATTATATTACGGATTCGTAGGAGATTATCAGTCTAATTACCACAGTCTCTCATAAAACTAAATAGGAAAAAATATCTTAACATTAATGCATCCAGATCTTGATTTAATTTGAAGAAACTGTTATGACAGATTTTGATTTTATTCCACACATAATTTGTAAACCAAATGAAATTTATCAACACCGTTTTCGACTAAATTTAACAATTTGTATCTTATTTAATCGACCTTCTAACTTTAACGGTTTGGGAGATTCATACATAATAGGAAAACGATGGGAATTCGATTACCCTGTATAATTTTTAATTCTTTGACTGATTTCGATGGTTTTTTTAGTGAGGTATTGGAGAAAAATGAATTAATGATTTTTATCTAATAGGGATCTAGCGAAAATTGGTCCTTGTTGGAATATTTCCTTCTTATACTATATTATATAACGGCGCTGAAAATTTAACGTAATACACATTTCACATGTCTTGTGAGGATATCTCTGTCGTACTATTATTATAACTGCCATTTTAAAAACCTTTGGTCAATATCTCGAGACGTATTTAAAAAAAATATTTTTGCGATACTAGACGGATGATGAAAAATGTTTTTGGAAATATGTTTACCTATCATTTCTCTTATAGTTTACATAATAAATCATTGCTAAATACGTCCCAAAATATTAACTAAAAGATCTAAAAATTGAAAGTTGTGATAGTACGCGGTAAAGATGCCACAACAAAAACACAGTTTTACATCAAATGTGTATGACCTTTGTATAGCATGTCGAGGAAAGGTTCTATGACGGACGAACCTAACCTACTAACTTTATAATAAATACACTTTTCTAATAATTTTTTGATATAGAAATCAGTGTCAATAATTCTGCGATACGTAAACATAAAAACACGATTATAGGTCAACAAGCAAAAAGTGACAAATACGCCTCGAGATATTGATCTAAATCATTAGAAAGAAAATATTAAAATTACTCTTGCACTGAATATACTGAGTCGAATTTTTATAATTTTGCAGGAACTTTAATTTCATCTTGTATACCAAGTCCTTAATCTCACCTCGTATCTTGATTCTTTAAGAAACATATTTTCAGAATTTTTATCAATTGTATGTATATTGCAATATGTGAAATATTCTATTGCACCTGTGTACCGTTAATATTACTTGTTTACTATACCATCACCTATGTAACAGTCCAATTTTTTTTACAAAAAAGTTAAGGATACATAGAAACTGGTATTTGAGATCTTGATATAAATTCTAATCGCCACATTTGATTTGTCGCTAATGCTATTAAGCAATAATAGATCAAGTTCGTTTAAAGACGTTCTACTGCCATAGTTAAATTGAGGAGCTTTGGGGCAAATCTCAGTAAATCTGCTTTTTTAAAACCAAGTTAGCGATGGATATCGCTTCACTTCGAGTAAAACTAATGATATAAACTACCTAGTACCTAGCAAAAGCAAATAAATCCTTGTAAATTTCAGGGTTGAAATCGATCCTTGCGTACAAAACCGTATAAATCCGGTTTTTATGTCAAAACCGAATAATTCTAAAAATCGTTTACACTGGATTTATTCGGTTTTAGTACAAAGCTCCTCAATTTTAGAATTGCTTAATATGCAACTAACCTCCCCTAATACTTTAAATCATTGTCGAACGTTTTTGGCAATAAATTACTGAGAAACATCATTTGTAATAAAAAAATATATATAATATTAAAAAAACATTTTTATGTTTAATCAAGTTATTCATAATGTCGTCCAAATGCTTTATAACCGTATTAAATGTCTAGAATAAAATTCTCTTAGCAAAAAACAAACAGAAGCATTAAATTTTAATGGGAAGATACCGCGTCGCCCTAGTTAGGTGGCAAAACCAAAAATTAGAAACCGTTAACCTTTTACGTCTTTATACCTGACTATCGGGGGAACAATTAAAACTTGTTTAATTCTCCGAAACAAACAGATAAAGTGTCGGTTTACAGCGATCGAGTTATAAAGTAACAAACTCCCTAGCCGAAGGTGGGTATTCTCTGAGAGTGAAAGATAGAGACGGAGGACAAATAAAAACTAGAGCAGAACTCCTGCTTCTTACCTGTCTAAGACAAGTCTCTGAAGATTTAACTTTTAAATCGACGAAAGACTGAACAATCAAGAAAGGTATTACCAACAGGATACGCTCCGAAGAAACTATGGAGCTCAACGCGACAGCGTATTTATGGCTAAGCCTTACCTCCTTAAGCATGATATTAACTCATGAGCCCCTGACATGGCCTTTTAAATCTTACTTAAAGCTTAATAAAGATGTGGGAATTTCTATTTAACATGTAAGCGACGTCAGCAAAATTTCCATCCTAATATTTATAAAGACACATGTTATTTTCTGATTTTCCTTATGGAACACTTGTTGCCTTAATTAATTTAAAAAGCACATATTTTAATAACAAAATAGAAAAATCGGAACCAAGAAGGTTGTTTTTTGTCATTTTACAACTTGATTCACTAGAGGGTTGGGCGAGCTTATAGGCAGTCGGAGCAAACACTGCTGCCCTTTGCTTGGAAAAGTTTCCTAAATCCCATTTTTATTCGCAACTTCCGAGCGGGAGTTTTGTTACTCTATAACTAATCAGGAGAGAGACATATTTTATTTCTTATAAACAGGGATTTAGAAGTTTTTGGGATTGGAAGGCACCGAAATTCTTTCCTAAGCTCCAGATCTGAGTTTGCTGCCCGGCTAATTACCAAAAGAATACTGTTAAGCAACATATGGTTTAATTTCCGTCGTAATAGCAACAAAATAAAGCCTTTACGAGACTGCGAGGCAAAAAATGCTTATTTCATTTAGACTAATATCTTACTGCTCTACTATTACATCTTCATTATACGGAGTCCTGGGATATGGAAAAACATAAAATAAGTTAATAAAAATGGCAATCAAATCTGGTTTATCTCCCCATTTCCGGGGATGCTCGGCAATAAACTGTCGGCAAAATAACGGATCCATTTGCGAAAAAACACTGCCCTTTAGTTCAAGGAAAGCCTAATACTGTGAAACTGTTTTATAAGAAAAGTTCATCCTGTGATCTCATTGTTCCCAATTTTCCATTTGGGACAATAAGTCCGGGAAAAGAGCTTAGAAAATCGCTTTTTCCCGTGGTCTTTAATGTAATTTGAACAAAAATAAAAATTAGTAACTGACTGATATGATTATTTTTGCCGATTTTTACGGTTTCCTATAACTGCATAGATATTAAGAAAGTAATAGGTTTAATAGATTTCTTTCGTGACGTTGCTTCTTAATCACTAAAAGCAGAACTGAAAATTATAGCTTCAATCGACGATATACAAGGTGAAATAATAAAAATTCTGCATATGCAGGGTGTTTCGAGAGGAAAACAAACTATTTTAAATATGTGCTTAGAAAGTCAAAATAAGAAAAATAAGTCGTCATTGTATTGTAGGTTTCATTATATACTATATACAATAATTTTCCTGATATCTATTTGAATTCGCTTGATGGTACGAGGAGACATGAGGGAAAAAGCCTTATAGAAATATGAAAATCCTATGGTAAAGTCTGTACAAAATCTTAAGGAATTGTCCAAAACCTGTGTCAACCTTTTAAAAAATTCTAGTTCTAACATAAAAAATTTAGATCCAGTACCACTGTAACTTCCAAAGATGAAATTAACTGAATCTAATGTGCCAAAATGAAAAATATTGAGGCATTTTAAAGGAAATTGAATATAATAATAACATAATAAATATAATATATTAATAAGTTGATAATAAGCTATGGCATATACACAATGAAGTTGAATTTCAATAGTTAAAAAATTCCTAGTTCAAATTTATATCTTGTATTAAGATCTTATTTCCAAAAAAAAATCTTTGAATGATTTCAAAAGAGCAATAGTTTTTTCCACAACCAAGAAATAAAAATGCATTAAAAAGTCAATTCACACTTTCAAAAGTTTTAATTCTAATTTTGGACTTTGCTTCAACCTTTTATTTTAATGTAAATCTTTGGAATAATATCAAGACAGTTTAAACGTTTTTTTCTTAAACAAAGATTTTTTGAAATTATTTCGTGAATAGAACGATGCTGCATTTCAACTTGAACAATTCTGGTTTTGATGTCAAAAGCAAATTCGTATTCAAAAATCTTTTAATTAGTTTTGTGTCTTCTTTCAAGGGATTAATTTAGTTTTTTTCGCTCTTGAATAAACTTAACTAAAACCGTAAAAGAAGATGGGAGTAGAAGGACTGAAGACAAAACAAAATTCTTAGAAAAATATGACGAAAGTAATAATCTCTTCCTCGCGCGAAAGATTTTTTTTTTAATTTTAGTTCAGAAATGCTGCTTTTTAACGTCAAATGTATATTGACCCATTAGGAGTCGCGATTCTACATTTGGAATTGTCTACACGTTTTTCAGTACGATTCTTTTGCTTCGCGAGGAAGTCAAGGTTGACTGTTTATTCACTGTTTTTTACTCTTCAATTTACATCGCTAATGATTAACTAATAAAAATGAGAAACAGATACAATCGTCTTGTTATAAATTCTCTTAATTTTTCTTTTTTCTTTCTGGGGTAGTTTACAATACGGGAAAAGGGATATTATTCTTTAATGGTTTATTTCAAACATGTCGCTTAGCGTGGCTTAATTAAATTTCTCCGGAAGAATGTCGGTTCGACAATGTGAAGTCTTAATTTTGCGGTGAGACAAAGCCGTTTTCACTTTTTGCTCTGACAAGCACCTCGGAAAGTTTGAAGGAAAAAGAAATTTGATTTCATTTAGGCCCGCAAATGACTGCACCCATTTCTTGGCTTACAAAGGCGAATAAAAACCTTCATTATTGTTGTACAGAAAATACTCTCCTATTACGGAATGCAAAAAGAACATCTCATTCTATTGATTTTCTCAAAGGTTGCAGAAGAGCTAAGTAAAATACGAGTAGCTTTCGAATAAACGACTCTAAAAGTTGCCGTTTGTATGCAAATAAAATAAAATAAAACGTGTTTATTGTCAAAAAATATCTTGGATGGAATGTGAAGATTGGACTCGTTGGTGGAAGGATTTAATTTCAGTTCCCGTTAATTAACAAATTGAAATGGATTCACAAATAAAATAAAAGATAAAACATGACTTTTTCTTTACCTCAATTAGACTTAAACATTAGGGTGGTTCCTCGTGGTTCAGTATAATAATCTAGGCCTACTCTACTATAGGTAGGGACCTTTAATTTAACATATATAGGACATAAAAATCAAGTTATTTACATTGCGAAGGTTCCCTTTAAGAGATTTAAAAGTATTATATCACATCACACTTATGACGTTTGCGCTCAAATTCCGGGTAGTGAATAAAGCACCCCAGTTCCGCTAATTACACATATCTGTCTATTTATTTGCTGGAATGACTTATATATTTTTGAGTTAAATAGCTATCTACATAGTACAGAAATAATGATCTTTATGTGGGAAGGAAGGGATCTATATTCAGCGATTGCCAATACGTATTTTTGTTTTCTTATCATTTGTGTGTAGTAAAACCTAGTAATAAGCACCAGAATTCTTGTCTGTATTTTAGGGAAAGTTTATTCAAAAATAGACAGCAGTTTGATTTTTCTTGCCAACGTAAATTTAGGGTAAAAATTGAATAGAATATATATGTACATACCAACTCGATTTCGTTTGCTTGATATGCACGTGTACATTAGAGGGGGCAAGACAACTTTTTAAACGTTTCAGAAGAGATTTTTCACATAGTCGAGCTGGTACAGGGTTGGGGCAATGAATCAACTTCCATAGAAGAACTTCTAACTCTCACAGCTCATAATTCACCGCACAAAAACGAAACACAGAAACAGTATCAGCAAACTAAAGTTTATAGTCCAACTCCGCACTGTAGAGCTGTGCTGCATTGCAGCAGGAGTTTCCCCTTGAAGAACATGGACCAAAACACTGGCAGCATCGGAAGAGCTGGGGGAGCAAGTGTAGTTACCACTGTCTTCTGGGGTGGCTCTGGATATCAACAATCTACTAGTTTTAGTCTGCTTTTCCGTAACGACACTGATGCCACCTCTTTGAGAGTAGTTGATAACGTTGCCGCCTCTATACCTGAAACAGATATATACATTTCTTAAGAGGGTGCAAAGTTTGGGATAAAGTTTCACGAGATTGCTGACGCCAAACATATCGTACTAAAACTTAGCCTAAACATACAAAAGAAGCGAGTTG